>NC_064931.1:297114982-297739982 GCF_023897955.1 Schistocerca gregaria
TATACTTGGGTTATTTGACTGGCCACTACCTTTAATTGGGCATGGATTTGGAAAAAAATTGCCCATCATCTTTAACCTTTCCAGTATTCACATGATTTATAGAAACTACAGAAAAAGTAGCCTATACACCAGGAAAGGAGACTAATGCCTCTTGAATACAAATATTCAGTATTAACCACTGTGTCAACACATTCCACAGAACACTGGTAAGTCAATGATTCATGTGTGCTGAAATCTCCTGGAGTGGCCAGTAAGCCTTTCACAAACCCATATTGGACTCTCATTAATACATCTCTTATTACCATGTTTACCTACATAGTACATTCCTTTTTGGAAGTCTCAGTCCCAACTGAATTAAACACAAGTTAAACAGAATCTTTTGTGCATTCTCTGTCCCTGTTAAGCAGTTTCAGGTTTGGCAATATTGGTACTGTTTGGCTGTTGCAACTTTCGCCACTGATAATTGTGCCAGTAAGATGTTCATGGTCGCATGGTGCAGAAATATGTAGGCAGATGGTTGTGGTCAGTGCCAAGAACTTTGCAACTCATACAGATCAATTTGTTATGGTAGAAATACAGTACATTGCAATGCTAGTTCATTTATGTTGATAATATCTCCAACAACTTCAGACTACTGTAGCAGTCACACAAACTGAACTGTGTGCAATTCAGTCACTGGTCTCCTTTGTTCGTATTTAGCGTTCGACTGACTTAGTTCATGGCCTCTTTCATAATTTTTTCTAGTCCACGACATTGTTTGTGCTACTGGTTTGTCATGGATAAAAAAAGACAGTGACACAGTTTACAGACAAAGAAAAGTGGGACGTATTCAAGAAGTGGACAAAAATTTACACATGAAGTCTGTTGATATTGCATGAAAACTGAACAGTCTTCCATCAACATTAAACACAATAGTGAGCATGCAAACAATAATTAAAGCAGCAAGTTTGAAAGGAGGAAATGGCAAACAAATGAGTGTGTGACAGTCAGTTTTCAGAACTGTAAAATATGCTACTAAAGTGGATAAAACAAACTTTTGGTTTAAACATTCTAACTGAGCATACAGTCTTTCATGCTGAAGAATGTATTTGGCATGAAAGTTGGGACTCCCAGATTTCGAGGCATTCAGCAGTTGGATTGAAAGGCTCAAGAATAGACATAATTTTGTGTATAAATGTGTTTGAAGTGGGGCAGGAAGTGTGAACATTGACACTACTCTGTCATGGAAAAATGTTCTTCCACCAGAGAAAAGTACAGTCCCAATGACTTTTTAATGCAGATGAAACATGCTTACGTCTTCACCTCCTGTCTGACAAACTCTCAAGTTCTGAGAAGAAAAACACCATGGTGGAAAGTTTAGTAAAGGGAAGCTAATATTTTATTATGTTGTAACTAAAGTGGAAGAGAAAAGTTGGTGCCACTAATTACTAGAAAGGAGAGGAGTTCACGATGCTTCAAAAATGTGCAGAAATTTCCATGTCAATATACACCTAATGTGAGTGTGGGTAACAACAACCGTTTTCGAATAATCCTTGAGTACCTGGGATGCAAGTTTGGGCATAAGAAACAGAAAAACCATCCTGTTTATTGACTAGTGTGCAGCACATCCCCAACATACAATGTGTCTTCTTGATACAAATGCAGCATTCTTTCCTTCGAATTGTACAAGCCACCTTGACCAAGACCTTATAAAATGCCTGAAACAAAAGTACAGGAAGATTCTTGTACAGAAGCGGCTGGCTTGCCTTCAGTTATGACCTTGGACACTATGCATTTAGTAACACATACCTGGAATTCCTTGCAAGAGAGCACAATCTCAAACCGCTTCAAGAAGGTTGGCTTTTATCGGATACCAGAAATTACAGACGACACCGTGTCAGAAAACTAAATAATTACAGCTGAACAATGGCAGCAAATAATGGGGCAAGAAGGAAACACTGACTGTCTTAACTTCAATGAATATGTTGATGGTGTTGCTACTCGTCACCCCATGAAACTGAAGAATTGCTGAAGGAACAGATGGCATAGAAACAAGAGGAAAGTGAAGATGAGGATGAACCGGAACTTTTAATGATTCCTACAATGTTAAAATCTACTACAGCAATGGACACAGTTAAGTGTTGAGTTTTGAAGTCAACGAAGATGTGATGAACACATTAATCAAGACAGACAATACAATATTAAAATTAGGACAAAAGAAACAGTCAACTATTGATATGTTTTTGAAACTTTAGTGAATACAAGACTATGCAGTGTATCTTATTATTCTATAATGTAGTTACACTAACAATATGCACAATACACTGAGAGCTTGTTGAAATTACAATCTTTACTCCGTTACCAGTAGCGAATCACTAATGAAGAGATGCTAAATGAATGCCATTCATTTGTTTTGAGAAGTGTAGTAAAAATTGCAATTTTAGTGTATTATCATTTACTCTTCATCACAGGCCAGGTACGTTTTTTGGACACTAGAGAGTTTGCTCTCACATTATGTGACTTTCCTGCATTCCAGTTAGCTGATAGAAGTCTGATATGTTGGATTTTGCCAACATCGGCATATTTTCTTGTATACTAAGATGTAATTTTGAAATTTTATAGTTTTGATATTCTGAACATGATACCGAAAAAGGGCTTTTTGAATTATAATTTATTGCTATAGCATATTAGGAAATGTGGCGTCATGAGATTCAATATTACCCTAAGTATGGTACCCATATTCCAACAATTTCACCAACAAAAGAAAAATAATTACCATACGTATTTTTCCATAGCTTGTTTTCCCACCTATGATGTTCAAAATCTACGGTCCTTTCAAATGTATTAACGAGGTTCCACTGCATATTTGAAAACATGCAACTGCTCATTTCTCTGAATTTCACAAAGTGCATTTATTGTGAATATCTCACAATTGCTGATGCTGACTATGATCAGAACATAACAGAACCTC
This sequence comes from Schistocerca gregaria, assembly GCF_023897955.1. Lineage (NCBI taxonomy): Eukaryota > Metazoa > Arthropoda > Insecta > Orthoptera > Acrididae > Schistocerca > Schistocerca gregaria. The sequence goes on from NC_064931.1 coordinate 297,117,933, forward strand.
ACAGCTAACGCATACATTCTGTTGCCAAATAATGTAAGCCTATATGCAATTTTACTAAACAAAGACTGTAGGTAACCTTAATAAAAGAATCTACATGTTTAAGTGTGTCACCCTTAGAAGACACAGCTCCTCAATTGCAAGAGAACTAAAGAACTATTTATATAATTACCTATTCCAAATAACTGCAAAATTAAGATGAGGATTTATGCACATCTAAGACTGCATTCACAGTGGCACATACAACAGCTGCCAGATGCTGTTGCTAGAGGTCGCCTGGTAGCAGTGTGCGACAGCTTTGTCACAGTGCATCCGATTCCCTTTAGTTTTTAGTGGGTTCAAGAAGGTAATGTTACATTAAGATCTATTCTATGGATGACATAGATCACATTTTAATGTCTTAGGATTGGAAGGATACCTTAAAGCATCTGCAAGTGGAGACAAATGTTGCGATGTTGATTTTGCTGTTAAAAAGATACCAAATGCATCTGCATTCGTCTTGAAAAGAATTTGGTAAGTACTATACACACTGTCCTCACTTACTGGAATAATCAAACAAGCTTTATGAACATATGAGGCATGTCTAGAATGTAAGTACTATTCTGGAAAAAACTCTTAACACTTTCTTCCCCCCCCCCCCCCCCCTCCAAAAAACAAAACTTAATTTTACAAGAAATAGCATTTCTTTAACTATTGTTCTACATAGCTGCCACCATTGTTTAGAAATTTATCGTAGCAGGAAACAAACAAAACTATACACCTTGCAATCAAAATGCCTTCCTCTGTATCTTCCTCCAAAATCATGCTTCACATCCTAGAACAAGTGGTAGTCAGAAGGTACGAGATCAGGGCTGTACAGTGGGTGTTCGAACCACTCCCAACTGCACTGTTGAGTAAGATTTTGAGTGACACCAGCAGAAAGGGGATGTGCGTTGTCATGAACACAACACAATACCTTAACTGAGCATTCCATGTCTTTTGGTTTGAACTGTGCATCAAAGTTTTCTCACTGTTTCACAGGATCATACAGTATTGAAAATTTCACCTCTGGGAAGGAACTCAAGAAGCAAAATGCCTTGTCTGTCCCTGAACACAGCTTTCATGGATTTTTTTTTTTTTTTGGTGCTGTTTTTTTTTTTTTTTTGAGATATCGCGAGTAACTTCACTCTCAGCTGTTGTCTTGATTCTGGATTGACATGACAAACCCAAGTTTTATCACTGGTCACAATTCTGTTTAAGAATTCATCTCTCTCATTATTGTACTGGATGAGAAATGTCAAAGCACTGCCAAGTTTCTTCATTTTGAGGACATCCGTAAGCATTTTTGGAACCCAATAGCAACACAATCTGCAATAATTTACGTGATCTGTGACAATTTCATAAAAACATTTTTTAAATTGGTGTAAACTCTCACAGCCCATTCTTATTGTTAACTGACTGTTTTCACAAAGTCTCTCTTTCACTTTCTCAACCAAACCATCAACAGAACACTGCTCACTCTGTGCTTCACCATGAACACTTTTGTTCATCACTGAACTGTCTCACCCACTTTCTCACCATGCCATCAGTCATTACATTTTCACCATAAATCTCCACAAATTGATAAATTTCAACTGGTTTAACACTCTTTGTGTTGAAAATCCATATTTAGTATGCACTTCAAAGTCGGCACACTCGGAGATCGTCTTAAACTTTCTGAATGGTCACTGACAAAATGTTAATACAACACAATCTGGCTGTGATGTAGACAGTGGAGAGACAATGAACTAAAGAGACTAGTGCAAATGTGTGGAGCTGTGATACTAGTGCTGTGGTGGTGGCGGTTGTTGTAGAGCAAAATGGTACTTCCTTTCCAGAGATGCTTTGTGTGAGATGGAGGGAGAAACATTGTGTTACATACTTTAGATGATTCAGTGTGAGCTAGAAAAATAAGATTATGAACACACTATTTTTCCGTATTTATTTGAAATTGTGCAGACTTACATCAATTAACCTTAAGTGACTCATTCAGCACGCAAGTGTAAGCTACTCTGAAAATCTAAAGAACTGGAAAGTGGAAACAAATACACCACTTTTGCACACCACTTCATGTACCAGAATCACCACCTCAGTGGTGTACATATACCGGGAAGCACTGATAATCTGTCGATTGCTAATAACCATCAACCATAACCAAAAAAAGGTCTATGACAGTAACTGTAAATGTGAGATACATCATCTTTAAAACTTGAAAAGTAATTTTTTGAGATTATAATTTACACCTAAAATTTCGATAAAGTTTTTTGCCTGCTTGTGTTTTCCTATTAACTTGCAATGTCAGTCCATATATTCCAAACTATATCCCTCTTATGACATTTTTCATCCTCAGGAAGCAACAAACTCATTCTTTCTGAGATTAAACTTCTCACTTTATCACAATCCCTATTTCACTTGTGCGATCATCAGCAGATGATGTGACTGAAGAAATCAAACTGATTTGGATTTCAACAACTGTCATTTTAAATCTGTAGGTTCAGTTGACGGTTCAAATGGCTCTGAGCACTATGGGACTTAAAATCTGAGGTTATCAGTCCCCTAGAACGTAGCACTCTTAAAGCTAACTAGCCCAAGGACATCACAAACATCTATGTCCGAGGTAGGATTCGAACCTGTGACCATAGCGGTCGTGCAGTTCCAGACTGAAGTGCCAAGAACCACTTGGCCACACCGGCTGGCAGGTTTGGTTGATGAAATCAGTTATAGTACGATCACATATACAGTGGCGTACTGATTTGAAAAGGTCGCCAATCTTTGTGCAATGTCAGCTGTTGGCAGAATCTACCAATATGAGTGCCATTGTCACTGCAGTCTAATGAGGTACTAAACACACAATGTTCACTACTTATGTTTCTGAAAATCAAACCACAACTTAATTTCTAGTTCTCCAATGTGATATTTGGACTAAATATAAAGGCAGTAATAATACCAACCTTGTACTTTAAAATATCTACATTAAAGTAGGATGCTGACGGGTTCTGATCCGACTGCCTTCGAAGTAGAGCTGTTAATGCATTCATGTTGAAATCAAATACTGTACTGTCGTGACTTGACTGGGCAGAGTCTCTGAAAAACAGCAAATAATAGTTACACAAAATTTTATTCCAAAAACAGATACTGCATATAGATCATAAGTAAATTTAGCCTTATTAACAAAGTTTGTTACATATATTGAAAAAATGAAATCTAGTAAAATTAGTTGAGATACAGAAATAACAAGTAACAGTCTTCAACCCACAAAATAAATCTTTCTTGTCCAGGTTTTGACACCAGCATTTATGTTTGCATCACACCATGGGATTCTCAACCCATCAGTTACAAGTGGAGGAGTAAAAAATACAGAGGGGAGAGAACACTGCTTCTTACTCTTTGGCACTAGCCCCTCATTTTCCTTTGGATGCTGCCTCAAAAGTAAACTGATTGATTGTAGGGAAACCACAAACTGTCATACAGTCTGCCCTTCTCAATTCATAATGGCTATTTTACCTACACAGTCATGAAATTAACCTGATCCTGATCCTGACATGACACAATAAAGCTGGGACACTACTGCGCACCAGCTCCAAACCCAGTAACTGTCAACCCATAATTCAGGGGCATTGCGTGACCTGTGCATAGATATTTGGTCCCATATACCTTCAGAAACCTACCACATACTTTTTAAATTCATGCTACATGGAATAATTACTGTACTGTGTTCCAAAGATGGACCTATACACTATTAAGCACATGGTCATAATGGTCTGGCACTTCAGTGTATGTCTCAGTACATATAGTGTCAATAGTATCATGGATATAATCATGACTGATAACATTTATCAGCAACAGAAATTATTTTTATTCTACGAAAATGACAAAATCTGACATTAACCAGCATGCATACAGCTGACAGTTGACACACTGCTATGGTATATTTTGACATTTAACTTTAGTTCAGGAGCTGGAAGTTTGGATCTGAAGATGGCAAGACCCAAAGTACATTACATGAAAGAATTTACTAAGAGGTTGTTAAGGAAAGCAGGAAGTATTATTTGTAAAGTTCATTAGAATTTTCATTTCCTTTATTGATAAATATGTGTAAATATATTCCAGCTTGTATGTGCATGAGGTGTGCTTGTTTCTGTGTGTGTGTGTGTGTGTGTGTGTGTGTGTGTGTGTGTGTGTGTGTGTGTGTGTCACTTTTACTGATGAAGGCTGTGAACGAAACGTTTTCCATGTGTGTCTCAATTATTTGTGTCTGCAACTTGATGTGTCTTCTTTATGGTAAGTAGCAATCTGTCTTTTCCTCCACTGTTCCAAATATAACTAATATTTTTTTTTAGAAAACTAATTGCTAAACAGACAGAGGTGTAAGGCGCTTAATAGTATTAAGAACAAAGTGAAAAACAACAACTTTTTTTCTGAGAACTATAATGTAAATAGACTCATCAAATGGGAAATTGCACAGCTCAAGTTTTTCTCATACTGCAGAACATTTTAATGGTACAAAAGCAAACAGTAAAAAAGTTTTGACTGCATACATACACAACTGACATTTCATCTTTATCACAATTAACTAACACTACAGTCTTACATTGTGACGAGCTGTTTATTGGGCAGCATGTCCTCAAGCCTATGAGTGTTACGAATTCGGAATGATAATTGGGCAGGACTTGGATTGTTAGCTAGTACAGCCACAATTCCAGCAGGGAATGAGAGCATCATGTCACCAGACAACTTCACCTGACACCTAGAACAGAAATACAATAACTTAGTTCAAAATTTGTTAAGTTGGTCTACCTTCCAACCTTTTGCATCTTCCCTCCATTACATGCATTGTATATCTCCTTCCTTTTTTATTTTTCATGCTTATTCATTTCAGAAGAGTCATCAATACCATGTAATAACAACAAAACAAAATTAGATGTTATATATACATAACAGTATTATGACCGATGTCCTTTCAGTAAGTTGGTCTGATGGTATACCACTGGGTAAAATTTATGGCTTATGACTGGTTTAAACAGTACTTCTATTAATATAGATTTCAAGGTATTTTGGTACAGAGACTAAATTCAGCTTGCACAACAACACAGTTGTCACCAATTAAACTCAAGATATCTTCACAGAGAAACACATGAAACACTGGTATGTTTTGAAACTATGACCATGCACTGAAGTAGTCATGAAAATAAGCTACAGTAACTGCATAAACTGGTGTTGTTCTGCATATGGAACACCACGATGCCAAGGACCCCCCCCCCCATGTCATGTCAACATGTGGGAAGACTCAGGTAGCGACTCTATGTAGCATTGCATGAATTTGTGGTGCATACAACTGTTACCTGATGACTGACAGCCAAACAAACAGTCACTGGGGCCTCATTTGTACGTGCCAATGAAGCCACCAGGCAAATTCAAGCTGGTAACCATAACCAGGTGGCTGCTGAGCTGTTGGATAGCCCCCCCCCTCGCCCGATCTTTTAGACAGCTGTCACCCTTGTCATTGTCGTCATCGGCATCAACATCAACATCAGCCTCAACCTGCCACTCACACCAGGGTCAGAGAAGTTAAACAATGTGTTAACAAAAAGCTCAGCAGATCCATATGTTGGGTCAGACAGCCTGCTCCAGGCCACCCTTCTTGGAGTTTGAGATCTGATGCTGTTGGGCCACCCGCGGAATATAGGGAAGGCTACCTACTCACTGCTGCCTCTGTGCTAAGTGCAGATATTCTAACATACAAGAATGTTGCAATAGGTTCACAGCTGGTACTACACAGTACCTTATCATGCTACATCTCAACAGCATGCATGAACTTGGGTAAAACCACCTATACTGCAGTAATATGAAAACATCTTTGACTGGTGCCAGGGTGCTCCCACCGGATGAGGTTGTGCAACTCTATCTGCTCTAGTTCGATGAATAATAGAGTGTTTTCTTGAAGTCCAATTACCTTGCTGCAGCCATCCTCACCTCTGATGGACTCTTGTCTCCCTCATCAGTTCACTGAAATCACAATGTCCATGTGGGACATCAACAATACTACCCTGACTGACCTAAGAAATCCTTCCCTCATTGCAGTAGTGGAAGGATATTACTACACCATTACATTTGGTGTCAGAAGTAGTAACGCATTGGGAGACAGTGTTTGACGTCATCTTCTGACATCATTAGTACCGATTTCATGAGTGAGTATTCTGTCTTCATCTGAACTTGGATTTGACTGCTGATAGATAGCCAACCATGGTGACTACCCAGTCAACTGGTGGAGCCAGAAACAACAACTCTAGCACTGCAGTTACAAATAAGTGAAAAGTGTCTATTGTACCCACCCTTGCATTCCTTTCTTCTGTTTTGTCTGTTTTCGTATCTCTCCTCTTCAGGCTTCCTAGTAAAAATACACCATAGGTAATATTTTAAAAACTAAGGGGAGTGTATATTTGGAAATTATGGAGCACTTAAGTAATATAAGTAATAGTAATTCATATAGTATATAAGGAAGTAGTAGAAGAGTGTAGGTGTAATTTATTAAAAGTATTTACAAATTTAAAGAGTCCTCCAGGGGCATAGACTAGCAGATAAGTTGTCTGATGTCCTGTCATCCTTTTCTCTATTTAGGAAGGTGAAAGCCCCATGATACAGCATAGACCGCTGTGTCAACAGATACTGCTTGGATGTAAGGGTGTCTTCCGGTAAGATTTTTGTCTTTTCATCATGCATTTTATGATTCGAAACAACACAGTACTGTCATAAATGAGTTTCGTGAGGTATTATGAGTAAGTTTCAAGTTGTAAGACTGCTCAACGTGTGTGTGGTGTGTGTGTAGAAATGTAACCTGACATCAGCAGAGATACTAGGAAGAAGGAGAGACCTTTTTGGTGTCAGGGTAGCATGGCTATATGACTGATAGCAGAGGTTGCTGAAAATAGTCCAAAACACCTGAGCAGCCCGTTATGCGTGGGAGGTGCATCATGAGATGCTATATAAATTGTGTGTCGGAAGAACCAGCAGGCTCCAGCCACCCACCAGCTACATTCCTTGGTGTCAACAGTTTGAAGCCATTTGACTGCCCATGGAATCCAATGAGGACTTCATCTAACTTCCACCAGCTGCACTACGCACAGTCACTCTTGTCTGCAAGCCTACGGCACTTTCTTCATCTTACATTACTCAACAAGTTGTTAGTGCGTGCTGGACCCCAGTATCTTAAATTTTTTTTGAAAGTGTTGCCTAAACAACAATACAGGAGAGAGGCTGAAAATGTGCATTTTGTTGTCGACTGTCAAAAGTTGCACACAGTACGAATGATATGTAGCAGCAACCACTCCAAATGTAGCACCAGATGCTCTCTACTGGCTGAACACTTAACTGTGTCTTGAAATAGGTACAAGTTGGGTTTTATTTTTTCAAAGGTGTGTTCTTAGGTTGCCCGAGTATACTTGGGATTTTAAGTTTCTGCCAAAATAATAAAAATGAGGTAACCTGGGTTTTATTTTATGGGGTTAAGCACCTTACAGTGCTGCAATTTTTAAATTTATGGTATGTTATGTAACAACTTCAGCACATAGGAATGACACGCTTGATTGGTTCTGCGTTAACAGAGAAATTGTGCTAACTATGATAAACTAAAATACTTTTGCACTTAATTGTGAATGTAAAGGTATTAGATATTTAGTCCAGTGAACGAAGGAAAATTAGGGAAATAAGTGATGAAGTCACAAATTTTTGCTAAATGCTAGTAGTGAATGTCATGTACAAGACACTAAAAATTCTGACAGGTGGGATTTGAATGTGAGGGCCTTTAAAGTTCAATTTTAAGATTTTCTCTAGTAACTGTTAATTTGAAAGCCACAGTTTGTAGCAAAACTGTTTCCCAGTACCAAATTAAACTACATTTAATTTCCTACAAAGAAGGGCCTACTCATTTCCTTTTCCTCTGCGACTAACAGTTTCCGCCTTACAGGGGATGAAAAAAAATCACAAATTATTAAAAATATTCTTTTAATGGAACTAAATAAAGGTTTATCTCCAAATAAAATCAATTAAAAACAAATATTAAGTGTGCATACAATATCTAAATGCAATAGAGCCATATTAAAGGATAAATTGTGTTCCGAGTCTGTAACAAGGTGAAGGGGGCAGACAGATGTGAGAGATAGAAGCATAAGGGAAGGCAGGTCGCTAAATTGTGCTTGTGCATTTCCATCCATCATAGGTCTGCAGAATGAAGATCGAGGTGGTGATTCCCCATTCTTTCTACCCCACTATGTCACAAGAGGCGACTGCAGGTGTTTCACAAGGTTATACCGACCCTCCGCAGGGCACCTTATGAATCACTGATGACAAAGTGTGCACACATCTCCAGGCGTGTATATTTTCCAAACAGTGCATTAACACTACATGGAATACAAATATAAGCTCCTAATAATACTGATACAAGTAACTCATATTGACAGGACCTGCATGAATCTCTGTACTTTGTTCTACATTGCTAGAGGAGAAACTGATTCGTAGTCATCCTGTAAAGCAGCTCTATCATCCTTCTGCAAAAGGCAACTTCTTCTCCAACAGAGAGGGCTGCTCGCTTTTCAGTTTACAGACACACTATACCTCTTGAGCATTTCCTGCCTGGTTCTCTTAGGTTAGTAGACAAAATAACTTCACTGAGCTCTTGTTAATATACTGGAGCTATTTTCACTTTATTAAATGAGTGTTAAGTAAGCTTCCGTATACAATACATTCATGTAAACAATGTCTAACAAGTGTTTAATTTGTAAGTGACCACTCTAATGTTGGTGATTAGATTGCTAAATGTAACAACCTGCTGCTGTCTATCATTGACAACATATTGTAAAGGCACATAATCGTTTTGCAGTCACTCTGTGGAGAACGAATGAATGATGAGAAAGTTATTGTACTTCTCACCATTAACTGTGTTGTTTGTATGCTGCACAAATCTCTTACAGTCAGGAAGTGTTTGCACTTCTACAGTGGGGTGAAACAAGTCAAGTCACTTGTCACACATCAAAAGTATATTTCCCAAAAGGGTATGAGTATGTTTGATCGAATGTGACTGGTCATGTTGAATCCTATAACAGTAATTTGCTGTAATGCAGTGACTGACTTGTGTTGAAGTAGCTCAAGTTCTGTAACACCTAGGTGACCTACTTCTGTTACAGAAAGATGCAATTTAAGCCTCTGGGCATCTTCATATTTGGGAGAACTGATGCTGAAGTGATGAATTTTTTACGACTCATGCTGCGAAAAATATTCCACGCAGTGATAGTGGAGAGAATGAAATCGACATTGTTAAATACATATTGCCAGCATGTTACACTTGTGACAGGCTGTTCAGCGTGGTAGAAAACTGACAGCTCCAGCTGTTGACCTTTTTCACATAACAATTGCTCACTTAACTGCCAGTAAGTACTCACTCAATAAGCTGAAAATAATGATACTAAATAAACATTAGCTCAGTGAAGTTATTTTGTCTACTCACATAAGAGAACTACACAGGAAATGGTTGGGAAGTACAGCCCCTCTGTAAACATTATCAAGCAGCACTCTTAGTGGTGGAAGTTTCCTTTCCGCGAAGAACACTACAACTGTTATATAGGATGACTAAGAATCAATTTTTTCCTCTAGCATTGTAGAACGGTGTGCAGAGATTTACATATATTCTGTCCATGCGTGCTTCTTGTGTTGGTATTAGCAGTAATTCATATCTGCATTCCATATAGTGTTAATGTATTTTGTCGAAAATAAACATCCCCAGGCATGCCTGTGCACTGTGCCACTAGTGATTCATAAGGAGTGCTGTGAAACATCCTGTAGTTCTTTCTTGGGATACAGTAGGGTAGATGGAGTGGGGAATCATCTTCTCAATATTCAGTTTGCAGACCTATGGAGAATAAAAGCCAATGAAAACCATCTGGTGACCTACCTTCTCTTGTGCTTGTACTGCACATCCCCTTCATCACATTACAACCCCAGTACACAATTTATCGCTTAATATGGCTCTCCTGCACTTAGACATCTAACAAACATTTAATATTTGTTTCTGGCCTACTTCATTTAAAGATAAGCATTAATTTTATACTGCTAAAAAATGCTTTTAATAATATGCAATTTTTCCATCCCCTGGAAGGCAGAAACTATTAGTCCTAGAGAAAAAATGAGTCAGACCTTTTTTGTATGAAAATTGATGTTGTTTAATTGCGTGCTAGGAAAGTTTTTCACTAAGTGCGGATGCTGAATTCTCCATGCAAAACATATAAAAGCGACCTGTAAACAATCTCCCCCCCCCCCTTCCCCTCTCCAACCCAACACTGGCACCTCTCTGGTCAGAATTCTGGTATGTTGTTCAGGACACTCATTCCTAGCACTGTGCAAAAATTTGCAGCCACATGATTTTCTTCACCCAAATAACCTTTTGTGGTCTTGACTGATTGGGCTAATTTGTAGCTATGAAAGAGTCCATTTCAGCAGACATGGCATGCTCTTGAATCACAGTAGAAAAACAGAACTTGCTACTAAACTAAACCAGATTATAGAGGAAATATTAAACATTACCAGAAGCTAGTCTGTAATTGTGTTGGGTGCTCTTTCACAGGGATACTGTAAAAATGGGCCAATTCTGGTTTTGGTAAAAAAAAATAATAATAAATTAAAAAATTGACGAATTGCACATACAAAAGGAACACACACAAAATGTAGAATTTAAACAACAGATCAGTGGCACTGTAAATGTAGCAGAATGCACAACAAAACTGACAAATACAATACATGATACTCTTAATTCTGAAGCAGAATCATTAATACCAGCTTACAATGAAAATAGTTCAATGTTACTACATGTTAATGTATTCATTCATTAATCAGTTTTCTGCTATATTAGCAGGTCCTTTGTCTCTCCATTTTCTGCAATCCACTGCTTCCTTCGTAAGGCTGCTGTATATTGTACTGTCCATCATGTCATCCAGTATCTGAAATCTCTTCCTTCCTTGCTAGCTTGCTTGCTTGCTTCCTTTTCACTTCTACATGACCTTCTAAAACTGTTTTTACCAGTACGTCACTCTTTCTTAATATATGCCCAATCCAATTTCTTTTTCTTCTTTTTATTACACCTAGTAACTGTCTTTTCTCTACTACTCTTCTCAGTACATCTTCATTTTTTACTCTGTCCATCCAACTTATTCTTTCCATCCTCCATGTCCACATCTCAAAAGCCTCCAGCCTTTCTCTGTCTTTCTTCCTCAAAGTCCATGTTTCAGTGCCATACAGAAGAACACTCCATACAAAACATTTTACGAGTCTTTTCCTCAGTTCTCTGTCCAGACTGCTCCAGAAAATTATCCTTTTCGTATAAAATGCCTTTTTTGCCATTGCTATCCATGCTTTAATTTCTGTACTGCACTTCCAGTTGATGTCTATCCTACTTCCAAGATACTTCAAATTTTGCACCTGTTTTAATATCTCTCCATTCAGCATAATTTTTATTTCTTTATTTCCTTTTAGTGCTAATACTTGTTTTCTTTGTGTTAATTTTCATTCCACATTTTGTTTCCGTTAGCTTCAATGGTATCCACTAAACCCGTAATTCATTTTCCCCTGGGGCTAGAAGGACCATGTCATCAGCAAACCTCAAACGCCCACTCGTCTTCCTCCAATTACTACTACTTTGTCATCTAATGAGCATTGGTCCATCATATTTTCCAAGTAGAGGTTGAATAGGGTAGGTGATAGCATCTTTGTCTTACTCCTTTACCTAGTGCGACCCAGTTTGTACTTTCTCCTCTCACTTTAACTGAGGCTTTTTGATTCAGATATAATGAGTTTACAAGTCTTCTGGTTTTCCAGTCCACTCTTTTTCCCTCATCATAGGTGCCACTTGTCCCAAGCCACATTGCCAAATGCCTTTTCTAGATTGATGAATCACGTATAAAGGTCTCTTCCTTTTTCTCCCAAGATTTGTAGGAGCCCAATTGCATCTCTGGTGCCCGTATTCCGTCTAAAGCCAAACTGTTCCTTGCCAAGATTCTCCTCCATTACTTTTTCAAAGCTCTTATTAATTATTCTTAACATCACTTTGGCTGCATGTGAAACAAAGCTGATTGTTCTGTGGTCACTGAATTTCTTGGTTCCTCATTTTTTTCGGTAATGGAATCATTACTGTTCTCAAAAACTCCTCAGGCCATTCACCACCGTCATATTTTATTACATACCCTCAATATTTCTCCAATTCCATCTTCGTTCAAGAATTTTAATATTTCTCCCAGTATCATATCTGTACCTACTGCTTTGTCATTTTTCATTGCAGCTACGGCAAACTTAACTACTTCAATTATGATGGTTGGCCCTTTCTCATCATCACTTACACTGTTGAGTGATTCCAATTCCAGAGTTTTTGGTTTGTGATCTGTTTTATATTGATCTTTTAGATATTCTTCCCATCTCTGAAGAATGTCACAATCTTTTGTACGCTAGCTTTTTGTATTTACCCAAAGTTTCCATAGTAGCACTTACTGCTCTGTTTTGATCCCATGTCATAGTCTTTACTCTGTTGTATAATAAGTCTTATCTTCCCTTCCAGTCCAGTTCTTCAACTGTGTCACATTCCTAGCCTGCTCTGTTTCTCTTCACAGTTCAATATTTAACCTCTGGTACATCTTTCTTGCATCTTCAGTGTTTTTGTTTTTAAATTTTCTTCTCTCTCCATTTTGGAAATCATTTCTTGTGTAACCCATGGTTGTTTTGTCCTTTTCCCTTTTACATATCAGTCCTTAAAAAAATAAATATCTAGAACTACAATACTGGTTGGAAAAGATAAATTGTAGGGTGCTTATGTTAAATGAACACCCATTATCATATGGAAAATTATAGTGACCTATACCAGATGGCTATAAACTAGATTTCTGTAAAACAACCATAAAATGTGGAACCTCTGTCTGCATTAATAAAAGGTAACTGTAAAGTCCGTGGCTTAAGCATGTGACTGGGCCACTGGCCTGACTGTAGATGAAGTACAGTCTTTCAGCAATATGGCAATAGGAGGGGGGGGGGGGGGCACATGGCAGGTCCATCACCCCAGATGCCTTTTACATCCAACCCGCGATAGATCCCCAGTACTCTTTTCATAGCAGGTCAAGTGGAATTAGGGATGTCCCGGAGTGTATCGACTGATGAAAAATCCCTGCTCCTATCTGGGACTGAAGCCATGAAGTCCAGAGCTGGAGTCCAGTGTTCTATCTGCTAGACCACCAGGTCCACATCTACATTAAAAAAAACACGTAAAGTAAATTATGAAATTGTAAATGTACATGATCTCTGTACAGAATCTTTTAGTTTTTCCAAAACTAGAAATTGTAATTGTCTCTGTGTATCATACTCCCAATCGCAATGAAGACTTGTTTTTAGTAAGTATTGCTTCTCAAAAATAAAAATCTTAGAGTGAGAATGATAGCACACTGTTACATTAATATCAATATTAGGGTTAAAAGGATAGTTATAAGCTATTTACTTAACACATTAAGATACTTAAATTTTACTGCACAAATGACAAGCCCACCAGATTAGATTAGATTTGATTAATACTTTTCCATAGATCATGAATACGACACTTCGTAATGATGTGGAACGTGTCAGGTTAATAAAAGATGTCTGTACAAGAAATTACATTACACAAAATATTGCATGACACTAATGATTAAGTTTTTTTTTTTTTTACTTAGTTTATATCTAAAAATTCAGCCAATGAGTAGAAGGAGTTGTCATCTAGAAATTCTTTTAATTTATTTTTAAATGTTAGTTGGCTATCTGTCAGGCTTTTGATGCTGTTTGGTAGGTGCCCAAAGACTTTTGTGGCAGCATAATTTACCCCTTTCTGTGCCAAAGTCAGATTTAACCCTGCATAGTGAAGATCATCCTTTCTCCTGGTGTTATAGGTATGCACACTGCTATTACTTTTGAATTGGGTTGGATTATTATCAACAAATTTCATAAGGGAATATATATACTGTGAGGTTACTGTGAGGATCCCTAGATCCTTAAATAGATGTCTGCAGGATTACCGTGGGTGGGCTCCAGCAATTATTCTGATTACACGTTTTTGTGCAATGAATACTTTTCTACTCAACGATGAATTACCCCAGAATATGATGCCATACGAAAGCAGTGAATGAAAGTAGGCATAGTAAGCTAATTTACCGAGATTCTTATCACCAAAATTTGCAATAACCCTAATAGCATACGTAGCTGAACTCAGACGTTTCAGCAGACCATCAATGTGTTGCTTCCAGTTTAACCTCTCATCAATGGACACACCTAAAAATTTTGAAAATTCTACCTTAGCTACAGACTTCTGTTCAAATTCTATATTTATTACTGGAGTTGTGCCATTTACTGTACGGAACTGTATATACTGTGTTTTATCAAAATTTAAAGAGAGTCCGTTTGCTGAGAACCACTTAATTTTGTGAAAAACATCATTTACAATTACATCACTTAGTTCTTGGTTTTTGGATGTTATTACTATACTTGTATCATCAGCAAAAAGAACTAACTTTGCATCTTCATCAATGTGGAATGGTAAGTCATTAATGTATATCAAGAACAGTAAAGGACCTAAGACCGAACCCTGTGGGACCCCGTGCTTGATAGCACCCCAGTTTGAGGAATCAGCTGTTGTTTTAACATTACACGAACCGCTTATTTCAACTTTCTGCATTCTTCCAGTTAAGTATGAATTAAACCATTTGTGCACTGCCCCACTCAAACCATAATGATTTAGCTTATCTAAAAGAATTCCATGATTTACACAATCAAAGGCCTTTGAGAGATCACAAAAAATACCAATGGGTGATGTCCGGTTATTCAGAGCATTTAATATTTGATCAGTGAAAGCATATATAGTATTTTCTGTTGAAAAGCCTTTCTGAAAACCAAACTGACATTTTGTTAGTACTTTATTTTTACAAATATGGGAGGCTACTCTTGAATACATTACTTTCTCAAAAATTTTTGATAGAGCTGTCAGAAGAGAGATTGGGCGGTAGTTGTTGACATCCGACGTATCCCCCTTTTTATGCAATGGTTTTACAATGGCATATTTCAGTCTATCAGGGAAAACACCCTGCTCCAAAGAGCTATTACATACGTGGCTGAGAATCCTACTTATCTGTGGGGAACAAGCTTTAAGTACTTTGCTGGAAATGCCATCAATTCCGTAAGAGCTTTTACTTTTCAGTGAGTTTATTATTTTACTGATTTCAGTGGGAGAGGTTGGTGGAATTACAGTTGTTTCAAACTGCGCAGGTATGGCCTCTTCTATTAATAGCCTTGCCTCTTATAGTGAAGATCTAGATCCTATTTTCTCCACAACATTTAAAAAATGATTATTCAAAATATTTTCAATTTCTGATTGTTTGTTAGTGCACTTGTCATTCAGTTTTATTGCACTAAAGTCTTCCTGTGCTCTTGGTTGCCCTGTTTCCCTTTCAATAATATTCCAAATTGCTTTAATTTTATTATCAGAGTTACTGATCTCAGACATGATACACATGCTTCTGGACTTTTTAATAACTTTTCTTAGTACCGCACAATAGTTTTTATAATATTGAACAATTTCGGGGTCAGTACTCCCTCTTGCTATTAGATACAGTTCTCTTTTACGGTTGCAAGATATTCTTATTCCTTTAGTTAGCCAAGGTTTTTTATATGTTTTCTTGGAATTATGTTTAACTATTTTCTTGGGAAAACAATTTTCAAATGCCCTTAAAAATGTATTGTGAAATAAGTTATATTTCAAGTTTGCATCGGGTTCCTTACTGACTGCATGTCTGGAAAGAGTTATTTTCACTTAAGCAGAATGCAGTCTAGTTGAATTAAAATAGGTATTTTGAACCATGAAAGCTGTGGCTTAACATTTCCCTTAGATAATAAAGCACATACCTGTCAGTGGAGAGTAAATAGATCTATTAATGAACAGAAGTTAAAAAATTAAGATCTAGATTAAGATTAACTGAGTGGAATGAAATAATTACACATGGTATGGACACTAATGTGTCAACCACAAGATTTTTAGGTATGCTAACTGAAGTCTATAAAGAGAAATGCCCTTAGCATTATAAGAATTACTGGAAGTGAAACCCACATTCTAAACCAATGAGTTAAAGAAATTTGTACCCATCACAACTAAATAATATAAGAATCTCAATGTTCCTGTATTATGGTAAATCACATTAGGCAGATAAATACACAATCATGAAAAAGCATTACATGTCAACAATTAAGGCAGTAAAAATGCAAGGCCAATGATAGACACATTCTTAAATCTTTAAAGAAATGTAAATCAGCTTATGAAGTCACAAAAACAGAAATAAATAGTCAAAAGGAACACTGTAGGCGATGTGAGCAAGGCAGAAGCACTACTGGCACCATTGCACAATAAAGCAACTTACAGTTTTCAATAGTGATTTAATTTGTGGAAAGGTCAGTGAAGCTACAGGCAAACTCGGTAATTCCTGATCTGAATGATTATGATAGCCAGTGTGCTCGCTCTCTCACTTTCTTTCAGTCAAGGGACTACACAAGTAGGTCATCAGACCCTTGATCCAGGGGCAGTTCATTCGGAATTAGTTGACATCTGAGAAGTACGTTTTCTGATGATGAAATATGAAGGAGCAGGAAGAATGAGGCACTGATGGCAGTATGATGGCAGAGCTTAGAAAGAATTTACGGAGAAGTGAATGGATCAGAAGGTCAGAGCAGACAAGGGCTCTCTCACAGCTCACTCAGATGCTCATGTTGCACTGTTTTTTGATTACATAAATGGCACATTTTTTTGCCATTAAAGTTTTATTTTGGTGTTTTTTTCTCATTTATGTTTTATTGCTGCAGTATTATTCTGGAGAAGCTGGCTAAAGTAAAATTCTTTGTTGGAGTATCAGTGGTTACCAGTCAAAATTATACAAAATTTAACTGAAAACTGAAACAATGAGAAATTCCTGGAATCCTAAGAACTTCCAATGTTTTTCCTGGATTTCTTCCAGATGAAAAAATTCCCAGTTTTTTTTCTGGTTATTCCGGGGCATATACACCCTGATTTATATGGGGAAAAAGGCTATCAGAGGCATTGTGGGGCTAGCACCATAGAAATCGTGTAGCCACTACTTCAAGGAAATTAATTATTATGACACTCCCTAGCACATACGTTTATAGTTGCCTAGTATATGCTAAAATCTGGATAGCTCTCACCTTAGGATGTCAATAGAGCACCATAACACAAGAAATGGACACACAGTTGACAAACAAAATGTCAGACTAGCAAACGTTCACAACAGTTCTAAATATACCTCATCACATCTTTTAACAAACTGCCTAACAATAGCCACTTAGTGCCTTTGAACAAATTCAAAAACATAACAACAAAATCAGTAAAAGTCAAAGCATTTTATACAGTGAAGGAATTTGATAAACGTATAATAGATGACTTGAAATTTTGATTCTGGAGCACCTACATAAAAATGTATATTGTAGTACAGAGTGTACCAAAAAGAATCACGATTTCGAAAACTAACTATTATGTTATCCAAGTTATGTGTGTGAACAAAATACTGCTGGAAAGAGCAGACTATCGAGTTTTACATCTCACGGGCAGCACAACCTAAAAAATAAAAATAAAAAACTGAGTTTCCCATTCGTCAAAAACTAAAATTCATTGTATATATTTATTAGTTACAGAAAAAGAAGGACCAAATTGGATGATTCTTTTTGATACATCATGTATTTTTCTGATGTTACTAATGTGATGTGTTGATTCATTGTGGCATACTGTCTTGGCAAAGAAAAGCTTATATAACAATGCATATTACTAATTTAACAACTTAGGTTAATCCCTTCATTAGGCAAGAAGCCATGCAAGAACACTAACATTTTAACTACACAGGCATACAAACGTTATATGACGACACCAATTGAACGTAACTACGTATACTAACTTTTAGGTCCATTAGTTAACAACATGTATGTTCCATGGATCATAACTGCCATATCTCTCTACAATGTGAACGAGTCAGCTTTACAGTTCCAGTATACTTTCTAAGCCTATAACAGTATTTTTCTTTCATGCATACATCCTTTAAAAAAACATATTCTTGCACAATCAGATTAGATTCTTCACATCACTGCGTTTTTACGGCTTAATACCACACACTTTTTCCTTGCCACACTAAGGTGGACAGAGAGGTAGTGTATCATTGCTACTTCTAGTACTGCATTTATTAATGTTGCCTTTTTTTTCCCCAAACAGTGACAGATTTTTGATAGCACATTTCATAAGGATGTAACTGTATGGTAAGGCTTGTCAGCATGCCCACCAGTTTGAAGAGCTGTCTTCAGAATGTTTTAGAGTGGAAACCACATATTTGTTACACACTTTTGTCCTATGAACTCTTCTTTCTCAATTATGATTTACCTCAGAAAATGATGACATATGACATATGACATTAGCAAATGAATGTAGGAAAAGTCAGTCAACATTTTGATATGTTCATCTCTAACACCTGATATTACCCATAATACAAAAACAGCAGAGCAGGGACATTTAAGAACATTGATCTGAATTACATGTATTGCGTTTTACTGAAGTTAAGTGACTGTCCATTTGCAGAAAACCAGTTAACTGTCAAGAAAACATACCACATTTTCAAGTTCTGAATTTACTCGATTAGTCTCCATTCAAGATTAGCTATTACTGTGTATACTCCACAGATTTCTTAATTCAACACTCTGCGTTCTTTCAGCCTGACAGGATGAAATCCAGTATTTCAAGATCTCAGAAATTACAAATTTAAGCTTCTCTAGAAGAACAGTGTGAATTACGTCAATGAAGACGCTAGTTGGCAATTTTGTCATTTAACTTTAATATAATCTGATTTGAAAGCTGAAAAATATGATGTTCTGAGGAGAAATCCTTTGGAAAACCAGATTAAGACTGACTAACAACAAGAACATGGCAAATGCCATCATCCAATTTCCAAGAAACTTCACTCAGTGGAAAAGGAGTCAAAATAAGCACACACACCTTTACTGATGTTTAGATACTCAACTGTTCCTGAAGCAATGATGGTCAAAGTTTTCAAGATATTTTTGAGACACATACTGTCAGATGAAATGGTGGCGCTGAGATTACCGTTGCACCTTCTTAATTTTGTGCCCTGTGTTCGAAACACAATTATTACTTTTATTCTTGTTTTTCATTTATATATTAATGTCCACAGAAGGTTACTACATGAATGTTTCATAGCAAATGAAGGGATATAATGGCATTATATTAATTGCAAAATTACAACTGGATTTCACAATGAATGTCATACATTTATTATATAATACATGTGGATATGGTATGTTGAGGAGTTACAATCTGTTTAAATTCTCATATTCTGATACTTGAGTCTCACATCAATTCTTATATTTTATTCATAAGTTTATTTTTCAGGAAGATTTGGTGCATTCCCTTAGATGACACCAGTTGTATGAATATTCTAAACACACAAGCATCAGACAATGGACAGTTTCTCACAGTGACATTTCTTCATATGAATCTCACTCAGGAAAGAAATTTCATCAACATTGCTGAAGATTTTGTGCACTGGGAATAATTTCGGGCCAACCACACATAACAAATCACTTTTCTGAAAACAGGTGCTTGCATCTGATTATGAATCAAGATACACTAAAGGAATTTCACCAAAAACAATTTCAAATTATTTTCTTATTTAATTCATTCATCTAACATACAATTAGTAGACGAATAAGGACAATGTTATACCAGTATACACCGGAAAACATTTGTGTAGTCATTTTCTACAGACATGGAAATATAAATGAAAAACAAAAATGAAAGTAATATAGTTAACAGGTAATTAAAAAGCTGTGGCACTAACCACTGTGCCACCATTTCATCTGAAGAAATCACGTGATAAAAGGCACATAAATTACCTCTAAAACTTTAACCATAGTTTTTCAGAAATAGCCCAAATATGTACTGATAACCCAGGACACACTTTAGCTTATTTTGATCCCTTTTTCACTGAGCAAAGTTTCTGGGAAATCAGGTTATGACACTTACCATGTTCTCCTCTTAAGTATCTTTATCTGGGACATGCGAGTTGTGGTTCTTATCTCTGAGAAGAAGGTAAGTAGTGAGACCTGTCAGTTATTATTAATATTTGTCCTACTGTTCATTGTGACAATGATGAACAACAGAATGATAAATACTTGGCAAAAAGAAATGTATCGCCTACAGCTTACTTTGTTTCATCTGTCCCTCTAAAGTAGGAGTGGACAATTTCATGAAATGCAACAGCAAGTGGTATGGTGTCAGCCATTCCAATAGTAAGGGGTGATGGTCCTCGTGATGATCCTACTGGAACGCCAGCTGTGCGGAACTCCAAGCTCCCAACACTATCCGCACGCGCAATTGGAGCTGGACTCATTCTGCCACGCGTAGATGGACCCTACAAGTTGAGAGAAGAGCACAAAATATTTTCACACAATGGAAACTATGAATCTGGTGGTGGGGGGGAGTTAGTACAGTCAAATAAATAGCAAAGTAAAAAGATGTGAAACTGTATATATGAAACTGAATTATCATACAAGTTAATGAGGAATTAACCACTAATTATATACAATTATTGTCTATTTATGTCAAATTTTATTACATTACCACAACATCAAGGCTTAGTATGTTGGCATCACTTGAGTCATTATTTAAGCTGTGGAAGACTATAAAATGGAATTTTGTCTTTTCTAAATGAACATACTCATGCTTGCAACACATGACTAACTGAAATCAGGAAAATTAAACTGGTTGACTGAACAGGCTTTTTGACTACTAGGCTCTTAGGTGACACACTGATTGAGAGACTGATTTTTTTTAAATGCAGTATATCTAAGATAGTGTTTTGTACTATATTTAATACCTCTCCTCGTCTTGATGGTGGCCTTGGAATTGCAATGGTGCCCTGTGTGGGTGTAGGTGTCTGCCGCGACTGCTTTGGTGGTAAGGCTGGCTGTTGCATTTCCCCAACTTCAGAGAAAAGATCTCCCAGATCTGTACAAACCAAATATTTGAACTATATTTAAGGTGTCTAACATTTGTGACTGGAAAGTTTTTTTAAGTCACCTGTTGTATAATGAAAATTTACATAGAGCAGTTTTGGCAGACCGTCCATTTCTCCAAATCTATGGCTCCCACAGGGAAATGACATACCCTATCCAGATAGTGTACAATGAGGATGAGGAGGAGGAGAAAGAGAGTAATGTATAATGTCCCGTTGACAACGAGGTCACTACAGAGGGAGCACAAGCTTGAATTAGGGAAGGATGGAGAAGTGAAGCAGCCGCGCCCTTTTAGAGACCATTTCAGCATTTGCCTGAAACTATTTAGGGAAATCATGGACAACCTAAATCCGAGTACATTACCACAAAGCTTTGCAAGCAAAGTTTTGATATTCCCTAGGATCATAGGAACATTTCTTGTGTAACTGCTGAATTTACAGGAATTTACTGTTATCTCTTAGAAGGGAACATATAATTTTTCCCCTAAGCTTGATTTTTCTTTTAAGTGTTGATGCTATTTTCTTGATGAAACGTTAAAAACCATTTATATTCATATTAAGGATACCTTCAGGTGATGCAAGATATATGATTGAGCATATCCTGAAAATTTCAGCTTTTTATGTTGAACAGAAACTGAGGAAATGTACTTTTTGTACAAAAAACTTAAGGAAAATGGAGTCCAAAGTTGAGACATCAAAACTTGTCTACTGCATTTCTTGGATCATCAGTGTCTGGTTTATCTTCCAATTGTAATTTCCTCTTGGTACCTTTTGTAGTTAGTCTTCACCCCCACTGTAGGTCTTTAGCATGTTTTCTGCATTTCTTAGTATCCAAATTTCTCATCAGCTGAATGGTGTGACAGCCTACCCCTAAACCTAGGAATTGCAGCACTTCACATTTATTCAAGTTGCCTTGACTAAAATTAGCAATAACATAAACTCGAAAGTGTGAAGTGTATATGACCACAAACACAGTTTTGTGAGAGTGAGTCTAAATGACATTGTTCACAGAATTATTTGTATAGTGTCTCCTGCCACGCAAAAACTTTGGAAGTGGATCAGTGTTTCTCAAAACTTTGAATAATAGCTTTACTGCCTCTGCAACTGCAATAGACAGACTATTTCTCTGATTATATTTCTCATCAGTTACTAAACCCTTACTGCCATTTGTACCAGCTTTCCACATCTGCTGGGCACAGTGTATGAAAATTCACTGTCCATACAGTTTCCTTCATTGCTTCTACACAATGAGTACTTTGCTTAATTTTTAAATCACAATAATCTTTGAGAGTCCTTGCAGATGGCAGTGTCAGTCTATTCTTGCTAGCGATTGGTTCCCCATCACTTAGGCAAGTGTCCTCTGTGGGACACAGCCTTGTAGAAACACAGTCCGTGTGGGTGGAGAGGCTTGCATGTTAACAAGAAGCTTAGTGCTATGCTGGCAGCAGCACAGCTACTGGCAGAGTCACCCATGCTGGACAAGCCTCAATGGGTGTACCAGACACAAAGAGTATCCCACAACACCTCATCTCTCCCTCATCCTCTCCCACAGTCGTTCCCCCAGATACCCAACCTGATGTGTGATGCAATCTGTGTCAAGGGGCACATAGCAAGATGTGTTATCATGTTGCCTCAGGTATACAGTGCGACCTCCCTGAATAATTAGCCTTGCACTGCATGGCGTTCTGTGGTGTTCACTAAATACATCCCTAATTCTCATAGGATCAAAATGGACAACATGGAAAATAAAACAAAAACTGGGGGGCTTGATGAGACCTCAAACACTCAAACACTGGGGCTGGAACTGACAGAAGCTGTTTCTACAATTGGGTTGGTTTGCAGACCAGTACAAGAAGCTGGACAAGGTCAAGATCAAATCCTTGTCTGGGATTCAGAGGAGGAAACTCCTCAAAGAACAAAAAGGAAGGGACACAATGGCTTCCTAAAAATAAATGGATGGAACTAAAAGGTTTTGAACTGAGAACCTAAAAAAAGAAGAAGAAGAAGAAGAAGAAGAAGAAGAAGAAGAAGAAGAAGACTGTCTCAGAGTAAAGGTAATAACCAGACCCCTACTACCAATTGGACAGGGAATAAGAGACCAAGGGAGAAGTCTAATACTCCCACTTCTCAGGATAAATGGATCCAGAAAAAGCTGAGGCAAGAAATAGGAAACAGATCCATAGTACTGAAGTCTTGGTTTTCAGGATGATGATTATCCAACATGGATATCCACTGTTCAGATGGCTATTTAAGAAGACTGGGGAGGGTGCAAGTCCAAGCCCAATTTCAGGAGGGTCTGTCTGGACAAGGGTGCTCTTATCTATGTCTGTGAGGGTATGAAAACAGTCTGTTGGCTTAAGGAGATGGTGCCCAAGATATCTCTGTGGGAATAGGTGAAGTTTCTGGTCAATACATTGGCTGAGCTCTTCAAGATCACATACATATTAATATGGGTACCGAAACTTCTTAAGGATACTCCTCATGAGACTCTGAGAATTTATGGGTACGGAAACAGAAGGTCTCAAAAGAGAACTGGAGGGTAATCAACTGAAATGTTGTACTGGACAGCCAAACCCTTCTTGTAGAAACCAGTGAAAAATCCCTTGCGGCAATGTGAGGCTAGGTTCTGAAATTGTTCTCGATGTTCTCGCAAGTTGCCACTGGGTACAAGATGCAGGAAGTGACCATGGTGTCAAGTTGGAGACTGCAAGTGTAGCAGATAAACATGCAACACTTTAAAACAGCAACTGACATTTTTAAACGGCTTCTAGGAGGGCAAGATGCGCACGTGGCCCTGATGCAAGAACACTATCTATAAAAGGGGGTGTTTAATGCCTCTAAGGAACTGGAGGTAAATTGATTTATGCAGAAACCTAAAGAACTCTGGAACAGGCATGTATGTTAAGAATGGAATTTAATTCATGCCAGTGGTGGACTTCTGTTCCTAGGACTTAATGACCATCAGGATGAAACAACACGAGAAAGGAAGCACAATGAAAATTGTATTGCCCTCAGCTTACCTTCTTATGAACACAGTACTAGTCTTTCCTAGGAAGTGAGGAGAGTGGTAGACAACTGCTCACAGCAGAATGAACAATTGCTGGTTTGTTATAATACTAATGCCCATGACCTGGTGGAGGGAAACAGCAACACCAACAGCAGAGGTAAGTATTTTCTTGAATTTTTTACTGTAGAGTAACCTGGAGATCCTGAACTGGGACAAGGAACCTACGTCCAGGAATATAAGAAGGGAAGAAGTAATTGGCGTCACTTTTGGTCCATTTTAATGCACAGCTATGTTGAACAACGGCATGTAGCACTGGAGCCTTCCTTATCTGACCCTGTGTATATTAAGTTCGTGGTTGTTATGGGTGTCAGATCATGGCCTATATGCATGTTAGGAAAACAGACTGTGACTCTTACACCAAAGTTCTCAAACTCGCACTTATCTGAGGTCAGAACTTCAATAGGGAATCCAGTAGATTTCGGGGGACATGTCAGACACTGATGTCTGCCGTTATGGCCTCATATTTAAAAAAACTGCCCAAAGTGTACGAGCAGGAATAAATCTTGGTGGAACAATAACCTGGAATTACAAATAAAGCAGGTAATGAGACTGTTCAACCTTGCATGAACAAAAGAACAATGGGTAAAATACCTGAAGGCCCCTGTCAAATACAACCTTGTAATTAAGCAAGTGCAACTGTCATCCTGGAAGGTATAGCTACTTGTGCCAGACTTCACAAAACCCTCACCAGAATACCAATTAATCCAAGAGGTACTCTATGGAAGGGGAATGGCGAGTATACCAGGACAGCGAATTAAATGCTGGATGTGCTCCTCAAGACTTATTTTCCTCAATGCACTGTGGCACGTAACATAGAACAGCAGCTAATCTCCAAGAGGCACTGTCCTACAGGTAATCAAATTGGGAATCTGCCAGAAAAAAATCCAGTGGGAACATTTCAATCATTCAAGTCACCAGGCCAAGATGGAATCTTTCCAGCTCTACTGCAACAAGCAGGAGAGATTTTAATGAAATTTCTATGTAGACTGTTTACGGTTATGCTAGCAGCAGGAGTGATTCCTAATGCTTGGAGGACAGTTAGGGTTGTTTTCATTCCAAAGGCAAGGAGAACTGATCATATCGAGGCCAAGGATTTAAGACCGATCCATCTGTCGCCCCATCTTTCAAAGACATTAGAAAAACTGGTTGATGTGCAAATTAGGGAAAGGAGATAAACTAAGTTTGCTGTAAGTGTAAACCAACACAGACATCAATCGAGCAAATCACATCAAACAGCCCTTTAGCAACTTGTTGGGAAGGTGGAAAAGCTCTGCACTTTCAGTGAATTGCTCTCAGCATTTTCCTGAATACTGAGGGGGGCCTTTAACAATATAACCTATGAATCCATGGAAGCTGCAGAAGAGCATGGCATCGAGACCACTATATGCACTATACATAGGTATACATAACATTTGTTACTTCGTATCATCATCATCATCATCTTACATTCAGGATGCAATGTCTTTAGCACTGTCAGAAGAAAGAAAATGAAGTAGTGGTGAACAGGTGGAATGAAGAGCGAAAGTTTGTCAACGACCTCCACCACCTCCTCCTCCTCCTCCTCCTCCTCCTCCTCTTTTGTAACAAGCCATGGTCCTGTGTACAGCTTTCCTTGGGGTAATTTCAAAGGTATACCAAGGAAGTTTGATACGACAGTAACTGTTTACAATGTACACTATGTGATCAAAAGTATTCGGACGACTGGCTGAAAATGACTTACAAGTTCGTGGTGTCCTCCATCCGTAATGCTGGAATTCAATATGCTGATGGCCCACCCTTAGCCTTGATGACAGCTTCCACTCTCACAGGCATACATTAAATCAGGTGTTGGAAGGTTTCTTGGGGAATGGCAGCCCATTCTTCACAGAGTGCTGCACACAGGAGAGGTATTTATGCCAGTCAGTGAGGCCTGGTACGAAGTTGGCATTCCAAAACAACCCAAAGGTGTTCTACAGGATTCAGGTCAGGACTCAGTGCAGACCAATCCATTACAGGGATGTTGTTGTTGTGTAACCATCACCACCATCCTTGAATTGCTCTTCAACAGTGGGAAGCAAGAAAGTGCTTAAATCAATAATGTAGGCCTCTGCTGTGATAATGCCAAGCTAAACAACAAGGTGGTGCAAGCCCCCTCCATGAGAAACATGACCACACTATAGCACCACCGCCTCCGAATTTTACGGCTGGCAGTACACACACGCTGACAGATGATGTTCACTGGGCATTCGCCATACCCACACCCTGCCATTGGATCGCCACACTGCGTACCGTGATTTGTCACTCCACACAATGGCTATCCAATGTTCAATCGTCCAATGTTTACGCTCCTTACACCAAGCGAGACATCGTTTGGCATTTACCGGCATAATGTGTTGCTTATGAGCAACCCTCAACCATGAAATCCAAGTTTTCTCACCTTCCGCCTAACTGTCATAGTACTTTCAGTGGATCCTAATGCAGTTACGAATTCCTGTGTGACGGTCTGGATAGATGTCTGCCTATTACACATTATGACCCTCTTCAATTGTCGGCGGTATCTGTCAGTCAACAGACAAGGTCGGCCTGTACGCTTTTGTGATGTACATGTCCCTTCACCTTTCCACTTCACTATCACATCGGAAACAGTGGACCTAGGGGTGTTTAGGAGTGTAACGTATGAAAAATGACACTCAATCACCTGACCACGTTCGAAGCCCGTGAGTTCTGCGGAGCTCCTCATTCCTCTCTCACAATGTCTAATGACTAGTGAGGTTGCTGATATGGAGTACTTGGCAGTAGGTGGTAGCACTACGAACCTAATATGAAAACCTTAATTTTTTGGGGGGCGTCCAGATACTTTTGATCACACAATGTATATAAATGATCTAGTAGAATGTACAAGGAGCTCTTTTAAGGCTGTTTGCATATGATGTTGTTGTCTATAAGAAGATACCACCACCAGAAGGCAGTAATCATTTGCATAGGGACCAACAAAAGATTGATGAATGGTGCAGGGACTAGCAATTCGCTCTGGACATAAATAAATTACACATATTGCACATATACAGGTAGAAAGATCGACTACTACACTATTCATGACAAATTACTGGAAACAGTGACAACCGTAAAACATCTGGAAGTATCGACCTGGAACCACCTCAACTAGAACGAGCAGAATAAACAAATAGTAGGATAAGCAGATAACTGTCTGAGATTCATAGGAAGAATATTAAACAAATTGTAATTCATCCACAAAAGAAGTCGGTCACAAGGCACTTGTTCAGCCATTTATTCAGTATTCTTCATCTATCTGGGACCATTGCCAGGTTGGACTGATAAGAGAGATAGAAGATCCAATGAAGAGTGACATGTTTTGTTACAATATTGTTTAGTCACCGTGAGAGCATTAAAGAGATGCTTAACTAGGGTGTATACGTGGACAAGGAAAAAACAGTCCAGGTTTTTTCCCAGTTCAAAATAAACTTTCTCCCAGGTGAAAATACACTTTTTCCATGACAGTGACAGTGTACCTTTCCTCGGAACTGTAAAACTTATCAATGCTTTCCATGGTTATGGTTTTTATACACTGGTGTGGAATTTCCCAGCACTTTAGAAAAAGAAACTCAGGGAAACAACATATTTTGGAAAGATCTTTGATGTGCAGCAACATGTACTCTGCATATTTTCATGTTATGAAAGCATAAATTCGAATTTAACCTAACACCACATGTTACTTTCCGAAGCATTGAAATCGAGATTGCAACGCACTTTTGTAAGCCAGTCATAGCTCACGTCACGCGATCCCGCTGGCCGATATTCAGAGCATAGGACATGTGATGTAGTCAGCCAATAGCAACATCACTGTTAAGTTGCGCGACACACAAATGGGAAAAGTTAATGATTTAAATTAATAGTGTTGCTACAAGAAAATAAAAGAAAATTAAAGCTTCCACATATAATATTAGTCTTGAAGATTAATAAGCTGCAAGAGAAGCTAAGCTTTCACGTATAACATTGACCTTTTTTTGCACGTGTTACACTAAGATACATCACACAAATATGCCAGTAAAATTTTTAACAATGGCACAAATGTCTGATTTTCTAGGCTCAAAATTCTTCTAAATGATCGTCCTCAAAGAGTTTATTTTTAAATGAGAGTCAACCACTCTGATATTTAAGAAATTCATCTTACATTATTGCACATAGTTCACCTTGTGTAAAAGGAAATTTACTTTGAAAGTAATGCTTACCAAAAAACCATTCGCAATATTTTTCCGTGACCTGTTGGAAGTAGGTTCGTTTCAGCAGTAGTCAGAGAGTGCCAGGTAACAGACGTCACTGTGCTTGCACAGCTACGATGACGCAGGAAGCCCATATGTTCGTACGTGTAATACATTAAAAGCTCTTAAACTGTGTCATAAAAGAAAAAAGACATTAAAGGATACTCCAAGAGCAGAATTTCATGAACCACTCTAAAACGCATAATTTGCCTTGGGGAAATACTAGATAGCGGCACTCAGCCTGCCACGAAACATGGTTGCCTAATATTGTAGCAATTGTAACACACCAAATAAACAAGACTGTTTTGGCACAAATGGTCATTTCTGTAACACAACAGAACATAAGTCGAGAAGTAGCAATATCAAATGCCTATTAGGCCTACTACAAGCAAAAAGCTTCATGTTACGAAATAGTTTCACATTTTGTCCATACTCTCCAGTTGCTGAAACATGAGACCGAAAAGTAGTAGTACGAAATTTTTATTTGGAATCCTCATATTCTTCCATAATGTTGTGATGTCCTAGCTTCTTCTCCTTGCTGTCACTAATTTTGCAACTATTGCTGCCAGTGTCAAAACTTAATCTCTGGTTAGCTTCACTAACCTTACCACAATCACCAGTTTAGTTATCCCACATTTATTCTCCGGTTAGACATTATTACGCATACATACAACGCGTTTTCTGTGCTGCAACTGGCCCTTACTAGTGTTGCGGTCTGGCAAAAAATTTTGGGTCAAAATTTAATTTTCTTGGATACACCGAGAAGATAATATGTAATCCACTGCTAGTCGTTTATTTCAATTCTGGTGGTCTGAACCTACGGTTTCGGTAGCAATTATAACAACGCTGATCATTCGAAAACCCAGTCTACCACATAAACAGCGATTGGCATTCACCTGTTCGGCTTTATTCCACTCAGCTCGTGTAGCACCCGTCCTCTTTTGTCTGCAGGAAAGTTTATTTCTAGGTGCGATGGGGATTCCCCTGGCAGAGATATCAAGTACACTACGCACGTATCCAAAAATCAACTTATTATTCATTCAAAAATAAACTTAGAATGCATTCAAAAATCTTCAAAAACCAATAGCGATGTGTTTCGAAATCATCCGAATAATCAATACATCAACATGCGCTGTATGCTAGGTGCTTTGTGAAACAAGGTTTTTATCCTCAAGAATATGAATTTGGCACTTCCCAGGCAATCTCCAGAGTCGTCTGTCATGTAACAGGATTAAACTGTGCCAGGAACAGGACATTAAATTTGTGCTTCTACCACCTAATTCTACTCATTTGTGTCAGCCACTTGATGTGGTCTATTTTTAGACCTTTAAAACTTGGGGAAATGTACTATATGATTGGAAAGGAAGAATAGAGGAGTGGTGCCAAAATCCAAATTTTCTAGGTTGTTGAAAAAACCTTTGAAAATATAGCTACCACATCCATATCAAATGTAATATCTGGGTTAAGAAAAACAGGAATCTTTCCTTTCTGTCCCAATAAAGTCATTTCACAGATTCCAGAAGCAACCGATAATAATGCACATGGCACCAGCTCATCAAACGTTTCTTGGGCAACAGTCTTCAAAATGCAACTGAAACAGGTTCGCTCTAATGAAACAAAAGGAAACCTGCACCAAGCAAAGTGTTTAGCATTAACTCCAGGAAAAGGAATTTACTGCCAGTGACTTAAATGAAAATGATAGTCAAGGGGCTGCAAGTAGGGAGTCTATATCCAGAACATCTAACAGTGATCCAGAGGAGCACGAGTCAAATGAAAATGAAGAAATGGACAAGGAAAAGGATAAAGATTGGCATGAATTTAAAGAAAATGATTTCACCATAGTAAAATTTCCTACGAAAAAAAAGGTTCAGATATTTTATTCGTAAAATTTAAAGCATCTCTAATGACACCTAAAAAATGACATTTCTGAGAAACAAAGTTCTTGATGGTAATGTTTATTTCGTCTTTCCAGAAATTGATGATGCAACTGAGGTAGAAAGAGCCCACATTATTAAAAAAAGTTTTGCAGAACATAGAAGGCAGGGTAAATTTATTTTTGAAGGCATAGATGATCATGACAGTGATTAAGTACTTTTCACATTGTTTGCAACATACAATAACTAAAAATTAATATTTGTTTGTCAAATTTCATGAATGCAAGTGTTTTTATAGCAAAAATCTTAAGTTTAATGTGCCTGTAAAAATGTGTTTCGTCTAGAAATTGTAAAATTTTGTTGCAAATACAGCAATATGTTATTTAAAAATCAAAATAGTGATCGGATTCACTCCGCTGGAAGTCTTCTTCCATTCCTGCATACAAAATACAATGATGATTGGATTCGCCCCAACTGAGGAGGTGAAACCAATGAACAATTAACTTAAACTAATAACTGATATTATAAATTAAAAGTAATGTAATACACGAATATATCATTATCAAGGTTGTGAAATAACATACTGAATTTTTATTCAGATATCACTACAGTAAATGGGCAACAGCCTTGCCACAGTGGATACACCAGTTCCCGTGAGATCACAGAAGTTAAGCACTGTCAGGCATGGTTGGCACTTGGATGGGTGACCATCCAGGCCACCATGCGCCGTTTCCATTTTTCGGGGTGCACTCAGCCTTGTGATGCCAATTGAGGAGATACTCGACCGAATAGTAGCGGCTTCGGTCAAGACTACCATCATATCAACCGAGAGAGCGGTGTGCTGACCCCACGCCCCTCCTATCCGCATCCTCCACTGAGGATGACACGGCGGTCGGATGGTCCCGGTGGGCCACTCGTGGGCTGAAGACAGAGTGCTTACTACAGTAAATGGGCGCGCTTAAAAAAAACTGCCGTTTATGATCAGATTCACCTCATTTTATGGTATATTAGAAAAACAGTGCATCGTTTTTTAGATCTCAACTTGAGGTCCAACTTGTGAAATTCCATGTCTGTTGAACAAGTTTCCTTGGAAAAGAATGTGAATGGATCAATCTTTTAGTACCAAATCCACTGCATATTTAGCCATGACACTGGGTGATTTTCAGTGCCAGTCCTTCCTTTTGATGACTGACTACACCAAGTTTTCCACAGACAAGAAGTCACTGTCATTCCAGTGGTTTGAAAGGAATTTTTTCCTACTGTCTTTATAATAATATTTTACCAATCATTAGGCCAAAATATCTGTTGCACCTTGCTGTAATTTTCTACTGAGGCAAAAT
Source organism: Schistocerca gregaria (assembly GCF_023897955.1). NCBI lineage: Eukaryota > Metazoa > Arthropoda > Insecta > Orthoptera > Acrididae > Schistocerca > Schistocerca gregaria. Next base: position 297,149,607 of record NC_064931.1, read on the forward strand.
CACCATCATTGGGGAGATAGGAAGGAATAGCCACTAGTCATGAATTTTTAGTGCACAATTTCAATGTTATTTTTTTGACTTTAAACTAGTTTCACTAATGTCATGGGTATTTTCCAGGAGTTTTGTTACCAGGATTTTCCCAGCCTCAGTTGTCTTCACATGGAGGTTCCGTAAGTTTTACCTTTTTGTATGAATTCTTCCATTAGAGATTTTGAATGTTTCCAAAAGTATTTCTTATGCATTGTTTCATTTCTTCCATTAATGGCTACACAAAAAAGTTAGTTGCCGTTGTGGTATTTTCCGTTTATCAGGCCACATAATAATGCAAAGTCAAGTTTCTCTACAGCTGTTATGTCTCAGATATTGCACTTTATATTGGTAAAGTCCATCCAAACACAAGAACTATTAAATTTGATGTCAAAACACTGACAAGCACTGGGCTACCTCAATGTCATGGAAAATATTCATCACTGGATATTTTATTGTCCCAATTAATCAGCCCCTCAATGCTGTCTTTATTACTTTAACTCATGGTGAATAACTCAGAACAAAATTGAAACAACTGCACAAGTAAAATCCTATTACAGGAACAGTCAGACATCCACAACTACCTGCAGCAACTAAGAACAACAGCAGGCACAGTGGTGTAGCTTGCAACTACACCACTTCAGCAGTCAGCAGACAGATGTCTCTGAATACAGTAGAAATTTGTGCTGCTGCATATTAAGCTGCTATGCAAGTTACAAATAACGTAATTTGCTCTGTTGACAGAATGCCACTTCCTGAACAAGATCCTGACCTTATCTACAAAATAAGGGAAAGTGGAGTTACACTACTTATACTTTAAGTGGGTCAACTGTGACAGCTAACTACCAACCAGTAACAGACAATAATGATGAAAGAATAGCAATAAAATGGAATAAGTAGAAGAACATTTAAAACCATTTTACAACAAATGAGACAACAGCAAAAAAAAAAATTCTGAACATACATTCTGGGAGCAGCAGTAAAATGACACAAAATCTGGCCATTGAAGAAAGAAAACAAGTTCTGCACTGAATACAAACAATTGAACAGACAAGGCATTGACAAACCCCTGAGGAAGCATGGGAAATATCAACCATGAAAGTATCAGGAAGGTGACAAAAACTGGAAAAGTATTGGATGTGTTGCAGCAAAATTGTATGAGAAGATTAAGGCAACCAAGACAGCAAGGCAGCCACAAATCTCGGATGTTAAGAATTTGGACAATGATCAAGAACCTGAACTAAGTTCATCATTCTCATATCTGGGTATTTTATAAAAACAGTAATCTACTTAACAAATATTCATAAAATATTAAGAGGAAATGTAGCAGCACCCAATGAGAGGAAAAAAATTAGGATTTAACATACCAAAATATTTTATTTGTGTAGCAGTTGCAGTGTGTGTGATTTTTGTAAACGACATGTTCACCTTTGACCGCACTATTTATTTAACTGGTAAAAACACAAATGGAAAATAAAAAGAGCAAGGAGTCATTCAGTATTAAAGATAGGATTCAAATTTGATTTCTTTTACTCTTGAAACTGAGAGTCCCTGCACATTATTGTTAAATTTAATATTTTTCTTTCAGCGTGTGACTTATTTGTTTGGGAAGTATTGAATCATTGCCAGACTCACTCATTACCAAGTGGGTGGGTGACTGACTGGCTGGATAAAAAAGTATGAAAAACTTTACTTATAACAAATTAAATGACATTATTTCAGATTACATTACAAACCTGCATAGCGTGATGATGATGTTGACGGAGCTGGACTGCTAACTGTTGGCTGCGTTGGGCTGTGTAGTGGTGCATATGGATGATTCCCTGTTGGGGTTGAGGCACTAGATGCAGTCGGACTTTGGAAGAGATTCAATCCCAAAAGATCACTACTTGGTTTCCTGAGAAGATTTGCACATAATTATATAAAATGATTCAATTATATAAATTAGTGTTCACAGATTTGCTTCCTCACAACACTGGTTCAGACATGTAAAGCAGAATAAAACCAATCATGGGAATCCATGAGTGTACTCCATATGCAGGAAAGAAAAAGAGGAAGGGGTCAAAATGCCCACACAATCTATTTTTCAGTTTTTTGTATCCACCCCACAGTCACACCTGAGACTTCAACACACGTGACTAACATTCGTAACACCTGACTATTTCTGCTATGTGCAATAGGTTTGTTAACTACTTTTTGCAACGAGAGGACTCGGGTTTTAGACCTTCTATTCATCATCTTATCCTCCTGTAAGTCGTCATATTTGAATACTAAGAGTTATGTAGCCAGATAATGGAATCAGGAGAAAAAAATGGTGTTGTGTGTACCTCTGAAAGCCCCTGGATGTTTCCCCAAACACACGCAGAAATTAACTGCTGTTTTATTACACACTCAACTTTTACACTTTTTTATTTTTTTTACTTTTTTATGAGAATTTTGTTGGTTCAATGCGACAGAAGTGAACGGACACTGTGTTTGCTCATCTCAAAAGTAGAAACAAAGAAAGCTGCCACAATGTTTTCACATCTTGTAGCAAATGCATCAGCCAATACCGATACAAGTACCTGCATAGTTAGCTGCAACAGGCAGAAGTCCTGCTTTGTTAGTGCTCCATATTTTAACAATTCTGACTGAGATAAACTCACGCTGCAGTGTTCTTTGTTAGCACTCCAGTGTGAAATAGAAACATACTGGATGAAAAATCCGTGTGATGCGCACATTATTTACATATAAAAAATTACTTCAGAAATTTTCCTTTGTTTGAAACTGCATGTACAAGATTCGTGTGTCGATTTAAGTTCTAGATTTGCACATTTTACTGTTTGCATTGCTTTTTCGTAATCTTTCACCGATTGTATCAATACCTATTTGTATTGTGACATATTGTTAGCTTTTGAACATTTGCAAATGCCACGATAAACTCATACCGTTGTCATCAATTATAGGCTTAAACTGAATTGTGCTTTGAAATTTTTGAGAGCAATAAGCCTATCCCTGTTCAAAACAATTGTTCTCTAATTTCATTGTACAATTACATGAGAAATTGGTTATCTGAGAATTTCTAGATGCTTACAATACTATATTTTCATAAGTTACCAGTATAAGTGTTTTTGTTACATAACTTATTTTTAAACGAATCAGCATTTTTAGTTCACAATTCTGCCAGAGAATATATCACCCCTGAATTTCATTGTATATCAATGCAAATAAATGTGTATTTTTGTGAATTTTCAGAACCTACCATTGTCCTTTGCATAAACTATGAGCAATTTGTAGTAATTTGGTGATTGTGATGCAGAGAAGTGGGTTTGCATTGTTCTTCAATTTGCAAGAAATGTATTGGGGTCAACTGTGAAAAAGTGCCAAAACTTTTATATGAAGACAGTGAAGAAGATGGTATGGACGATGTTGAGGAAAACGCTGACAAAACCAACGAACTTGCTGAGGCTGACTCACTGTTTAATGAAGAGGTCAATCTGGGATCAACTCTATGTACAGACCCTGCATCCATAGCTCAGGGTATTTCTGGTGACACTGAGGAACCCAGCCCATCGAAATGTTGGAAGTGATGCTCATATCTGTCTCAAGTGCGCTTAAGTGCAATGTTACAAGTCTTAATGATCTATTTTTATATTTATAGTTTTACAAATACCAGGGCTGAGGTGGCCCATAGTGAACTTGAGGTAGTGATGTAAGAATCACAATAGTTGGGTGCCTAGCAATCCTCATGTTGCACACAGAGAAATTGAATACCTGAACGTGAGGTGGTAAATTCCAACTTATAACATGATGTATAATGTATTTATACAACACAAACAGAAACTGAATAAATAGTGTTCAAAAATAAGGGATCTTGCCACTATGCTCAAAAATTGAAAAATTAGTATTTTTTGAGGCACTGTAGCGCCTTAGATATTGGGAGTAGAAAAAAATGGCAAGAACCAAATTTGTAGAGAATTTTGTGCTCTTTAAAATAGAAAATAGACGTTAAAGCGATAGGAGCAAATGAAACTGAGATATTTTGAAAAAACTGAAAAAGGTCCGAAATTTTCGTAGTTTTTTGACTGCAGAAAGTTTTCCCAAGCGAAATTTTGTTGGCAAAACACAGTTTTCTAATCTTTCTAACCATATGAACGAGTTGAAAAAATAAACTCTTCTACCCCACCTTTTGCAAGGTATATCTAGTATTTGACTGGACTATATAGCTGTGGAATGTCAACAGTGTGTCTCCTTCCAGGCATGTACGTAAGACACTTTGAAATTTGTACAAAGATGAATCTTTCACAGATGGGTGCACTTTTATGTCCTTAGAAGAACAAAATTGTTTGCCACAAATCTGATACATTTTACCAAAGCTGAAGAAATCCTCATTGTGCATGGAGTTAGTGGAATGGTCAGCTTTTGACCTTGATTTCCCGGGAGTGCAGATCACAACAGTAACCCACACACCAATGGTACTACCTTGTAATAAACAGATTTTTTTTTTTTTTACATAATATATTATCATACCGCCAGCTGCGGTGGTCTTGCGGTTCTAGGTGCTCAGTCCGGAGTCGCGCGACTGCTACAGTCACAGGTTCGAATCCTGCCTCGGGCATGGATGTATGTGATGTCCTTAGGTTAGTTAGGTTTAAGTAGCTCTAAGTTCTAGGGGACTGATGACCTAAGATGTTAAGTCCCATAGTGCTCAGAGCCATATTATCATACCACCAACTGTAAGCACTCTGGAGTACCTTGACAAATGCTTTCAGCAGAATGTTGTTAATAATGAATGTCATATTGCACTGATGCAATTCGCCATCATTAAAATGCTCCTACTTTAGGGCAAGTCTTAGTTTCAGGGAAGAGCTCGAAGTCTACTGTGGCTAAATAACCATAATTTGGAGGTTTGAGGACTGAATGAAGCTGTAGTAACTCATTAGGCTACCTCTTTTGGGTAAAATGTGTGTTTTCAGTAGACATGGAAGTATAAAAATGTTGTATGGTAGTTAGTGGCATGTCCAATAAATGCTGCAGGTCCGCCTCTCAATCCCATACAGGATGCAGCAACTGCAGGTGGTTTTCCACAAGGTCTTGTATAGGCTGTGTTGGTGAGAGGTTGAGAAATTTAGTAGCCCATACTTATGTGGAAATGTTTCACAATCATTCCAGTCATATCCTTGCTTCCTGCAGTTGCACACTGTCCTGTTGCAAAATGCTGTCTGGAAACATTTTGACGAGAGGCTACATGTGTGGTTCAGGATATCTCACACAGGGCACTGCACTTTCATAATCCCATTATTACTGTAACTGGCAACAATGTTGCACACACAAAGGTTACCCAGCTCAGCACAACAGTGTTTGGGGAACACGTCTTCCCACAGCAAATTTTAGAGTCAGGCACCACTAAATGTCCGCAGGAAATATGATCATCATCAATGGCAAAAAAATACTTGGATTCATCACTGACGATCATTCCAATCGTACAGTCCAATGAACCACTTCATGAGAAAACTGTAAAAGACGGTTCCCCATCATTACAAGTAACTAATATCATTTAGTAAGTCTCTGGTAATGATCCAGGTAAACAAATGAGATGTGCAGAGGTAGTGCTACACATGCCCAGTTAGAAGACAGTGCAGCATTTGAAACTGCATGAACCATTTGGCACATCTGACATCATGCACTACATGATGTCTGATAGGAGTGATCAGGTCACGGATACTGCCTGTGCGTGACCTCAAATACCTACTGGACTAAGCACCACGAAACAGTTTCATCTAAAGGGCCTTCATTGGAGGCAACCTGATGTGATCAGCTCGTCTTGCAATGTAAAATAATTGACTCCTCAATATCTGTCATCCAGAAAATATTTATTCATCAGTCATTACTTGTTGCATGATCCAAATGCTTATTATAAATGGGAAATGAGGCACCATTACACACCAGTTGCCATTATGAGCCCTCTTCACAGCCGTGTGATGTGGCACGGTAGCAGCCTATCACAGCAAGACTGTGCAAACTCCGTATTAACTACCTAGATATGAACCTACCTCCCATGATGAAACTGTCTGCAAAGTTTAAATGGGAAAATCTAAACCTATTCCTTGATGTGTAATTTATTTTTTTTAAAAAAATTAAAATCCTCTGCAATTTTGAATGATGACATTATACTTGTGTATTACAACAGTAACCTAATACTATCAGAAAAAATTCTCTTGCAGGGAAATATTTAGGATGACTAGTAAAATTAAGAAGTATGAGCTAGATTACGACAAAAAATTGCTCACAGAGCAGATTTCCAAAAAAGATCTGTTACACTAGCGGGAAACTTAGAAAAAAACTTATGTAATACAATAATAATGTTTAATGTTTGTAAGATGAATCAATGTTTCTAGTATTTGTGCTCTTTAATGGACTGAATGAGAAAGAAAAAGTATACACAGATGTTTTAGACATGCAATCATATAACTTTCTTCAATTTAGAAAAATAACATCATCCCCTGAAAAACTGAGTCACTTTGAAAAACTCTTCACACTGTCAAAACGAGTACAAAATTTGTGCAGACCTTAACAATTTAAAAAACTTATTGGCTTCTACCCCTTGACTTAATAAGCACTTCTAGTTTAACGAAATTATCATGCCCACAACTGGTCATGCAATTCTGTAAGCTAAAACTTGCTTTAACATGGAATAATTTCATCACTACCAATGAAAGAGTAACTGCAAAGAAAGACTTTATCGATGAGATCTGATACAAACAAGGAACCAAAAAACTGCAAAACACAGTAATACAGTGTAAATAACTCAATGATTTCAGGAATATTTTATCAACCATATCTTTAAAACAATGAATGGTCAATAACCCCACCACTGTTGATTCCAAACAAGGTATTCCATGATCAAACAAATTACTTACAATTATTTCTTTTCCCATAAACTCATTTGATAAACCAAAATGTATGAAATTTACTTCAAAACCTACTTCCTGTCAGCTAAATACCTAGAAGGAACTGATGTGGCATAACACAAGTCTTAAACTGAAAGCTATCTTGATCAACCTTAACATCATCAGCTCAATCTTGTATTGATTTCAAAATTATATTATCTAATGACCAAAATTAAGTATCATTGGTTCCTTACCCTCCTAGCTGTTGAGAGACAGACTGGGAGCGTTTGATGTGAGAGTCTGGGTCAGCAGCTGAATCTCTTCTCGCCTTAAAAAAAAAAAGGTATGAAAATAAAGGATTTGGACATGAATTAACCCTAAACTCTTAATTACAAAGAAACAAACAAAATTAAAATGCACATTCAAAAAAGTTAATTTTGTGGCAATGAAGCACTCACTGTAACTGTAGCAACTGGTGAAAGTGACAAGTTTTCCACCGTTGCACGGAGCTCATCAACACTGGCACTCATTGGAGCAGACCCGTTGCTTAATGGTTTGATTTCCACATGAATTTTGTGTTCTCTTTCATCGTCTAAAAACAATGATAACAGTATTTCTCAATAAGGTATACACACTATTAATTTTTTAAAGAAACTTTGATAAATTAAAATTACAGAGGCAGAAGGGTAGTTAAATGAGACTGGCTGGGGGTACAAAGAAGAGGTTGCATGAAACCCAACACATGATAATAGCTCAGAAAATGCAAACAATATATTGATAGACAACCTCATCATAACATTAAGCACACAGGTTACTTTATGTATTTTAGAGTGCATGTTCCTATCTTCTGATCCATGAATCACTGGCTCATAAAATAAAAGTATACAAATGAGGTGAAGATAGAACATCTCCAACATTGGACAAAATAAACTACTCTAAAAATCATTCACTAAACCTCAAGACTTTGTGGTGATACTTTCATTATGGAAAGCTACAGAATACATTCAGTTAAGTTGATATATGTTACACAAGCTCTAACAATAAAATCCATACATTCATGACACACTACCAAATTCAGTGGGAAGACACGCATAACCAGTAATTGAATGTCCACTCACAAGTTGTATTCAGGATTCTGTATTACCTCTTAACAAAATGAATGGTAATGAAAAACCAAAAAACAAGCTGCTGCAAAATGTAGTCTGTAATGCAGCATCACAGACCTTGCTTCATTAGTGAGTCATTTGGTTCTCCTTCACAGTGTATGTGCTTCAGAAACTTGGTCCTCATTATATTACCTTTATTAAGTTTTCTATGTTCTCGCCAGTCTTTCCTCTCTTCCGTCGTCATTTCATGTCTCACTTTGTCACATAATCCTTATCTGTCATTTCCCTATTTTAGGTTTACTGTTTGTTATCAAGTTCCTCCTCTTTCACTACTCATTGTTTGCCCAATTATGTACTACTTTGTCAGGTATTCTTCTGGATTTTACACCACCTTATTCTTATTAGCTATTTATCTTTCAATAGCAGTATTTCTGAATTATACAGAATGAGTTCCCTTCTTAAATACTTACAATAATTTCAGAGCTATCAAAATTATCCATTTTCTGTAGCTGATATGCATCTACTCAAATACTGGTGACATCTCCCATTTTTCGCCAAGAAATTTTGGTAATAAGTTTCACAAGTGCCTATCTTAACTATGGGTTAAGATTATGACATTAGAAATTTGTACATTGTAATAACCTCATTCATAGTTGGCCTCTTGCTTAAAGCAATGTGTTGTTTCATAAACTCTTACTTGTTACCTCTGAGTTGTAAATGATTTTAGCACAAGTGTGAACTACTACAAATATCCTTACATAACTATTTGTTTAAATAACAGTACCCTCCCTTTCATGTTTGCCATGGTTTACTACAAATGGTATTACCTCATTAGTTATATGGTTAACTGTCACACTACATACTAAGTGGTTTAGGATTTGGTTCACAGACAGTCATGGGCTTTTATGCTACCAATTACTACTTTCACTCTGGGGTTTCACCTGGGTCAGCACAGGTGATGAACACATACTATCAACAAGACCGCTGTGCTTGCTGTTTTAACAGCAAAAGCAAAATCTTGATCATAAATGTCCGGAATACATGAGAATAGGCACAGCAGGTGTAGAAAAGTCAAATGAAGTGAAGTGACCCACAGCAGTTCTGCTCAAAAAGTGAAAAACTGAAACCATGAATGATACTTGGCTTACTTAATTCTGGATGAAACTCTGGCGATGAATCGGGTAGTTCTGCAGGGAAGAACTTACTTTATGACTTCAACAAAAACAATAGCTTGTTATAACTTTGTGAACCATGGGTTGCACCTGACTAAAGGTCCATGGGTTACAGCAAAGAACAACTGTGACATGAAAGTGTGAGTAACAACTATGTACAACCCACTGCAAGGACAGAGAGCTCAACAGTAAACTCAGTGTAAAGTCTCTCGATGACAACACTGATAGAGCTACAAGCACACAACTTCCACAACTACAAGACCCTCATTGACAAATATATTGTGTCAGTGCCTGTGAAGACACAGCAGAAGTGGATGGAGATGTGAACAACAAGAGCACTATTCCAAGGGTTACTGTTGCTGTGTGATGTACAATGAAGAAACAGTACAGAAAGGTTTGTTACATACTGGGTTTGGAGGTGTGATGATAACCAGACTTGTGAGAAGAGACGACTACTACTAACCCTGGCCACAGATACGGCAGAGAACAATGGGTGGAGAAAGGACACCGACAATGTCTATGGTATAAGTTCTTTGGCATCCATGTCATGGTGGAATTGTTTCCAGGCATACTGTAACAGTCCCACTTTGACAAAGATGAAGAATGACAATCCAGCATGTACTTACTGTGGTGGGCAAGTTGGCAAAGCTGCAATGTCTTCTTAGGTAGAGTAAGGATGATGGAAGATGTTAACAAGGAACGGCCTTTCCTCCATGCTGCGTTATAGGAAAACCCATCCATGACAACAGTGTGAGTGAAGTTACTGAGCTTGTGGCTGAGGCAGTGTCAGAGAACACACAACAAATATCTGTTGCACTCATGGAGACAGTGATGATCATATGTAAGTTGGCAAAGCCAGCATTCCTAGCCAGAGTTTTTGAAGGTTTCCCCTGTCTGTATGATGAATACGAGAGCTGTTGCTCAGGTCAAATTCTCTTGAAGTAAACTCCCAATTAGGAGCATAATCCACACATTCCCCCCCTTTTTTTCCTTTGCTATCAGCGCCATCAACAAAATGGCAAGAGGTAAAAAAGGAAAAACTTAACCCTACCGTTGATATGATAAAGGTCATTTCTTACATGTCTTGTAATAGACCAGCCTTCTCCTACTGAGGGAGAACGAAAGGTGAAAGAAAAAGAAAACCTGTTGTTATTTTATATAAATGTAAATATCATATTGCACCTAGGTATGAATTCAATGTTAACATTAGAGCTGTTGTCAGTGACTGCAATAGTTCACAGATGACATGCCAGGGGAAACCACTTTCAACAGAACTGTAATGTTCAATCTTAACTTTAATACCAGATAACAGCAGCTGACTAGCTTCCATACAACTCTGACTGCGAATCTATCGAAATCAAGATTCACATGCATGTGGTAGGGTTTCTCAAGTTAAGCAATTGCTGACATGTCAGTTTTTTATATGATACAATTTAACATTTTAAAAAGGTTTTTCATGTGCATAATAATAGATTCAGTGCTGATTAATCAGATTCAGAAATATTAACATATCTCTACAAATGGTGTTCTCCTTCTACAAGGTCTTATTTTTCGGTATTAAAAAGATATGTTTTTAACATCCCCCAACTTGTCACAGGCAAGTAACCTGTGTGACTGGACAGAGGATGCCTTTTTATCAAAACTGACCCAGAGTGCATTTTGGACAAGCCCTCCATCTCCCCAAACTTGTCCTGTAAATGCGCTACAAAAAACTTAGGCTTCACAGATACAAAGGATTCCCCATCAGCTCTGGTACAGACGAGATACCTGGGCGAATACGTTTCACTTTCACTTTCATTCATTGCCTTTCGTTCCTCCCATGGTGTGGCCAGGGAGGGGAACAATTTGGGGTCATAAACATTAGCTTTAAAATGAGCCCTCGAATGCTTAGAGACTGCTGGTGGCTGGCCATCAGCAAGAGATAATGTGCCACGCTTCACTGCGTGTCATCCATCCTGATGCCACCTACTCCGACCAAGGGCCCTCCCCATGGGTGCCACCCAGCCACAGCAAGGGCCACCTGGCAGGATGGCCATTGCCGGGAGTAATTATGCCCCAGGGAGATGGGCATCTACTCTTTGGCATACATGGGGAGTAAACGGTGCAGACATCAGCCGTGCGATCCCTGTGTTGTCAGGGGGCTACAAGCAACAGGGTACATGGCGGCCCCACCACAACAGACTGGCTACCGTGCTGGATTTTAGGTGACATGTAGTCCATGGTCGCTGTCAGTGCAGAAAGTGGCACTGCACATTGCATGGCGGAAAGTGCACACAAGAACATATCCATGCCCAAGAGATGGAGAGCAGGCAGGACTGCAATGCAACAACGAATAAGCTGGTGAAAGTTTTCAACGCAAGATGGACACAATGCACCAAGTAAGGTGCCCTTCCCCAATTGGCTCGCTCTTCGGAAAAATTTTGAGATATGGAGGTCAAACCCAACAGGGGACCATCACATAAGGCTGAAACGTTTTAAGACTCCTTTTGGTCGCATCTTACGACAGGCACGAATACTGCGGGCCTATTCTTACCCCCAATCCTGCAGGAGGGATAAAACTTGTCTACTTAAGATACACACCCAGCAAAAATTCCATTCACTCTACCTCATTTTCACTCATATTCACCAGCCCTCTCTGTACCACAAACTGCTAAAGTAGTTGATAGTTTAAATAGAGTGAAGGCTAAAACAAATGCCTCAGAAAGTGAGACAGGGTGATTACTTACAAGACGTTTGACAAGCTACCTACCTTGATGCATTAAAATCTCTTAGTAATTTGGAAATCAGATAATGCATTTCACGAAACATTAAAACTTTTACCCCATTTTTCTTTAGCTCTGAAAAACAGATAGTACATCACCTGACAAACTAGTCTCCACCCTGTTGTCCGAATATACACTAAAATACTACAAAGCATACCAAAAAGCTATACACCCCAAGTACTTTACATCAGTGGATCATCTCACTCGGAAAGGAATCTATACACGTCCCATATGAAGACGTGTCATCGCCTTAGTGGTTGATGCAACACGTATGTCCCACTAAAGTGATACACAGTAGAGCGTTTGGGTATCTACGTCCCTTACCCGTCTGGTGCTACCACCTGGTGAGATGCTTTCAAAACTTCAAGAAGAATACTACAAACGATGGGGTAGACACACACAACACAGTGAGACATCAAGTAAGGTGCCATTTGTTTATGGCTGGCAAGGTGCACATGTTTTGTGAAAATCAAATAATATCACCTTCTTCCTTGTTCCAAGAAAGTTTGAAGTTAGTAATTATGTTTCCTTACACATGGAAAACATTGCTTTGAAACATTACAGCAATCCTCATCAAATTTGTTGGTTTCTACATGGTTTGTAGTTAGTGGAATGTACATGTCCCAGCAAACTCCGTAAAAGGTAAAAAACCTTGGTTTTTCATATGACAAGGACACCTTCAAATTTTATGTTGACAACTTGTATGCAATATTTCATGTTTCTCCTTTATTGCCATGAGAATAAATGTGTTTTGGTACTGACTTCTTATTATTTCCTCCAGATTTATCACCTGGATTAAGTCAAACTAAAATTTAACTGTAATATTCAAAGGTTGCAATGAAAACATGAACCCAGTTACATTCATGTGACACGTGTATACCCCTTCTTGCTGATTTTCCAAATCAGTCAACCTAAAGTTTTCTTATTATTAAAAGTGTAATGATGATATGGAAGAAGGCAGTTTGTTATTCATCAATCCCACCCACTTATCTTTTCAATGATCCATCACAGAGTATGAATATCTTTTGTAAACTTAATTCTAATGCGTGATGAGTAGAAAGCGCAGAACAGCAAAGGTAGTCTCCCTGGTTAGATTCATGAGTGTTGATGCATAACTGTGGAGCTGATTTAAGACACTGCATGAAATATTTTAAAATATTATCTGGTGTACACACTCTTGTATATCCTATTAGAGCCAGTAGCACCCAGGACAGAACTTGGGTTTAAGGTTGTATACAGACTGACATTTGTTCTACACCAACTGCTGCAAGGTCCTTTTGCACAAATTCCAAGTGTTGTTTCTCATTTGTGAATGCCGTTTCAGTGGGTAGTCACTCTCTCTCAAATGGAATACCAATATTTGATAATTAAATAAAAATTTTCACATCCAACAAACCACGAGGCTTAGTTAATATTGTATAAGTCCGCTCATCATGGGCTTTAGGCCACTGACTGTGATACCAAATACAGTGACCTTTACAAACCTTCCTCATGGGCAGTATTATTCTCATATTCAAAATCTTCCCATAGTGTTCTGCATATCTGTGTCCCACAATCAGGTTATCGGTTATGGTTTCCCATCTTCTGAACCCACACCGGAAGTGTGGTGTCTGAATTCATCAACCAAGACAAGATGGCAGTGCAGCACCTGTTCAAAGGTGTTTCTTGCACTGTTAGGAATGGCTATTATATAATAACACTAATGGACAAACTAGGAAATCTGTTCTCATATCTACATCTTACAAAGCAGTTTTTAAGCTGCTTTAAAATCAGAAAACTGTTAAGCTTCATGTAAAGTTTTTTAAGAAACTGATAAAATTCTATTTTTCATGGAACACTATTTGCTGGAAATACTTTTATTGTTTTTTGTTATCTTTCATACAGCATCATAAGATTCCCTTGGACCCTGTTCTTTGCACAGAATTTATGCAAACATCGAAATATTTTCAAGTTTAATCACAATGAACTGGGGTCACCATGTCCACTACGGCTACTTGTGGCTGTTGTAAACAAAAGGCAAAGAAGAACAACAGTCTGGCCTAAAGACTTTCTTGATATGATGAGAGTCCAAAAACCACACCACAGACTTATTTCTGAACGACAAACATAACCAAAAACATAACCAAGTTCTCTTATAAAACTCATGCATCTGATGTATCCAGATGTTCCTTCAGTTCCTAAACCAATCTCTAATGATCCTGTCACTTGTTCAATATCAAAAACCATTGAAACATACACTGTTGACTCGGAAATGCAAGAAGATAGTGCATTTTCATCTCTTTAACAATTCAGACTGGCCACCAACATGCTAAAGAAATAATAAATTATGCTGAGCTATGTGACATCTTATTGGATCTGGTAGTAAAGAGGCAGAACTATTTTGTTGAAGGCTTACAAAATCCTTTGTTTGTACTGTGTAAAGCCACCTCACACTTTTGGCATAGACACAAGAAATTCCTGAAGTTCTCTGCAATGGGTGGCATTATTTGCTAGAGCATGCACATCAAACATTGAGACTAAAGCCTCCGTGTGGAACACAACATTAAAGATTCGTGACTGTTAATTCATTCACATAAGACTAATCTTCAGACAATATTACTATCTGAAGAAACATATGCATACTTTTTGCTGGATATTCTACCAGACATGAAGAGACATACAACAGCATGTCACTACTTCTTGAAAAAACACTCACTATGAATGCAACCGGTGTAGCTGTGGTCGTTTGAAAGAATTCACTCTTGGGAATACAAACAAGGTACTCAAGTACAACTTTTTTTATATGCAAGTAGAACAGTAAAGATAAAAACCACCACTACGCAATGAATATACGGTTGATCAGAGATAGAGTGCAGCCAAAATGTACCACTGATTAATCATGACAAAGATATCTTGCTCCATCTTCATTTGATGCTGGAACTCATAAATTTCGTAATGGCTCTGGACGAAGACTTGAATACCTTTTAATATCTGTGAAAGAAGTTTCAAGAGTAACTCAATGAAAAAGTGGAAGGAGATGTTATGACAAGGCCACAAATAAGGAAGGTGATTGCTGACAGATACTTCCCAGACTTAAAATTAGGTACTGAAAGACATCAATAGATGGCATTCAAGTCAGATTAATCATATTCCTTGCAGATCAAAAATCTTCTGACTCTGTGGATGTCATGTACACGTTTATTGGAAAATAAAAACAACCAGGTTGCAACATGTACTTCAAAGTTCATCTCTTCAACTCTTATATTGATTCCTACCCCCCCCCCCCCCCCCCCCCAAGACCCAGCTTCAGTCTGTGAGAAACATGATCAATGTTTTCATCAGGACATCTTGGTGATGATTCATCCTGTTAAGAGAGAGTGGTGACATGACGGTAATCCCAAAAGTAAGGTCTCCAATTTTTTTCGTAAGTACATACACCTGTTTATTTCTACAATGGTTTAACATTTAGCTATTTTTCAACATAAACTCCATTTCTGCCGATGCATTTTTCTATGCCCATGTCATACCAGCTCGCCGCCATGCTGTTCAGAAAGTTATGAACCTCTTTCATCTCGTCGTCAGAGCTGAATCGCTTTCCGGTCAAATGTTCTTTTACCTTAGGGAACAGGTGATAGTCACTGGGAGCCAAGTCAGGACTACAGCATGGGTGGGTGATTATGTTCCACTGAAACTGATGCAGGAGAGCAATGATTTGCCGAGTGATGTGTGAGCGAGTGTTGTCATGGAGAATGTGTACATCCTTGCTCAACATTCCTCTTCTCTGGTTCTGAATTGCTCGTTTGAGCTTTTTCAGTCTCACAGTTCCTGTCAGCATTAATTGTAGTCCCAGTGGGCATGAAGTCAACCAACAATACCCATTTCCGACCCAAAAAAACTATTGTCTTGACATTTCCGGCAGACTATGTTTGTTGGAATTTCCCTGGCTTTGGCGAAGAATGATGCTGCCACTGGCGTGATTGTTGCTTGGTCTCAGGTTCAAAGTGGTATGCCAAAGTTTTGTCACCCGTGACAATTGCGGCCATAAAGTTGCCCTGTTTGGCTGCAAGGTGGTGAAGAAATGGGCGGGAAGCATCAACTTGTTGCCGCATGTGGTCCTCAGTCAGCCCACGTGAAAACCATCTTGCGCACACATTCCGGTTTCAATGTTTCCATTAAAATTCTGTGAGCGGTGGTTCGGGAAACCGAGAAATCTAAGGAACCAACAAGCAGAAATCATCCAGGATGATCTGCCTATCTTCAAGCATGCTTTGTTCAACCTTCAACACGGTCTCCTCAGAAACTGGCGGTCTCCCGCTCCTTTGTTCGTCATGAATTTCGGTCCTACCAGGTGCAAACTCTCTACACCAATTATGAACATTTTTGACATCCATGCATGACTCACCATAGACTTCTGTCAATTGGCAATGGATTTCAATCGGCGCAGTGCCCTTTTTGTTCAAAAACTGACTAAGTGTGCGCAATTCACACTTGGCATCAACATCCAATGGGAGCTCCATTCTCAACGGCTGCCAAGCCAAGACTGAGCACCTCAGTGCGGCATGCGCATGTTTACACACAGTGCGTGAAGCACTACACTAACCATCTAAAACTGCCAATCTCTGCATTACACCAACTTTTGTACTTTAGCTACAAGACAAACATACGTGTTTCTTTGTTCTAAGATGCAGGTCTTAAGGCTGAGTCTGACAATGCATTATGCAGTGTTTTCCTTATACACACAATTTAACTGCCCACAATTTGCATGACACCAGAACATCAAGCACACTGATACATTGTTGTGTTCATGCACTTTTTATTTCGCGCACACATTCTTACACACATTATCTTTTGAAACTGGGTTTTGTTAGATGACATGCAATACCAGTAACTGAAAGTTGGTTACCTTTTCAATATTTATATGCAGAAAATAAATTATTTCGAACAATTTATTTTATAATAATGTGGATAAATGTCACTATGAAAGAGCGTTTATTACATAATTTTGAGTTTTGAAGCAGAATTCACATTTATATTAGCATTTATCACGGATGAAAATTTTCCAGGTCCCTAACTATTAGTCAAATACAACAAACTTAATCATGGTCTTAATTTTCACTAACATTAGATCATAACTTTCAATTGAACGACTCAGTAATTCTAATATGTTATGACTAATATTGAATATTTATTACTGTTGTTCATAAATATCTTTACTGAGGTTATAAGCACATGCCTGTTAAAATTTGATATCCTCAAATGGTTTGACAATACTTCTCTATGGTATTTGTTTATATGGTACAACTCATGTACCGGTAATGGTTAAATTATTAATTTTGAAACTTTTGGTAGCCGAGCTGTGGATCTCAGGTGGGACAATTCAAGTCCACACAGAGGCTTACCAGCAAACTTTCTTCATGTTAACCATTCGCAACTGGAACAGGAAAGGGCGTGGGGGTGGGGAGGGGGGGGGGGGGGGGCGACACAGTAGTACATGACGTACCCTCCGCCACACAAGCAAGGTCACTTGCTTTTTCTACACGTAGATGTAGGTAAGAGTTGTTGTAAAGATTTACGATTAACCAGGATAATGTACAGCTGCTGTGCTGTTTATCTAATATCACACAATCTTTAGGCAGGCAACCATTAATAACCTTGAGATGAATTGACCATGCTATCGTCCCTCTGAGAGGTGTTAGGAGCTCTTCCTTTTTATGTGTTCAGACTTGTTACTGAGCATAGGTTTGCTGGGACTGCTAAAACTTTGAAGATCATGCCTCCAAGAGACCACAAGAGACACGTGTTAGTTCACTCTCTTTCCATAACAAAACTATTGCTGCAAAAGTCTCCCCCCTTTGTAATTCATTTCTAAAACCTCACTAGTGAGACTAAAATTTGACTTGTACTTGCCTCTAAGCTGCTCCACCATGCAACACATACTCATTTTTTTTTAAATAAAAGGACTTGTTTTCAATGAGGCCTAGGTATGCCAGTCCTTCATGTCACAAAATGAGGCATCATATGTCCACTGCCATCAAGTATCCTGAACAGGGCCCTGAGGTCTTCAACAATTGCTTTCAATTCTTGAGGGGTACCTGGCCTAAACCATTTTTGTAACGCTAGGAAATAATTGTTTATCTTCCATGTAGTTCCATTGGTTTCAACAACAATTTTTTCGAAGACTTAAGAAATCTCATTTCTGGCATATAAATAAGGCTCTCTTGTTGTCTGTCTCCCCAACTCTGCCCACTTTAGTGTCTTTGCATATGTCTATTTTCCTATTTTGCAGAACTATCTTTTTCTTTCTCATTCCATTGCTCTTTATTTCTATATTGTTTGCACCTGCTTTTCTTATCATTACAGCAGCTTCAAACTGTCAACTTTTTCATTTTCAGCGATGATTCATTAAAGTCTCAAAATTTTCTAATTTATTGCTTTTCTTGGTTTAAATTCAATTCCTACCTAAATTATATGTCTCTCTAAACTCTTGAAGTGAGTGGGGATTTTCTTTCTGTTACAGCTTCTACAATATTTTAATACTTTGTCCTGAGTATTCATTCCTGTCTTTCCTCCCAACAAAGACGTAGCTTTGAAATTTTGAAAGTACTTAATTTCTATGTTAGTGGCAGTTTTGTTTCCATTAAACTTATGCTCCAAAATGTTGAAAAATGTCCTACATTCGTCTTTAAAGATATTGTTTACCACAAGTTCCTATGTTAAAAAACAAAGGAGCGACTATATTGTCTTCAAGAATTTCGACAAGTACTCATAGGTACTAAAAATCAGTGACATTCAAAACAATTGCAGTGCCAGTCAAAGCTGCAGTCCTGTTAAACTTAGATGTCTAACATTAACTTAGAACACACACATAATGAAAGATCCTTAAGGCAAGAGTAAAGCAATAAAGCAAGCGGTTCTGTGTCAAATATGTATTAATTTAGGCCTGAAAAGCCATAGAAGGTATATACATAACAAACATAGTGCATAGACATAACAAAACAAGAAGTGGCATGAATAGGTTTAGACAGCACTGTAATGAAGTGTTATTATGCACTCTTAAGACACATGGTGATGAATAATCAGTCCACATATCTAAACCTTTAATTAATTCTGCCATACATAATTAATTACACATCTAACATTTCGGTACCATAGCTCATATGTGGAGAATTTCAGGGAAATATATTATTGCTCTAAATAACTCACCTGAATCAGTGTCTGAGCTCGAATAAAAGCTCCCTTTATCATTTTCCCAAGGATCCGGTTTAGGTTTGATACAGTAGCCCTCCTCATCCACTTCGGGAGTTGGTGTCTCTGACTTCCTATTGTCATCCTTGTCTTCCCTGGAAGCATCAAGACTCCCATTCTTTCTGAAGAGTTGAACAACAAAGACTTTAGTCTCTAGAGATAGTATCAGTCCATTTTTAAAAATAAAATTTTGAGACTTCTGACTTAGTATAAACTACCTTTAAATGGAATGGAAACAAGTTTCTTTAATGTAGCCACAAAGCATATATTATTTTAATAATTTAGGAAAACGGAATCAAGGGTTGTCCCATGTATCATGTGTTTTTAAGGTGATATGACACTCTACTACGTGAATTTCCTACCTGAATGATTAATAGTTACTCACACATCTGACTTTTCTTCTTTACTACTAGTGTTATCCATGCCATCTTTCTTCTTTTTCGCTTTCTTTTCCTTACGCTTCTCACGCCTGCTTCTTAAAAACCCTGCAAATCACACACGATTCTGTAATATTTTACATCAATTAACGAAACTCTACTGTGCATTTCTTATTATAATTGCTAACTGGGAAGCTACTAAATGCTAATATTTAGACAGGCTATCAAAAAATGTTCACTTTGTGCACTCCTGAAGAGGCAACTACATAACTACTAAAAAATTACAACTAATTCAGAACACTGCAGTAATTATGTGAGCTGTATATCAGTGATAATGGAAAAGAACCTTTGGACGACATATTTACTGGCTGTTGTGTCAAATGGTGTTGGCCCCATTTGAAAACTTCACGCAGTATTACCCCAATCCTTTGGTACATGTATGTTCCATGAACAATAACCAATATACAGATATCTGAGTATGTAACTGTTTTTCAGCCTTATGTGGCCATTACCTACTTTTCAGTCATCACATAAATGGCAATTAATATTTGGTTTAAATCAAAACAAAAACTAGTACATGCTGCCAACAAATTAATGAATTTGCCCTTTCACTAAGATGTATACTTTCTGGTTAAAAATATTCCATTTCACTTTGCCATCTAGAATGACACCAGTTGAATCAGTGGTATGATGCTGGCAGCACAAATGTCAAAACAATGCAGCAGCTCTAAACAAACCACTTTTTTTATTGTACCTACGGCAACACTAGCCATGGTGCCAATTTTCAGAAAAGAATGCAGTACAATTTTAAGTCAAGTGAATTTGCAGTTTTTTATGTAGTGATTGATGACAATATACACAGGATATGGAATGAAGTGCATGTATGCATGCTAGACGGGGAAACAAAAGTCTGACAAGACTGCAATTTCACCTTAAATGAAGTGGTGTACAATAAATGAAAATATTTAAGAAAACAAATGAGTACCCAAAATATACTAACAAAACAAATTAGAATATTGTAACCAGGCAATGTGGAGCACAAAGAAAACCACATATACATATAACTAAAAGTAAAGCTGCTACAAAAAAAACGTCCACAAAAGTACTTGTGACAGTGTCACATTGCAAAATGGACATTGAATACACGTGACATTGATTTAACTGTTTCCAGCCAAGCAGTGGCTAATTCTACTTCAAACCTCATTACACAATCAATGTCGATAATGTGACATTTTAAATGATGTAGAAACCTTTGTAAGCGTGGTGAAGTGCAAATGACCTCGAGTTTTTACTCATGATAGATCAAATTAGTTTAGCACTCACTATTTGAAATGAAAACCACGGAAAATTTTAAATAGACATTTCTTTAAACAGATACACCAATGCATAAGTAGCAAATGTCAGCCATTTATACAGAGTGAACAAAAAATCCATCTACAAACTTTCAAGAGGTGGTAGTATGAACCAAAAATCAGAAAAAAGTACAGTAAACAAGGCCTCAAAAATGCATAACTTAAGAGCTATGAGCACATGCTCATCTTTGCTACTGTGAAAAACCTCTCTTGTACTGGATAAATGCTGACAGTTCTTAAGGAATTATTAGAGCCCATGTTTACTATCTCCCCCCCCCCCCCCTCCTCCCCCCCCCCCACTTTTGGCCCATACTATCACTGCAAAATTTTGTTGGTGGAGTTCTGGTTCACCCTAAAAGAAATAGGCTTTCTTATGACAAACTGAATTAGATTTTGCTATTGTGCTAGGCAAATTTTCTGGTGAACAGTTCATACTACTTTGCTCTATGCGAGAATAATAAGAAATATGTAGGCCACAGCAAAAATGCAGGAATAAGTTGATATAGCATAACTATAATTATAGTTCAACGTCACATTTGGCCAACAGCCAGTAAATCTTACTTTATTTCCCTTTAATACTTGTCTGGCTACGAAAATCCTACAGGTTTTTGACAGCCTATTCTTCCTCTAAAGACAAGAGCTACCATCAGGAAACAATAGTACAGAAGGACGTGAGTAATTTTAGAACCAAGCAAGTAAAAAATTTCCTATTTCTTTGAGTCTAAGTAAGGTTATACACCAGTAGTGCAGTGAATGCACATAAAATGTCTAGAAAGCTCACAAAACTAATTACTTTGCAGTGTTTAATATGAATGCAAAGACTAGATTTTCAGAAGTTCATACAAATAATAAATGCTGACACAAAAAAAAAAAAAAAAAAAAAAACAGTTAACACATTCTACTATAGCAAAACAGGCAGCATTTGTGTAAAGTTCTGCTACGACTGAGTGATACAATCACCATTTGCGTGGAAAGCTCATTACTTCAGCATAATATTCTTTGATTTTACAAAAGCATTATGCAGAAGTCTGATACTTAATTTCTTAGCTGAATGTGGCTAAGCAAGTGCATACAGGGAGTGAACAAGAACAGAAACCTGTGGTCCAGGATGAGAGACTAGAATAGGGTGATCGAGTTGGAGAGTCGCCTGCACATTTTTCCACGCATTTGGTCAGCAAGAAAAAAGAAAGAAATACAATAAATCCTTAGATTATTGTAAACAAAATTAAGAAAGATAAAAAATATACAAAAATAATTACAGTTTCAAATGACAGCAATTCAATTAATCACAGGCAAATTATACTATGTTATAAACTAATATGATAAGCTCTAATGATAAAAGAAAATTGCAACACATCCCGCCAACATTTAGGTAAGAACAGATGCCAGGGGTTTTGGAATGATGGATTAGCTGACACACATATTCTCATAGTACACTTATTGAAGAGACAGTGGTAAAGTGTGCAATGGTAAAAAGAGGAAAGAAAACCCTTTGCTCAATTGATTCATTTAAAAAGCTAAGAGCACTAGAAAATACCACTTAAAAATGATAATCTTATTACAACAAAAGAGAAAGAAATTGACATTATTTCTGTCACCACTAAAGTTTAAATATAAATACTTATCTTAAATTTCAAATGTGTTACTGCATGCAGCAATCGTGTGAAAGAATATTGTTGACAAAGATACAAAAGCTTAATAATGTTAAAAAGGAAGTTTTAATATATGTCAATTACAAACTAAATGTAGCAAGCTCAAACATATAACGATACTTCCACTGCATCACACTAACAGCCAAATATTTAAATGAAATAAACATAGTTCAACACCGAAAGTGAAGAGTGCACTATTTTAAATTTACTACAGCAAACAAAAACAAAAAACTGAAAACTTTAAATTTCCTCCGATATCTATTTTTTTCCTATTACCTTTACACTTTTCTAATTGAATGGCTGAATAAGTAACATTCTCCATACCCAGAACTAACAGAACAATTGTCATAAACAAACTGCATTCATGTCAAGCAACCAAATGAAAATCTTACCTCCCATCCCTCACCTAAATTCAGATATAATCAATTCTTTTTCAGTGAGGTATGTCTTAGACATGTAGCTATTAATTTCAACAGAACACAAGAGTTATCAAACAAAAGGAAATGAACCTCTGATGCTTTATATACAGGACAGGCAAAACAAAACTGACCCACAAAATATTTTGTGCATCTTAAGATAGCACCCAAAACCCAACTTCCATGATAATGTCCCCTCCCCTCCCGGATGTGGATAATTTAAGTAGTTCAGTCACCTACATTAAGTTGCACAAAATTTTTCTAGGCCAGTTTTATTTTTCCCACCCTATATTTTGTACTGAACCACAACCTTGTGAATGTCTCCTAATAAATCACTTTTTTTCCAATTATCTGACAAACTTCTCCACTGCAGTGAGATGGAAAAAGTATATGTCTATATATGCTTCTAAATACTCACCAGCATCCTGCACATGTTGTCTTCCTTAATACAAAATATTCTCTGTTTTGTTTTTAAAATATGTCAGAGCATATTAGTAACTTCTTACCAGCCAAAGTAACTGCACTTCAGTTGGAGAAGCTATAGTTTCAAAAAGGATGCTTCACTGAACTAAACAAATGAAAAATTGAATAAGTGCTTGTGTTCTGCATTTTAAATGTCACAAACAATTATTTCCACATTTTTTACACATGTCCTGTCGCAATGACACAGGAGCAAATGCTCATCACACAGTATACATAAATCATTTGTTTCCAAGGTTTAAAGCAACAATAGTTGTCAGAGCCTTAAGCAACATAACCTCCAATTAACCTTTGCCATAATGTCTAACTGTAAACCTTTTAAGCTCCATACACCAATGATGAATACTGTACACAGTAAAGCTTAGAGCACCTAAATTCAGTCTGCTCACTCCCCACCTAATCCACCAGACTACTATAACTGATGACATACTTTTTTTCAAATTTTTCCAGCTGTTATAAATGCTAGTTATATGAGTTAGACATATTGGCAAACATCTGAGTATATTTCGTGCGTGCATAAAAAATTCCTATCACCCAAAAAATTCCTATCACTTATTCACAGCAGAAAACACTTTAAAGCCTTTAAAATCCTGGCTGGCATGCTAAAACACTAACTGCTAATTAAGAAAACAGATTTTAACCATTCTCTCTTCTAAAAGTTGATTACTTAATACATTTGACTACCTTGGTGGACTTCCCAATGTATACCAACTAGAATTTAATTTGTTAATTGTATAAATTAGGTCTCAAGATAATGCACTACTCTGCTGCTGTATTTTAATGGCTCAATGTCTATACTTGCACTCCCACAAGTATTACATAAATAATTCCACCCACACAATACTTTACTGTAATAGATGAAGGGTAAACAACATTTCAAATAATGGGGCTACACTTGATAACCAAAATTTTCCTCTTTTTGTAAACTAACATACTACCAGTGGGTGATCAACTTTCAAGAGTCAACTACATAGTCTCTTGTTTACTAAATGAAGTTATTTGCTTATTGTCACCTAAAAGCATAGTTTCCTTACTAACACATTATAATGACCTAAATCAGGATTATGATGTTCTACAATACAAAATGCTTAGAGAAACTCATTTCTTACAGGGTCTGCATAACGAAAAATAAGGCTGAACTTAAGCATTACAAAAACATAGATTTGCACATACCAACAAGAGTAGCTTGGTGAAGGCGTACATAAACCAAAATTTTATAGATGAGAGTGCTATGAAAAAGAAACCAGAGAGTAAAACTGAAAGCTGTTGCTATAATTACTAAATTATGTGGTTTATTGAGCAAATTAAGAAGAAGCAAGCACAGTCCCACCAACAACCAAGATCAGCATACCAAAGCAACAAGCAAACCAAAGCATACAAAAGCAGGATCCTATTAGGGTGACAGGCTGAGAGATTACACTTTGATCCTCGCAAAGGGTTCCGTGCTAGCGAAGTTGCATTCCCAGTGGGAGGAACCCCGGCCCCAGTCGTTGGGCTCGTGGGAGCTGAGGTGGGAAGACTCCCACCCTCAGGGTTCCCACTGCTTCCTGCAAACATACAACATGCCAAGTTGCCAAATCTACTGGTGATGTTTTTATGTACTATTCACACTGTTTGTTCTGATCATCTAATGGAAAAGATCACTACTTTTAATTGGGAAACTGATCAAGTATAGCAAGGAAAATGTGATGTAATGAATCCTCAGCATTTAACAGTTTTTTATGTTGTTTGCATCAACTGCTTAAAAATTCACCACTGAAGTGCACATGCAAAAACAAACACGCATTAACCACTCCCCCCCCCCCCCCCCAAAAAAAAAACACACACACACACACACACACACACACACACACACACACACACACACACACACACACACACACACACACACACTGCTGCTTCAACCACTATGAAGGGAGAACTAATCTTGTGTTACCTCAAAAATCAAGATAATATTGAATGGAACATAAAGAGAACATACATAAAATGGAAATAAGTTTTGAAGTATAGTTTCATTGGATATCTTTCATAGCATAATAGTTCTTTGCTAACAATAAAAAAAGAAACACCATGAAAGGCAACTGCCACCTCTGCGATCAGGCCAAGAGGAATATGCACTACTAATCTGCTGCCATGTTATCTTCTGCCATATTGTGTCATTTGAATGCAATATGGAGGGGCATGGGGTCAGGACATCATTCTCTCTGCCACTGTCTAGCTTTCCAGACCATGGAACTCCTACATTTCATTCAGGTAGGGTGTCAATTAGATTCACAAGGCTGAATCCATCCTATTCCAATTGTTCCATTAAGGAAATAATCCTGGAAGCACCAGGAATTGAACCCGAGTCATTTTTATGCCAATCATACATACTGACTGCACAGCTACAGAGGCCAACTGATATTGAAAACAAAATACAAATATCTGACAATGTGTGATCCATTACATGTTGGGCATGCAATTGCAGAAACCATTTCTTCAGCTGATATTTCGGCCATATCTTTCAGCCATTTTCAAACAGAAAGGAAACCCTGCTGACTATTTTAATTTAAGCAGATTCCTGAGCCATGTGATGCAGATCTTTGAACACATCCTTGACAAGAGGATTTGTAAGATAGCTCAAATCAAAAGGGATCAAGCCAGATTTGCAAAAAAATTTGTCACAACTGATTAATCCAAGTTGCCCAGATGCTGGTTGAAAAATACTGCAAAAAGAACAAGCCACAGCACCTTGCTTTTCTACACCTATAAAAGTCTTTCAATCAGATATCACATTATCCAATCTGGTTAACGCTTCAAGAACATTGCATTCCAGAGCACCTTGTTAACATGGTATGGCTTTTGTATGTTGAAGCAACAAGCTACATTTATGTAGCTAGAGGCAAATCCAGTGACTTTCACATCACAGTACGAGTCCAATAAGGCTTGGCCTTATCACCACTGCTGTTCATTCTTGTGATGGGCACTGTCACATCAGACATGCATATGACACTAGATGGAATATTCTCTATGCTGATGTCATGATGGCTGCAGAGGACAAGTTTGATCTCCAGCGCCAAACAAGTGTGGAACAACCGGCTTGCACAATATGACCTATGGCTCAACAAAGAGACAACTGAGTACATGACATCAGATGCATGAGAAGTTGAGTCACCAAACCTTGACAGGGAAGTTCCACCAACAGCATCAAAATTCAAGCATTTCATTTCTACAATCTCTATCAATGGCCAACTTACAGAGAAGGTCAATGCTAGGATGCAGACAGCTTGGATAAAGTGGTGAACGACAAGAGGCGTCACCTGCAATCATGAGCTTAAATATCATCTGAAGCCATAGATCTAGTGGACTGTCATCTATCCTACTCTCTATGGCACCAAGTGTTGGCCAGCTACAAAAGAGGCAGGCCAATGACTAGGGGTCATGCTTACATGGACAAGCAGCATCGATCAACTGGATCAAGTTTCAAACAATACTCTCAAGAAATGTTTTGTGGTTGTACTGTTCCAGAAGAAAACATGAGAAAGCCATCTGTGTTGGCTTGCACATGCACTGCATGTAAAGGGTGATACTACTGTACAGACAACATACACATTGGGAAGTCACAGGAAAGAGCCAAGGGACGACAAAGATATCGATGGACTGACACACTGCACAGCAACCTGAATGCTGTAAGTCTTCATACAGACATGGCTCACAACTGAACAAAATGGAGACACCAAAAATCCACTCAGCAGAGCCTGCCATCAGGCAGTACAAACACTAAAGAAAAAGAAGAAGACACCTTCCAGCCATCTTTCAAGTGATATGAAAGAGTAAGCTCATTCAGAAGATGGCCGAAAGGTATACAGCTAAAATGTCTGATGAAGAAAGAGCTTCTGTCATTAGGTACC
Source organism: Schistocerca gregaria (assembly GCF_023897955.1). Lineage (NCBI taxonomy): Eukaryota > Metazoa > Arthropoda > Insecta > Orthoptera > Acrididae > Schistocerca > Schistocerca gregaria. The sequence continues at coordinate 297,176,934 of NC_064931.1, forward strand.
GAAAAGCAAGTGGATCATTCATTGTGCCACTAAAACATAAAAATGTAGATTTGACATTGTGTTCATAAATAAATAGTTCTTGTGGTGCAGCAAGTGGAGTTTTCTCCAAGCATCAGTGAAATCTTGATTAGAGGGTGCTTCAATGTTCACTGACTTACAGTTTAGAATTAGAACAATCTAAGTCTGGCAAATAAGAAACACTATATGGCATGTTTCAAAATGCAGTTGAAAATGATGGGATGCTTGTGACCTCTGCTTTGTCTTCTGTAAGTGGTGATCTGCCAATTCATTTGAACATATTAGGTAATAGTGAAGTGTATGCCCACTGTACTGTGTGTCAAGTGGATTTAAGTAACTGAAAAGAAGATGGACAAAACCTTGATTCTTAGTTTTCCCCTCAGCAAAATAATCACAGAACTCTTTTTTCCTCATCCTTTCAATACTAATACATGTTCATTATGGTACCCTACCTTTCTTATAGCCCAGGTTTTGTGCACTGTATATCTTTTTCTGGGCAGCCTGAATTGAAGAACTCTAAATCGCATGGGGAGTAGAACACTAGCACAGATGTTAAAGGAAAACATTCTGGTACCTGTAATTTTTTTCACTTCTACACTCTCCTTGGTCAAAGCATTCAGAACAACTTACATCCAGCAGAATAAAATTACACTTTTATCAGTTATATAGTTAGTGCCAATCAAAAGCAAAATAATTTTCCACATTAAATAGCACTCGAGCAGCACATAAATAGTCCATACTTTAAGCAAAACATACAAACAAAAACAAAAAATTACAATATGAATTCAATGAACAAAAACAAAATTGTTAGATTGCCAACAAGGACATACCGTGTCAAGCAACACACACACGCACACACACGCGCACACACACACACACACACACACACACACACACACACACACACACACACTTATTTCCTTTCTTTAGTTCTGCTTGGTAATGAAAAGATATGGCTAAAATACAATCTACCACAGAAGTTTATGTAAATACCGCTAGTCTCATAGCCTGTAATATGAAGTGAGCTACAGCAAATTTATTAGTGAAGTTAGTGTTGGCAACTTTGGTGGAGGTATTCTAGGAAATACCACTTAAAAAACAACAAAATCTACAATCAATACATTAATCATGTCACAGCAATACTCCCTGGTGTTTAACAACACAAGGTGTGTCGAGTTTGTTCCAATTTTTCAGTTACATACAGTTCATGTATCAAATCAAATATTACCTAGTACTAAGAGCTTTTCAGCCTGCCAGATACCCTATGAACATCCTACAATGAAATAGTTTTATTAGTATTCATTTCTTCCACACAAATATGGCAGTTAACTTTTTTCCTTTTCTTTTTAGATGAAAGCAGAGTTATAGTATCAACAGCAGTAATCTGTGCCATTAGCCATGGTGGTTTGTAAAACTCTGTCTTAGCATATAATGTCTGTAGTTCATCAGGAAAAATTCCACTGGAAGCATCAGTTTCAGTGCTCAGAATATGACAATAGCAAACCACTTTCACTGGGTCCTTGTTCTTGGACAGCTCTGTGTGAGGGTTCATACTCTACTATTCAATATATAAATGCTAATATGGAACACTATTTTTTTCTCTCAATGATTATGTTGATTTGGAGGGTGGGATAAAGAGGGGAGGGAGGGAAGGGGTGTGCCTTGGCCTCTTTTAAAATATTAAAAGATCATGTAATATAATTACAAAAATTTTGACCAAAAGTCAAAAACCTGTGCAAAATTTATTAAAGAATGTGACAAAACAAGTTAATCTGTATGTCTGTTACAAAAATTGACCAGTAAATGTATGTGGTTACAGGTAATTAGGCATGCAACATTAATAAAACTCCTTACTGAAAGCATTTAACACCAACAAAATTCATAATACTGCTATAACATGTGGCAAATTATTTCAATATGATGGAAATAATGATACTGTAAGGCTGTGAAAGGCCATTTACATTACTGTGGATTGTGGTTATCAACTCTCAACTAAATTCATCAGTAATGTCATCCACCAATAGTCAGCCCTGATTAACTTTAAACATAACGATAGGATGCAGCAGTGTCCTGGGTGAAGATCGAATACTGGAACAAGTAAAGATAATAACCACTAGAGCTGTACTGAAGCAATTATATGGCTCTAGCACAGCTACCAAAGCTGTGTTTACAAGATGCTGCAGTCACTGACAGTCTTAAGTATCAACTAAGGTATTTTGATGTTTGGATAAGCATCTCTTAACCCATTCTTCCAAAAACCTTCACAATATTCAAATGGGAAGCTGATGATGCTCTTCATCTGTTGTTTCAGCTGAAACTTGAAAGCAGCTACTTCATTAACTAGCTTCACTTTAATATCTGCTATATTTGGAATCAAAATCAGCTGCACATTTTCCAGGTAACTTGGAAGCAGCGAAAGTACTGATTGGAGGGGCAAATATATTAAATTTTTGCTTGCTTCCTCAACTGATGTTGAGGGGGTGGGGGGGGGGGGGGCAATCACCGGATGGCAGAAAAGTATATTCGTTCTGTGGTGATTGTAGTACTTAAATCAAAGAAAACAGTGCCAGCTGCAGTCCTGATGTCAAATATAATAGAAACATTAAATAATTTGGTCCAGTGTCAAAATTTTACAACTATGTACCTACAAAACGGACACTATTAGTCAATAGATGGAGCATGAAGGCTGGCCAAAGACAGCATTCACACCCCCTTCTGGTAATTACCAATATCACTACATGCCTTTTAGGCTGAAAAATGCACCAGCTACTTTCCAGCAATTATTACGTAGTGTACTGTGAAAATTACAACCGAAGCAATGTACGGGGTATTCAGATGATATAATTGTACTGGCATTCTACGGATCAGAGAGTGAAATGTCACATCCCTTAATGGGGCAGGTATGTTATAAAATTTAAAAAGGTTAAAGCTAGATATAGTGGGAATTCGCGAAGTTTGGTGGTAGGAGGAACAGGACTTCTGGCCACGTGAATACAAGGCTATAAATACAAAATCAAATAACGTTAATGTAGGAGTAGGTTTAATAATTAATAAAAAATAGGAACACTGATAAGCTATTACAAATAGCATAGTGAACACATTATTGTAGCCAAGATAGACACGAAGCCCTTGCCTACCACAGTATTACAAGTCTATATGCCAACTAGCTCTGCAGATGATGAAGAGATTGAAGAAATGTATGATGTGATAAAAGAAATTATTCAGATAGTTAAGGGAGACAAAAATTAAATAGTCATGGGGGGCTGGAGATTGATAGGAAAAGAAAGAAAAGTAGCAGGTGAACAGGGACTGGGGCTAAGGAATGAAAGAGGAAGCCACCTGCTAGAATTTTGCACAGAGCATAACTTACTCATGGCTAATACTTGGTTTATGAATCGTGAAAGTAGGTTGTATACATGGAAGAGACTTAGATGCACCTGAAGGTTTCAGATTGATTATATTATCTTAAGACAGAAATTTTGGAACCAGGTTTTAAATAGTAAGACATTTCCAGGGACAGATATGGGCTCTGTGGCCACAAGCTATTGGTTATGAGCTGTAGATTAAAACTAAAGAAACTGCAAAAAGGTGGGAATTTAAGGCGATGGAACCTGGATGAACTGAAAGAACCAGAGGTTTTACAGAGTTTCAGAGACAATTGACAAGGACAGGGTAAATAAATACAGGAGAAGAAGAATGGGTAGCTTTGAGAGATGAAATGGTGAAGGCGGCAGAGGATCAAGTAGGAAAAAGACTAGAGGTAGTAGAAATCCTTCGGTAACAGAAGACATACTGAATTTACTTGATGAAAAGAGAAAATATAAAAATGCAGTAAATGAAGCAAGCAAAAAAAAAAAGAATGCTAACATCTCAAAAATGAGATTGATAGGAAGTGCAAAATGGCTAAGCAGGGATGGCTACAGCACAAATGTAAGGATGTAGATGCATGTATCACTAGGGGGCCAAGGTAGATATTGCCTACAGGAAAATTAGAGAGACCATTGGAGAAAAGAGAACAACTTGTATGAGCATCTGTAACCCAGGTGGGCAACCAGTTCGCAAAGAAGGGAAGGCAGAAAGATGGAACAAATATATAGAGGGTCTACACAAGGGCGACGTACTTGAGGGCAATATTACTGAAATGGAAGATGAAGAAGAAGGTGAAATGGGAGATATGATACTGCGTGAAGAGCTTGACAGAGCACTGAAAGACCTAAGTCCAAAAAAGGCCGCAGGAGTAGACAATATTCCATAATAACTACTGATAGTCTTGGGAGAGCCAGTCCTGACAAAATTCTACCATCTTGTGATCAAGATGTATAAGACAGGCGAAACACCTTAAAACTTCAAGAATATAATAATTCCAATCCCACAGAAAGCAAATGTTGATAGGTGTGAAAAATACCAAATTATCAGTTTAATATGTCACGGCTGAAAGCAAATGTTGATAGGTGTGAAAATTACCAAATTATCAGTTTAATATGTCACGGCTGAAAAATAGTAACATGAATTCTTTACAAACGAATGGAAAAACTGCTAGAAGTTGACCTCAGGGAAGGTCAGTTTGGATTACATAGAAATTTCTAACACGTTAGGCAATACTGACCCTACAACTTACCTTAGAAAACAGATTAAGGAAAGACAAACCTACATTCTAGCATTTGTAGAATTAGAGAAAGCTTTTGACAATGTTGACTGAATGCTCTCTTTCAAATTCTGAAGGTGGCAGGGGTAACATACAGGGAGGGAATAGCTATTTACAGCTTGTACAGAAACCAGATGGCAGTTACAACAGTTGAGGGGCATGAAGGAGAAGCAGTGGTTGAAAAGGGAGTGAGGCAGTGTTGTAGCCTATTTCTGATGTTATTCAATCTGTGTATTGTGCACGCAGTAAAGGAAACAAAAGAAAAATTTGGAGTAGGAATTAAAATCCATGGAGAAGAAATAAAAAAACATTGAGGTTTGCAGACAAGATTGAACTTCTGTCAGAGACAGCAAAGGACCTGGAAGAGCAGATGAACGGAATGGACAGCGTCTTGAAAGGATGATATAAGATGAACATCAACAAAAGCAAAACAAAGTGTTCAGGCAGGTCCACAATTCCATTTCAGAAGGAAACGCTGGTCGCAGAGTAACGGAATGCACAGTAGTGCAATATTACTGGTAAGGCACATGACGACAGGATGTTGACATGCACACAAAGGGCAGTGTTCAGTCACCAAAGGATAATGTTACAAAGGCTACTCAAGACACACAAACCATTTCAGATGTTTGGGGTGGTTAGCGTTGGACCTTTTGCACAAACTATCATGAAACCGTTATGTTTTGACAATAAGCAATCATTTTTCTTGTTTTGTTTGTATGATAGTCATACGAAGCCAGCAGGCTGAAACAGTAGCACATGCAATGGTAAACCAGTGGATATTCATGTTTGGAATGTCAGACAATAGTAACTGACAAAACACAAATTTTATGTCCAATTTTAACAAAGTACTTATGCTGGTCACTGCACATTAAGAAACTTCAGACTAGTGTGTTACACCCACAGGCACACAGTCCAACAGAAAAGGCTCATCAAATGATTGCAAAGATGTTAAGCTACTACGTGAACTCACACCGTAATAACTGGGATGCTCTACTTGCATTAAATCATGCAAGTGTAAAATCCAGAATTCCATATTAGCACAGGGTTGTCTACGCATGAGAATCTTCTTGGTCAGAAGACGTGTCTCCCTTTGTGTTTTGTAAGCCTTCTCCATGAAGTTATATTTCAGCAGTGAGAAATTTCTCTTGAAGGTTAAAAACTATTTGGCAATAGGTGAAATAGGTGAACACCAAAGCTTCTGCCTCAGCATGAGCATCAATTGCTGCCTGCTGCCAAAGCATCTGGGTGCCAGAGGCAACCCCACACTTGGTTGCCATCCAGGGAGTATGACGAGAGGTGCTGTCATGTTCTCTGCGCCATCTGCTAATGACAAAGAAAACCTCAATAAAGAAGTCTTTTTACCCATCATTGCACCTTCTTGAGCTGCCCAACATCCTTCATCCGCAGATAATTTCACGCAGCACTAGGCTATCAGAACCATCATGTTATAATGCATTAGCAAGCATAACTTTATGAATATTTGCCTTGTTCTTTGTGACGCTACCACAGAGGGTCAGATTCTTCTTATAAAGTTCTTGTGCAAGTGAAAAGAGGTAAAGAAGTTATCTGTTGTGAGAATGTGAACCCTTTTTTCACTTATTTTCAAACTTTTTTGGTATAAACATTTACGTTTATACAATATGTTGAGTTCACATCAACTTGGACCAGATTTTTAAGCTATATTTTGCTGGCTTCGACTTCATTTACACTCTAAAGGGACAGCATCCTCTGAAGGAAACAAGCTGTTCATCCACACTCTCATGTGAATCAAGACTATAGTTGGATTTGCAGTGAATAACATAAAGTTCAACAATAATTCTAACTGATACTAATTTATCAGTTTCTTTTTATTTGGTCTTTGTATTAACATCAGTAAATCTAATAAATGATGACAACTGTTGAAACCTAATTCTAGACATTGTGGTAAGGAAATTGCCCCTCTTGTAGAGAGTGTCTGTGATCCAAAGAAATGCTACAGTGTCCCTTTTAGCTTTTAGGAACCTCATGTGATTACGATGCCTAAAAAGGCAATTATTTAATTAGTATATGTAGCATGCTGTTAGTGTTTATCCAGGTATTTTGCATTTCATTCACCATAAGAACGTTGAGCCTTTTCATTAGTGCAAGCTAAAATATTTTGTGCCATAAGTTCATCAATGAAAAATTTGAAAGCTTCCTTCACTGACTGAATACCTTGAGATGGGATGGTCAAATTAGAAGGCACAATAATTGTATTGCGTGCAGTCCATGAAGTTGTCTTTTGCAGTCAGCTAACCATACTATACCTGTTTTAGTAACGAGGCACACAACACAGTGCTTATTGTCTCCCTCACTGTTATTCTCACTGTCATGTCCACATTCCTGCATGTCTGGAGTTTCCTCTTCTCATTCTAAAGCGCCTTTAGTCTCTGAACTCAAACTTTCAACATTTGTTTCTTATTCATCTTTATCATTGCTGTCATTTATTATCTGCATAACTTTCTCTACATACCAAGAATGATCTAAATCAAAAGTTCCACCTTTCTGTTTCAACATGACTACTACTTGGAATGCTCACTGAAAGAATACTGAAATTTTTCCACACAATTTCAAACCAACAATGCATGGTAGAATAACCAGAAAACACAAGGCAGCCAACAAAGCATGCTACAATAACTGAAAAACACAAGGCAGCCAACAGAAAACTCTCAATATGCAGACAATTTTATGAGTCATGAACTGCTATGAGGTTTTTTTTTTTATTTTTTACACCCGTATTTAGTGAACATTTTACACAACGCTTTTATGGTAATGAAGCTGATAAATTTTGTAACACACTAAAAAAATTTCAAAATTCTAAATTTGTTATTTTATTCACAAAAACTAAAAAGTTTAACACCCATGTCCAGCTGTAACCTGCGTAGTAGTCTGAAGGTCAATAAACCACAATGCCCTTCTAACAATCTTCAAACCCTAAACAATAGGAACTTTCATTCTCTGTGTAAAAGTTGCAAAAACTTAAAGGGAAGTTATGGAATAATGATTTGAATTTCGGTGAACTTAACATTTTGTTCTGAAATACACTGCTCTGTGTGCAGTACAACAGAACACCATCACCTGTAAGCTTGTGTGTTAGAACATATTAAAATTTATTTTTTACAATATCTATTCTTTCAGATATGCATTCTTTAAATGCATAACGCAGCTGATATCAAAATTATTCACAACTGCAACTAATATTTTGGATATTTCAATTTATTGTTAAAAATTTATAATCTGACGAAGGACTAATGAACTTTTCATTTTGTATGCTGTCAGAGAAAATATGCCTATATAAATGTACAATGATACCAGCATTGTCCCCTCACAGGAATACTACATAGATCAGCTTGAAAGCCTGAAATTACCCTGCAAAGTATCCATCCAGGTGGCCCATCATATGTATGTTTTACTCTAATTTGAGAAAGGATTACTCCGAAAACTAGCAAGTTTTCTTTCTTTTTGTGTGTTCCTATTGACAACTGAAGCTCCTGCTTTTTGGTGAGTGATCTCCTTTAATCAAAAACTATTTACATTGTACCAGAACTTCCCTATAACGATTAAAAATTTAAGTTTTTGCGCTAGTGAATTAGCTGTTCATTATTTCTTCATTCTTGATATACAAGTTAATATTTCACTCTTCAAGCTACTTATGTCTACTTGCCTTCATTATTTGCCCATAGACTCGTGCATCTTCTGCCCTCACTTTGTTAACTTGTTAGAAACAGTTCGTAACTTGTGAGCAACTTAGAAATAAAATCAAGAAAGATGGTGAAGTGGTTAAGGCAGTGGACCTGCTTTCAAGAGAATAGGGGTTCAAATCCCTGGCTGGCCACAGAGATTTCCTAAGTGTACAAAGACACATGTCAGGATAGTTCCTTTGAAAAGCACACGACTAATTTTCTACGCTCTCCTTGCACTATCTGACAAGGGCGTTGCCCAATCTGACATGTCAAAACCTCTCATTGGCCCCCCAAGAAGAATACATTGAAAGAAACACAATGTCAAAATTATTACTGCAAATATTTAAAAATGAAGTTGAAAATTGCCAAATTCATAGCTTACCAGGTGGCTTGAGGAAAGTACGGCCCTGTTGTAGCTGTGGCGGACAGTGCATGCACAACACTGAGTGCATAGTCTTGGTTGAGAGCACAACACTAAACAGATAACACGGCACAACACGACTGTAATTTGTAAAATGAACTTCAGTTTCCAATTACAAATCCTCCGACAATTTTTTGCAGTTACTGTTTGCTCAAATTTGCAACTCATTTAACATCCATAATAATTAGCAGTTGTCTCTGCAGTATCGCTAAATGTTTCAAACGGTGATAAAACTGAATTAATTTTCTTTGCGTTTTCTTTGTATATACTAGCTAATAGCATCTTCCCTTGCGCAGGTTCCAAACTTTTGCAGTAACATGAAATCCAATTACTGTAATCTTTTCAACCTTGGAAAGATAAAATATGAAGAACGTGGTACACAATCTAAATCATCTACTACTCCTGAAGACCTCGTTATTTATTAGTTCATTTCTTGGACATTCATTTGAATGATGTAAACATTTCATTAGAAATTATGGAAACATTGGAAGAAACAGGAAATAACTATTCTGTGTGCTAATTGCAGTCCAGGACAAAAACAGAGTACCTTCCTAGCCTCAGAAAACGTGTACCGTTATAGCTTTCAGTGTCAATGAAAAGGCTGTAAATTTTCTGGTTGCACATAGGAGAGAGAAAATGCTTAAAGTTGGTTCCATTTCATAAAATCTGTACATGAATTGTGTATATGAAACAAAGACTTACACAAAGTATGAAATACATGCCAAAATTATTAGAATGCTTTAGAACTGCCCATGAGAGTCAATGCGCTGTTGCTAAGGGAGCTTTACGTGACTGGATCTTCTGAATTGTGAGTAACATTACCGACTTCCAAGTTTCTTTGACTTAGTTAACAGATCCAGGAAATTATATGGAAATTTTGAAGTTTACTTCAGGTAAATGCATAAACAAGATGTGACTAATAGTTAATACTAAAGGGAAATTCATAACTCACATGAAGACTAAGCTTCTTATGCATAAAGTGAGTCAAGTCAGGTTTTGTGCAAGAGCTGCATGCAAACCAAACTTTTTATCATTTCAAATGAAAGAAAGACAAAATCACTTTTGCAGTCATATACAACAATGCTGGTATGAAATTTTCACTCTGCTGCTGAGTGTGCCCCAGTATGAAACTTTCTAGCAAATTAAAACTGCTTCTTACTCCATCCCACTTCTGACTAAATAAAACTAGTAATTACTGTGACATGCATAAATGTATTGATTTTTCCTTTCTCAGGTGTGCCTGCTGCAAAGATAATGTTTGTTTTCATCATCTAATTGACACTTCACATTTTTGTGACAATTGCTGGAGATAACCAAGGACTTTTTCACTGTTAGGAAATTGTATATTATTCAGAAATCATAATAATAACTCTGTTACAGGAATTATTAAAAAATATTTAATGCCAACACACTGAAGTTCAGACTGATTGAAGTCATCTGTAATGTACCTCATACACTGCCTTGATTTCCTTTCCTCTACTAGTCACTCACGTAACAACTACATTTGGGACAGTTTAGCTGTCAATATGAACTGCAAGCTATTTTAAAAAAGATATGAGACATTTCTGGTATGGTTTAAGAGCTTGAAACTGATGTGTGTGCACTCTGGACTTTGCACTACACGGCTCTACGTTCTCATCATGGCTGCTTCTGATTGTTCGCCTATTTCTGCACCAGGCAGGAAAGGCTGTACAAAACACTGTTAAAAAGGGTTCTTTGGGCAGCAAAAATGAGCAATGTTTCTTAAAAAATACTTGCAGTGCACTGTAGCAACTAAAATTTTGACAGTGTATTTCTTTCGGCATATTCTTCCTGTATGAAAAATTTCAGGTTGTTGTCAACAGTAAATTACACCCTAATCTTTCTTCCTATCACTAAGAACAAAAATGAGCATGACTGACAAACAAAGAAAAAAACTTTGAAGCTTTCTTATTTAAGTACCCCCTTAAATGCATTGAAAGTGCTGATAGGCAATAAGAGCCACTTGAATTGAAATCATCTTTGTTGGAGAACTCTTATGCATATGCTCAGTCTGAGCTGCAAAGAGAATCACATTGTTTATATGGTCTCCTATACAGTTAGTGTGTCCCACACACAAAGGACTGCAGCCAACTTAAGTTGAGCAGCAATGGAGGAGGGGGAGGGGGGGGGGGGGGAGATGTCTAGTGACATACCGTCAAATACAGAGATTTATTTTTCAACTGTGGTAGACCAATGTTAACATATTACCAACAAAGTTTGATTCCCTGAAATGTATAAAATTTTCAGTGTAATGAATCAAAGATTACAAATAAGAATTCTGAAGTGCAGAGAAAAGACTAAACAGTAAGCAGTAACGAGAGATTTGTTTGCACCATATGAAATGATAAGTACTCTAAGTTGCAAGTGGAAGGCAATGCTTTGTAAAATGATTACAAGCCCTTATTATCGGTAAACTAGAGTTGAAAAATTGTGAAAACAATAATGATGGTTATTGTTGTACGGAAAGAGCAGAATACCTTTTCTCATCCTTTTCTGATAACCGTAACATCCATATATTCAGTTAACTGTGAGACTTAGGATGGTGCATTAACCCAGGTTTGGAAGGTTATTGGAAAGAGATACCACACAGTGCCTCATGACACACACACACACACACACACACACACACACACACACACACACACACACACACACACACACAGAATGTAATTTGGGAAACAGACTTCAACAAAAAATATTAATTATTTATAAGCACCAAAAATAAACAACAAAATCTTAAAGCACACCAATATGAACTCAAAAGATTAGAACATTCACCAGTACATGCTATTTTAATTGACCCAAATTTTGCATCACTTAAAACCTAATATAAGCCATACCTCGGATATTTAAAAAACTGAAACTCTGACACTCCAAATACAGTATAAAAAATTGCTAACGCTCTAATTTCCTGCAACAGAAATTCATTTGAATAGAAGAATTGCATAACAAAGAACAAAAACTTGCACAGACACTGTTGCCGAGCCATTACACCAATAAAGAGCTTTGGATAGAATCTTTCAAATAACCCACTGCTTTAACAGAAATTGCACACTTAGTACTAAACGTCTTGAAACACACATACCCTGGGAGCTAGACATGAAGAGGTTCAGAAGGGAGGTAGTGCGGCGGGATGTTTTGCTTTCTTTGGGCTTCTGAGCAGCACAATCTAGATTACCTTCTTTCTTTGAAGGCTTTTCACCATTTGTTGTTTTTTCTGAGGAATCCTGCGCCTGACTAGTTATGGATGAAAGCCCTGATATACTAAATTCTTCAAATTCAATTGCACCTAAAATAGAAACATCAGTATTATAATGATCTATATAAAGTCAAAAACTTTGATAAAGAAAGATAATTCCTTCAACAGAATGCATTACAGAGACAGCACTTGTTAAGGAACTGTTAATCAAATAATAAACATCAAAGCAGTTTGAACTACATAGTGGTATTCTACAATAGTGCTATGACAGTAGCACAACATTTTGCATGCATTGCGAATTATTGTTACTATTGCTCGCTGTATTGCTGAACAGCCAAAAAATTGACCAAAAACATCCCCACTGCGCGCACGCACGCATGCGCACTGCAACAGTTCCCCAGCAAGAGTGGCTGCAGTGTAATTGCATCTTCTTTTGCTCACAAAAAGACAAGAGATTCTCTGAAACAGAACTTAAAGTCCCAATACATAAGCATCTGCCTGCAATTCTAACTGAACATGGGTCAACCTTCAACAAGACCTAATTAAGTTGTATATTTTAAGAGAAAATAATACATTTGCCCAATGTGCAGGTTATGGAATTTACAGATTGATATTACAGCCAGTAAATCATTTGCACACCTAATAATTTCATTGCCTCTTAACTACACAGCCTGCAAATTTTAAAACATTTCCACAAGCCCTTTTAATGACCAGTAGACTATCTCAGCTTAGCATATAAGGAGACATAAAAAACATTCCATATCCAGTGCATCACAAATTTCCTTACAAACACCTTTAACTATGCCATTTTTCATTAATAGTTGTCATAAACAATGGTGCCAAGACTCACACAAAAGTTATTTTCAACTCACATGGTCTTTCCAAGCCAGTGTACTTCGTCAAAACGAACTGTTCAAGTAGTTTTTCAACAGTCATTTCCAAACACTGGCGTTTGAAGTCAATATGTATCTGCAAATGAAATAATTAAAAGTTTAGCAAAAATTAAGCTGTTCTCAAAGTAATGAATAAAATTCAAAACATGTATCACACTTTTTGCAGCGACCATTCACCTTCAGATCATGACAAGCTACAAAAATTAATTTCAAAAGTTTTCTTATGATCTGTAACAAATATACTAATCAGCTGTTTAGTGAAACTGGTATCTGAGAAGAATATGAAGGAAAAATATTTTTAGAGGAGTACAGCATAGAAAAGAAAGTGACATTTTTATACTTAGTTAGTTACACTGTGGATATTTAGTACTACGTGGTCACACCAGAACTTCCATCAACGATGGTTGCTTTCCAGTAACCAAACTACAACATACACATATTTACACCATCATGGAAAACATGATATCACCTATTATGTTCCTGAGCAATTTCCCCATATGAGATGTGGGCGCTAGTTTCATTAGTAAATGAGGTCTCTTTTGAGCTGCTTCAATTTAACTGCATCAAATATACGACAACATTAACAGAACATATTACTCACCTTTCGGGTTCCGCTGGATAGGTCAGGAGTCCACTACACGCAACAAGCAGCTACACGGGTAGCAGGGGTTGTGTGGTGTGGACTGAGCGGTTTTTTAGGTTAGATGGCCTCAGGCAAGTACAGAAAGGGCAACAGCCTCAAAGGGTGCGGGGCAGTCAGGACATGCGGGGACCAAGCAGCAATCGGTATTGTAATTGTAATAGTAAACTGTCGAAGCTGCATTTGTAAAGTACCGGAACTTCAAGCGCTGATAGAAAGCACCGAAGCTGAAATCGTTATAGGTACAGAAAGCTGGCTGAAGCCAGAGATAAATTCAGCCGAAATTTATAGAGACACAGACGGTGTTTAGAAAGAATAGATTGCATGCAACCAGTGGTGGTGTGTTTGTCGCTGTTAGTAGTAGTTTATCCTGTAGTGAAGTAGAAGTGGATATTTCCTGTGAATTATTATGGGTGGAAGTTACACTCAACAACCAAGCTAGGTTAATAATTGGCTCCTTTTACTGACCTCCCGACTCAGCAGCATTAGTGGCAAAACAACTGAGAGAAAATTTGGAATACATTTCACATAAATTTTCTCAGCATGTTATAGTCTTAGGTGGAGATTTCAATTTACCAGATATAGACTGGGACACTCAGATGTTTAGGACGGGTGGTAAGGACAGAGCATCGAGTGACATACTGCGTGCACTATCCGAAAATTACCTCGAGCAATTAAACAGAGATCCGACTCGTGGAGATAACATCCTGGACCTACTGATAACAAACAGACCCGAACTTTTCGACTCTGTATGTGCAGAACAGGGAATCAGTGATCATAAGACCATTGCAGCATCCCTGAATATGAAAGTTAATAGGAATATAAAAAAAAGGGAGTAAGGTTTATCTGTTTAGCAAGAGTAATAGAAAGCAGATTTTCAGACTACCTAATAGATCAAAACGAAAATTTCTGTTCCAACACTGACGATGTTTAGTGTTTATGGAAAAAGTTCAAGGCAATTGTAAAAAACAACTTTTTCGTGTGCGGAATGTAACTGCTGGCTAAATGGTAAGTGAGTGAAAGTGAATATGCAAGTTTTCATGGGTGTCTCCATCCTGTTTATGTACTGGAATGTGCAAAAGCACACATTTAGTGAATTTGAAGTAAGAAAATATTAAATTGCTTCAAGATGATGCTGAAAACGGAAATTTTAACATTTAATCAGCATACGCTAAGTTAGTTAGTCAAACAGAATCCTGTGTATGCAGAAAACAACTAATTACATGACAAAGTGGTGAAAGTTCACAATAACATGCACTGCAGTCCGAAATAAGACGGAACTCCTTCAGTTCACAGCCTGCAAATAAATATAAATAGATAACATTTATCTAGAGTAAAAAGATTAAGAAAGAAACTGAAGCAAAGAAAGGATATCACAAGAATTACTTCCTGATAATAGATGACTCCACGGTAAAAAAATATTGTGCCAGACTGCAAGATCAATGATTGCACTCCAATTCAATCCCATCTGCTAAACAAAGATTTTAGAAACATGTTTCGTATGAAAAGGAACACAGCCAAAAATGGAAAAGAAGCAGAAAACAAGAACAGTGTGTTTTAATGCATGAGGACACAAACTCTTACTACCTCCACACCAGCAGAAGTTGCAACAGCTTGTAGGTGGTGGTGTTGGTGTCAATACTACAGTCTGAACACTTATCACCCTTCACACCTCTCACAACAGACATCTCACAGCACAGAGACAGTATTTACATAGCAGTGAGAACGATACCTTAAGTGAAACATGGAACCTGATTAAATCAGCGATAACGTGTGCACAACCTCCCGGCTGGTAATTAGTGGTATTATTCACAGAAGATCAGTAAGCGATACACATGTTAACATAATAAATAGTGGTATTAGGGAATAGTGTGACAGACTGGGTAATATTCACTGAATCAAGAAAGGTTTAAATGTTAAAGGGTCACGAGAAGTTGGCCAACAGCTCAACAAGATAGACTCTATGAATTTCACTTAAATGTTCGCACATGTGAGTAAAATCCTAAAAAGCAAGGGAGCGATACATCAAAGGTGTGAACTGAAAATATAAAGTATAAATATGAAGGAAAGAATGTATTACCAAACATAGCCTCCAATCATAATATCCTCTTAATTGACTGAAATAGAAATAGCTTAACAGAAGAACTGGCAAATACATGTATTTTATGAATGGTTAATTTAAAACTATGATTTCAAATTGTAAATATCAAAATAATCTGCTTACATGGACACTTGTTAACAGAATATTGTATAGAAATTGAAAATAGGCTTAATAGTTTTAAGGTAGCTAACAACTTTTGTACAAGAAATGAATCTGGAGATTCTGCATTCTTGTTGATACTTCATTAAGTTATAAGTAAGAGATGATTTTAATGATTTAAATGAAGGAAGTGTGCTTGGGAACTGCCTCAGTACAGTTAAATGATGTGAATACACCAATTATAGCAATCTATAGAATTTCTGGAAACTTAACAAAATAGTCTGTAACTAAATTGTAAAGGCTCCTAGAACAGCTTCAGAAAGCAAACACGAAAACCTTTTGATCACAGCAGATTTCATAATTCAACTGAAACCAGTGAATCCACAGTAATTTATAACGTAATTCGTAAACTTTGAGGTACTACAGAAAACAGTAGATCAGTGATCAGCACTGATAATATTACAAACTACAAGTTGGAAAAACCAAGGTGAAGTAGTACTTAGTTCTAGACATTTTTAACCAGTCAGCTCTATTTACTGGGCTCCGGAAAGCAGGTTAACTGAAACCTCAAACAAATGTAAATAAAAAGCAATTTCAGTGAAAGTAATTTAACAGCATAAAACTCTACCACAGTCCAAGAGTCCTAACTAGGCCACTGTCACCACCACTAGTCACAGTCAATGACCTGCCGTTGTATCAACCATCCACCATGTGCCCGTTTCCATGTTGTCAAACTTCCTTGAGGTAAAGGCGTGGGCCTGGGATACTGATCAATGTTGAGGCAGCTTCTGCAGTTCCACCCACTACCATAAGGCAACAACTGGACTTCAGTCACTGGCCCATTTGAGACATTTTTGAGACACGCTGAAACACGGCTTCTTCCACAGTGTCAGCACCGTAATGCATTATTTAAATCCTCAGGACCAGCCCGTCATCATCGACATAACTGGGCCATACTATGATGCTCAGGCTGTGCCATTCAACACTGTACTTATGATGCAACCACCACCGCTGTCTCCAGGATGTGAACCACGGACTGCTGTCCAACTGCCTGCGCTCCTGGCAACTAGCTGTCTGCCACTACCACATGGTCTGAGAGAAACGCAGGGATCCTGCTAGCCTGGCACCACCACTCTCCAGTCTGCGGGCCCGTGTTCAACACCTTCGGCCGTCCCATTGGGTAAGGCTGCCTATCCCTGGCTACCAGCCATCACGTCACTGCCCTGCCCTCCTGACTTAACAGTAACCATCCATCAAACTGATGAGGTAACAAAGCTGTGCACTACTGTGCACAAGGAGTGTCTGTGCACTGGAACAGATGCACACGCACTGGGGTAGAAGAGTCATAGCCTATCGCCTGCTGCAGACCCACTGCCCTATGTTTAATTAGGTTTGTTAGTAAGAAGTTTTGGCAACCAGTTGACTGCTTAAGTCGTCAGCACCTCAGCTTCCTCCAGCAGGGAGACATACCTTCCAATAGAATCCATTACGGACTGGCGGTGGAAGAACTGTTGGAGGTTGAAATGGTTGACCAACAGAAGGCAGAAATCAAAAGGATTCAGCAGCAGTGGCAGTCAATGCAAGAACGTAAGTATGTACCAACTGTTGTTGGGCCTGTTTGGTTGTGTTTTTTCCATTCTGTTCTTTTCAGTTTGAGTATTGTATGGTTGCAGTGGTAGCAATAAGCAAAAATGTCCATCGGTACAATAGCAACAACCCAGGAGACGGTTCAGCATTTGCTGGAAGAATCTGATAATGAAAGTGCATATGCAAATACTTCGTTTAAAGGGTGAAGGAAAGGGACGTTCAACTTGTAGCACGACTTCACCCATCCTTGATGTCGTTTAAAAATTACGTAGAAAATCCGCGAAACGGCACTCATAGTGTCAAAACAGTTTTTTGGTAGTCAGCATCATCAGTCGCTACAGGGCAGGTAAAGTTGCAGGCATATTTATCATGTGGTTTCATTGTCCTGTTGACTAAAACGAGAAGCTCATGTTTATTTTGCACCATGGAAAAAAATTTGTTTTGAGTGGATTAAACACTTCCATTGAGAAAGCATAGTACTGAAACAGAACAATGCTGAACTGGATGAAGTTCAGGGCATGTCTGCTCCCGTTTTCACAAATGTTTACAATTGGGTAAATGAGTTTAAATATAGCTGTACATCCATAATAGGAAAACAGCATTCGAGGTGGAAGTGACGAAATCTACAATATGGTTTCGAGTGACTGACGTATCAAACTGCGCAAAATACTCTAGACCACAGACATATCACAAGGTACAGTGCTTTACACTTTACTCAAAAAACTGGGTGTGAAAAAAATATCTGCAACATGGGTGTCAAGTTTAGTCTCGGAAGAGAATAAATGCAATCATGTGGTTGACCCTGAGGATGTTTTGGCACTTTTTTGTAGATATTCTGCAAGGTCTCTGCATCAATATGTAACTGTTGACAAAACACGGATACACTACTACACTCCAGAGATTAAGGAACAATCAGAATTGTGGATTTTTTGGATGCAAACAAGTTCTGAAGAAGGCATGGACGATGAAATTGGCTGGCAAGGTGATGGTCATGGTTTTTTTAGTGATGCAAGTGTAATCACCTATGCCGATTACTTTGAAAAGGAGCAAACAATAACTTGGGAGTATTATGCATACTACTGCACCAGCTGAACAAAGAAGGCATGGAAAATGTTCTCCTTTGAAAATGAGAAATACACTCTTCCATCATGACAATGCACAGGTGCACATTTGCATAGTGTCAATGTCCAAAGTTATGGAATTAAAGTTCTTATTACCAGGAAATACACCGTATTCATCGGATCTGGTCCCTAGTAACTTTTATTTTTAATTTTTTTATTCCCAAAATAATGACTCATAAGACAATGGTTCACATCGAATGAGGTAGTCATCGCCCAACCAGATGCCTATTTTGCACACCTTCCGAAACTCTACTTTTTGGACAGCTCAAAAAATTTGGAGCAATACTTGGAAAACTACAGCTATAAAGCTAAAAGAGGATTATGGTGGGGGAAGAACATCTCAAAATAATTTTCTTTCCTATCTTTTTCTAAGGACTTATTGAACAAACCCCGTAGCCCCATTTTCGGGCAAACCTGCGGTATTGCCTTTTTTTTGACAGTTTGCATACAGCCATGAAGTTAGGAAACTAGCATAGAGAACTGTTATTAAGTGTGTCTCAATCAAAATTAATAGCGGATGTTAGAACATATTTAATGTTCAATGATAAGTTGTAGGATGTTCAGTTCTTCATGGACTTACATGAAGGGTTAGTGGATCATTACAGAAGACAAAATACATCTAGGTATTACCACGAACAAGTTTAGTTAAAAGAAACAATGAAATTGGTAGAAGGTTTTGTTGACCATATCTGGGAAATCAATGTTAATATGTATGAATTATTGGACGATAATCGAACCAGAAAGGCCAATTTGCACAACACAGAACAACTGGTGCTTGATGTATTTCTGTGGGAGCTATGGGCTGAAATGTCATGAAAAGTGTGCATAGAATTCCTGAAAACCTCAGACAAAGCAGTAACAACTGCGGCAGCTTGGAAGAGATTGACTCAGTGACTGGACTGAGAAAGAAGAGAGTGGTTTTTAATACAGAGGTTATATATCAGATTGGAGGGGGGGGGGGGAGGGGGGGGTCTCTGGGTCTTATTCAGTGATTTTGTAGGAAGCCACAGTCTCAAAGATGCAAGCAGGTGGAGCACTTCAATAGAATATGTCCATTGTCGAGTGGAAGGTGGAATCAGGGTAACACATGTGCCCATACGTTAAATGTGATGGGGACAGTGTGACCACAAGGCACTCCTGAGCAAAATGAGTGGTAGACATTTGTCTAACTGGTTATGTAAAAGTGAGGTTGCACGCAAAATTGATAGAAACCAAGTGAATGATGCCTGTGCAGACAATTTTGGTTCTAAAGAGGTGAAGATATCAAGAGGTGCATTAAACTAACTTAGAACTGTTAAAGCAAATCGAATTTAATAGGGATGTCAGAGTAGAATATTCGACAGCCGGACAGTCTGTCGATTTAACCGCACTAAGGGGAAAGGTGTCGCATATGAAAGGACATGATTGAGGGGACTTGGAGCTATGTGACCTGAAACCGAAACAATGCATGGTCTACCTAGACAATATCATTGTACTGTCCAAGGACATCCAGGAACAAGTGGTGGGTCTACGAGGGGTCTTAGATCCATTATGCCAGCACGACTGACCCATATTTTAGAAAAATGTGACTCCATATTAAAGGATGTCTCCTAATTAGGCCTTTATTGGCCAGGATGGGGAACAAACCGACCCACGACTTTTACTATCTGTACAGCATTTCCTAATGCACAGCAAGGTACAGAAATAACAGTCATTTCTTGAAATCAATAATTTTCATAGAAAATTTTCAATGTATCATTACTCCTTAAAGGGAGAAAAATTTCACTGGCCTCTGGATTGTGAAGCAGCTTTTGCATAATTAAGATTTATTGACCACCTGTCCCATCATCACTTTTCCTGACTATCAAAAAATACTGCTGTGCGAGTCAAGCGACATCGCTATAGGCTATGTTTTGGGCCAAGAACGAGATGGGAAGGAACACCCAATTTCCTATGCTTCTGGACAGCTCAATAAGGCATAGAAGAACTATTCAGCTACTAGATAGGAAGTGCTCACACTAATTTTCAGCGTAACCTATTTCAGATGTTATCTGTATGGACAACATTTTAATGGAAATCTCGCAGTAACACAGATGGACTTAGCAGAACAATGGCAAAGAGTCAAAGACACTGACCCAGACCGTCACAAATCTTTGAAGCAAGTGCAATTAAACTCTGGCAATGGAGTGTTGTACAACAAACAAGGTGCAGCTGCTGCACAGTTGTGCCTGCAAATTTGTGGAAAAAAAGTATTGAGGCAGACACACTATTTCATTTAGGCAGGGTGTAGTGGATGACAGGCCACAGGGTACTGCATTGCAGAGCTTTACGTAAAGAACTGCATTCCTTGCACTCAAATAGTCGAGGTGAGTCATCACTGAATATCGTTATACAGGTTTCCTGAAGAGGACAGACCATTCCAAATTATCAGTACGGACATTCTTGGTCCATTTGCCCAACCACCAGCAGAGATAATTTCTCATATTTTGTAACCATGGTAGATATTCCAAATCAACAGGCAGAAACAGTGGCACAGGATATCATTCACTAATGGACACAAATTCAGAATACCAGTGGCTGTAATAATTGACCAAGGCATTAATTTTATATCCAAGTTATTGAAGCAGCTGTGTCAATTATTATGCGTAAAGAAGTTATGAACTATTGCACTACACCAGCAAACGCCAGGATGGAAAGGATACAAAAAAAAGGGTACGCTGAATGATAGTAAAAATGCTGCTGTTATGTAAACAGTAGCCATAATGATTGGGACACCCTACTGCCACATGTAGCAGCAGCAAGTAACTACGATCCATGAAAATACCGGCTTATAAATATAGTGTTTTTTTTTTGTTTTTTTGCTAAAAACCACTTCATCCCATTTCAATTTATGCAAACCTACCACAAAGTAAATATATCTTCTGCCCTGGGGGAGGGGGGGGGGGGGCAGGAGAGGGTGCGGGGGGGGGGGGGGGGGGGGGGGGGGGAATTGTATAAACACATGTCAGGCAGTGCATAATGTCATCTAAACATTACATGCTGCAAAGAAAATTTAAGAGGTTCATTTTGTGTTACCAAGGACCTTTTCAGGTAGTCAAGATGACGTCTTTGGTAAACGCCAGACTATAACTTCCGATCCAAAGCACAGCAGTGGATTTAAGAAGTATTTGTCCACTTCTGGGTGAACCGGAAGCACTGCCTCAATTGGCAGCAGATCCTTCTGAAGGGGAGGTGGAAGTGGTTGGAGAAAATACAAGAAAGAAAGGTAAAACTAGACAAGTAGATGTACTTGCAGTTACTTAGACACATCCACATGCCTTGAGGTCACGAGAAGCCCATTGCAATCTACTTTCTTTGTGTCATTAGGGATATTTGTGAGTATATATCATGATTATTTCTATGTTTGCACTGCTTCTATTAAAGCAGCTCATGCGAGTGTAAAGCATAATTTTGTTCAGGTAATAGGTTACATGAACTTTCAAGGTGAAATTTCTATTTGCAATTTTAGTGAAACCTTAGCAAGCCTAATTCAGCTTAGAAGGAAAACACTGAAGTTACATGGTATTTGTGTAGTAGTAGTAGTTGTGCAGAATTGCAACGGCAAGTAGGATGGCAATAAAAGAGTGGAGAGAGTATGTGTGACACACTGTCATCTACCTTTCAGGTTAAAAATCCATAAGAATGGACGTCTGCTAGGTCAGTTTAGTCATTTAAGATTGTGGGGGACCTGAGGAAGTACCATGCACTACTCTCCACTGCAGAACCACTACAGTGCTGAACCAGGGAAGTCACAGCCCACCCAAATGAAATGTATACACACAGTTCCCGAGGCATGCAAGTACACACTGTTTCATTTTGAGAAGCCTGTGACCGAGTGCCTCAAGGAGGTCATTAGTAATGTAGCTGAATTCTTAGTAACAAAACTGGTAGTTGCCATTTGCACTTGTTATGAACAAGATCATTTTGTTGGTACAAAGCAAACAACTGCAGGGGTATAGGTTACTGATAAGCGGTGCATTATTAGACATGTTAGGACCTAGTTTCCAGTTACTCATCACAGCCACCAGAGTGACAAACCTGAACACCAACTACTCATTGATCTACCTGCCAAATGTACCCTTTGAGATCCCGACCCCAGGAAAACCTGGACCCTACCCTTCTTGCTTCCCTGGATCAGCTGACAGCCATACTCAATGGCTGTGTGGTGATGGAACACCTACTTGACAATGTGAAAAACAATATCAAATCGAACATCAGCACTGACACATCGCCCATAAGAACTACCACTTTAGTTACCCATTGGATTCCAATTGTAACCAGTAAACCACCAATTCTTTATTGAATGTTATTCCCTTGTACAGAACATCTTCAAATGTCAAATTACTTTAAAACTGAGTTAATGTGTTAAATTTTTGCCTTTAAGAATATGAGTAAGGAAAAGTTTACGAAAGGCTTGAAATTATGCTTCAAGTTTGTTGTAAATTGTCAAGTGCTCTCATTCTCAAATACTGGATGAATGAAATCAGGGTATTTGTGTGCTCTCAGTAACACTGCCTAAAGACAAACACACAATTTCGAACTGTAAAAATTGTCTTACTGCATTAAAATAATATAAGATTATACATCTTAATGAGTAAATTACGACAGCATTTTACATTTTTAAACTCTGTCTATAATTACTTGAAACATTTGAAAACAAATTAATGTTGCCCCCATGTTGCAACTGGGACTGGGTTTCAGGATAGCATTTTAGTAATATAACTAAGTATTCTGTATCGCCACCTCAGACAGAGTAGCCCAGATCCCACCCACGTCCCCCTTTAATCTGTGGGTCCATAGTAGTCGTGTCTCCACCAGTGAAGAAGCGACGCAGTGACTCAAGCAAAGTAATGCATAAGAGAAAATAAAGAAAGCACCCACTAACTCCATACTTTAATACTGCAAGAATGAGATAGCGTATATAGGCAATATATGTAGGTAGGAACTGAAATAGTGGTAACACTGCTGTGGAGATACTGCGCAATGGAATCTACAACTGTCACTGATAGCACACATTGTTGACATACCTACCTTACCTCCCACGTTACCAGCATGCGCACAATCAAGGGAAACATAGTCAATTGTGAGCAAGAGATCTAACATAACGGAAGTCACTATATTTTTGAAACAGGAACAACAGTATTGGATCAAGATTGAATGTGCCAAAGGCCGTACAGCACAACAGTGTCATCAAGGTCTTCAAGAGGCATGTGGGCGATCAGCATTGACATACAGAACAGCGGCATGTTGGGTAAAAGCCTTCAACGAAGGTCGTCAAACTGGCAGACCTGCATTGGGCAGGTTGTCCTAGCATCTCTGAAGAAGTAGTGCATGCTGCTGCCATATTAGTGGACATGGATCGATGCCATGCCATTTGTGAGCTCACCCACGAAACCGGATTAGTGCATACGACTGTCCTTTGCATCCTGAAGAAACGCCAGGGCATGCGAAAAACTGCACCACAATGAGTTCCGCATGACTTGACGGAAAAGCAGAAATGGATGTGCTACGACGCTGCTCCGACACACTTTGAGTGCTATGAGTGCAGAGGAAAGGCTTTCTTAAGCAGTATCTTAACACAGGATGAGACACGGGCCACATCGTACAAGCCAAAACTGAAACGCCAAGACAACGAATGGCGTCATTACGAGTCTCCACGAAAGTCGAAAGTGCGTCAGAGCCCCAGTATGGTGAAAGTTATGGTGATTCTCGTGTACGACTGTGACGGTGTTATCCTAATGCATTACATTCCTCGATGGCAGACCGTCAAGGCACAGTATTACTGTTTGTTTTTGGAGTATCACCTGTGACCAGCCTAGCGAAAGAAGTGGGGACACTTTCTGCGCAACTCACCCATCATTTTGCATGACAATACATAGGTGCATACAGTCCAAGCTGTGGTTGCTCTGTTCGGTCAATGGGACTTTGTAAAAGCCACCATACTCCCTGGACTTAAGTCCTTGTGACTGATTTGATTCCAATGACAAAGGAACCACTTCGTGCCATTTGCTTAGAACTGTTCCAGAGATTTGACAGGCAGCAAACCGCTCCATTCGCACCATACGCCTTCCACATCACTGGCAATGGGCTCTACACAATGCTAGGGCCTACTTTGATGAACAGTAATAGGTGCAAACATGTAACTCTTTTGTATCGGTTGTCAATAAATAGTTGCCACTATTTAAGTTCCAACCCACTTAAAAAAAAAGAGAAGGATTACTTTTTAAGTTTTAAAGTTATACAAGAAATGTTCCCTACAAATTCATGCAGGAGAATCTAACATGCTCAAACAATGACAGATATAACAGTGTCTCTTTATGCAACTCTCTCACAATGACTAAATGAGCCAGTAATGAAACATACTGCTCTTTGTTGAATCTTCTGTATATCTTCTATTAATCCTACCTACTAAGGGTCCTAGGACAATGAGGGATACTCAAGAACTGGTGAAACAAATGCTTTGTAAGCCACTTTTTCCATGGGCGAGTTGCATTTCCTCAAGATTCTTCTTATGAATCTAAGTCTCGCATCTGCTTTTCTTACTATTTGTTTCTTGGCATTGCTACTGTCTTGCAGACAACCACGTCATCTACGAATTGGCTCATAGAGCTGCCAAGATTTTCTACAAGAGTATTTTATAAATTGCAAATAGTAATGGTCTCATCAAACTTCTCTGAGGTAAATTAAGAGCATCACATTAGGTTCTATCTGCACAGAAATCCAGTTATGAATCTGGTCTGGTACTTAGTAAGCTCTTATTTTTTCACTAAATGGCAATATGGGATGGAGTCATATCCCTTCCTGAAGTCTAGGAACATGGTATCAACTTGAGTGCTGCAATCTATGACACTGTGAATCTCACAAGGCAACAGAGCAAGGTGAATTCTGCAAGATGTATGTCTGTGGTATCCATGTTGATTTTGATGGAGGAGACTTCCGCCCTCCAAAAATATGTAGTAATATTCCATAATTTTATGACAGATTGATGTCCATGATACAGACCTGTAATTATGTGCAATCTGTCCTACAACCCTTCTTGAAAATGGGAGTAACCCATTGTATTCGAACATCTTATGATTTTGCTAGATGATAAATGACAGCATCCTCTGCAAACAATATGACAGCTGTTCAGATTGTCTCCAAATCTCTTATACAGATTAGAAACAGCAGAAGGCTTCAACACTTCCTTGGGAAATGCTTGATATCACCACTGTTTCACTCAATGATTACTATAAACAGTGTTCTTTCTGACAGGAAACTGTGAATCTTGTTTCAAATTTGAGTTTATACTCAACAGGCAAGCAAGTCTATTAGAAGCCATTTGTGAGGAACTGTGTTGATGGTGTTTTGGAAACCTAGAAATATAGAATGAACTTTAGATTCACTGTCAATAGCACTCATTAAATCATATGAATAAAGGGCCAGTTGTTTTTCATAAGTAAATATTCCGAATCTGTGCTGACTGTGTCAATAGACTGTTACATTTCAAGTATTTCATAATTTTCAGACACAATACATGTTTCAAAATCTTACTACAAATTGATGTCAGTTAAATAGATTCATAATTCAGCAGACTAATTCCATCTCCTTTATTGCGAATTGGGCAACGGCCTTGCTGCAGTGGATACACCGGTTCCCAGGAGATCACCTAAGTTAAGCGCTGTCAGGCATGGTCAGCACTTGGATGGGTGACCATCCAGGCCGCCATGCACTGCTGCCATTTTTCGGGGTGCACTCAGCCTCATGATGCCAATTGAGGAGCTACTTGACCGAACAGTAGTGGCTTCGGTCAAAAATACCATCTTACGACCGGGAGAGCGGTGTGCTGACCCCACGCCCCTCCTATCTGCATCCTCCACCGAGGATGACACGGCGGTCGGATGGTCCCGGTAGGCCACTCGTGGCCTGACGACGGAGTGCTTATTGTGCATTGGTGCGAGCTGTGTAACTTTCCCTTCCTTAGGTACTGATCTTTCATCTAGTGAGCAGTTGTATACTATATTACATATGGAGCTACTACACCAGCACACTCCAAAAGGACTGCAACTGTTATACAATCTGGACCAGAAGATTTGCCTTCACTAAGCAACTTAAGTTGCTTCCTATACTGAGGGTACATACTTTTATGCATACAGGGTGGCAGCCAGTCAAGGAATATTTTAGGGAATTGGTTTAAAAAATTAATTTTAAAGGCCCAGTGAAATCTTTACAAGTTTTCTCCCAGAACAACTTACGCTGTGCCTAAGTGACACAAGTTGCCTGTCTTTCAGAACTGCTGACAAGAGACGCCTTAAGCCCTCTGCTGAAACTGCTAGTGAATTCATGCCATTGGTTTTAGCCAACAGCGTGCATGGGATACAGGTCACAGGTGTGGGCTCTGGAGGATTCTGCAGTGCAGAATGCAGCTGCTTTTCTCTGTTGTGATCTAGACCTTGAGCAAAACATATGTCTTTTTGGAAGGCAGCCTCTGGCTCTTGTCAATCCTCTTGTTAATAAAGGCTTATTATCTCCATATTTTCATACAACATAGTCAAAGCTGGTAGCAGTTATAAAATATAGTCAGAAATTGTGCTTATGCTTTCTCTGAAAATTACTTTGTGTGGTTAGTTCCATAGTGTAAGTGATTGTGAAAACATAATCGACATCTTACCAAAAAATAATCCTGAGCAGATAGGGAGCATCATTACGGATAGAGGAATTATTGACCACAAAATCATTGTAGCTAAACTGAACACTGTAACATCCAAATCAACCAAAAATAAACACAAAATATATTGACAAAAGTCTTCCCTTTGTGTACTCTACAGTTGTCTAACAGGTTGCAGAAAAACAAAATCAAAAATTTCATATGATAAACTGACTATTTTTAAAACTCAACTTGGCTCCCAACAAGGTTAAAGAACTATAAATGGCACAAGCGTGTTTACTCAAAAGATACAGGGTTTGTATAAAAAGTAATGAGACTGAGCTTGTGAATCAAAGTTTATTGTAGATATCACTAGAACCACTTAGTACTCTTCAATGTATGACCCTTGACAGTCGACAACCCGCTGCATGCGAGATTTCCATGCTTCAAATGCTGCTGGGAATGCTGAGTCCACGATGGACTTCGAAGCCCTTTTTGTGGCAGCTTGGACCTCCTCCAGGATCCCATGACCATGTCCTTTCAGAGAACTTTTTAGTTTGGGGAACAAAAAGGTCTGGAGGGAAAGGGAGGGGGGGGGGGCTGCAGGGGTGCTGGGGAATTGTTGGAATCCCTTTGTCGGCCAAGTAGCTGGCCAACATGAAGCAGGTGTCTCTTGTCGCATTGTCATGATGCGGCTTCCAATCATCGGCGATGGCTGGCTTAGTACAATGGACCTTGACTTTCAGTCTCTTCAGCACTTCACAATAAAAAGCACCACTGACAGTTTGACCTCGGGGGCACAAACTCATCATGAACCACGCCCCTGACATCGAAGAACACAATCAGCACGGCTTTCACCATTGACTTCCTCATGCAAGCTTTTTTTTTTTTTTTTTTTTTAGACATGGGGATGCTGTGGTGTGCCATTCGGCACTCATGCACTTAGTCTCCGGGTCATACCGAAACACCCAGGTTTCGTCTCTGGTGATAACATTATCTAAAAATTCTGGATCAGCTTCAAGGCTCTGAAGATTGTCTTGGCAGGTGACAGCACACGCTTGCTTTTGAATGTCTGACAAAATCTTCGGGACAATCTTGGCGCAGATCTTTCTCATCACCAATTCTTTAGTGGTGGTGATGTGCACTGTCATTTTATCAAGTCTGAGGTCGTCTGCTATCATCCTGACACTCATCTGATAGTTGGTGTTCAACAACACATGCACAGATTCAATGTTTTCGTCAGTTTTGCTTGCTGACGGGCACCCGGAGCAGTCCTCGTCCTCAACACTATCCCGGCCTTCTTTAAAGCTCTTCACCCACCTGAAAACCTGGGCTTTTGACAGGCAATCATCGCTGTAGGCTTACCGACACCTAGGCAAAGTTTCCGTACATGGTTTTCCTAGTTTCACACAAAACTTGATGGCATAACTTTGCACTATTGTTTTCTGCATGTTGCGCCACGCCCGATAACTTTGCGATGTATCCACTCAACACACGATTCTGCAATACAAGAGTCCGCAGGCGACTGGCACGCCACGTTTTCGGCCATACACATCCCACCACCAATCTGAACCCCCCCCTCCAGTAGTGTGTGGTGTGAAGTACAGTTGTGTAAGCAAAAAATCTGTCTCATTACTTGTTATGCAATTCCTGTATGAGCCACATTAGGAAAGGGTATAAAATTCACAGGAATATTCTGTGATCTGACTGAAGCATCAGATTCAGTGAATCGCTTCTTACACCACCACAAGATATGTATGTATGGAATAAGGGCAAGATATGTATGTATGGAATAAGGGCAAGATATGTATGTATGGAATAAGGGCAAGATATGTATGTATGGAATAAGGGATAGCACTTTACAGTGTCTCAGTTCATACGTAACATATAGGAAACAAAGAGTAAGTGTAAAATCAAATACAAGCAGTTACTCCAACTGGTAAACAGTTTCCAGTTTTCTGAGAAGTACTATGGATTTTGATACTGTGTTGCTATTTTATTAGATGTACTAACACTTGCTACTAATGTTCATTCTTGTTTACAGACCATATATCTGTTCTACTTAAAATACGAGATATCTGAAAAAGATTCCTGGAATCTTCAAAAATACTTTGGAAAAAATTTCACTCTTGGTTCCTTTAAAACTGACCAAAACTGAATGCAACTATAAACCAAATGATGCAATTTTAAGCTAAATCATTAGAATGGAGAGAGATGAGAAGAACTCCCAAGAATCCAGAAAAGGTACAAGAAAATATTGTGAAGTTCTTATGGCTAAATCTAGACAAATCTTTACAATCGAAGGTACATTCTTAGACATAAACCCCAGCTGCCAGCTGGCTGCCACTGAGACTAAGTTGGAGTTGTTCCCTTTAGGAGGCAAATATAACTGGCCACCCCTCTGAATTCTAAGTCTGGCAATAGGCACGCTCTGACAACATTGGAGGATGAATAGGTGTACGGAGGGAGTGCTGTCATTCTTCACGAGTTGCTACAGAGCTCTACCTGCTTGTGGTCTAGTGGTAAACATCATGCAGTGTAGACATGATGATGTGATTTCAACACCCCTTTCGCCATTTTTTTTTAATCATATTTAGGGCATTTACTAAAGTTTCGTCTGATGGAACCTCAAAGATAATTCACTTCACTATCTAACACATCGTCCACCACCTGTTGTCTCACAGTAGCGTTCTCGTTTCCCGAGCATGGGGTCCCAGGTTCAATTCCTGGCGGGGTCAGGGATTTTCACCTGACCCGAGATGACTGGGTGTTGGGTGTGTCTACATACATACATACATACATACATACATACATCCCCCTTAGTCAGAGGAAGGCAGTGGCAAACCACCTCCATTAGGACCTCGTCTAGTACGGTGGTGCGGGTCTCCCCCACATCATTCCCCTACACTCTGTCAAGCAGCATGGGACTTCATTTCCATTCCATCCAGCAGACCAGTAATGGCACAGCTATACCCTACCTGCTGCCTAATGCCAGGTGTGGTCCAACCAGCTGAAAACGGTGCATCCATATGCGTGTATTATCAACTGTCATTCTCTTATTTACAGTTCTACTATTTACCTTGCAGTTACCTATGAGATAATACACACTTTGATCTTATGAATGTTGTTCAGGAACTGCAAAATTGCATCACAAATAAGAACAGGGTATTCAACGAAAAAGATATTAATAGATCAAGTGAGATAATTCTGTCCATCCAGGAAAGAACTTCTTGTTCTCAGAGTTACCAAACATATTCAGCATTACTACCAAAATTCAGTTATACTGATAGCAGGAAGTATAGCAGCCAAAGTGTTCCTTGAGTCGGTTGTGAAGTGACTACACATTCTGTCTCAAACACATGGCTGCCAAGGCCCAGAATGCCAAAAATGTCACAGTCTTATTTGTGTTTCTGTAACTAGGTTTAGGGGCTAGAGCATAGTTACTAATAATACTCACAAGGGAAACTCCCCATCGCACCCCTCTTAGATTTAGTTATAAGTTGGCACAGTGGATAGGCCATGAAAAACTGAACATAGATCAATCGAGAAAACAGGAAGAAGTTATGTGGAACTATGAAAAAATAAGCAAAATATACAAACTGAGTAGTTTATGCGCAACATAGGCAACATCAAGGATAGCGTGAGCTCAGGAGCACTGTGGTCCCGTGTTTAGCCTGAGCAGCTGCGGAACTAAAGGTCCTTGGCTCGAGTTTTCCCTAGAGTGAAAAGTTTACTTTTTTTATTTTTGCAAAGTTATGATCTGTCCGTTCGTTCGTTGCGTCTCTGTTCACTGTAATAAGTTTAGTGTCTGCATTTTGCGACCGCACCGCAAAATCGTGCGATTAGTAGACGAAAGTACGTGTCTCCAATGGGAACTGAAAAGATTTGATCGCAAGGTCATAGGACAACCGATTCCTCCACAGGAAAACACGTCAGATAACACGTGTCTGAAAATAAAAAATTAAACTTTTCACATGAGGGAAGACTTGAACTAAGGACCTCTCACTCCGCAGCTGCTCACGCTAACCACGAGACCAAAGCGCTCCTGAGCTTATCTCGTCCTTGATGTTGCCCATCTTGCGCATGGACTACTCAGTTTGTATATTTTGCTTATTTTTTTCATAGTTCCACACAACTTCTTCCTGTTTTCTCGAGTGATCTGTGTTCAGTTTTTCAAGGCCTATCCACTGTGCCAACTTATAACTAAATCTGAGGGGGGTGCGATGGGAAGGTTCCCTTGTCAGGTGTACCGTCTGCAGATCAAACATCATACACCAAGAACTGTCAGAATTATTAATGTTTTTCTGTTGGAAGAGCAATGGAAACTAAAAAGCTGATCAGCAAACATGATTCATATTTCTGGAGCATCTCCATTTATAGAATTATAAAACAGTTTTCTTGAGATCACTGTCATTGACACTAACCCCAAAACAAAGGATCAGACAGACAACAAAGAAGCATTGATTGCAAAATGTGATCATCTACAGTGAGACTCCATTACTTATGGATGATGAAGTTTCAATCAAGAAAAGCTACTGGACTGGGAACCACATAAAATGACAGAAAATATAGACTCAAAAAGCCATTGAAAATTAAACCAGCCACAACTAGTGATGCATCACAAATGTTAACATTCTCTCATTGCAGTAGTATAGGCAAAGGTAGAAAGAAGCAGGCTTCCCACAACATAAATGACAAGACACTTTGTGATCTAGTCAAAGTAACTTTCTTGCAGTCAAAAACACAATTTTCCAACTCACTGTCACTTATTGCGCATGGGCTGTTCAGAATATTTCATCGAATTTACACGTAAATATCTAATGAATATAGTAGTGTAATAAAGCTCCAGTCTGGAAGTCCGTCAGCTATCACTCAGTTGCCAGACATTTGCTGGGTGGTATTTTATATATAACTGTTTTTTTAAGCTAATACTAATGATTTGCAAACATTCGGCTTGCTATCTGTGTAATAGCACTTTAATTGCATCCTTTCCTTACCCATTGTTTTGTGATGCCCTTAATTTCCATCAGATACGAGGAACATCAAGAATGTTAGTTTTCCTCTGTTGTTTCCTTTAAAGCAGACATATTTAGCTGGGAAAACTGCACATGCATTACAGCTCTATGGCAATCAAATACCGACCGGACAGGTTTTGCCTGGCGCCAGTACCCCTAATGGTGTCTCTTATTAGTTCTCTTGCTGCCTGCAAGTTTCGGTCAGTGATAACATTCCTTAATGCACAAAACATAGCACTCATCAAAATTCATCATCAGCTCTGTCAGGTCTATGGGCATAACATCATATGCAAACAGATGGAATGTCATTGATGTAGACTTTTTTTGAAAGACATTGAAAGTTTCCATGATGAAGAGCACAATGGGCAAGCAACCCGTGATCGATCACCACCAGGTTGAGGTGGTGCAGCAGCACATCCTGGAGAACCCATTGCTTCAAGATTACTGAGCTCAGTGGCCATTTTCCACAGAAATTGTCACTAAGCACCTGCTATTCAAGAAATTTTCTGAGATGTGGGTGTTAAAAAACCTGACAACTGAGCACCAAACTAAATGCTTTGGAGCAGCACTGACATTTGTGCAGTGGTACTGTGATGACAGTTACATGTCCCTCAACGGGACTGTCACAGGCGATGACACATGGATCTCCATCTTGTCTTGCACCTCAAGAAATTCCTGTCCTCTGGCCAGCATTTTGATCATGATGAAGAGCTGAAGACGATTGTCACACGTTGGTTCCATTCACAAGCAGCAGACATCTACGACACAGGAATACAAAAGTTGATCCCACGATATGACAAGTGTGTCAATTTTTCTGGTAACTATGTCAAAAAATAGCTCAAACGTTGCTGTACTAGGTGTTAATAAATTTTTTCATATAACTATGTTAAAAAAAAAATTAGGGGCACTTACTTTCTGGATGCTCCTCGTACATGTGAACTTATTGAGTAGCGCCTGTATAGCCATATAACTAATGGTCAGTATGTTTAAGAACAGAGTAAGCAGGACAGCAGTGAGCTTATTACTTAACTAACTATAACATATAAAATGTGTAGTGATTGTCAATTCAGATGCATACTAGAGTATAATATTTGATAAGGAATTATCAGCAGAATTAATTTAATCATCACAAGAACAAACTCATGCCTACTTGGTGCTTCACGTATTAAACTGAGCAGACTGACGGTTGTTTCCTTTGACAATTGGGAGTTTTTGGTTCCATTCCCTGCATGTTCTTGAGGGAAACAGGAGATGGTGCAGCAAGGCAGGTGTTCCTCGTCACAAATTGGTGTATAGAATATGCTTGCTTGCAGAGCACGATGAAGTAAGTAGAACTTAATCTGTGTTGTTGCCCATAAGAAGCATAGATGCCTACACGCTATCTTTACTTAGGTAGTCAGCGCTGGAGTAAGTGCATCACCACTAATGTCATTCAAACCAAGTGGAAAGTGTAACACCATCAAATTCACTGTGTATTCATACCATTCTGATTATACAGTTGTTACTATCATCTACTGGCAACAATTAGAAAGTAATTGTTACCAATGTTTTGCCAAGAAAAGCCAAAAGTGCTTTATGAATGAGAATTTCTATTTGCTTTGCACCTAAGACTAAAACCCAAAAGACTATAAGAAATTAACAAAACATAGTGAAGGGCAGAGCTTCTACTTATTTTCTTGAGTTCTTGCAATTTTTGATGGGGGCTATGCTTTGTGCATTAACGGACGTTATCACTAACTGAACCTTGCAGGCAGCAGGGGAACGAGTAAGACGCCATTTCGGGGCACGGCTGCCGTGCTACTGGCACCAGGCAAGACCTGTCCAGCTGGTATTTATGATTGTCACATAGTAGACCTGCACCACATGTGCAATTTTCCCCAGCTAAATGTGTCTGCTTTAGAGGAAACAATATAGGAAAACTAACATTCTGGATGTGCATCATATCTTATGCAAATTAAGAGCATCACAAAACAATGGGTACGAAAAGTATGCCATGGCATACTTTCCGTACCAAATTAAGGGCATCAGATATGAGGCACATCCAGAATGTTAGTTTTCCTATGTTGTTTCCTTTAAAGCAGACATATTTAGCTGGGAAAATTGCACATGTGGTGCAGGTCAATTATGTGACCATCATAAATACCAGCTGGACAGGTCTTGCCTGGTGCCAGTAGCACGGCAGCCATTGGCAACTGGCGATAGCCGACAGACTTCCAGTGCTGCAGCTTTATTATCCTACTACATTCACTAGATATTTACATGTAAATTTAATGAAATATTCTGAACAGTCCATGCTTAATAAGTGACAGCGAGTTGGAAAATTGGATTTTTGACTGCAACAAGGTAACTTTGACTAAATTACAATGTGTCTTGTCTTCTACCTTTGACTAAACAATGGAGATGCTCCAGAAATGTGAATGACTTCTGCTGATTACTTTTTTTAGTTTCCATTGCTCTTCAGGCAGGGGGAAAAAAAAACAAAAACGAATAACTGACAGTTCTTGGGGTATGATGCAGCCTGCAATTAATTATGATACTGAGAACACAAGTCTTGGCTCATGTGTCAACATACTGGGACACTGTTATAAAAGAGGCAGCCAAGATTAGAATGAATAGCAACAATTTCAACAGAGACCAGGGCTACACACTAAGTAGGGCATGGGAGCAGGCTTTGGATTTTGAAAGGAAGCAACAGCGGATGCTTAACACTTGTAGGGAGGCGGGAGCAGCAGTTTCAAACTTGGCGCCGGACCCTCGAATCACCTGGCTTCACTTGATCCCACAGCGGGCCGGAGCTGCTATGAGCTGCCCAACTCGCCTTCCACGCACGCATCATTTTGGCTCTCTCTGATTGGTGACAGCAGCCGTAAAGGTAGGTATATAAGTGGGAAATAGTGCCGATCCCAGCAGTCAATAGTTTTACTCTTGATGACAATGGAGCTAGCCATCAAAATCTTGATAATTTTATTGGAATTGACACAGCTTGAAAACCAAGAAGATTTTATCCAGTCATGCCACCGTGAAAGACTCTGAAGACACATTACTGACATATCTTCTAATTTTGCCTCAGAATGGTGGCTGGTCTCTGCTAGTGGCTTGAATAATGAAATTAAAGACATTGTAATAGTAATACAATTAATTCATTAGTTATAACATGTACCCACACCCTGATCCTCTCACTACAGAGGACACACTTTGAATAGCGAGCAACAATGCAGACCATAGTCAGTGCATCCGAGTATTATTATTAACTACATTCCATTCCCTAAATCTAGTTACATAAATGTGAATAAGACGAAGTGACCTATACTTTTGGCATTTTGACCCTTGGCAGCCACGTCTTTAAGAAAGAATGTGTAGTCGCTTCACAGCCAACTCGAGGAACACTTCGGCTGCTATTCTTCCCAACAGACTCTGGCAGCTATGCTGGATGGGTTTGGTAGCTCTGTGAATGACAAGGTACTTCCTGGATGGCTATATTACTTGATCTATTCAGATCACTTTCATTGAATAACCTGAGTGGTTTGCACGTAAGGTGTGAAATAATGTTATTGATTTATGGTTTCGAGTCAAGGAAACTAGTTTGATGTGGAAATTGCAAATAATCTCTTCTTTTACCAGGGTGTAGGTTAAAAATACACTTTCTCCCAGGTGAAAATACACTTTTTCTGTGTTAAGTGACAGTATACTTTCCCTTGGAACTAAAATTTGTCAATCATTTGAATGGTTATGGTTTTATGCAGCGGCTTAGAATTTCCCGGCGCTTTAGAAAACGAAACACATGGGAAAAAAAAACTTGTTTTGGAATGTTCTTTGATGTGCAGCAATACATACGCTGCATATCTTCGTATTACAAAAGTATAAATTTGCATTCCACCAAATACCTCATGTTACTTTCCGAAGCATTGAAAGAGAGATTGCGACACGTTTTTGTAAGCCAGTCATAGCTCATATCACGTGATCTTGCCAGCCAATAACAGCGGATATTCAGAACATAGGACACGTGATATAGTCAGACAATAGCAACATCACTGTTACGTACCACAAACACAATAACAGGAAAAGTTAATGCTTTAAATTAATATACATTACGATTAACAAGCTACAAAAGAATCTAAGCTTTCACATACAATGTTGATCTTCTTTTGTTAGTTTTACACTTTAAGATACAGCACACAAATGTGCCAGTAAAATGTTTAATACTGACATACATCTCTGATCTTCTGGCTAGAAATTATTCTTAATGGCTTTTCATCAAAGAGTTGATTTTTAAATGAGAGTCAAACACTCTGTGATTTAAGAAATTCATCGTACATTCTCGCACATAGTTCACCTCCTTTAAAAGGAAATGTACTTAAAAAAATAACGCTTTTCAAACCACAATTCGCAATATTTTCCCCGCGATCTGTTAGATATACATTTGTTGCAGCAGTTGCCAGAGAGCGCCAGATAAGAGGCGTCACTGCACTTGCATAGCTACGACAAC
Source organism: Schistocerca gregaria (assembly GCF_023897955.1). Taxonomy (NCBI): domain Eukaryota; kingdom Metazoa; phylum Arthropoda; class Insecta; order Orthoptera; family Acrididae; genus Schistocerca; species Schistocerca gregaria. Next base: position 297,213,525 of record NC_064931.1, read on the forward strand.
GTAGAAAGCATGTATGTTCGTAAAACATTAAAATATCTTAAATTATGTAATAAAAGAAACAAAACATCACAGGATACTCCAAGAGCATCGGAATTTCGTGAACCATACTGAACTGAATAATTAGCTTAAAGTGCACATTCATATATCCAGATTCCCAACGAAGTAGGCCTTGACCTGATATTAAGCTATTCAGCGTGGTTTTCAGGATGTAAATTTTCTTGGAGTACCAGAACTGTATTATCTCATGTTTGGTTCTTTATTATGGCATAATGCCATATGTGCTAGAAGATGAGAACATGCACTTGAAATGCAGCGAACAGTTGAAACTAGCCAATAGTGTGGAATTAAACACTTCGTTTCAAATAAATTGCCTGCCTCAGCGGAAAAGATAAATAAAAGCCAAATTTCTTTAGCAAAGCAAAATAAATAACTTCATTATTCTGCAAGGCGATGAATGCTTGACTGTCAGAAAGGTGGAAATAAAATAAAATCTGAAACTAATAACACATTTTAGCCCTCCATAATTATGTGAATTTATTTTAATTCACTTGATAGCTCCCAGCCACAAAAATCACTTTTTTTTCCATTTAAGGAGAGAGCAACAAGCAAAGAGGAAACAGCAAAATCACTAAATGTAAACACTGATCACATGCAGACTACACGCCCCCCCCCCCCCCCCCCCCCCCCACTATAACTCTGACTGCTCCGTGCAACAGCCCCGGATCTACGTTATTTGGAACCGGGCCAATACCAGATGGTGGCTTCCCCCACTCCGCCCACCTCTCTGGACGGTTTGAGATAGGATGTCAGAAATAATAATTAAAAAAAAAACTTTTTTCAAAAATATGTTCATTTTGGAGGGTACTTCTGTCTGAAGAGTCTGATGCATAAAACATATAACTTTAACGAAATGTAAGGTGTGTTATTTGGTCTTATGTGTGCCAAAGTGCAGTGCCACGCCTCTTCACACAGCATTCGTCTACCGCATGTCACTGTATTTCGCACTGTGGAACTGAAATGTGTATATTTTGTAATGGATGCCATCAAACTATATTCAGGATAGCAGAAATTAAAACGTCCTGTGGTGCCTCTCCTGCTTCCAATCGGCCGGTCTGACATCCTGACATCCCCCCCCCCCCTTTTTTTGTTGTTGCTCCTAGCCAGGGATTGTACAACTTGTCCTTTCTAGTGTAGCGATCTGACCAAAAATGTTCTGTCAAAATTTCATTTTCTTGGATACACCGAGAAGATAATACGTAATCTTTCTTACCTGTTATTCCTGTTAATCATTTATTTCCACTCTGGTAGTCTGAATCTATAGACTTGGCTGGTAATTATAACAACGCTAATCATTGGCATACCCAATCAATCACATAAACAAACAGCAGTTGGCATTCACCCGTTTGGCTTTATTCCTCTCAGCTCGTATAGGCCCATCCCCTTTTGTCTGCAGGAAAGTTTATTTCTAGATGGATTCCCCGGGCAGAGACATCACGTACCCTATGCACGTATTCAAATATCAACTTATTATTCATTTAGAAATCAAGTTAGATTGTGTTCAAAAATGTACAAAAACCAATAGGGATGTGTTTCGAAATCAGCTGAATAACAGATAGACCAACATGCACCAGATGCTATGCGCTTTGTGAAATAAGATTTTTTTTTTCCTCGAGAATATGAATTTAATCCCAACTTTCTCTTTCGAATGCGCAAATATTTTATTGACACCCTCCTACGTAGGGAGAAATGATCATCATAATAAAATAATAGAAATCAGAGCTTGAACGGAAATATTTAAGTGTTCCTTTTTCCCATACACCATTCAAGAGTGGAATGGTAGAAAAGTAGTATGAAAATGGTTCCATGAACCCTCTCTGCCAGGCACTTAAGTGTGAATTGCAGAGTAACCATGTAGATGTAGATGATGTTAAGAAGCATTGCATAGTCTTCCTAAAGACACTCGCACATTTTGCTGTTGGCAGATGCTTGTATGAGCTCTGTGTCTATTTATATGGCACATTTCCTTCGCAATTTAAGTTTTATTCTCTCATTCATGTTCTGTTGCTGCAGTATTATTCCATAGTAGCAGAATACAGAAATAGACATTGTTAGAGTATCGATTCTTACCAGTTAAAACGACAAAAAATTAAATGAAAACTAAAAATCCTTGAGAAATTCCCAGAATTCTAAAATATTTGTGGGTTTTTCCCAGTTTTCTCCCAGATGAAAAACTTCCCGGGTCTTTCCCGGATCTTCCAGTTATCCCAGGTCATATACACACTGTTTATGTTACGATTTACCTGTCTTAGCCACAACTGGGGCAATAAGAGAGAGACTAATACTACAGCTTTTCGCCAGCTCGCAGGCAAAGTGGGTGCCTGCGAAGCGAAGGCTACTTTGACTCATTTCCCGTCTCTGTGAAGGCCATATTTTTATCAGTTTTGTGACCGAGATACAGGCAGTCAGATCTAATATCAACAAGGAAATCTTGTTTATTTCATTGATGAACTGTCACATTTCTACACTGAGACAGCAAGTAAATGCAGACCCTTTCAAACTCCGGTGAGAGTAATATCCTCCTAATTCATGCTGAAATATGCTCATTCATGTTACAGGCTTCATGGTTTATTACAAAAGACTTTTGGTTTATGGTTTCAGTAGCAAGCAACATTTCATTTGCATTAGTACAAAGCATAATCTAATAGCATTTTCCATTATTTTACACCAGACATGAATTAATCATCAACAGACTATTCTCTTACATTATTAAAACAGACTGAGAATGCTCAAGTAATTTACAGATTCCACACCTGTAAAATTGTACATGATCTGAGTTAAAGATGTCGTCAAACCAGGTTTGAAGTGCATTTTCGTCCATAAAGTTATTTTCTTGGTGGTAAACATGTGAGGGTATAAGATTAGAAGAATAAGTGCATGATGGACGACTTTTGAACTCCTGGATAGTTTTGTATGTTGAATCAGCACAATGCATTATCTTATAGTAGCAACATGTGGTGCAGTTTTGTAGGTTGTTTTTATTTCACTGCGACTGAAAGATGTGTTAACTGTTGGCAACAAATACTAGCTGTGACATGAATGCCCCTGGGGAGGGGTTTGTAAGGCACAACACCACCTTTGAGCCACCAGATGCACAATAGTACATTCAGACTGACCTATGCTTGAGTATTTGTCTTTTGTTAGAGCTCAGATATTAATTCTGTCTTAAGAAGTTAACTTAATGGCGTCATAATTCATCACCTGTAACAAGAACACAAAGGCGTTTTCATTGAGGGAACTGATGACATTCAAGCAAAAATGTACCAATAGCCATCCCTTCATCTTTTGTTGCTATGTGTTAGACGATCTAGTACTCCTACTCCCGGTATCTGTACCTTGCCTATTGAATGCAAATGTCACACAATGTTTAAATGGGCACAGTTCATCACATATACCTGTTCTTGAGACTCCCTGAATTTGGGAAATGATTCATGCTGCAATAGTCTTTCTTGAACGAAGAAAACCCTTTTCCAACATGTTTTCTCAGAAGCACTCAATACAAAATTCCAAGCTGCCTGTGTTGCCTTCAAACATCTATTAAACCTATAGCGAATAGTAAGTATCACACGTTACACCCTTTCCCATTTGCAATGCTATTTTACAGTTCTTTAACAACATTCATAATTTTCAAGCATGCACCATCACACATGCAACTGCAAGGTAAGTACTGGAACTGTAAGTAGAAAATGAACTTGGTAATACATTCACTGCGCCATGCCATGTTCGGCTGGTTGGACAGTGCCTGGCTTAGGTGGCAGGTGGTGTGTGGCCAACAGCTGGTGGCTGCTGTAGGCAACTGAACTCTGAAGAGTTAACTGTTCAGGTCTTGACGCAGCCACAAACTGTTTGGTGGAACTGTTTCTGGAAGTTCTTTCTATTACTGGTGTGTAGGACAAAGAAGTGTGTCATCTCTAGGGTTTCATCTTACATAACTTCAGCACATTTTAAAAAAATAAGGCTACGAGGGGTCTTGAACTTGCAACCTCAAATCTACACTACACAATGATTACCACTAGACCACAAGCAGATACAGCTCTGTAGCAGCTTGTGAAGAATAACAGCATTTCCCCCCACATTTCCACATACTGCAGTGTTGCTAGACCATGCATATGGCCAGACTTGGAATTTTGAGGGGGTGGCCAGTTATACGACTGTCTTAAGTGAATGTCTCCGGCTTAGTATATGTGGCAGCTGCCCAATGGCAGGTTTCATGTCTAAGACAGTACTCATAAACTAATTAGAAGGGACCTGAAAAGTTCAAATTTTGGAGTAACTTTCCTGACAAACTATTTCATTCGAAGTTGTACCCAGATGTTATCTCTACACTAAGTACTTGTCTGTTCTATATATGGTTCTCAGTGCAGGTTGCACGACTACAAATGCCCACAAAAGTTGAAATTAATATTCAGCAGATTTTGTAATTATTGAATTGAGTGGGGAAAAGAGAGACATACTCAGTTCACAGGCAGAAAAATACAGCTGTTTCTCAACAACAAAAAACATCATTTGTTGAAAGCTTAAATGCAGCCAAAAGAAGGAAAGACACAACACAGAAAAAAAAAACTGTTCAAGTTTTTCCAAAAGCAATCATTCCAGTCAAAAACCTCCCCAATCATCATCTTTTTTAACAGCCAATTTCAGGGCACTCAGGCTTTTCTTCAGGCACGTAATGTGACAAACTTTTAAATTTTTATGTCTAATCACTTACAAACAAATCCACATACATAGTCACATGTTGAAGTGCTGCTTCCAGGACAGTGAGGTGCACTGGCCCCATACTGAATCCACTCAGTGGAGTAATGACAATGGCCAGTGTGCCAGCCAGCCAGCCAGCCTGGATGTGGTTTTTAGGCAGTTCCCCCACATCCCACTAAGTGAATACCAGGCTGGTACCCAAGTCCCACCTCAGTTACACAATTTGCAAACCTTTAGAAAAATTTTGCTCATCACTTTCACATAACTAACACAACTCGCAGACATTTGGGTACACACATTCTGTCCCGCGGGTAATGGGGTGATGACAGAAACGGCATGCAGCCAAACCTTAAATTAATCATGTCAAATCTAATCCCATCCATAATGATCCTGTGCAAATGTGGAACATGTGCACAAGAAAATGAATAATAATTATCTACAAACAAAACAAAAATCAGACTGAATTTCACCTAATATAGGTGTAAAATTTTCAGAACCCTATTAATTAGCAAATAAACTGAATAGATTAGCACCTAAAATGTGTGTTTTTGATGCCAAAAACATGGACACCAAAATAATAATAATATATCACAGTTACTCTGAATAGGTTACTCGTTCATGTCATAATTTCTTGGGGCATCCAACAAATGTCACAATGCTCCCAATATTGCACGAGAAAATAATGAGGAACATACATGTTGCCAAACAAAGGATAGCTTATATAAACATGTAGGCTTCTGATGCTCATCTCAATCTCGCTAAAATCCTTCTAGGTGTACTGCTGCATCATCTTACAAAAGAGACTGAGCCCTGATAGATGCCAATGCAACTTAGCCACAATGTCTACTTTAGTGTTTAATCTATCTTATAAGTTGAAGCAGCAGTAGAAGCACAAGTATTTTAATGAGAAATGGTAACTTGTTGCCCACTGTTAAAGAATTACTTTCCATTCCTTCCCAGTGAATGTATGAGGTCTTGATTTTCTTGCATACAGGGTGGCAACTGTTTAACTATATGAAATAAAATAGTCATAACTTCTGCAAAGTTTATGTTTTGATGTTCAAACTGCACGGTTGGCCACAGATCACGATGGGAATTAGTATGGGCATGCATGCATGGTTTAACAACAATGACCAATTTAATTTGGATGGGTTCATCAATAAGTAAAACTGGCGGATTTGCAGGCCTGAGAATCAACATTTTGTGATCGTGAAGTCTCTTCAACGAGTGCCTCTGTGATGTGCTATGCGAAGTCACGGAATAATCTGTACGATATTCCTTGATGTCACGATGACTACCAAATGGTACATGAAGGTTCTGGAATACGATTTCATCCCCATTATGCAAAGTGACCCTGATTTTGACAATGTGTAGTTCATGCAAAATGGAACTCGACCCCACCAAAGCACGAGAGTGTGTTATGTCCTGGAGGAGCACCTTGAGGACCGCATTCTGGCTCTAGGGTGTCCAGAGGTCACTGGAATGGGCCTTGACTGGCCACCATATTCTCCAGATCTGAACACATGCGATTTGTTTTTGCGAGGCTATACATATGTACAGCAATAACAACAAAACCATTACTGAGCTGAAAACAGCCATTCAGGAGGTCATTGACAAAATCAATGTTCCAACACTTTAGCAGATCATGTAGAATTTTGCTATTTATCTGTGCCACATCATCGCCAATGATGGCAGTCATATCGAATGTGTCAAAACCTAAATCTGAATATCTGTAGTGAATGAATTGTGTGCATACCGTAGTTTGTAACTGATTTGAGTGTTTCCTGCCTCTCCCCCACCCCACCATATACCAGCAGTTCAGTAACTGCCACCCTGTAAAAACAACATGCACTCTAAACTTGCCATTTCCAGCACATCTACAGCACTCACAAGAATTTTGAACTTCCAACACATTGTTCAAAACACTATGATCAAAAATCAAGAGTACATGGAGTTAAAACCTTACAGTGAACTAAAAGGCTGCATGAAAGCAATGTGCGATATTGGTCAACTGAGAAGATTATATTTTTCTCTTCTAGTAGAAAAGTGTTGTTGTTCTACCAAAGATGATTGGCACTTAAATTCTTTCTGACAGGTAAAACAACCACCAAATCATTAGTGTTGTTCACAGTTAGTGTTACAGTATTACCAGGCCTGGTAGGACAGAATGCAAAATTTGTAGTCGCCAGTTCACCATTGGCGACTGAAAACTGGCAATTGGCAATCCAGGCTTACATGTAAATTTTATTTTATTATCTAAACAATGAAAGACTAGGTTCAGAATTGTACAAATATCGTACAATTGTGCACCAAGATGGGCACAGCAGGAAGGAAAATTGTACACATTATTGGTCTATGCCCCGTATATCGTAAGAAAATGTAATTTCTGAGAAATGTAAATGTTGTGTTCCTTCCTCCAAACTGCACAAGTCATCTGCTGCCTTTGGACCTGTGCACAATACACTCAAAACCAAATACAGAGTAGCACTTGTGTAGAGGTAAATTTCATTCTTTGAGAGGAAGGAAGTGATGGGACTCAGCACTGTACAGCCTATGCATAGGTTTGTCACTGCCCGAGCATCCATAATACAACAGATGATGTTAAATTCTTTCACACAGGCTAGATGTTGAACATCAATTGCTGCTGAAGACGATATTGCTCCACAAGAGTAATGAGGTAACAAAACTGATATTTCTGAAAATGCGACATTCCTGGACACTTTTTGTTGTGATGATGACATCTTGACTTCTGTATCCAAAGACTGGTGCAAATGAAATACTTATGAAGTAATAAATGTAGGAGCTAGCAGTGACAATGATGAAGAGTGAAAAGATTATTTTTTTAAAAAAAAAATAAAGCATGTGTTCTATGGAAAGTGTAATAATTATATATTTACTGAATTTAAATTTGTGGCACAGGATATACATAATTTTGAAATTAAATATCACTTTTATCGCCTAAACATGTTTGAATTATGAGTCTGTATCACTCCTTTCTTGTGCTCTGGCAAAACACCCATTTAAGGAAAAACCCTATTAAAGGAAAAAGTATTTGGCTTTATAGAGGTTCGTTAGAAAGGGGTTTTATTGTTAACAGCAGAATGTGTCAGTCAGAAGGGCTGAGTGACTTTGAACGAAAGTCGAATCACTGTATGTCACCTGAGTAACAAATCCATCGGGGCATTTCCACCATTTTAAAGCTGCATAAGTCGATTGTTGGTGATGCGATTGTGAATTGGAAACATGGAGGAACAACCACAGTTAATTCAAGACCAAGAAGATCTCATGTACTGACAGATGGGGAATATCAAGCACTGCAGAAAGGGGGGGGGGGGGGAGAGGGGGAGGGAGGGAGAGCGAGAGAGAGAGAGAGAGAGAGAGAGAGAGAGAGAGAGAGAGAGAGAGAGAGAGAAGGAATCACACTCTAGTTCCATAGTGTTATCAGTATTAGGACAGCAACTCCGCATAGCGAGCTGCGGGGGGAGGGGAGAATAAAGATATATGGGGTACACTGAAGTAGTGTAAAGAGTGACACCACTGGACAGTGGATGGCTGGAAATGAGTGATATGGAGCTATGAATCATGCTATGCCTTGTGGCAATCTGATGGACAGGTCTGAGACTGACAAATGCCTTCAGAATGTTCCCTGCCATCATCTGTAGCACCAACATTGAGAAGTTTATATCAAGAGTATGGAAGCACTTCATACATGCCAATTGATTGTATTAGTATGACACTGCATCCTGCCATAAAGGAGCATCTTTGAGGTAACGGTTTGTGGACACTAATATTTCTGAAACAGAATGATATGCCAAGAATCCCAACCAGAACCCAATGGTACACCTATGGGAGGAGTTAAAATGTCGACTCTGTTCCAGCCCCTAGCTATCATCATTACCTTGTCTGGTTTCGGCTGTTGAGGAAGAATGGGCAGGCATTCATCTGCAGACATTCTGTCACATCAAAAACTGTCCCCCAGAAGAGTTGAAGCTGTCATAAAGGCCAAGGACAGCCATATCCCATTATTAACATCCGCTAGCAGGTGTTCTGATACTTTTGATCAGATAGTGTAATAACCACAAACAATATTAACCTTTCCTTCTCCTCTAAACAAACTGACACTATAATTTAATGTTGTAAAAACAAACAGTTAATCTATCTGATAAAGTCCTGGATTGGCGTCTTTTTGGTATACCAAATGAATTTTTAGTACTCACGAGGGGGGACCAGTCTTCAATAAAAGCAACAGTCTGAATATTATGTCAAAATAAACTGAAAATAGTGGGCTCAAATGTTATAGGAATGACATACCTATTTGACTATCTATCCACAGTGACATCACTACACTAAGAGGAACATACCTGTCCAATGAGGTCATGGTTGTGCTGCAGATCGTCAGCATAAGTATTGAGAAATTCTTTCATCTGTTTCACATGAGCTTCCTCAATTTCTTGAAAATGCTTTAAGAAAAAAAAATTGAGAGATTAAGTGAACTCCTATACTAACTTTAAATGTACAAAGTATATTCTTACTATAAATAAACAAACTTTCAGGTAACTACATGCTTGAGCAGTCACTGAGTTTTTTGATTGTTAACGAACACACACTGAGGTGCCAAAACATTATGGACATCTGCTTATTGGTGTATTGGTCCACTTTTGGAAAGAAATACAGCTGCTACTTTGCATGGCATGGATTCATGAAGCCTGTGGTAAGTTTCCACAGATATGTGGCACCAAATGCCTATACACAGGAGACACGTTTCCCTCAAAGTATAGGACATTTGTATATGGGCACATACGTTTATGATGATGATTATTATTTTTTTCTTTCCTTTCTCAGATGTTATGTCTGGTTAAAACTGGAAAGTGACGCGGACCTTGATCAAACGTGACTTCCTTTTAACTGTACGGTATATGTTACATTGCATTTAGGAACTTTCAGGTAATTGAACATGTATCAATAATTACTGATTTCTGTAGTTGTATATATACGTTTGGATGCAGTTGTATTGCGTTGATGTACTGGTGGATACTACGTGGTATGACTCCTGTAGTTGATAGTATAATTGGTATAATGTCAACTTTATCCTGATGCTACATGTCCTTAACTTCCTCAGACAGTTGGATGTATTTTTCAATTTTTTCTCCTGTTTTCTTCTGTATATTTGTTGTATTAGGTATAGATATTTTGATTAGTTGTGTCTTTCTTCTTTTTATTGGCGAGTATGATGTCAGGTTTGTTATGTGGTGGTGTTTTATCGGTTATAATGGTTCTGTCCCCGCATAATTTGTATTCATCATTCTCCAGTACATTTTGTGGTGCATACTTGTATGTGTTATCTATTCCTATTTTTTGTCTGTATCCTAGATATTTATAAGTATCTGTTTTTTCCATAACTTCTATGCAGTCACTGTGGTTATCCAATATGTAATCTTCTTGTTTAGTGTGTTTTCCCTTGACTATTCTATTTTTCTTACATTTGTCTGTTCCGAAAGCCATATTTATATCATTGCTGAATACTTCTGTTATCTTTAGTAATTGGTTGAGTTGTTGATTTGTTGCTGCCAGTAGTTTTAGATCATCCATGTATAGCAAATGTGAGATTTTGTGTGGGTATGTTGCAGTAATATTGTATCCATAATTTGTATTTAGCATGTTGGATAGTGGGTTCAGAGCAAGGCAGAACCAGAAAGGACTTAATGAGTCTCCTTGGTATATTCCTCGCTTAATCTGTATTGGCTGTGATGTGATACTATTTGAATGTGTTTGGATATTATGTGTGGTTTTCCAATTTTTCATTACTATGTTTAGGAACTGTATCAATTTAGGATCTACTTTGTATATTTCCAATATTTGTAGTAACCATGAGTGGGGTACACTATTAAAAGCTTTTTGGTAATCAATGTATGCGTAGTGTAGTGACCTTTGTTTAGTTTTAGCTTGATATGTCACCTCTGCATCTAGTATCAGTTACTCTTTACATGCTATTATTATTATTATTATTATTATTATTATTATTATTATTATTATGAGACGAGGAGCACTCAACATCATGGTCATCAGCACCCTTACAAAAAGTCACAATGCCTATCTCAGGGGTGGGGATGACGGCTGTCCCCACGCAGAGCATGTTATAATGTATTAATGTCTGCCACCCTATCCCACCAATTTAGGGATGAGGCCTGACAGTTTATGAAATGTCATCACTCTTGCAAGACTGGAATAAATATCTGTGAGAAGGGTGGGCAGATCTCTATCGAGTCAGAGCTGGCCTAATATCAGTATATAGGGCACACATTGCCAAAATATGCTGAACTGAAAGTTCAGTGTCACGCCACAAACTTCACAGAGCGGTGGATCCTCTCATCGAAGGAGGAAACAACGTGTTCAAGTGCTATATCCAAGTGCAACCTAGTAAGCCGAACCTGCTTCCAGCAGTGAGGCTGACACACAGTCTGCCATGCCTTTGTGGTCGATTTGAGAGGCTGCAGTTTGTTTTCTGTCATCTACAAGCATTCAGTCTTCCACTGATGTATGATGCGTTTATCAGAAAATGAGATGATGGCATGCAACGGGATGGGCCTCTGATAGACAGCACAATCCCGACATGCTTCCTTTGCATCTGCGGTGGCCATGTCGTTTCCCTGTATCCCGATGCGGCAAGGTACCCAGCAAAATATCACCACCTTGCCATGGTGTTGGAGTCATGGATGAGCTGAATCAGTTGCTCTACTGGATAGAATTGGTGAAGCGCTTGCAGTGCACTAAATGAGTCAGAACATACAAGAAATCTTTTACAGTGATGTCTGTGCATCCTCTCCAGTGTCATCAGAATGCCATATAATTCTGCATCATAATTTGTAAATAGTTCAAGGAAGATGCACTTTAAAAACCATATCAGCAAATACAGCACAACATTCTCTTGCTGGGATCCATCTGTGTAAACAATGATAAAACTGTGGTATGTACTTAGAATGGACGAAAACAAAGCTAAACAAACAATCTGGAGTACAAGTTTTCTTGTACTGTGTCAAGCTCAAAATCACTTTGGGCCTCTGAAGACATCAAGGCGGCAATGCGTCCCATCCCTGGCTGTGTATTTTGATGCCTGAAATCTGTAGCACATATCCCAAATGGCTTGGTCGCATAAGACCAATCCTGAACAGCCATTCAAAGGTGGGTTTGACTACTGCACTAAATTCCAATAACTGAGGTGACACTGAGATTTTCAGAGTCTGTCGAGCCACAAGAATGTAGCACTGAATCCAGAGTGGTGGTTCACCAGCCTCTGCAGACAGACTATGAACTGGGCTGGTCTGAAAAGCTCCAGTAGATATCCAAATGCCCTCAGGCTGGACAGGACCTAACATCTTGACATAGGAAGCACAGGCTGATATGCAGATCACGCTGCTATAATCTAAATGTGATCGAACAAATGCCCTATAAAACTGCAGGGGGCGGGACCTGTCAGGTTTCCATGTTTTTCTGCTAAGACATTTCAAAATATACAATGATTGGAAGCCCTTTGTTTATGTGTCTTTCAGGTGTGGGACCCAAGTTAATTTCGAGTCAAATAACAAAAGCAATAAGTGCAGTTTCTTGAAAATGTAAAATATTGCCCCCATTGTGAGCAGCTGTTGGTTAAAACTTAAACGAGCAGAGTTAACATTGACACATGTAGTCTTCTTGGGTGAGAACCGAAAACACGTTGTCCTGGCCCAGCTTTCCAGCCTCCTAATGGTCAGCTGTAGCTGCCTTGTTGTCATTATAAGATCAGAGGAGGAGAAGAAGATTGAAAAGTCACTCACAAAAAAGAGCATTTGACAGGGCTTCTGACATTTGACAGGGCTTCTGACTGGAGCAAATGCCATTGATAGTGATGGCAAACAATGTGACACTGAGGACATTGCCTTGGGGGACCCCATTCTCTTTAACATAGCAGTCACACAAGACACCACCAACACAATATCGGAAACGCCAGTTCCCACCCATGAAGTTGAATGTTGTACCTCCATGTAGTGTCATGCATTTTGAGGTCAGAAAACACACAAACCAAATGGTTTTAGTGTAAGAAGGACTCCTGTATTGCCATCTCCAGTAGAATTAAGTAGTCGCGGGTGGAATGGTAGTGCCTGAAACTGCTGTGGGAGCACCTCAGGTGACCTCGGGATTCGAGCAGCCAGACAAAGGGATGGTTGACCTCGTGTTCAAGAGTCTTACCTATACAAGTGATACAGGCAACACTCCGTTAACCGTTAGAGGCACTAGGGTCCTTGCCAGGTTTCCCAAATGGAATTAATATTGCCTCTGTCCAAGTTGTGGGGTACTGTCCATAAAACCAGATCTGATTGAAACAAGAGAGGAGCTGTCCTTTCGCTTCACGGCACAGATGACAAAGCATGACATAATGGATCTCACCTGGTCCTGGAGCAGTGTCTCTGGCTGCACATAAAGCTGATTCCAGTTCCCACATGGACAACGGAAGGTAGTAGACTGCCTCATTATGCAAGAAGAAACTTAACTTCCTCATCCCTGCAGTCCTACAGAACACCTCAGAAGCAGGAGCTCGTCTGGATGACATAGTGATAATTAAGTGTTCAGCTAAAACCTGAGCCATGTCTTCTGGTGGATCCACCAAGATCCCATTACTTGACAACTCCGTAAGGGGTTGCCTAAAATCCATCTTATTTAGTTCCAAACTTGCGTAGTGGAAGTGGACCAATTAATGGAAGTCGTGAATTCCCTCAGCAAGCCTTCTTCCATTCTTCTATCACTCACCTTGCATGCGCTCTCTCAGATCTCAGGGCATGAACGATTTCTGTAGTTGGACAGTGTTTGAAGTTCTGCAGAGCTGTTCATCTGACCCTGACTGGTCATCGACAGTCATCATTTGACCAAGCTACAGGCCATCGTCTGAGGTGGTTACTAGACTGCGAGATTGACTCTGCAGCAGCCCATTGGATCTCTCAAGTGATATGAGTCACCATCTCCTGTGCACAATCCTTTCAACAATAGCCTGTCGACTGTACTTCACCCAATTTGCCCTTTGTATCGTACATCTGCATGGTCTGTCAGCCACCGTCCTAGTCAGTGGACGGATCCACATTGGGAAGTGGTCACTAGAATGTAAATATGTAGCCACTTCCCAATGAACTGAGTCTGCAATAGCTGGGGAAGGAAAGCAAAGCTCAGTGGCTGAAAAAGACCCTGTAGCAGTGGAGAAGGGTGTCGTCTGAACCGCGTTCAGAAGGCAAATATTCTCAAAATGAACAAGTCGTAGCCGAGCCCCACAGCACATTGTGTGCATTGAAGTCCCCCACAAGAAGGAATGAGCATGGGAGTGCCTGTAAGTGTTCTGTCAGTGAGTCTGCATCCAAAGCATCATTAGGTGGAAGACACAAAGAACACATGATGATATTAAAGGGTGCTAGAACTTTCATGGCAATTGCTTGTATGGTTGTGGTAAAAGAAACAGGAGAGGAGTGGCATCTGTCATCAATGAAAACAGCCACTCCACCTTTAGTCTTGTCTTCAGTAATTCGTCCTTCCTGTATGGGTGGTAGTTCCGTAATGCAGAGTGTTGGTGACAAAGACACATTTCTTGTAAGCAGATGCAGAACAGTTTCTCCTAGACCAGGAGTTTTAATTCTTCCAAATGTGAATGATAACCATGTAAATTCCAGCTCAACACAGAATTCACCATGGAAGCCACTGTTTAGGGAAGCTGTTCCTGTCTTTCTCCCTCAAAGGTGGTGACATACCGGGGGAAGTCAAGGAGAACGTGAACAGGTTCCCGGTCCTCCGATTCCTCTGATTGGAAGTCCATATCCTCAACAACATAGTCTCCATCAGTGAGGGCGAGAGGTCGCTAATGTTGCGGGCATGCTTACTTGGCTTCTGATGGTGGCTGATGGTACGTGGCTCAGGTGGTAAGCCAATTGCCAATAGCTTCCGAATGACTTCTGTTTCAAATCGAGTGTTTCCCCACAGGTACACCAACAAGTGCATGTGCTCGTACTTGAATCTGTGGTCAGAGTTTGTGTGGAGGCATCACACTTGGCAACTAGCGGATGCAAAAGAAGTAGCAAAAACCAAGAGGTTGCATAGCTTTGAAACTTCTTTTAGCTTCACCATAGGGTATGTACCTCTTGACTTTCAAGTCCTGAATTTTTCTTTCCTCATTGTAAACCCCTCACTTTCTGCTCAACACTGGGTGATCTCTGGAGCAGTTCACACATTTCAGAGGAAGTGTACAAGAACTGCCCGATTCGTGAGCTGAGCCTCCACAATTGCTGCAATTAGCACTACCATTACATCCCATAGTGGTATGGTCAAAATCTGAAGCATCGCATTTGGCTACGAACAAACGGGCGAACCTTAAGATGGGTATAGCTTGCAAGGATACGTTTAAGTAATTCTGGAGTACTTAATGTTAGAATAAATGTTGCGGCACAGAAGTGACACCTGATAGAGTAACAGACATATTTCACAGGGCTCAGGTCAAGTGAACTTGGTGGTCAGGATGTCAATACGAGTTGAGTATCACACGCTTTTAACTACTGTAGACCAATTCTGGCCTTGAGACACAGACAGCAATCCTGCTGGAAGACGTCATCACCTTCAGGGAAGACATAAGCATGAAGGGATGCAGGTAGTCCACAATAATGTTCACTTAGTCCACAGCTGTCACATTGCCTTTGACAACTACAACATGCTCCATAAAAGTGCAAGTGAATGTCCCCTCATAGCATAATACTGCCACCATCAGCCTGTATCTGTTGCGAGGTGCAAGTTTCAAGCAGACACACACACACACGCACAAAACACACACACACACACACACACACACACACACACACACACACACACACACACACACACACGACATATTTGGACATGATCATAAACAAGACATTACCAGGCAACACATTTCCAATAATACGCAGAGTTATCTCTGCAATCTTAGCTGATGTTGCTGGGTCAACATGAGAACATGTAGAAGCTGTCTGCTACAGAGCCGTGCATTCCTTAATGTGTGCAGAATGATGTGCTCCAAAACACTTGTGCTTGTAGAAGCACTGTACTATGTCACCATATCAGCCACAGACCATAACCTATCCAGCTTTACAGAGAGTGCAGCCTCCACATTTTGTGATGAGCTGTGAATGTTACACACCTTGCCACTTACACATTATTTCACTGTCCTTCAAACATTTCCAATAAATTCTCACAACAGTAGCACATAAATAGCTGATCAATTTTGTCATGTCCTAGACACAAGCTCCCAGACACCAGGTCATAACAATTTGGCCTTTGTCAAACTCACCTCTATCAGTGGATTCCCCTATTTGCACTCTGTATCCTCAACAGAATGATTCCTCATTCATCTCTGCTCTAATATAATTATTATATACTTTCCTTACCATGTCACATGCCAGCAATGTCACCAAGCAGCATTGAATCTCGTCGTGGACAGTCATCATAATAATTTGGCTCATCAGCATGTGTCTACAGCGATTTTATTACAAAATTTGACATTTTTAGTGTTCTGATGCTAGACAACAGAAAAAAAACTTGGGCAGCTTTTGGATAAGAGAACATTACAATAAATACAAAAATTACGAATTTTTTAAGGTACTACATCACGTCCTCTTGTGTCAATTACCAAAATTATTGACTCAGTTGTGTACCTACTCACCATTTTGGTGCATGAATCACAGTAGTCAAAAACTACTTTGAGAGAAAAAAATGCACATAGTACCTTAAATCATAATGGTATTTAAAAAATACTCACTGTTGGAGTGAAGGTCAAAATAAAACAATATTTTTAACTGTTTCACCCCAGGAAGTGGACTAAAATGCAGAATGAATACCAGTCCATTAATACTGTTGAAGATTTTTGCAAAATGTATTACAAAGTCAGATGGGAGCGGGGAGGCGGTATCACAGTCACAGAGTACTCTAAAACAATTTGCTGTCCTTATACTAAATGGTGTGAAGATTGTCAAAAGCATACATTACAAAACAAATCTAACTGCCAATTGAAATAAGATGTGTTTTGAATGATTTCACAATGGCTTCAGCTGCCATTCTCTTCATCTGACATACTAACATCACGAAATCATTCAAAAAATTTATTATAGCTGCAGACCATATCACAATGAAGATAATATAATATTTGTTTTGATCAAAGTATGAAGTTTATTGTGTCTATACTTGGGGAACATTTCAAAGACTGGAAAAACTTACAAATGTCAACCTATTGTATGTCCCAAACCACAATGTACAGTAGTTTGAAAGAAAGGAATATTGGGCTTAACGTCCCATCAAGGTCATTAGATACTGAGCACAAACTCTGTGTCAAGGATAGGGAAGGAAATAGGCCCTGTCCTTTCGAAGGCACCTGGCATCCTCCTGTACTTTAAATACCCTGACAATCGTTGTGGTGAATGCACCATGTAAGCAAACACAAGCTGTTGTGACTCAAGTAAAACAAAATCCTTACAAAACAAGAGAAAAATCTTAGTAGCCTCCCAAATGTACTAGTCAGATTATCAAGCTCTACCCAATAGCTCTTATGGTTAGAGACACCATCCGCGAAGTGTACTTTATCAGTACCACCTAGACCAGCCCCACAATTGGCAAAACATATTACATTATCAAAGGAAGAGGTGCCTAAGAGTATGTGTGATCAACCAATTTACTCTAAGTTTTACCCATCGTGTTATAATGAGAGTCATTACACATTCTATCACCAAAATCCAAAATCCTGTTAATAGTGTGTTGTAGAAATAAGAGCAGTGGCCAGGTCAGGAAGTTCAACATTCTAGATACCTGGATAAGAAAAAAAAAAGGGGGGGGGGGGGCAGCACTAAGAGGTCAGTGACAACTCCAATCTTGTTTGTGTCTCAAATATATGGTGAATACTCAGCACATGTGACTGAAACTGGATATTGTAATTTTTTACGCAAGTAAAAAGTAGTACTAATTACATGGCATGTACATGTGAAAAATGAAACAAAATATAACTCTACCCTGCAAGCCAATATCATTTTCCTTTCAAATTCCTCTTTAATCATCTTGTATTTTTCTATCAATGCTTTATACTCTTCTTGTGCCTTCTTGAGTTTTATTTCTGCTTTCTCCAGATCCTTAGGTGATGCATTTTCTTTCTTTAATTTTTCATATTCCAAGCCTCTTTGTGTGTATGTATCCTTAGCCTTTTGTAGTATCAAGGTGGTTGACTGTATAGCTTGGACCACTTCCAATGTGCTTCCTTCTTCCTCTTTAACCTGCAAATTATTTCCTTCATTGAGTGTCTTATTTATATGGTGATATTTTAGTTTAGATTCATTCAACAAATTTCACAAGCATTATGGAAAAAAAAGAAAAATATAAAATCAATGAACCACTCACAATTGAACTTCCTCAAAGTAAAACAACTATATAAACCCGTTTAATATAGTATCACAAATTAAGAATCCAATTATTTTAATGTAAGAGCTTCACTAGTTGATCACACATGTAAAACTGATTTGTCTGAATGAGACTGTGAAACAAAATTTCAGTTATTCAAACAACAAAATCAGTTTTCTGATAGCAACTAGTATGTATCAGAAACAAATTTAAATCAATAACAATTACAAAATGCTGTGCCATCTTGCATCCAGGCATAATTCTTAGTGCTGAAAATAGTCCGTGTTTCTACCAGAAAAATCTGACAGTACTAACTCTTAAGTTACTAAATTGAAAAGGCTATGGCTGAAGCCATTTCTTATCGAACAGAAAATCTTTCGACATTAAAAACTCTGTTTCTATCAATGCTCTAAGAATTGCTTATTACTTAAATGCATTTTTTAAATGTAGACCTGCAGGACTTTACAATGCTCTCTGACAAGGGGTAGCCAGTCATCATTGTTGATCACAGATCCGAATGTACAGATGTTCATCACTGAATAAAAAAAAAACTACACCATCTACTTTGGCTTTTACTTCAACACTACTTATCAGTAATAATAATAATAATAATAATAATAATAATAATTACTGATGGGGTATAATGGCTGCTACATCACAACCAAAAAGTGGATAATATTCAGCAGTACTTAGTTTTTGAGAAATCCAGTACAGAAGATATCTCATCTGCTCAAGTTATAATGACTACATGGCTACTAACAGTTAGTAAACCCGTGTGTGTGTGGGGGGGGGGGGGGGGGGGGGGGGGGGGGGGAGATTGACTCTGGTTTGATTCTCCTCCCAATTTCAAATAAACTTTTTCCTTATGCAAAATATACTTCTTTCACAAAACACTAAGAATTTTAATGATATAAACTACTTTAACCATTTGATGTTTAGTTACTGTATATGCAGGTTATGTCTTATTCATTTGTAGCACATTGTACAGTAAAGCCTGTGTTTCTACTGTTAAGTGACCTGGGAAATATATATATATATATATATATATATATATATATATATATATATATATATATATATATATATATATATATATATATATATATAAGGTGAAAGAATGTGCACACATTTTCAGTAAGGTGAAGGAACAGCACAAACACACATGCAAACATCCTCCAAGTTCATTAGGCGTTTGGTGAGGACAGTCAGAAAAGGCAGTAGCATCTTTTTGGTTCCAATATTGTGTGATCTCTCTCAACAATATAAACTGAAAGGAAGAGGTCCCCAGTGGTGGGATGGACTTTTTAGAACGAAATATACAGTGATGTAGGTTAATATCCCAGCTATACCCTGTAGCCACCCACTCTGGTGTCCCTCATTTGTGAGTAACTGATGAAAAACAAATGTGTAATTTTGTGTGAAACTCAATAGCTTTAAAAAAAGTGTGGTTACAAGGTGTGATGGATAGGATAATAGCTTCACATGCAGGATATTGTGGGTTGTAATCTTGTCAGGTGCCGTAATTTTTTAATTCCCTTCTTTTGTCACATCATTTTAATCATTACATCAAGTTCTTCATTTGCTCTCATTTTTCTTCCTGTCATTTTTTTTCCACTTGAAATCTTTGTTCATACGTTTTTAATCAATTTTATGTATTAATTTTGATATATATTCCTTTGTTTTATCATCGTGGTTTTTTGTCCAGGTTATGCAATCATTACTTGGACAAAAACAACAGGATGATAAAACAAAAGAATTTAAATCAAAATTAACACACAAAATTAATTAAAAACACATGAACAAAGCATTAAATCTGTTTCTCATTTTGCTCAAACTTTGTTTTACTTATAAACCCTTCTTTCATTTACGTCTCCATCTGGGTTATTTTGTCCATAGTGTAATAGGAATTTAGTTATGTTTTAAATGTTTTTACAATGGTTACCATGCAAAGAAAAAAAAAAAAAAAACACCTGCACATCTGGTAACGAAACCTACATTTTTCACACCATTGCACAAAATAGATTATTTTGCCTTTTGTTTTTTAACTGATTGATTGGATTTCTCAAATAATTGAATATTATAATACATCAATTATGTTCATACTCACAAAAATTCTGATTGGAAGAAGAATGAGCTAAAGAAAAAAATGTAAAGTTCATACGGTGATTAAAATGATGTCACAAATGACACGAAATAAAAATTATATTTAAAATAATTAATTTAATAAAATTAATGATTAAAGTCATTTTGATAAAAATGAAAGAATAAAAGAAATTACTGCACATGACAAGATTCAAACCCACAACCTTTTGCATGCGAAGCTGTTATCCTATCCATTATGCCCCACAACCAGTCTATGTAATACAAACTATTTAATGCTACTGAGCATCACGCAAAATTCTGTATTTTTTCTTCATAAATTACTTGCAAACAAGGGCCTATCAGGGTGAATGGCTGCAGGGCATGGTACCTGGGATCTTTACCCACATCACAATATATCTGGTTTCAAAAAGTCAATCTCACTGCTGGGGACCTCTCCTTTTGAATGGGGAGGGGGGCGAGGGGACAAGTTCAAGGGGCATATATACTTGAATAATCCTCACAAATTGGCAGAGTTAAAGCAGAACATTGAAAACATTCCTGCAGCCATCCCTTAGGGAGATGAACTGAGTACATTCTCACAGTTTGATAAATCACACACATCACTACACTGATGTCAATGGTGGTCATTTCTAGCATTATCATTAATGACCAGTTCTCTTTTTCATTAGCTAGGGAACTTGCTTTGTGTCACACTGAAGAGAGAGCTATTTTTTGGCCAGCCTGTATGAAAAACAACTTCTGATTCATCATGAATGTAAACTGCAGTTTATTGTAAGGCATAATTATTAAATGGGAACAATACTAACTGTAAATGATATAAAAAATGAAAATTCTGTCAATATTCACCTCTTCCACATTACAGAAATAGAAACTCTTTATATTACTGAAATATTGACAGTTTTGAGAATGTGATTAACCTTACAAAAAAAAATTTTTCCTTAAAATTCAGGATGCAGACTTGAATCCAAGTAAACAAATACAGAGTGGGCCACTTGCACAGCTCACCTCTTGATGCACTGAACACTTTCACTAAATCGTTATCACAAGCACTTACGCGACACTGTTGCACAACTATTTCCTCCAAAACTACTGCGTCTAAATTTTCTTCATTGAAGAATATCTCTGGGAAATTTCATCCCAATCCAGGACATGCAATTGCTTTGTTTCTACCCAAGAGTTCTGAAATACAGTGTGTGTGTGTGTGTGTGTGTGTGTGTGTGTGTGTGTGTGTGTGTGTGTGTGTGTGTGTGTGTGACATTTTCTGGGAAAATTCTCCATTTCATATGAGTAAAACATTATCTCTGACTAAGGAATTCAGTCTCACTACCTCTCCTCATCCTTGGGAATGTTCTCAATGTGCACCTTCCGGTGAGTCTGGCACAGAATATCTGCATAATCTTATGTTTCATTCACCTGTCTCAAACAGGCAAACTATTTGACGTACAAATATGGAACTGACATCAATGTGTTATGGAAGAGTTCCACTACCTTTGTTTTTAGTTTTGTGTGCGTCGACATATTATTAAGACTATTACAGACAGCCTATAAAAATGCATTTTCCGATGATGTTACCAAATTTTCAACACGCGAGAAATTTTTTTGCTACTGAAGTTAGGTGAACATAAAATGCAAATGAAATCTTAAGAATATATCATATTTTCATCTACTCCAAACCGGAACTCTGTCAGAGTTTTCCAACCTGAGATAATTTTGGTTACACATGATACATAATGTGTCTGTTCATGCTTTAAGTACTTAAGCAGTCATCTGTGCACTTTCACTATGAGAAACAGATCACTAGGTTTGGAATAAAGCAGTTATTAACTTTTCTGAACTGCCAACTTATTTCTAACATAACAAAATGTAAGACTTATGTTGCGAGGAAACGTGATGAACATCTGAAAATGTCAGTGGACACAGTTGTCTGGTATCTGCTAAGTCTTCTCCCAAGTCAGACTGAAAACCTGGGTCTACTAAATAGCACAAAAATGTTTTATGTTTGCTTAGTTTGAAAGGTCACCCCTCTTCTTTCGCGGTTTTCGGGAAGGAAGTTCGCCAGACAAATAATGTTTTTATTGTTAAATCTACAGAAACTTCTACAGGTTCTCTGTTCCTTATTTCTTTGGGCTATATGTAAATTTTTTTGCCCACTGAGTGACACAAATTCTGCCATTTTTACTATATATAAAAAAGAGAGCTCTGTAAAACCCAACCTGAAAAGAACTTACTCAGCTAGAACAATACAGATCTCACTTCAAAAAAAGGGAGAATGTTCTCCATTTGTGTGAAACTTCTCTAGGTTAGGGACCCTGGGATGAATGAGGCCACTAAAGTGCAAAGGTATTGGAGTGGCAGGTATTAGAGGCAAAAGTGTTTGTCAGGGATGACTTGCAAAATTCTGTTGAAAGATACAACATATTTTATTCATCTTGGATTACAAGGTCAGAGTGCTGTCGCACCCTCTGATAAGTCTGCAAGCGTCTGGTCTGGTGATGATGACATTGGAAAACTGCGACAGTGTAATGGCCAATTGACATTCGCATCCTTCTTCACTAACACTGTTCACTTCACTCAGCAGCGTGTGTCTGAGTTAACACAATGCAGTCCCAAGTAAGCAGTGCCAGCAATGCATAATTCTCCTGAATTCCCATAGGTGACCAAGGTTACTGAGTTAGCAGCTCACCATGGTGTTGAGGGATGGCAGCAGAACCAACATGGCAGCAAACTGATGCTGTCCAAGGCAGACGTTTGGTGTTGCTGTGACCCCTGAGGTTGATTGGTTTAAAGGAAAGGGGGAAGGAACCAAACTTTGAGGTCATCTTTCCCTTGTTCCCAGTAAAATAATTACACAAGGGAAAGAAGAAAAGGAAGGAGACAAACAGCACAAAAACAGGAGAATGAAAGAACCAAAAGAATAACAGGACAACCAACACTACTATGGACAAAACAGGAAAAGAAAACCACAGAGAGAACCAAGAAACAGTAGAAGGGATAAAAACAAGAGAGCAGATGACGTGGCTGGCTGACCACGAGAATAAAAAGGAAAACCCAGCCACCCTGCGACACATTAAAACATCAAGCCTAAAAGTGTTTGAATGGAGAACACAAAGGGCCAAAGTACATGTGCGAAAACTAATATAGAATCATAAAACCCACCGTCACGTATAAAACATAAGACTATATTAGCTGATGAGGTCAGATAAAATTAATGGCAACGAGTTCGGTAACTGAAGAGTCAATAGCAGGGCAGCCAAAGAAGGACAGCTCACCAAGATATGGGCCACTGTCAGCCGGGTGCCGCACCGACACTGAGGTGGGTCATCACAGCGCAGGAGGTAGCCGTGTGTCACCCAAGCATGGCCAACGCAGAGCCGACAGAGAGCCGACAGAGAGCTGACAGAGAACCACAGAGTCCCCACAAGAGGCCCGCGTGGAGGTCTTTCACACATTCACAGTCTCCTTAATGGCACACAGTATGTTGTGCATACTAAGATTATGCCACTCCATCTCCCAAATCTCCTAAACCTTGCGGCGTAGTACTGAATGCAGGTCAGTTGCAGACAAGTCGATCTCCATAAGTGGTTCCCGCGTAGCCTGTTTGGCCAGCCTGTCGGCAAGTTCGTTGCCTGGGATTCCGAAGTGACCTGGATCCAGACAAACACCACTGAAGACTGCGTCATTCCAGGGCATATATGGACTCCTGGAAGGTCACTACCGAAGGGTGACAAGGGTAGCACTGGTCGATAGCTTGTAGGCTGCTCGAGGAAGACAGAAGAAACGACTCCCCAGGGAATGAAAATATGTGCTGAAGATCACAAGGTATAGCCACCAGATCAGCAGTGAAAACGCTGCAGTCATTGGGCAAGTAATGCTGTTCAATATGCCCTCCATGCACATGTGCGAAGCTGACGCAATCATCAGCCATCAAGCCATCAGTGTAAACAACTTCATGCCCTCAGTAAATGTAAAGAATCAAGAGGAAGTGGCAGCAGAGAGCTGTGGTGTTAACTGAGACCTTAGGGCAACATGAAAGCTCCAGGCGAAGCCGTGGCCTAGGTGTACACCATGTAGGTGTATGTGAACGGACCTAAAGTATAGGTGGTAACGGCAAGGACTCTAGTTCGGAAAGAAGGGATAGACACGAGCTGCAATTGGAAGCCCTGACCTGGGCTGTCAATGCGGGAGATGAACCGCTGTGGGTGGGAAAAGGAGACAGTAATTCAGATGCGCAGGAGAACTACAAACATGTGCAATGTAACTGGCCAGCAGTTGTGCATGCCTTTCCTGCAATGGAGGGACTCCAGCCTCCACCAGGACGCTGGTCAGCGGACTCGTCCTAAAAGCTCCTGTCGCTAGGCAAATGCCACATTGGTGCACTGGGTCGAGTACACGCAATGCTGAGGGTGCCGCCGAACCATAAACTAGACTCCCAGTTAAGGTGGGATTGAACAAGGGCTCTGTGGAGCTGCAGCAGTGTAGAGCAATACACACTGCAGCTGGTTTTGCTCAGGTAGCGGAAGGCATTGAGGTGCTGCCAGCACTTCCGCTTAAGCTGATGAAGGTGAGGAAGCCAAGTCAATCGAGTGTTGAAAACCAGTCCTAAGAATCAGTATGTCTCCACTAAAGTGAGTGGTTTGTCATTAAGGTAAAGTTCTGGTTCTGGATGAACAGTATGATGGCGACAAAAGTGCATGACACACGACTTTGCGGTCGAAAACTGGAAACCGTGGGCTAGAGCACATGACTGCACCTTGTGGATGGCTCCCTGTAGGTGCCGCTCAACAACACCAGTACTGGAGGAGCAGTATGAAACGCCTAAGTCGTCTGCATACAGAGAAGATGAGACAGATAGCCCTACAGTTGCTGCTAGGCCATTAATGGCCACTGAAAATAGAGACACACTTAATACAGAGCCCTGCGGGACCCCATTCTCCTGGATATGAGGGGAACTATGGGAGGCACCAACTTGGACAGAAAAAGTACGGGGCGACAGGAAATTTTGGATGAAAATCGGGAGCAGGCCTCAGAGACCCACTCATACAATGTGCCAAGGATATGTTGCCAGGTTGTATCACACACTTTTTGTAAATCAAAAAAGATGGCAACCAGGTGTTGACACTTGGAAAAGGCTGTTCAGATGGCAGACTCTAGGGACACAAGATTACCAGGGGTAGAGCGACCCTGGTGAAAGCCGCCATGACGTGGAGCCAGTAGGCCACATGACTCCAGCACCCAACCCAACCGCCAACACACCGTACATCCCAGCAGCTTGCAAAGTGTGTTGGTGAGGCAGATGAGCCAATAGCTATCCACTTCAAGTGGGTTTTTACCAGGTTTGGGCAGTGCTCTCCCACCACTGCAATGTGAAGACGCCATCGCACCAGATCTGGTTGAAGATGACTACAAGATGTCGCTTTTAGTCAGATGAGAGATGTAGTCAGATGAGAGATGTTTAATCATCTGACTGTGGGTCCGATCTGGTCCAGGAGCTGTGCTGAGGCACTGAGGAGCTTCCACTCTGTAAATGAGGTGTTACAGGATTCAATGTGGCATGTAGTGAACGAGACGACTTTCCCTTCCAGTCGCCATTTGAGTGTGTGAAAGGCTGGAGGGGTAGGGGGAGGGGGGCTAATTCTTCGGCGCAGAGACTCTAGCATAGTGCTCAGCAAAGTGCTCGGCAATCCCGACTGTGTCGGTAGATAACAGGCCATTTATGTTACCACCGGGAACACCTGTTGGGGTCTGGTACCCGAAAGCACATTTCATCCTTGCCCAGACTTGGGAAAGATACGTCTTGACCATTGGGTGCTGTATGTCACCTTCCCAACACTCCTGCTTCCGTCGTCTGGTAAGCTGTCAAACACGGGCACGGAGCCATTTAAAGGCTATGAGGTGCTCCAGGGAAGGGAGGCGCTAATGCTCCTCAATTGCTTCAGCGACTTCCAGCGACCACCAAGTAACTGCCTTTCGCTGGGGCACCCTAGAAAGCAAGGTACTGCATTTTCTGCTGCAGAAAGGATTGATGTAGTCACCTGCTCAACCACCACATCGACGATACCATGTGGGGGAGTTTCAAGGGTGACAGCAAAGGTGAAAGTTTCCCAGTCCCCCTTGTTTAAAGCCCATCTGGGCAGGCATCCGTGAGCCTGATGCCGGGGCAGTGACAGGAAGCTGGGGAAGTGGTCACTACCACACAGGTTGTATTGCGCTCTCCAGTGCATAAATGGGATAAGTCCTGGGCTGCAAAGTGATAAATCACTGGCCAAGTAACTACCACCAGCCACAATGAAATATGTGGCAGCCCCAGTATTTAAGAGGCAGTGGTTGAACTGAGACAGTAAAGTTTTGACATCTCTGCCTCGGCCAGTAAGCACGGTGCCACCCCACATGGGGTTATGGGTGTTAAAATCCCCCAAAAGTAGGAAAGGTTTAGGGATTTGATCCATCAGTGCAGCTAATACATTCAGGGGTACTGCACCATCTGGAGGAAGACATACATTGCAGACAGTTATTTCCTGTGTCCTCCTCATTCTGACAGCCACAGCTTCAAGAGGGGTTTGAAGGGGCAAATGTTCAATACAAACTGAATTTAGGACATAAACTCAAACTCTGCCTGACATTCAATTGTAGTTGCTATGGTTTTTGTAATATTCCTTATAGCCACAGAGGGCATGGGTCCGCATTGCCGGGAACCAGGTTTCCTGGAGGGCAATGCAGAAAGCAGGTGTAAAGCTAACAGTTGCCGTAGCTCAGACAGGATGACGTCATTGTGAGAAGGAAGGCATGGAACATTCAACGAGGCAGTTTACGCCTCAGGTCACCTGCTGCCACCGACTTAGTGCCTCAGCAGTCTATATCCATTGTGTCTGAGGCTCCGGTCACATGTAGGTCCTCGGCGGACACCAGCATCTCCACCTCATCCGCAAATGCAGAGCTTGTAGGCAGCAGTGGTGTGGATGCCACTGCAATTCCCTTGGTCTTGGGGATGATCTTTTTGGATTTCTCTTGCTGATCCTTGTGTTTCCCTGGCTGGGAGGGATTTATTGATTCGGTCTCCAGGACTGAGAATGAGCGTGAAGCCTTGCGACCAGCTGCTTTTCGGCTCTTCAGCCACTGGCTGCTGGTATCTTTCCCACTAGCAGAAACCTGGGAAGGGAGAACCCAAGGGCACCCCTTACTAGCGAGAGGAGCCGGAGAAGACTTACACTTCTCCGGTGCAGAAGTGGGGACTGATATCCCCGAAGGTTGGGGGGTGCTGCTCTCAAAGTAGGTGGTGCAGGAGCAACAGGGATGGAAGTGCCCCAACTATCAATGGGGCAGGTGTGGTCCTCCAGCTCTGAGAGGTGAATGGGGTTGGTGGAGATGATGGGGCTAGAACTGTTGTAGCGGTGGCATAAGACGATGTCATACATACAGGATGTAGGCGTTCAAATGACCTCTTAGCCTAATCCTGCAGTCTGGTAAGCAAGGCGAATGGTGCTCTCCACAGTTGACACAGATGGGAGGCGGAGCACATGGAGTATTGGGATGTGAGGGGCATCCGCAATCTGGCCATATAATGCTGGAAGTACATGGGAAGACATATGGCTGAACTTCCAGCATTTAAAGCACCACATTGGGGGGAGGTTTATAGGGCTCACCATCACAGTGGTAGACCATCACCTTGATCTTCTCGGGTAATTTATCACCATTGAAGGTCAAGATGAAGGCACCGGTGGCAAACTGCTTATCCCTCGGACCCTGGTGGACACACCAAATGAAATGTACACCTCACTGCTCTAAACTGACGTGCAGCTCATCATCAGACTACAAAAGACGGTCCCTGTGAAATATGATTCCCTGGACCATATTTAAGCTCTCATGGGGCCTGATGTTTACAGGAACATCCCCCAGCTTGTCACAAACAAGTAATGCCCGTGACCGGGCAGAGGGTGCTGGTTCCATCAAGACTGACCCAGATCTCATTTTGGACAAGCACTACACCTCCCCAAATTTGTCCTCTAAATGCTCAACAAAAAACTGAGGCTTCATCATCTTGAAAGATTCCCCATCAGCTCTCTAACATACAAGGTACCGGGGGGAATAAGAGTCGCTGCCATCCTTACACTGACGTTCCTCCCATGATGTGGTCAGGGAGGGGAACACTTTAGGGTCATAGTTCTGTGCGTCGACTTGAGCTCATGAATGCTTAGAGACTGCTGGTGTTTGACCTCCAGCAAGAAATGATGCACAGGTGCCACCCAGCCTCAGCATCGGCCACTTTCAGGATGGCCATTGCCAGGAGTCTCGATGTCCCAGGGAGACAGGCATCTACTCCTTGGCATACATGAGGAGTTAACAGTGCAGGCATTAGCAGAGTGACCCCTGTGTGGTCACGGGGCTACAACCAGCAGGGTACATGGCGGCCCCACCACAACAGACTGGCTACCATGATGGATATCAGGTGCAACCAAGCAAACAAGTCCATTATCATTGTCAGCGTAGCAAACGATACTGCACAGTTGATGGAAAAATACTCACCCAGGAGGGTGACCTCACTCAACAGTGGGAGAATAAGCAGAAGTACAGATCCACATCAACGAAGGATGCAATAGGTCTCAGTGTACGATGGACACAATGCACCATGCAAGGCGCCCTACTCCAATCGACTCGCTCTTTGGGAACATTTTGAAAAATGGAGGTCAAATCCTACAGGGAACCATCATGTACAGGTTGAAATGTGAGACATTCCTTTTAGTCACCTCTTATGGCAGGCAGGATTACCCCCGGATCCACATGTGGAGGCCCCTGAGAGATTACTCACAATTGTCGCCTCAATCAACAGTAATAGATTTATAATCTAGAGCTGGTCTGATGGAGATGGCTACCCAGACTGGCATTGGCTGCTGGCTGGCCCACAGTGTGCTGGAAGCCAATGTGGACCCAATGTCGTGGAGGATGCTGTCAGACAGCACATAACTGTGCTAGCATCAGATGGTGTTTATAGCGATTGGTGGCACACTTGTGTCAGTACACTGCTACCAAGCACATACAGATCAACATCTTTGCTTCCCAACACAGTGGAGATATACCACAGGATGATCTGTCACTGCAAAGTCATTCTCCAATGTCACCATGACTGCACGGCTTAGTCTGGCCATCTCTCATGTACAGGCTCACTTGTGAAATTACATTATCAGTGTCTCTGTGACCACCTGCTTGCCTCACACATGGCTGCCATCGTTTTGCTTGAGATTAGAAATGCCCAAAATTAAGCAATAGTGTTGCATATCTTCCCTCTTTTGGAAGACCTGGATACCAGGTCTGAACTCTGACTGGTCTGTAACAGAATACTTCGCCACAAAGTTACAACATATGTTATTTACAGTTTTTCCTCTCACATGAAAAATCAAAACTCCAAAAGTGAGGTACTTTCCCTTACAATTCCAGCCCCCTGGTTCCATTAGTCCACAAGCTATTACATATTATCTCCGTTCTCACTTGAGTTACCCCTTAAATATTAAACAACTACTTACATGAATGCTCTCATATTGTGCCTCTATGGCATCTCTTCTGCAAGCAGCAATGCTTGTTTCAACACCACCCAAGGTTCCTCATCTTTCAAATCACAATTAATTACATCTTACAATAACTCACTCTTACTACTATAACTGGTTTTCACATTCATCACACCTTCTCTCATGTTTGGGCAGTTAGCCAGTCCAACGGTATTTGATGTACAGAGGATTGCATTGTCTAGCTGCCCTCCACCTAAGGTAGATGAAGGCTGCACAAAGCAGAGTCAACATTAAAGTGGTGCTTGTATTTGTGATGCTTATGGTCTTTATCATTCACTGCTGCTCCTCTCAATACTGCTGAACATCTGAAAGCATCTGCTCCACTGGAACACACCCCTCTTGCATGTCTATGAGCCAGTTTGGGGGCAGTATTATGTTAGGATTTAATGTTTCATTTAGGTAAGTCAGGTTTTTCACTGGAAGTATCACCAGCTTCTCTGACCAGTATGACTGAGGCTGTGTAATGTTCAACTTGGTATACCCCAAAACAAAAGTTGAAAGATGAAAGGTGAAACATCTGCCTGGTTATGTCACAGTCCATTCCATTCCATTAATAATTATTCCACCCATGTGCCAATCCAAACATTTAGGTTACTCGAGCTTATCTTGTTCATAGCAGTTTGCTACAACAACTTCAGTACTGTTTACAGAAAACACCCTATGCAAACGCACTTGATGAAAATGGGGACAGGTGGACAATCCTGACATCTTCCTTTACCACATTACCAAGTTCAACTGTACCTCGCAAATGCCGGCACCTGTATGTACATCCAGGTGAGGCAGGTAATAACCCTCTCCCTTTGACAATGTTTGAGTCCCATTAGTGAAATAACCGCACGGCTATCACCATCTTCTGTGATCAGTAGTATCTCCTGTGTTTTTACTTGGACAAATTTCCCCAAAGCTCTCCATTTTATTGGGTATGCATTACCATGACTGCTGCAATATGACAATACACTGATCAATTCAACTAGTCTGGTCCTAATTCCAGTGGCAACTCCTGCATTTTCTGTACACCTACCAAAAACTGATCCAGCATTGATAGAGCTGGGCTAAGCTGCCCGCGCACCGCATATAGAACTGTTCCTTACAATTCCTCTACTACTACCCGAGTATCCCACAAGCTATCAGCCAAAGACTGCAACAATCTTGCTACTGCCATTCTCCTATCCAAAGTATCCATCTGAGCTTCTGTAACTCCTAGATTATCACCTACCATCTATACTGCTGTTTTTATTATGCCTTTCCCTTCCATCTCACTCTGTAAATCCATACACATATTTTCCCAACAATTTACCTCATTACACATTTCCCAAGCATTCAGTGTCGGCTTCAATGCCCAATGACAGTACTCCTGGTTTCAATTGTAATGCCTGCAGCACCCCCCCCCCCCCCCCCCCCAAAATCCACTCCTGGTGAAGACATGCAACCTGTTAAAATAAAGCCTCTCGTCTCATTTCAACCCACGGCAACCTGGGAAACGGGGACTCCCATCACCCCCCCCCCCCCCCAAAAAAAAACCACCAAAAGGTCTGCCATTATACAGACATAAAAGAACACTCAACCCTCAAATACTTAACTTTCCAGCAAATGAGCAGAAAAGACAAAACTTCTTCCCCCCATTCTCATTTTCTACTGATATAATGATAATTTATGTTCCTGAATAACATGTACACACTAATCCAAATGTATACTATCCCCCTTTACTCCCTTGGCCTTAATGCATACAGAACCCTTTTTACAGGATATGCAAGGTTTCTGCACTTCCTCACCTTCCTACTCCCGTACTTTTACGCCCAAAGCATTACGTTACCTGTGTCAAAGCATCTGGAGCACCTGAAAATGGCTTGGCATTTACCAGTGATATTGTTTCAACTACTCAATTTGGCCCTTGGTAATAAGTAACAAATTTCTTGTCCTTACCTTTCAGAATGTGCGGGTTCAGTAACATTACCCTCTGATTTTATATGGTGGTAACATGCCCACACGATTCCCTAACCACTCTTGGCATTCCAAAGCTCTGGTGTTATTCCCTGCACACGTTTCCAAATTTCCCTTGTCTTTTTAGCAAAATCCTTAGCGAACTCCCTGCCCTTGCCATTTCTTGGCCCTATTTTGTCAAACAGTGACAGCATGTACCTTCCGTAAACTACCTCATATGGTGAAAACACTGTCACAGAATGGACTTTTGAATTATATGCGCTCCCAATGAAGGATAAATGTATGTTCCAATTGTTAAGGTGCTTGCCCACATAGTGACTCAGCATCTTCCCACTATACGATGTACCCACTCCGCCCTACCATAAGTATCTCCTCTGTTGTTGAGTAGTTTTTTCGCACTCTGATCAACTGTCTAGAAGCATATGCTACCCAATGCTCATCTCTGTTCACTACTTCAATGAGAACACACCCTAGGACCCGATTCGAAGCACCCATTACCACAATAAACTCTTTCTCATAGTCTGGAACAATTAGTACTGGACTAGACACCAAAACTCTAACTCCTCAAACTCATCTTGGCATACCTTTGTCCATTCGAAATTTACCCTCATTTTTAACTGTTGGGTATGTGGTCCCACTATATCTACAAACTCTTATGAATTTTGTACAATTCCCTAACCACAGGAAAGATTGTAGCTCCTTGGTATTACTAGGAATCAGAAATTCTTACACTGCTTTTGCCAACCTCAGATAGGTTTAACCCCTCCACCGTTAATAATGTGCCATAAACACATGACTACTTTTAATCCAAAATGACATTTCCCTATATTAAGTGCTAAATTTGCTGCTCGTAAACTTTTAAAACCCTCCTGCATATGCTGTGCTATATCCTTCACGAAAATGATGTCATCAATGTATACCATGAACTGGTGAGGTTTCAGTCCCCTCAGACTCTGTCTAGCAAATGCTAAAATGTTGCCAAATGGCATCCTACAATACTGAAAATCGCCCCAGAGGACTGAGAATGCTGTTTCCAGATGGTCCTTCGGGTTTACTTCTATCTGAAATCTTCAGGTCTAAGATACAGAAGTACTTGCACAGGCACAAATTGTCAACAGCTTCATTGATGTTTGGGATCGGATATGCATTAGTTGTAGTTTTGCTGTCAAGACGTCTGCAGTCACAACAGAATCTATATTTTATGACCTCATCCTGAGATTTTTTTCGATACAACTATGACCGCTGCCATCCAACAACTAGTGTTTTGCTCTATT
This sequence comes from Schistocerca gregaria, assembly GCF_023897955.1. NCBI lineage: Eukaryota > Metazoa > Arthropoda > Insecta > Orthoptera > Acrididae > Schistocerca > Schistocerca gregaria. The sequence goes on from NC_064931.1 coordinate 297,246,571, forward strand.
ACCTCATTTGCTAACTGTTGCTCAATTAATTCCTCTAATACTGGTTGCATATGGTGTGGGTCTACGATATACCAGTGACTCAGCTCCTGTAGTGATACAATGTTGTGTTACAGGAGTTGCTGTTAAGGCTAATTCTCAAATTCAAACAATAATTTCTTGATTTTCAATCTACCCGTACCTCTAAGATTATCTAACTACCTACGCAATGCAGTTTTATCAGCAGTTTGTACATTACACTGCTGCATACTGGTCGAATCTCTACTCATATCATCCAGGAGTTCCAAACTAGCTACAACATTCCCTTGGTGAGTTGTCCTTCGTCGGCACCTAAATTACATAAATTCAGGGGCACTATTTACCTGTCCAATTCCTCCCCTAAGCATACTGTGCTTCTCCTGACAAAAGCAACATGATGTGTCTAATACATCACTTTCTGCCAACAGTTCTACCAAGCACAATTCTTTAAGAGGAACATGGAGAATTTAATGACCACCGACTCTCAAGGTCCATATGCACCACCAACACAAGTGCCCCATCATCTCATAAAAACTTGTGCTTTCTACCTTCACCATTCGTACTATTCTACATTTTGCCTCTTGATTTGTATTAGTTGCAGCAACACTTACCAGGAACTCTGTTTGGCAGGCCTGGGGATCCCTTTTGCATTTAACACCTGCTTACTCAACTCCTGTTTCTCCTTACCAATCCTACCATCAAGATGGTGGTGCCTAACCACCTTACATCTACTGCTATCAGGTTGGCAACACTGCTTCTGCACATGTCCCGTTTTCCCACCTCTGTAACACCTCACATTAGTAGAGAAAACTTCTCTCTTATCCCATATTCCTGTTACTACATTAATTTCTTCAAACTCTGTGGCTAATCTGACCACAGTGTATAAGTCCCTCAGGCTATTTGTTCTCGTTCTTCTACATATCAGGTACAAGCCCCTCAAAAATGTGTCCAGTGTTCTATTCCATTTCATGGAGTGTGACTATTTGCTTCATCACTTTCGCTTAATTCATATGTCTACACATTCACTTTATGTATTCTGGCCACAAAATTCTCTACTGACTCATTATGCTTATTTGACATAGTACTTAATTGCTCATGAAAAACCTCGCACTGTTTTGCTTCTTGTTCCTATGTAGCAGGCCTTCTTTTCAATTCCTCAAATTTCTGTTCTCCTGTTAAGCCCTTTGTACATGTCTTGGCTTTCCGTACCCACTATAACTTCATCATCTATAATAACTGATCCTGTGATCATCTCCTAATATTAGCTGTTAACTGATGGTCATCCAGAAAGGACATCAAGTTATCAATCGACTTTTCTGAGAAGGGTTTGATAAAAATTGCTGTAGCTGAATCTAACAAAGGAGTAGTTTGATTGGTTAATTCCAACTCGCCCTCCCTGGCTGCAAGGTTATTATGCAAGTCCGCATTATCTGCTTTCAACTGAGTCATTTCGTTAACCAGTGGTTGATCAGTGACACCCTCCACTTGAGATTGTCGAACCGTAATCACCAATATACACTAAAGGCTACAAAATTTACTCATAACGTACTGTATTAAATTACACACACTTATATCTCACTTTTTATCATTGCTATTAAATATATTCCTGAAGGTGGTGACAATTAGTACAAATTACTGGTATTAATACTGTACATGGTGCAAACTGACCTTACAAGTTACACTGAGACCCCATCTTATAGACCAAAAATAAAGCTCCTTTGGATTACCATGGAATTTCAAAAGAACAGCCAGTCCCCCTGACTTATACAAACGTACCCTCAAATCATCATGCATCACCTACTTGGACTTCATATCCTCTACACACAAAACAAGAAAAACAACCACAAGAACTAACTGTATGCACACTCATCCCACTGTCTGATGAAACTGTGTGCTGCGGTTGTGAAGATATGCTGCGTGTATCCAGAATGAGATTTTCACTCTGCAGCGGAGTGTGCGCTGATATGAAACTTCTTGGCAGATTAAAACTGTGTGCCCGACCAAGACTCAAACTCGGGACCTTTGCCTTTCGCGGGCAAGTGCTCTACCTACTGAGTGGATGGTAGAGCACTGAGAGGATGGTAGAGCACTTGCCCGCGAAAGGCAAAGATCCCGAGTTCGAGTCTTGGTCGGGCACACAGTTTTAATCTGCCAGGAAGTTTCATGCTGCGTGTAGGTTGACTCTGCTGGCACCATCTGCCAGATGATGGCCATAAGTACTTCTGACACCACTCTATAATGACCCGGGGGTGAATGGGACTGTTATGGTGCAGAGATGGTGGAGTGGTAGATTGTGGAGATGGAAATGCTCGTCAGGGGTGGCTAGGAAAACTCTGCTGCAACTTAATTTATAGTGTGCCTAACTTGTAAGTAGTAACTCTGGCAGGGCATATGAAAGACAGCAATTCTCTTCTATTATGTTCCTGTCACAGGATGGATCTTTTTTTAGTCTCTTTTGCTGTCACTAGAAAACAGCAGGAAATACAATTTTTGATTATCTCTCCTAACTCAGCTAGTGCCTTTTTTCATCTTTCAGGGGCAATATTTATCTGCAGTTACAATGCATTATTTTGTTATTGTTAGTTATTGCTAAATGATAATGTCAGGTTTCACAAATTGACTGCCAAACAACACAATTAAAAAAAGCAGTTTTGAAGATAAAACATTCATCCTATGACTGGACAAGTGACTATTCCTTCTGCAGGGTCATCTAGCCACACAGTGGGAGGGGTCTGCTACATATTGAGTTATGTTAGGCGCGTTATGGAGCTGCTTACGGAAATAGCATCCAGGGCTTAATTTTACGTAACATTCATTAAGAAACAATTATAGAAAAATGAGGTGAACTTGGAATTTTGTACTTGACAGTAGATTTTACACCTCCTATTTGTACCAAACATCTTTTCAATGGCTAAAGGGCTCTCTCTCTCTCTCTCTCTCTCTCTCTCTCTCTCTCTCTCTCTGTCTGTCTGTCTGTCTGTCTGTGTGTGTGTGTGTGTGTGTGTGACATGCGGCCTGAATGTCCCTTCTACTATCCAACAGTCGGTCAACAGATAGGGTGGTACTTTAAAAATGTGGTAGAGTTTGAAGTACCAAACAAAGACATTGTCAGCATCTTTGCAAATATTTTCTTGGTGAAATGGCTGCAGTTTTTAAAAATGCCTAAAATTCACACACATCTGCTCACATTTGCTCTCGCATTCACCCATGCAATCTCATTAGCTATCAAACTGTGACATTGCCAATATGTTGTATGTTCAAAAATGTTCTAAATTTATTGGTAGGGAGACAGACACAAAACTACACTGATATAAAGTGTGGTTTTCTGATCACCTACAAAATAAATTTATGAGCCAACAATCCTGGCAAAACTATTGCCTAATCATTTAAAAAGCAAGTCAGATTATTCAGGAAATTAGAAAGACTTGCTAACTCTGTTCATCCACAACACACAGAAAGTAGTAAATACAGGTGTCTCAAATACCATGTTCCTCGAGTTCCAAAAGGCTTTCGATACAGTTCTACACTGCCACCAAATGAACAAAATTGAGCGTATGACATATCAGATCAGCTGTGAGAATGGACTGAGAAGTTTCTAGCTAACAGAACACAGCATATCATCCTCAATGGAGAGAAGTCTTCAGACATGAAAGTAACTTTGGGTGTGTCCCACAGGAGTGTTATAGAACCATTACATGTCACAATACATATAAATGACCTCGTAGATAATGTCAGAAGTTCCACGACGCTTTTCGTGGTTGATGCTGTTATATACACAGAAGGAAACACCAGAAGGATTTACCAAAATGCGGGAAGACCTGCAGAGGATTCATGCTTGGAGCTGGGATTGGTAACTGACCTTCAACATAAACAAATGTAACATATTGTGAACACATAGACAGAAAGACCTTTCCTATAAGACTACACAATTACAGAACCATCACTGGAAGCAGTTACTTTGATGAAATATCTAGGAGTATGCATACAATGCAGTTTGAAGTGGAATAACCACATAAATTAATCACAAGTAAGGCAGATCCCAGATTGAGAATCCTCAGGAAAGAAGCTAGCTTACGGAATTATTCATTTGACCAATACTTTAATATTGTTGATCAATATTATCTCTGTACCAGATAGGACTGTTAGAGGAAATAGAGCAGATCCAAAGAAAAGCAACATGTTTTATTACAGGATCATTTAGTAAGGATGAAAATGTCAGTTGTTCGGCTAACTCCAGGGGCAGATGCTGTAAGAGAGGTGTTCTGCATCAAATTATTGTTTACTGTAAAAGTTCGGACAGTGTATATTCCTAGAAGAACCAACCAATATATTGCTTCCTCCAACACATACCTCGCAAAAAGACCATGAAGATAAAATTAGGGAGATTCCAGCCTACATGGACGCATAGCAGTGATCGTTCTTCCCACGAACCACAAGCAACTCGTGCAAGAAAAGGGGTAAAGTGACACTGATCCACAAGTACAATCTGCCACATACTAATGTGGCTTGTTGACTGAAAATGTACGTATCACATCATTTGTTAAAACAGAGGGCAGAGCAATTACAAACAAGTCTCTATCCCCATCCATGAATATAAAGCAGTTACTAATGACGGCTTGACAATTGCAAATACACGCTCGCAACATACCGAAATCTCAATACCGCGCACGTGAGCTCGCTCTCTCTCGCTCTCTCCAGACCTCTCGCCACAGCAGCACGAAGTCAGTCCTACAATTTTTGACTATGTGCAATCTGTAGAAGACTGAAAATCTCATTCTATTTACATAGCTACAAGAAGGTATGCAACAAAAGGGTGTTTACTAATCTCGGCTTACTGACCCCCCAAATTTCAGTCACACTTCTTTTCCATCTATGTACAACTCCTATCGCAATAACAAGATGATGGCTATTGCGTCATGTGTTGTCAGCACCATTTTTATTTGTTTGCCTATGAGGAAGAGTGGGAATTTGATATTTCACAGCCACTGCAATTTTTTCAGTAACAGTAATGGGCAATTTGGAGAATGACACATTGAACATATAATGGCAAGAGCAATGGTTAATATTAACATTTTTCCTTGCCTCTGTGTTGTAATTTAACTTATTTGTGGCCTGTTCCACTGTCAAAAAGAGACTTTACTGATTTTGGTTGCTGCACAGCATTAATGGTCTACTTCACTTCATCATGTGGTATCATTACTGGACTTAGTTTTTTTGAATCAATTTTTATTTAGCACAGATGATCAGTCGTCGTTACCAGCCTGATTTCGGTCGTAACAACTAACTTACACTGCAGAGAATGGACATTATACGCCAGATTTTCTCCTCTCATTGTTTATTTGGCTCTTATAGATGCTCACTGACTAATTTCTTGCAGGACACTACTCCACAAATTTAATTAAATAAGTTTTGTGGAACTCGGATATCATAGAATAATTATTAAGTTTGTTAAGACTTAATAAGTTTAACACCTTATCTGAAACTTGCCATTTTAATTAGCATATACCATTTATACCATTTTGAAAACTCTCTGAATATTTCAAGTTAATTATAATTCCCTATTATCCTTCTTGTACAAAGAAAATGGACACCTTATCAAAGATTCATTTTCACTGAGTTCACTACACTCAGCTGGCGTCTACACGGGTAACGGAAACTGTGTGGCGTGGACTGGGCGATTTTTTAGGTTAGAAGGCCTTGGGAAAGTACGGGGTTGGCTGCAATCTCAAAGGGTGCATGGCAAATACAGGACGTGCTTGGATCAAGGAACAGAGGGAATTTTAGTTGTAAATTGATGTAGTTGTGCTGGGAAAGTCCCTGAGCTTCAAGCACTAATAGAAAACACAGAAGATGAAGTCGTTATAGGTACAGAAAGCTGGCTAAAGCCTGAAATAAGTTCTGCAGAAATTTTTACGAAGTCTCAGACGGTGTTCAGGAAAGATAGATTAGGCAGAATTGGTGGTGGAGTGTTTGTTCCTGTCAGTAGCGGTTTATCTTGTAGTGAAGTCGAAGTAGATACTCAGTGCGAATTGTTATGTGTGGAGGTTATACTTAACAGCCGATCTAAGTTAATAATTGGCTCCTTCTACCAACCCCCAGACTCCGATGATATAGTTGCTGAACAGCTCAGAGAAAATTTGAGATTCGTAACAAATAAATACCCCACTCATACGGTTATAGTTGGTGGGGGACTTCAACCTTCCCTCAATATGTTGGTAAAAATACTTGTTCAAAACCAGTGGTAGTCAGAAAACATCTTCCGAGATTGTCCTAAATGGTTTCTCCGAAAATTATTTCGAGCAGTTAGTCCACAAACCCACGCAAAAAGTAAATGGTTGCGAAAACACACTTGACCTCTTAGCCACAAACAATCCAGAGCTAATAGAGAACATCATGACTGATACAGGGATTAGTCATCACAAGGTTGTTGTAGCTAGGCTCAATACCATTTCTTCCAAATCCACCAGAAACAAACGCAAAATAATTTTATTTAAAAAAAGTGGATAAAGTGTCACTAGAAGCCTTCCTAAGAGACAATCTCCGTTCCTTCCGAACTGACTATGCAAATGTAGACAAGATGTGGCTCAAATTCAAAGATATAGTAGCAACAGCAATTGAGAGATTCATACCTCATAAATTGGTAAGAGATGGAACGGATCCCCCATGGTACACAAAACAGGTCCGAACGCTGTTGCAGAGACAACGGAAAACGCATGCGAAGTTCAGAAGAACGCGAAATCCTGAAGATTGGTTAAAATTTACAGACGCGCGAAATTTGGCACGGACTTCAATGCGAGATGCCTTTAATGGCTTCCGCAACTAAACATTGTCTCAAAATTTGGTAGAAAATCCGAAGAAATTCTGGTCGTATGTAAAGTACACAAGGGGCAAGACGCAGTCAATATCTTCGCTGGGCAGTGCCAATGGTACGGTTACCGACAACTGTGCCACTAAAGCGGAGTTATTTAACGAAGTTTGCCTAAATTCCTTCAGCAGGGAAGATGAATGGAATATTCCAGAATTTGAAACATGAACAGCTGCTAGCTTGAGTTTCTTAGAAGTAGATACCTTAGGGGTTGCGAAGCAACTCAAATCGCTTGATACTGGCAAGTGTTCAGATCCAGATTGTATACCGATTAGGTTCCTTTCAGATTACGCTGATACAATAGCTCCTACTTAGTAATCATATACAACCGCTCACTCACCGATAGATCTGTACCTACAGATTGGAAAATTGTGCAGGTCATACCAGTGTTTAAGAAGGGTAGTAGGAGTAATCCATCGAACTACAGACCTATATCATTGACGTCGGTTTGCAATAGGGTTTTGGAGCATATATTGTATTCAAACATTATGAATCAACTTGAAGGGAACGATCTATTGATACGTAATCAGCACGGTTTCAGTAAACACCATTCTTGTGCAACGCAGCTAGCTCTTTATTCGCACGAAGTAATGGCTGCTATCGACAGGGGATCTCAAGTTGATTCCGTATTTGTAGATTTCCGGAAAGCTTTTGACACCATTTCTCACAAGCGACTTATAATCAAGCCTATTGGGTATCATCTCAGTTGTGCGACTGGATTTGCGATTTCCTGTCAGGAAGGTTGCAGTTCGTAGTAATAGACGGCAAATCGTCGAGTAAAACTGAAGTGATATCAGGTGTTCCCCAGGGAAGCGTCCTGGGACCTCTGCTGTTCCCGATCTACATAAATGACCTGGATGACAACCTGCACAGTTCTCTTAGGTTGTTCACAGATGATGCTGTAATTTACCATCTAGTAAGGTCATCCGAAGACCAGTATCAGTTTCAGAGCAATTTAGAAAAGATCGCTGTATTGTATGGCAGGTGGCAGTTGACGCTAAATAACGAAAAGTGTGAGGTGATCCACATGTGTTCCAAAAGAAATCCATTGGAATTCGATTACTTGATAAATAGTAAAATTCTGAAGGCTGTCAATTCAACTAAGTACCTGGGTGTTAAAATTATGATCAACTTCAGTTGGAAAGACCACATAGATAATATTGTGGGGAAGGCGAGCCAAAGGTTGTGTTTCATTGGCAGGACACTTACAAGATGCAGCAAGTCCACTAAAGAGACAGCTTACACTACACTTGTTCGTCCTCTGTTAGAATATTGCCACATGTTGCAGTATCCTTACCAGGTGGGATTGACAGAGGACGTTGAAAGGCTCCAAAAAAAAGGGCAGTTTGTTTTGTATTACGAGTTGGGATGGAAGTCATTAAAGCAAAGACGTTTTTCGTCGCGGTGAGAGCTATTTACGAAATTTCAGTCACCAACTTTCTCTTCCGAATGCGAAAATATTTTGTTGAGCCCAACCTACATAGGTAGAAATGATCATCAAAATAAAATAAGAGAAATCGGAGCTCGAACAGAAAGGTTTAGGTGTTCGTTTTTCCCGCGCGCTGTTCGGGAGTGGAATGGTAGAGAGATAGTATGATTGTGGTTCGATGAACCCTCTGCCAAGCACTTAAATGTGAATTGCAGAGTAATCATGTAGATGTAGGTGTAGACCTGTCAATCAATTCCAGACATAAGAAAGTTGGATAGAGGTCAACACACTAACCATAGATTGCACTTTAATTATGCAGGTAAATGTTATTTGTATGAAAAATTAAATCAAATAGTAAGAAAGGATTGAAATGAAAACCTTATGTATAAAAGCAGTTTGTTTGAAAGTAAAAGTAGTCCTATAGAAACGTGTTTGGAGTATAACAGCCTTCACTATGCAAACGTGAAGGCAAAGTACTTGTCAACAACATCATAAATGACAGTACACTCAAAATAATATCACAAAACAGACAATATCTTACTGACAAAATTGAACAAACTGATAAACTTCCGAGTGGTAGTAGTCCTCCTCATATTTATTTTGTGAACGAACTACAGCGCAATACTGAAGAAATGAGTAGTATTAATTTAAGTAATTATAAAACTATCAGTGTGTCATAGGAAACAGCATAAAGGCGGTGCCGTTGGTATTTATGTGAAAAATAATGTCCAGAGCAAAAAAATTGACTGGGTGGATAATTTTGCACACAGGATGGTTTTTTAAATAGCTGCAATAGGAATAAAGCTGAGAAACAGCAGTTTAATAATAGCTAGCCTAACAGTAACATGAAAGAATTCTTTTGTCATTTACAGGAACATGTTGATAAACTTTCACCTGATAAAAAGCTGACTATCATAGTAGTAGATGTGAACACTGACTCCTTAATAATAGTATGAATTATCTTAGATATATTGATAGGTTTCAGTCCTATTATTACAGTCATGTGAGTTCAACACCAACAAAAATGAGATGTGTGACTCCGACATGTACTGACTATGTTATTACAAACTTAAGCAAGGAAGACCTTGTAGTCAGAACTGTTGAGAACCACATTTCAGATCATAATGCATTAGTTCAAGAGCTTCATACAGACAAAGTAGTAGTATCTCATGGGGTCCTATAAAAGAAAGCTAGACTATCACACTTTAAAGGAAACTCTGGCACACACAAATTGGCATCAGGTATGCCTATATGAGACACAAAATATTAATGAAAGGCGAAACAAATTTTATACAACATTAACCCATTATCTTAATCAAGGGTGCCCAGTGGTCAAAATACTAAGGAGAATTGACAATTCCAGTAATCTTAAACTTAGCCCCAATGGAATAAAATTACAGGAGATATGAAGGATTTATATATTCTTTTCAGAAACACCAAACTGCAGTACTTCCAATCTACATACCAAGTCTGTAGAAAACCTACAGGGAAGCACTTAAAGACATTAACAGCACAGATGTATGCAGAAAAGATGAGGAAATCCAGTAACATTACAAAAACGGCATGGAGTATAGAAAATAAGAAACAAGCAGGAGGGGGGATATACAATGCAGTGTGGCAGTGTGCAATAACATAACAAGAGGCAATGAAAAATTGCTGAGTGACCCAAAGGAATTATGAGAGATTCACAGACCAATTTAGTAAGATGAGCAGGGAAGATGTGAGTGACCCACCAAAAGTGCTAAAACCCAGCAATGTCAGTAATTCACTCTTCCTGAGGTGTGTTACAGAATTGGAAATCCTGAAAACCATTTTCAGTTTAAAGGCTAATACATCCAGTGCTGTGATGACACCCCAGCTGAACTTCTGAAAGAATGCAAAAATGATTTAATAATGCCACTACAACATTTAATAAACAGCTCTTTCAGTCTGGGGTGATTTCCTCACTTGCTCAAAGTCACTGAAATAAGACTGGTGCATAAAAACGGAATATCTACTGACATACAAAATTATAGGCCTCTTTCATTGACATCAATACTTAGTAAGTGGTTGAAAAGGCTACTTCTTGCATGAATTATTGTTCTGTAAGTACAATTTATTAAAAGGCTATAAGCATGGTTTTAGAAAGGGCAGGTCTACAATAACAGCTGTAGCTACATTTTCCCCCAAATGTTATTGAATAAACTTTATGATGGAAATAAAAGTTATTGGCGCCTTTTTAGACCTATCCAATGCTTTGACTCACTCTATTCTTCTATGTAAATTAGGAACTTATGGAGTCAGAGGAGCGGCTTTAGATTTGTTAAGATCCTATCTTACTGACAGAAGACAATGTGTTAAGCTGTAGCATACAACTGGGGGGACACATCTTAAACAGTAAAAGTATCTTATAAAATTCTTGACTGTGGAGTTTCTTTTGTTTATTGTGCACATCAGTGACATAATTGCATAAAATTCAAACCTAGTAAATTATGCCGACGATGCCTCCTCCATAAGCTGAGGCTCTAAAAAAGCATTGCAAATAATACAGAGTACATTAGCCTTATGCCAGAATATGCGCCATAACACAAACTGGCACTAAATGAGGACAAAGAAGTTCTGACGGAGTTTCTGCTGAATTATAAATCAAGACAACTGGATACTGGGCTGTATTTATCAGTTGAAACAAGTGATAAAACACAAATTTCTAAATATAATAGTAGATTAACATCTTACGTGGAAGGAGCACATCACCTACATGTGTAAAAAAATCTCCTGTAACACCTACATGCTAAAACGCCTTTCTACCATAATAGTGCCAACTGTCTTAAGACAAATCTATTTTGGAATTACACACACTCACGGTGTGTGTGGGGCACCAACTGTATACATGTGCCCACAATAGAATAATTAGGATAATAGCTAATACTAGTAAAGACCAGTCCTATAGAGAATAATACTTAAGTATAACATACTAACAGTATATTCATTGTACACTGAAGCACCAAAGAAACTGGCATAGGCATGTGTATTCAAATACAGAGAGATGTAAAGAGGCAAAATATGGCACTGTGGTCGGCAATGACTAATAAAGACAACAAGTGTCTGGCGCAGTTCTTAGACTGGTTACTGCTATTACAATGGTAGGTTATCAAGATTTAAACGAGTCTGAATGTGGTGTTATAGTCGACACACAAGCAATGGGACACAGCATTTCACAAGTGTACCGTGAATATCAAGAATCTGCTAAAACATCAAGTCTCAGACACTGCTGCGGCCAGAAAAAGATCCTGCGAGAACGAGACTAACGACAACTGAAGCGAATCATTCAGTGTTAAGGAAGTGCAACCCTTCCTAAAACTGCTGCAAATTTCAATGCTGGGCCACCACCAAGTGTCATCGATATGGGCTTTCAGAGTCCACTCATCTACCCTTGATGATTGGAAGACACAAAGCTTTATGCCTCGCCTGGGCTCATTAACACTGACACTGGACTGATTGATGACTGAAACATGTTTCCTGGTCAGACTTGTCTAATTTCAAATTGTATCAAGGGGATGTATGTGTATGGGTATGAATCCTGCATGTCAGCAGGTGATTGTTCAAGCTGGTGGGGACACTGTAATGGTGTGGGGCATGTGCAGTTTGAGTGATATGGGATCCCTGAGACGTCTAGATATAACTGAAAGGTGACATGTATGTAAGCATCCTGTCTGATCACCTGCAACCATTCATATCCATTGTGCATTCTGACGGACTTGGGCAATTCCAACAGGACAATGTGACACACCACATATCCAGAATTGCAACATAGTGGCTCTAGGAACACTCTCCTGAATTTAAACACATCCACTACCTACCAAACGCACCAGATATGAACATTACTGAGCATATTGGGATGCCTTGCAACATGCTGCTCAGAAAAGATATCCACCCTATCGTACTCTTCTGGATTTATGGACAGCCCTGCAACATTCATGATGTCAATTCCCTCCAACACTACTTCAGACATTAGTGGAGTCCATGCCACGTAGTGTTGCAGCACTTCTGTGTGCTCGCAGGGGCCCTACACGATATTAGGCAGATGTACCAATTTCTTTTGCACTTCAGTGTATAACATGGTCTTAGGTCATGTCAAAGGTGCAACCTGCTGGATTCCACAACTGGCTCACACCCATTCAAAACACCCACTGAACGAAGGCAGAAATGTTGCAGCTGTGTCAAGTCAATTCGTGAGACTTCTCTGGTGACCCAATCTCCATTTACTGGGTGCATCACTACAACCCCAAGACGAAGGAGCAAAGCAAGCAACTCACTCTGCCAAAGACACATTCACATGAACTGCTTCTTTGAGCTCTCAAATTTTACCTTGCCTCTTGTTTTCTCCCAACATGGCACCCAGTTACTTCTTCCCCTTCTCTGATGAAGAAGCCATTGTGTGGTATGAATTTCTAGAATGATGATGAGGTGATTTTCAAGATGGAAAATTACCTGTACAAAAAATGTTGCTTCTACAACCAATGTCTCCAACAAATTATGCATTGTAAGGAAAAATGTGTTGCACTGCATGGTGAATATGGACAAAAGGACTAACACCATCACCATGTTCCATGGCCTGAGCTTGAGTTTTCCACTGTCATAATTAGAACTTTGAGATTCTCTCTTGAACAACATATGGCAGCAGCTATCAATCTTTATGTTAGGGCTCCGTAATATTTCTTTCCACATTCATTCATCTTTGCTCAGTGTCTAACTGGACAGAATGATCCAGCATACTCATCAAAGACAAGGACATCACTCTTTCAATTGGAAAGAAGGAGTACAATGGAGCTTGATAGTTTTTGACAGGAAAAAAGCTTTAAGCAATGTGAATCATCATAGTAACTCCAGTTCTTACCATGCTGTGAACTAACAATATTCTGACTTACAGGTGGCTCTCTTATTATATGAATTATGAACCTGCTACCTCTCTCTTTATCATTTATGGGTTCTCTTCCTTACCCTTCATTAAGAGTCTAATACGTAGTATAACACCAATCGCAAAAGACAAAATGAAAACAAAGTAAAACTACCACCCAAGATACATTTATCAAAATCACCATAATTAGTTATTTATTAAAAAAATAATTGCATAATCACAGACTATACTGTCAAGCATATGAACAAACTAATGTTTGTAAAAGAAAATTTGATTACAAAATAGACTACAGACATAAGTAAAATTGTTCGCTTTCAACAGTGGAATACACACGCTAAACCAATCACCAAAAAAACTTCCGATTCTTAGAGGTACTTACTGTAGTATAAGGAGAGATTATACTTTTTGTTGGAAAAAAGAGAGAGAGAATATACTATCACGATAATGTAACTGCAAGAGAATGTCATGGAACAGAAAATACTTTAACGCTCAAAATTTGTTACTGGACTCAAAACACAATAATATACAGTTACAATACCACATCTGAAATCGATGAAAGAGGCTACAGTTTCAGACACTTCCACAGGGGAGGTTACAATCACTAAGCAAGATAATGCCAAAATTTGATGTAAACTGTATGCAATCACACAGTTACATTTATTAATTACTATGTAGTTACCAATTTATGTTTTTTATGAAGCTCTTCGGCATATTTGCTAACTTCCTTCACCAGTTCAGTAACTTTCTGTACCATCTGCATGTGTAAATTTGACAGTTTCTCTGCTGAAGAGCGGAGAACTTGCCAAACTGGAGCAAATGTCCCTTGCACACTGCCAGAACTTGTTTGCTTAGCTAACTTAGCCAATAACTTTGAATTATTTTCTTCAATGTTAGATCTGTAACAAAAATGAACTTATATTTTCTCCTCCTCTCTGCACATACTTCTATGTTTATATATTCAAATAATTACTAACCAAGTTTGGTACTAAACTTTAAAAAGATCCTTCTCTACCAACATGTGTGAATATAAATCAGTAGTACACTGTCTTCATTTATGAAAGTTTCTACACTGTCTATGAATATTATAAACCTATTGTTATGAAGTGCTTGGCTTATTTATTTATTTTGTTAGGTTCTGTGTAACTATCTGAATTAAAGCCACCCAGTAACATAATTAGTCACTAAATATATATCCATACAATGTTGATTATAAACAAAAATACAATGAAATGTTTCCAAATGGTTCAAATGGCTCTGAGCACTATGGGACTTAACATCGGAGGTCATCAGTCCCCTAGAACTTAGAAATACTTAAACCTACAAATGCAAACATTTTAAGTTACACTTTACCATGACTGTTATTGACATTAAATGAAACAACAAGTTTACTGTTACCAGTCACCGTTTTATTTTATATTGTCACCTATGTATAATTTTACTGCTGTAGCCAATATGATTATTGAACTTAACGTCTGTAACATTTCACCTGAGTGTTATTAACAAGTATGAAATTTAAGCCATTTTAACATTACACCTGATTGTATAAACGAGTACAAATGTTATGCTGTTTTAACTTGTCAAAATCATATTTATATGCCACCTGAAGTACACACACACACATATATTCAACACCTCAAAACAACCACCTCCAAATCCTTTAAATAATTATTCTGTAATAATGTTGTTACGATGTATATTCTATGTACTTTGCGATTATGTCTTCTCTTCTGCTACACGAACCTTACACTCAGAAGATTCCAGATGCCATATTTGTTTACAAATGTGACAGTATACATCTGACGTGTTACGACAGCAAATAGGAACCTGTGACCACTGAAAGTACCCTATTTTACTTATTTTATGTTTACCATTAGATATAAGTTTAATTTTTTGTCAGAAGAAATCCAAAACCATGTTCTGAAATAGTGTCATGTTTCGCCACTAGGCAGTGCGACAAGTTCCTCCAAAAATCGTAAAACACACACACACACACACACACACACACACACACACACACACACACACACACACACACACACACACACACGCGCGTCATACTAAATAATGTAAATCCACCCGATGATGGAGGTTTAAACCTTTGAAATGCATCATGGAAATAAATAAAACAGTGACTGGTAACAATAAACTTGTTTCATTTAATACTTAAACCTAACTAACATAAGGACATCACATACATCCATGCCCGAGGCAGGATTCGATCCTGCGACCGTAGCGGTCGCGTGGTTCCAGACTGAAGTGCCTAAAACAGCTCACCAACTTCGATTGGCGAAATGTTTCCAACATTGTATGTATATAAATATGAATACAGTAAAAGCCCCTAAAATCACTGTTAGGAATTTCTGCAGGGAATGAAATGAGTGTGTCATGAGGAGACCTTTTAACTTAGAATTGAGAATCTGGGATCCATCTGCCAAGTTTTTCAGTTTGTCTCTGGAACTGAATATGCAGAACAAAACACACCTTATCATACAACAGTCAAGTATGTGTTACCCAAGTACTAAATGTTTTCCTATCTACTGTTCAATGAATGACTGCTGCAGTTTCTTTTGAATGACTCCATACTACTAATTCTACTGTTCATCTTTAAATGGGAACATTTATAGGTTAGGCTTTACCGTGACTGTTACTGACATTAAATGAAACCACCACCACCACCACCACCACCACCACCACCACCACCACCACCACCGTAACCAGTCACCGTTTTATTTATTTCCACGACGCCTTTCGAAGGTTTAAACCTCCATCATCGGGTGGATTTACATAAATAAGTATTACATTTGTGCGTGTGTGTTGTGTTACGACTTTTTGAGGAACTTGTGGCACTGCCTAGTGGAGAAACAAGACACTATTTCAGAATATGGTTTAGGATTACTTTTGACAAAAAATGAAACTGATATCTAATGGTAAACATTAAACAAGTAAACTAGAGTACCTTCAGTGGTCACAGGTTCCTTTTGCTGTCGTAACACATCACATGTATACTGCCACATTTGTAAACAAATATGGCGTCTGGAATCAGCTGGGTTCAAGGTTCGTATAGCAGAAGAGAAGACATAATCACAAAGTGCAAACAATATGCATCGGAACAACATTATTACAGAATAATTGTTTTAAGCATTTGACAGTGTTTGTTTTGAGGTGTCAAATATATGTGTGTGTACTTCAGGTGGTATATAAATCCTATTCTGACAAGTTAAAACAGCTAAACATTCATACTCGTTTCTACAATCAGGTGAAATGTTAAAATGGCTTAAACTTCATACTTGTTGATAACAATTAGGTGAAATGTTACAGACTTTAATTACAATGATCATATTGGCTACATCAGTAAAATCATACATACATTAACTCTTTGATTGGGATTAATAAACAGATGTGAGGTGAGGGGCTGGAGGCAGAAGGATAGGTAGAGAGAGAGAGAGAGAAAAAAAGTGTGTGTGTGTGTGTGTGTGTGTGTGTGTGTGTGTGTGTATGTGTACATTTTAAGAGTGTAGGCAGCAAGATGTGGACGACAGTCATATGTGAACCACAGTGACACCGAGCTGGGTCCTTGCGACAGAGGAGGCAGGCATGTGTTAGTCATGTATGGCCTAAGCGGAGCTGGCAGAGAACCACGGAGTCCCTATGAGAGGCCCGCATGGAGGTCTTGCGCACATTCGTAGTCTACTTAAGGTCATGCAGTTTGTTGTGCATACTGAGATTATCTCATTCTGGCCCCAAAAGCTGAATAATAATCATGTAATAATGATTGCAGGTCAGTTACAGGGATGCTGATCTACAGAAGCAGTTTATGTGTAGCCTATTTGGCCACCCTGTCGGCAAGTTTATTTCTGGGATTCCGACGTGGCCTGGGGTCAACACAAACATCACGGAACAACTGGACCGCTTCAGGGCATAGATGGACTCCTGGGTGGTCGCTACCAAAGGATGGAGAGTTTGCACTGGTCGATAGCTTGTGGGCTCCTCAAGGAGAAGAAACGACTCGCCGGGGCATGAGCGGATGCTCATAAGCACGAGAAATGGCCACTAGCTCTGCAACCATGTGGCAAGGAGTGCTGCTCAATATGTCCTCCATGAACATAAGTGAAGACAACATGACCATCAGCCATCAAGCCATCAGTGTAAACCACTTCATGGTCCCGGTACATGTCAAGAATCGAGAGCAAGTTAAAGCAGAGTGCTGTGGGGTTAACTGAGTACTTACGACCACGTGAAAGGTCCAGGAGAAGCTTCAGCCTAGGTGTACATCATGGAGGTGTACGTGAATGGACCTCATGTAGGGGTGGTAAAGGCAGACAGAAGAGATCAGACACGAACCGCAATCTTAAGCCCAGACTTGGGCCTCCGATGCAGGGGATGAACCGCCATGGATGGGAAAAGGAGATGGTAATTTGAATGCTCAGAACTTTGAATGTATTCAACATAACTGGCAAGCAGTTGAGCATGCCTAACCTGCAATGGAGGGACTCCAGTCACCACCAGAACGCTGGTCACCGGACTTTTCCTAAAACCTCCTGTTGCCAGGCAAACACCAGTGGTGCACTGGGTCGAGTAAACAGAATGCTGAGGGCACCGCCGAACTATAAACCAGACTGCCCTATTCAAGTTGGGATTGAACAAGGTCTCTGTAGAGCTGCAGCAGTGTAGAGCGATCTGCACCCCAGTTGGTGTTTCTCAGGCAGAGAAGGGCATTGAGGTGCTGCCAGCACTTCCACTTCTACTGACAATAATGAGGAAGCCACATCAATCGAGCATCTAAAACCAGTCCTAAGAATTGATGTCTCCACTACTGTGAGTGAATCGTCATTAAGGTAAAGGTCTGGTTACGGATGAATGGTACGACACTGACAGAAGTGCAAGACACACGACTTCATGTGTGAAAACTGCAAACCGTGGGCTAGAGCCCATGACTGCGTCTTGGGAAGGCTCTCTGTAAGCGCCGCTCGGCAACTCCAGTACTGAAGGAGCAGTACATAATCCAGAAGTCATCTGCTTACAAAGAAGTTGAGACCAATCACCTGACAGCCACTGCTAGACCGTCAATGGCCACTGAAAATAGAGATTCACTCCACACAGATCCCTGTGGGACCCCATTCTCCTTGATATGGGGGGAACTAGGGGAGGCACCAACTTGGACATGGAAAGTATGGAGCGATAGGAAACTTTGGATAAAAATCAGGAGCAGGCCCCGGAGACCCACTCATACAACGTGGCAAGGATACAATGTTGCCATGTCGTGTCATAAGCTTTTCGTAAATAAAAAAAACGGCAACCAGGTGCTGGTGTCTGGAAAAGGCTGTTTGAATGGCAGACTCGAGGGAAACAAGATTATCAATGGTAGAGCGACCCTGACGGAAATTGCCCTGGCATGGAGCCAGTAGGCCACGTGACTCCAGGACTCAACACAACCGCAGACTTACGATACGTTCTAACAGCTTACAAAGAATGTTTATGAGGCTGATGGGCCGATAGCTATCCACATTAAGTGGATTTTTACCAGGTTTGAGCACTGGAATGATGGTGCTCTCCTGACATTGGAAAGACACCATCACATCAGATCCAGTTGACGATGATGAGATGTCACTTGCAGTCGGACAAGAGCTGTTTAATCATCTGACTGTGGATCCGATCTGTCCCAGGAGCTGTGTTTGGGCAATGTGCAAGGATGCTGAGGAGCTCCCACTCTGTAAATGGAGCATAATAGAGTTCACTGTGACGTTCAGTGAACAAGAGTGCTTTTCTTTCCAATCGTTGTACGAGAGTGTGAAATGCTGGGGTAATTCTCTGATGCAGAGGTTCGAGCATAGTACTCGGCAATTGCATTTGCGTCAGTAGATAACACATCACTGATGTTATTGCCAGCAACACCTGTTGGGGTCTGATACCCACGAACACGTCTGATCTTCACCCAGACTTAGTTCACATTTTGTACCCAATGGTCGAGACGTACCTCTCTCAATACGCCTGTTTCCATCTTTTTATAAGCTGGCAAACATGGGCACAGAGCCATTTAGAAGCTATTAGGTGCTCTAGGGAAGGGTGCCACTTATGTCACTGTAGAGCTCGCCAATGCTCTTTAATGGCCTCGGCAATTTCCGGCAACCACCAAGGTACTGACTTTCGCCAGGGGCACCCTAAAGAACAAGGGATCGTGTTTTCCGCCGCAAAAACGATTGTTCTAGTGACCTGCTCAACTACCGCATTGATGATACCATGTTGAGGAGATTCAATGGTGACATCAGAGGTGAAAGCTTCCCAGTCCATCTGGTTTCGTCTACATTTACTTTTATACTCCACAAGCCGCCCAACGGTGTGAGGCGGAGGGCACTTTACGTGCCACTGTCTTTACCTCCCTTTCCTGTTCCACTCGCATATGGTTCATGAGAAGAGTGACTCCCGAAAAGCCTCCGAGCGCACTCGAATCTCTCTAATTTTAAATTCGTGATCTCCTCGGGAGGTACAAGTAGGGGGAAGCAATATATTCAATACCTCATCCAGAAATTCACCCTTTTGAAACCTGGAAAGCAAGCTACACTACGATGCAGAGCGCCTCTCTTGCAGAGTCTGCCACTTAAGCCTGCAAAACATTTCTGTAATGCTATCATGCTTACCAAGTAACCCTGTGACGAAATGCACCGCTCTTCTTTGGATCTTCTCTATCTCCTCTCTCAACCCGACCTGGTACGGATCCCACACTCATGAGCAATACTCAAGTATAGGTCGAACGAGTGTTTTGTAAGCCACTTCCTTTGTTGATGGACTACATTTTCTAAGGACTCTCCCAATGAATCTCAACCTGGCACCCGCCTTACCAACAATTAATTTTATATGATCATTCCACTTCAAATCGGTCCTTACACATACTCCCAGATATTTTACAGAAGTAACTGCTACCAGTGTTTGTCACGGTGGTTCACATAATCATACAATAAAGGATCCTTCTTACTATGTATTCGCAATACGTTACATTTGTCTACGTTAAGGGTCAGTTGCCACTCCCTGCACCAAGTACGTATCCACTGCAGATCTTCCTGCATTTCGCTGCAATTTTCTAATGCTGCAACTTCTCTGTATACTACAGCATCATCTGCAAAAAGCCGAATGGAACTTCAGACACTATCTACTAGGTCATATTGTGAAACACAATGGTTCCATAACACTCCCCTGTGGTACGCCAGAGGTTACTTTAACGTCTGTAGACGTCTCTCCATTGAGAACAACATGCTGTGTTCTGTTTGCTAAAAACTTTTCAATCCAGCCACACAGCTGGTCTGATATTCCGTCGGCTCTTACTTTGTTTATCAGGCGACAGTGCGCAACTGTATCGAACGCCTTCCGGAAGTCAAGGAAAATAGCATCTACCTGGGAGCCTGTATCTAATATTTTCTGGGTCTCATGAACAAATAAAGCGAGTTGGTTCTCACACGATCACTGTTTCTGGAATCCATGTTGATTCCTACAGAGTAGATTCCGGGTTTCCAGAAATGACATGATACGCGAGCAAAAAATTCTACAACAGATTGACGTCAGAGATATAGGCCTATAGTTTTGCACATCTGCTTGACGACCCTTCTTGAAAACTGGGACTACCTGTGCTCTTTTCCAATCATTTGGAACCTTCCATTCCTCTAGAGACTTGCGGTACACGGCTGTTGGAAGGGAGGCAAGTTCTTTCGTGTACTCTGTGTAGAATCGAATTGGTATCCCATCATGTCCAGTGGACTTTCCTCTGTTGAGTGATATCAGGTGCTTGGACACTTATTTCGATGTCAGCCATTTTTTCGTTTGTGCAAGAATTTAGAGCCCATCTTGGTAGACGTCCAGGGGGGGATGGCACTGGGGGAGTGGCAGGAAGATGGCAAAGTGGTCACCACCACCCGAGTCATCGTGGGCTCTCCAGTGGACAGATGGGAGAAGTCCTGGGCTGCAGAGGGATACATAAACGGCCGAGTAAGTGCCACGAGTCACACTGAAATGTGTGGAGGCGCCAGTATTTCAGAGGCAGAGGTCAAGTTGAGACAGGAAAGTTTCGACATCTCTACCCCGGCCAGTAAGCACAGTGCCACCGCACAAGGGGTTATGGGTGTTAAATCTCCCATCAGAAGGAAAGGTTTACGGTGTTGATGAATCAGTGCAGCCAATGGGTTCAAGGGTACTGCATCATCTGGAGGAAGATATACATTGCAGACAGTTATTTCGTGTGTCGTCCCTATCCTGACAGCCACAGCATCAAGAGGGGGTTTGAAGGGGCGCAGGTTCATTGCATACTGAGTTCAGGACAGACACAAACTCCACTTGACACACTATTATAGTCACTACGGTTCCTGTAATATCCCTGATAGCTGCAGAGGGAAGGGGTCCGCACTGCGGGAAGCAGGTTTCCTGGAGGGCAATGCAGAAAGCAGGAGTAAAGCTAAACAGTTGCGATAGCTCAGCCAGGTAGTGTAAAAACTGCCGCAATTCCACTGGAGGACAACGTTATTGTGAGACTGGGAAGGCATGAAGCATGCAAGGAGACAGGTTATGCCTCAGGATCACCTGCTGCCACTGATTAAGTTTTGTATCCATTCCTACTGTGGATGAGGCATCAGTGAGATCCAGGTCCTCTGGGGATGCTGAGATCTCCACCTCATCTGTAGGTGCAGTTCCAGGTGCAGAAATGGTAGGGATTGGTGGTGATGGGGCCACCAGAGAACTTTTCTTAGCAGACTTCTGTGTTTGTTCGCCATCTTGCTTCCCTTTAGGGGCTTGCTGGGAGGACTTCTCTGAAGTAGCTTCAGGCAAGGAGGAAGACCATGAAACTGTTCATCCAGCAGCTTTTTGCTCCTTTAGCCATTGGCGAGTGTCCACTGTGGCATTAGTGGAGACCTTGGGACAGAGGGCCCCAGGAGGCACACATTCCACATGAAAGGAGCCAGGGGGAAGCTGTTGCTTCTCTGGCTGGGGGAAGGGTACTTGTGATGGCGCTCGTAATGTAGCTGCAGCATATGTGGACGTCAATCGAACGGGGTGTAATTGTTCAAATTTATGTTTAGCCTCTTGGTAACTCAACTGGTCCAACGTCTTGTACTTCATGATTTTCTGCTCCTTTTGGAGTACTGAACAGTCTGGCAAGCAGGGGAAGTGCTGCTCTCAACAGCTGATACAAGTGGGAGGAGGCATATGGAGTATATGGATGCAGAGGACATCTGCAGTCTCAACATGTGGCGTTGGAAGTGCAGCAGGAAGACGTGCCTGAATTTCCAGCATTTAAAGCACTGCACAGGGGGAGAGATGTATGGTTTAACGTCACAGTGGGAAACCATCATCTTTTCCTTTTCAGACAATGGATCACCCTCAAAGGCCGAGATGAAGGCACCGGTAGCACTCCTATGGTCTTTGGGTCCCCTGTAAAAGCACCAGATGAAATGAACACGCCGCCGTTCTAGATTGTCAGACTGCAAGAGGAGGTCTCGATGGAAAATAATCCTCTGGACCATGTTGAGGCCTTTATGGGGAGTGACGAAAACACGAATACCACCCAGCTGGTCACAAGCGAGTAACGCCTGGGGTTGCGCTGGGGATGCTGTCTGAATCAAGACTACACCGCTTCCCATCTTTGACAGCACTGTCACTTCCCCAAACTTATCCTCAAGATGTTCAACAAAAATTGAGGCTTCATAGATACAAAGGAGCCCCCAAGTATTCTGTTACATACTAAATACCGAGGTGAATATGGTTCTCTTCCTGTAGCCCTATGGTCCTCCCATGGTGCAGTCAGGGAGGGAAATGATTTAGGGTCATATCTGTCAGCACTGTACTCGATCTTGCCCTTCTTAGAGACTGCTGTCGCTGTACAGTCACCAGCAAGAGATGACTTAGTCCACTTCATTGTCGGTCATCTGCCCTGACGCCACCCACTCTGATCAGGGGCTGTACCCACGGACACCAACCAGCGACAGCAAAGGCCACCTGGCATGATGGCCGTTGCCAGGATTCCTGATGCCCCAGGAAGATAGGCATCTACTCCTTGGCATACGTGGTGAGTTAACAGCTCAGGCATCAGCAGTGAAATCCCTGTGTTGCCTCTACAAAATGAATTGATACTCCCCCAGAAGGGGTAGTGATCATTGAAATGCCCAAGGAGTAACAGTGGGCCGGGGGGGGGGGGGGGGGGGGGGTTGTTGAAAAGAAAGTTGTTGGATCAAGGTGGTCAAACAAAGTAAGTGGCCTACTGAGAGGTGAGTAAACATTGCAAATGGTGGTCGAAAAGGTCATTTTTAATTGCACCACTACTGCTTCCATTAGGGTGCAAAGGGGAGTACATTCACTGATCACATCAGTGTGAACCAATGTACAGACCCCTCTAGATGCATGCCCTCTCAGGACCAGCACACTTCTGTCAGAATACATGATAAGCACACAGTGTTGGGAAATGATCAGGTAAAGTGTTATAGTTTCAGCAGGTGACAGTAATATCCATTAGATAGATTCACAAGCCATGATTACTAAAAAAGCATTTTATGGAACGACCAGTTTTGACAGAGCTATATGATCATCAGATCTAACGCTTTTGAATTTGTACAACATACACTAAAATCGCAGCACCAAGAAGGAGATGTTCAACATCAATGAAAGTTAGTAGGAGTGTTTCTATACCTGAAAGTTGAAGTCTACTCAAATTTTGCACCAGTTGCATAAGAGTGGCGCTAGTAGCATCACTATGATGCTGTGAATCAGGTTTGCTTTGAATACATGCTGTAACAGTCGTGAGGATTATTCGCCTTTGACATTGGGATGGTGAACTGATGTTAGTCAAGAGCGCCTTTAAGATGACAAAGACACCATTATCAACACCTCACCGAGTTTGAACAAGATCGTATAATAGGGTTACGGGAAGCTGGCTGCCTTTTCTGCAACACTGCGGAAAGACTTTGGAGGAATGGAGGCACTGTGCATTACTGCTGGCAGCGGTGGTCTCAAAAATATACGGTTGCAGCATGACCGGGTACTACCAAGACGGAAGAACCATTTGTTTGGTGTACGGCTCTGGCGCATTGTACTGCATCTGCAGCAGCGATTTTAGCACCTATTGGTACCACAGTGACACAACAAACTGTTACAAATCCGTTACATCAAGGACAGCTCTGAGCAAGATGCTTTGTAGCACATATTCCACAGACCACAAACCATCGTCATTTGCGACTTCAATGGTGTCAAGCAAGAGCTCATTGGAGGACAGGATGGAGGTCGGTTTTTTCATGAAATCTGGTTCTACCTCTGTGCCAGTCATGGCCACGTGCTGGTTAGGAGGAGACCAGTTGAGAGCCTGCAACCAACCTGTCTGTGCGCTAGACACACTGAACCTACAACTGGAGTTATGGTCAGGGGTGTGATTTCACATGACAGCAAGAGTACTCCGTGGTTATCCCATGCATCCTGACCACAAATTTATACGCCAGTCTCGTGATTTGGCCTGTTGTGCTGCCCTTAATAAACAGCATTCTTCATGGTGTTTTCCCACATAATACGACTCGCCCAGATATCGCTGTTGTAACCCAACATAGTCTACAGGGTGTCAACATGTTGAACAACATCAGATGACAACTCGGCGTCATCCATAAACAGCATTAATCATACCTGTATTGTATGATCAAGCACAACAGGCATGGAATTCCATCCTACAAACTGACATCTGGTACCAATATCTTACGCTTACATTAACCTATGATCTTCCAATGTTAATCACTTAAGTATGTACCTAGACAAACATATTCCTAAAGTTTCATTATCCTACATTATTTACTTTTTGGTACTGTGATTTTTTTTTTTTCTGACAG
The DNA here is from genome assembly GCF_023897955.1 of Schistocerca gregaria. Lineage (NCBI taxonomy): Eukaryota > Metazoa > Arthropoda > Insecta > Orthoptera > Acrididae > Schistocerca > Schistocerca gregaria. Next base: position 297,271,620 of record NC_064931.1, read on the forward strand.
TGTATTATCCATCAGTATTACAAGTTGCTTTACGTTGCATATTTACAAATGGTGTTCAAAAAGTGAGGTGACTTGCCAAATTGAGTGGGCAATGTACATTCGATTATTGATCTTTATTTTGTTATATTGGTGCATATGTTCACAGTTTCAAGTGTGCAGCATACTTCATTTGTTTTGACAGATAGAAAGGTTAGACATGTTTCAGTGTGCTCAGCGATTTTTGATTATTATAAAAAATGGAGCAAAGAATTTGCATCAAATTTTGTGTGAAAAATGGAATAAAGTGCGAAAACACTTGAAATGTTGACAGTGGCATATGGTGAGACCGCTATAAGTAAAAAAACATTAAAAAGTGGTACAAGCTCTTCCACGATGGTCGAGAAGATGTCAATGATGAGCCTCATTCTGGACGACCCAGCACATCAAGATCAGATGATAACGTCGAAGCTGTGAAGAAAATTGTTTTGGAAAATCATCTAATTACCATAAGAAGTTGCTGAGGATGTTGGTATATTGGTCTGCTCCTGTCATGCAATGTTTTTGGATGTTTTGGGCATGAGACTTGTGTTAGCGAAGTTTGTTCCGAAATTTCTCAATTTTGATCCGAAGAACCATATGATGAGTATTGCTCAGGAAATCTTGAATGATGTCAAGGATGATCCTGATTTGCTCAAATGGGTCATAACTAGTGACTGAACACGAGTTTACAGTTATGACATCGAAATCAAAACTCAATCGCCCCAATGGAAGCATCCTGGAGAGCTGAGTTCGATTAACTGTCAAAGTTTTGCTCATTGTTTTTTTCAATTACCGTGGCATAGTGCATCATAAATTTTTGCCTCAAGGTCATATGGTCAATAAGAAGTATTACCTTGACGTTGTGCACCGCTTGTGAGAAGCAATACACAAAAACATCTGAAGTTGTGAAAAAACAATTCGCAGCTTATGCATCACAACAATTCCCCTGCTCATTCATCGCTGCCTGTGAGAGACTTTTTGGCCAAAAACAACCAAATCATGCCTCAGCCACCACATTCACCAGATTTGGCACCCTGAGACCTTTTTCCTGTTCCCAAAACTGAAGAGACTTATGAAAGGACAAAGATTTTCAATGACTGACGAAATAAAAACTGCAACGCTGGAAGCACTCAAGGCTGTACCAAAAAGTGCTCATAATAAGTGCTTCGAGGATTGGAAGAAGCGTTGCACAAGTGTATTGTATCTGAGGTGGATTATTTTGAAGGGGACAACATGAATATTTATGAATGAATAAATATTTTTTCATCAAAATATAAAGTCACCTTACTTTCTGAACACACCTCATACACTCCACTACCATGAACATCACTACACTTCGGCATCGCAATTGCAAAAACACATAATGTGAAGTGATTTATAACACTGATGGATAATGCAGTGTATAAATTCAAAAGCATAAGAACGGATTATGACAGCACAGTTTTGTCAAAAGTGGCCTTCCAATAAAACGGTTTTTAGCGACCTTGATGTGTGAAGTTTTTTCAGTTACCATGTATTGGAGATTGCCCCCGACTGACCAAGTCAGGAATATACGATATCCATAACAATTCCACTGAATAATCAAGTCAAAGTTGTTCAAGTTAGGAGTGAAGGGGCCAGAAGAATAGGTCATGTTCCAGGATCACTGCCCATCACCAATAAGGGAGGAATCACATCACCTATCAGTTCAGAATCCAATGGTAGGGGCGGGGGAGAGAGGGGGAGGAGGGGGAGGAGGGGGAAGGGGTATGCGGCCTCTCCAGGGTCACTGGTGTAGCATTTTCCCAGTCCTCCTCCACCACCACAGCAGCAGCCTTTGACGGATGCTATTCCTGCAAGGGCCTATTCGTGACAACTGTGGGGATGAATGAAGAGCAAACAGCCCTATGTCCTATAGGTTGCAGTTCCTTTAGCAACTGGCTGACATTGAGTTTCTGATCTGAGGGTTTGAATGAACAGCAATCTCAGGAGGGAGCCCAGACACTGATAGACACCTTAAGAGAAAGTTGCTCCTCTGGCCAATTGGGGGAATGGTTTCCAAAGATGGTGCCATGAGAATCACAAGAAGGGAGGGCAGTGGGAGAACTGTTTTCCAAAAAAATTGAGGTCATGAGAGTGATGGCTATGAATTTCGCACAGTTGGATGTCTCATCAATGGGATGTATGCGTTCATATCTTTTTTCATGCCTCAGTATATGACAGGTGGTCAATAGATTTATATTCCAGTATTTTATTTCATTTCTTGAAGGCTGAGCAAACTGGTGAACACGGAGGATAATATTACATGCAACTGACATGACAAGGTGCTTATTCACAAGCACTACCTTCATGAGTTATCATCTGCAGTTACCACATTTTGGGCCCACCACACAGTGGGATGACATATGACCAAAGCACAAACATCTGAAGCACATCACAATTAAGTTTTCTTGGGAGGACATTCTCTTCTGAGGCTAAGATAAAGGTGATTGTATCTACTCGATTATCCTTGGCGCCATTTTGGATGCGTCAGGCACAATGAACGCATCGCCGCTCAAGATTTTTCTGAAGCTCTTTGTCTGTTTGGAGTGTAAGGTCTTGACGTAAGATGATACCTTGGATGATATTCCAAGTCTTGTGTGTGGCAATGGTCACTCAATTGCTACCCAGACGTTCACATGCTCCAAGGACCATAGATTATGCAGTAGAGAAGGCATTAGGCATTAATAAATAGTGATCCATTGTCTCCCCCCCCCCCCCCCCCCCCCGGCAACTCTGCTTCTACAAATTTACCTTCAATATGTTCCACACACAATAATTGATTTGTCTCAGTAAAAGAATCCATATCAGTTGAAGTATATAGTACAAATTGGACACATGGAGGAACAATGTAGAACAGAAAGTGGCTGCCAAGGAGCTTGGCATGATGATGCGACTGGTCTGCTTAGCCATAATAGGTATAATTAGCAGCACACCCACAGCTGAGGTGGAAACCACAAAGGATATGCCCAATTACACCTGTGGGTTAAAACAGACTGGGCATACGGGCTTAAAACTGGAAAAAAAATGGATAACTTCAGAATATCCTGAATCCCTTTATCAAGATATGGAATGTGATGAATATAGGAATGGTTGGGGAAATGCCAGCTGACTGTACAATAACTTCCAGCTACTTCAATATACCTTTCAATTTAAGAACTGGAAAAAGGGAGCACTTGGAGGACAAACCACAGCACTGTGCAGGAGACATGATCTGGTTTACTGACAGTCGAAAGCATTGACATCAGTGTGTAGGGGACACAATCTCGACTAGAGAGTGCAATCTCTAGCGATGCTGGCCATGGTATTCCAAGTGGAAATATCCACAGTCAGTGTATGTGAGGAGGAGAATCTGTATATATGCTACAAAAATCATAGCATCTACATTTATTGAGATAGCCAAGAAACTCTGACATCCATCTCAGCTCTCGTAAAGAGATCTAAGATCATTCAGAATGTCACAAAGCCCTTGTGAGACAAGGGAAAGCAACAGGGTAAACCTTCCGTGAGTACCTGCTAATTCAGGAATCACTGGCAATGATCACATTGATACGACTGACAGGACAGGTGCACCAACTCCATTTACTGGACTGAAACCTGTCCTTGTCATCACTAAGGTGACTGTTAATTCAAAGTGATGGAACTGCATTGGAAGGCAGCAAGTAGAATGAAAAAACGGAAAGCTAATGATGCTAAAACCTGTTTTAAGAGAAGTTGCGTAGTCCTGGGCTTGAACAGAAGACAGACTGAACTCATGGTACAACTAATGACAGGCCATAGGAAACACCTAAACACGATGGTTATGGAGAAAGAAGCTGATAGCTGTACGCTATATAGTTAGGGTGATGAAACCGCATCACATCTAATCTACCAATGTGAAGTGTTGGAGATTAAAAGACAGAATATTAAGTTCAGCAAGCCTTGAAATAACCATCTTTAATAAAGAACTAGTAAAGGTCCTCCTACTACTCTTTATGGGTAATAGTTGGCTTCACTAGAATCACAGGGATTGAAACCATATAATAAACCCTGTTTCGGTGTGGGATTAGTCGGCTAGGAACACATTTTTATCTCCCTGTTCAAACCAAATGAAAATGTTGGATAGATTGTTTCACTCCAAGATGTCCAGCTTGGCCTCTTCCTATGGGGTAACCAAGACAGGGAAAACAGTAGGGTTGTAAGTGTCTGCAAATATGTTTCAATTCCTCTCTGAAGAGAGAGCCTGATGATAACATCCATTGTTTTGATGTAATTTAATATGTTTCATGTGCGTAACGACTGCCGTAATGCTGCCAACTTCAGTCAAGGGCACTCTCCACACGTGTGACTCAGCCGCAGCAAGGGGCATCTGGCATGTTGGCCGGTGCCGAGAGTCCTGATGTCCGATTAAGACAGGCATCTGCTCCTTGCCATACAAGGTTAGATAGCAGCTCTGGCATCAGCAGTGATCACCCCTGTGTGTCAGTGGGCTCTAACGAAAGGGTACCTAACAACCCCACCATGTCAGACTAGCTACCACAGTGGCTTTGAAGTGTATACATATGAATAAAGGCAGTTATTGTGCATAGTGTTGTCAACACCATACGCAGAAGATTTGACATTAGATGTTGCTCTCTAGTCAGTCCACACTACAGTGGGAAACCCAGAAGGGGACCAAAATTTACTTTAGACAAAAGATGAAGTACCGTAAATGAACAAAGATGTTCAGTAAAGAAGGTAGAACCTTTGGGACAGTTGTATCAACATCAAAGGCTGCCATCATAGTAGGGTAAGTGAAGAAAGTTAAGGATAATTGCAGATTGATGATTGCCACACAAGAAAGGAAGTAAGTGCTGCAATAGCTTGGCACTCTATGCTTGCCATGCACATACTCACAAAAGAGTCCTGAGCCACCTGGGGAGTCCCCTCTACAAAGGGCCTCATTGTTTCCTCTTTGTAAGTAGTATTCTGAAACGAATACTGCATCCTAGAAATGGTGTAGCCCTCCCACAGTTTATTACGCGATCCTGACCAACTGAACCATATGCCACTCACAATATTACCAGTTATTTGCTTAACCACTACCCTGTACCAATCTTATCCAAATGAAAGGTATGCCTAATACAACTCTACTCATAGACAGTTTACATTGCCACTATTAAAATTAAATTAGTTCAATATTGTTCATCACTAAAACAATTAACTTTTTTAGTTTAAAAATAAAAAAAAATAACAACAAACAAAAGAAAAATGACTCTTGTTTAAAAATTATTTTATAGTTTTCAATAAATTGTTCATAACTTGAAAACAAGTGAGAAAGAAGGAGAAGGCTATGTTAATACATTCACAAATCAAGACAATAAGATCTGAGAGACTTGCATCAAGATGATACAAATTGAAGGAAGCAGTATCATGGGCAAGTAATGGTGACAGCAAGTAATGTATCACTACTAAAAATAAAACTGTATGTTTAATGCATGCACCTACCTTTCCCTGAGGAAGTCGGCAAATTCTTTGCTTGCAACCAAACCATGTTTCATATTCTGATAAAGAACAGTGAAGCCATTGTTCTTCTCTCCCTAAAAAATTAAAGTATTCTTACTCACTGATTTTAGTGGCAGACACTATTGCATTCACACATTTTTTTCTTATCTTCTAATTTATCTAGTTCTCAATCTGCAGAAGTGAGAAACCTGTCAACAAATAGTCTTTCCTAGTCTCTGGATGTAGCAGCATTTTGTTGCACTTTATTCCAAAAATGGAAAACTGAAGCATTTTTGGCCTCTTCAGAGATATAAAGGTTGGACTAAAACATGGAAACACAGCAAAAAATGCATTCATCAACATAAACATAGATGATAGCCAAGTCTGTAGATTGTGCTGTTTTATTTGACCATGAATGGCATATGTCCCATACGCTGCAAATGTCTGTCATTGTCAGAACAACATTCTGTGTAGTTGTAAGAGCATCATGTCAGAATTAACTGAATTTGAACATGGGCAAATTGTTGGTGCCATATGGTGAGTACTTCCGTAACCAAGGGAGCTGAAGTGTGTTGTTTTTCAAGAGGCACCATATCAAAGATTTATGCCACATACAGGAAAACTGGAGAAACATCAGATGCTAACAAGAGACCACACAACAATTGGATTTTTGTATTTTTTTATATTTATGCTTCGTGAAGTTCAGAATTCAAGTACCAATATCACAAAGCAGATCAATGCAACTCTCAAAAATTTGAAAAAATTGACTTTGAAGTTTTCCAAGCATATTTAATACCTTAATGTAACACCATTTTTTTCACGGGCAAGGCTCTGGTAGAATGCTTGTCTGTCATATGGAGAGCATGGTTTGACTCTTCACTGAACCAAATCTTTCAACAAAGATGCGGCTTCTACAAGCATTTCTGTGATGTGTAAAATACATAAATATGGAAGTGGGGTGGGGTTGGGGGTAGTGGTTGTACTCTAGACTGAACTGGCTTTTGTCTTATTTCCATTTTGTCCATATAGTTCGAGTACCTACACTGTTCAGAAAGAAAATTTATCCAACGTACGCTAATTAACATAAATCTACTGCTCCTTTTGATGAAAACTGCACATCATCTTATTTTTAATTACATGTTGTGCACAAAAATAAATTCATAATTCTTAAGCTTTTATAGAAGATGGTTAAAAAGAGAAAAACCATTACTTATTTCACCTTTATGTATTTTACACGTCACAGAAATGCTCATAGAACATGCACCTTTGTTTGAAAATTTTGTATTAGCCAGGAATCAAATCCAGCCACACCACACAGTAGGTGAATATCCTGCCATAGAGCTACACTGACTGGGGAGGGAGGTATTAAGGATGCTTGAAAAACTTCAATGTTTAGTTTCTTAAGAATTCTTTGGAGTTGCATCGAACACTTTCAGCAGATTGATATTCGAGTTCTGAAGTTCATATGGCACAAATAAAAAACATTACGAAAATCTGATTGCCATGTGGTCTCCCTGAAAGTCACAATATGGATGAAAGAGTATGCTGTGTGATCATGAGAGACTGCCACTGAATAGAATTGTGACAAAAATTATGACATCATCTGCAAAAGTCATTGCAGAACTGAACTTTGCTCTCCCGAGCCCTGTAAACACCAAAACAGTATTAAGGGGAGTTCCATAAGCAGGGCTGGTCTGTCAAGAACCAGGATCAATTATTTGATCTCCCCTGGGCACCACAGTCACTAAATCTCAATATTATGGAGCCTTTATGGTCTGTTTCGGAGAGTAGGTTGCTTGTTTTCTATCCTCCTCCATCATTGTTACATGAACTTGTCACTATTTGGCTGGAAGATGAGAATAGTATTCCCTTGAAAACCATACAGGACCTGTATTTATCCATTCCATGATCACTGGAAGTTGTTTTGAATGCCAATTAGTTTCCTACGTCATATTAGGCATGGTATTTTGGTGTTTCCATAATTCTGCCCACCCCCAGTACCACCCACCACTACTGTTGTGCAGATAAAAATCATCGATTTGATGAAAAATTGCTCTTCATCTTATTTCCAATTATATGTTAGACACAAAAATCCACTTTTCATTGCAAATAAAAAAGATTGTTGACCAAAATTATTTAAGTTGAAACATTACAATTTTTTTCCATTTTGTTTGTGTCAGGCTTCACACAAACACTCTTAGAACATGTAATTTTGTTTAAAAATTTGAATCCGATGGAAACTGAACCCATGCTTCCCACACAGCAGGTAAGCATTCTACCACAGAGCCACATTGCTTGTTGAAAAATGCTTACTTTAGCATATTAAAGAAGGCCAGAAAACTTCAAAGTCAATTTTCTTGAGAATTTTTGAGGGTTGCATTGAGATTCTTTAGGATACTGATATTTAAGTTCTTAAATTCATGTATCATGAATATAAAAAAATTACAAAAATCCGATTACCTTGTGATCTCTTTGGCAGCTTAACTGTGCTGGATGCCTACTTCTTAAAATATTACTTCTGCCAATGAGAACTAAGTCATAACAATTATTGATAAAAATTCAGAATACAGTTTATTTACTGTAAGTGCCAGTACAGAGTGGATGTACAAACAATCACTGTAGCTATATGCTAATAGCAGCTTGACTTGAATCTTAAACCAAGATGTGTTCTACATTCCATGACTGGTGTCTACACGAAACATAATGACACTGACCAAACAAAGAAAATTAAAAGTATTTGTTACAACAGCACAATGCATTAAATAAGCACGAAGCTCTCAAATGGTGTGACATCAGTAGCAGTTATTCCCCATTAAGGTCAGACACAGATGTGATTCCACAGGTGAAGTAAGGACAGAAAATCTGTCCAGCAACACTGATAACCAGACCATACTTCTGACATCACATGATGAAGCCCAACACTTTCATATGGGGTCATTCCATGTGAAATAGCCTAATTCCACAATGTTTTCCTGCTCAACCGGCGTGGATTTCGATGGAACTGTGTGAGGGCATTCACCCATGTCTCCTATTAATATTGGAGAGTTCAACATTCATCAAAGCAATACTGGCCAGGATATTAATTAGTTTGACTCCACGTGCAACTGTGCAGAGCGAGCATACATTTCTGGTGACTTTGAGCTAATATACCTGCAGCAATGTTTTGATGACAGAAATTAAGTTTGGCCATCTTGGACAATTTTATTCATTCTCTTAAGAATAATAACAAAAATAATTTTCCAAGCCATGCTCAGCTAGAAACGTTTAGACAAAACAGCCTGAAAAAATTTCAAAGTTTAGCTTCTTATATGACTAACATGAAACTTGGCATATAATAATCTAACACCACAAGGTTCTCTAATATCAACTTTCATTCATGTATTACTTTCCGGTACTGAATAAAGTTAGTGTAAAGTTGAAGATCTTGTAAGAAAATAAAAAATACAGTATTTCTGACCCAATTTTGAAAAAAAAAACTATGTTCTATGAAACTTTCCAAGCTTGGACACTTAGGAAGAAAATTATTTTGATACCAAAAGAAGTTTGTTTGATCTTCCAACATGAGCTAACAAGCCTAGATAATTTGAATAGAATTCGGGGTCAAAAATCACGGTACAAAAAATATATAAAATTTGGATTTTTATATCTTTTAGAATAATGCTGAACACTGAATTTAATATGCAATAGGTCGACAGTAGAAGGATGTGGAACGCAAAATCTCATTCACCAACAGTTTTCCAGTTATCTTCAAATTAGTTAAAAAGATGATGATTTTTTATGAGAAGGTGGAAATAGGGTATATTCGACTCTTCTTTTACAAATACGATTTCCTCGTAAAGCTTTGGAACCAATCTCATTTGAAACAACAATGTTTTAAACCTTCCGGAACAGTGAGTAATTTCCAGCAATGGCTAACAATGCTACTTAAATTGAGGCAAAGTAGCCAGAAAAATCACACTGTGAATCAAGTTTTAACTTTGAATTCTTATATCTCACTGATTAAAGGTATGTTAAACATGAAACTTTGGAAAACCTCAGCTAAGCAACATAAAGTTTCCAAATATAAAATATCATTCACGTACTGCTTTCTAAATTTCTGCAAAATCAGTTCAAACATGACTTTCACAAAAATGCAGAAAAAGATTACATTCAGTTCACTTTCAGAAAACCTGTTTTGCATAACTAACTTCAGACTAATCACAATATGAAACAGAACTTTTTCCAGCATTCAGAAATTTGTGTTTGATTTTCCAGTGTGCACTAACAATACCAGAAAATGCCAGACAAATTTGAGAGAATGTACCATGGGTGCAGGCTACATTGCAGCAACCTACTGTCCATATTTTAACACAAGTGGCTTTTATTTTTAAATTGACAAGTAATATATCACTCTACTGCATATCAAGCCATCCATCTCGGTGGTTTCATTGAGTAAATTAAAGTTCCCAGTATGGGATGCCACCCTATAGCGAGGCCATCCTGTCTTCCAGGCCAATGAAAGGAAGCAGACAGGCCCGGAGGATGCATAAATTTTATCAGTGCATCATTTTATTCCATTGATATGTTAATAATGCAGCAGTAGTCAGAAGTCTAAAATAAAAAATATTACATTTTCTTGCCGCATATGTTACATACTATTACAGATTTGGGAATCAGAGATGTGGTACTTTCAAATGGCTTTGTGAGCAAACAGGTATCACAGCAAGGCTTTGGAACTTAAATTAAGAAAGCATATTACAGACTTGGGAAACTGGATGAAGAAACCCACCTGTGGCTGGTATTGCACAGGTATCTGGCATGACCGCTGTGGTGATGGGGTACTGGTTCATATTCTTGAACCAGTAGCAACAATGTCACTATGGACCAACGCAATATAGTGAGATAATATTTGTCAATTTAAAAATAAAAACCACACACGATGAAACATTGGCAACATGTTGCTGCAATGTAACCTCCAGCCATGGTATATTCCCTCAAATTTGTCCTCCATTTTCTGGTATTGTTAGCACACACTACAAAATCAAACACACATTAATGAATGCTTGAAAACATTCTATTTCCAACTGTGATTGGTCTGAAGTTAGTTATGGAAAACAGGTTTTATGAAAGTAAACTGAACGCGATCTTTTTCTGCATTTTTGTGAAAGTCATGGTTGAACTGATTTTGCAGAAATTTAGAAAGCAGTATGTGAATGATATTTTACATTTGGAAACCTTATGTTGCTCAGCTGATGTTTTTCCAATGTTTCATGTTTATCATTTCTTTAATCAATGGGATATAAAAAAACCAAAGTTAAAACTTTATTCACAGTTTTTTTTTTTTTTTTTTTTTTTTAAACTCACTGTTCTTGGGGGTTGGGGAGAGGCTTGGAACGCATTGTTTCAAATAGGACTAATTTTGCAGCTTTAATAGAAAACAGTACTTGTAAAGGATGAGTCACATACACCTTATTTTCACCTTTTCAAGAAAATGTTCCTATTTTCAACTAATTTGAAGATTATTGGAAAATAGTAAGTGAACGAAATTTTTGCATTCCACATCCTCATGCTACTAACCTATTGTGTATTAAATTCCATGTTTACATATAAGAATCTGGAGTTTACATGGTTTTATTACTGTTTTTTTTTTTCCATGCCTGAAATCTATTCAAGTTATCTAGTCTTGTTAGCCCGCATTGGATCATCAAACTCCTTTTGGCATTGAAAATTGTGGTTTTCCTAATGAGAACAGCTTGGAAAGTTTTATTACAACACAGTTTTTTTTTCCTTCTGTTTTGCAAAATCTGGTCAAAAACACTGCATTTTTTATTTCTACAAACTCTTCAACTTTACACTAAATTTATTCAGTGTTGTAAAGTGGTATACAAATGAAACCTGATATTTGAGAACCTTGTATTGTTACATCACTACATGTGAAATTCCACATTAGTCATAAGAGGCCAAACTTTGAAATTTTTGAAGGCCATTTTGTTTAAACTTTCATGGTTGAGTATGGCTCATAAAATATTTTCATTTCATTCTTAAGAGAATACACAAAGTTATACAAGATGGCCTAATTTAACTTCTTTCGACAAAATATTGCCAGAGATATAACAGCTCAAAGTCGGCAGAAATTCATGCTCACTCTGCACAAATTCGGACATGGAGCCAAACAAGTGACTATTCCGGGAAGTATTGCTCCGACAAATGTTGAACTTTGCCAATGTTAATGGCGGACATGAGCGAATGTTCATATAAAATTTCGTCGAAATCCGTTATGGTGAAGCAGGGAGGCCTTGGTGAGTTGGCGTGGAATGATCCAATGGTATTGACTAAATAGTTACCAATTTCATTGGTGGCTAGCTTTTGATACTCTTCTTCTCAATACTGCAGATAGGAGACTATTGTGTAATCCAGTAAAAGTTCTAGAAGGCATTGTGACTGCAAAATGAAGGTTTGCACTTAAACGGAAAAATATGCACATGAGAAGAATTAAGTACCGAGCCTAAAACGGTTTCCGTTAAATGTAGAACTTCAAAAAATACATAAAATTTATTGACATCACAATTACTAAATTAATTTAGTAAAAGCATGCCCAAATGCAATATTCCAAGTTTCAGTTATTTAGTTTCTTTCATTTAATTTTAGCTGAAAAGCTCTTAATTTTACTGGAGTTTCATATATATTCACAATTATTACTATTGAAAATCATTATTGGTTTCCTTTGTTCAATTTTATATTTCAGGATTAGTGTCATGATTATGTTGTTTGTACAAAACATCTTCCTTCTACTCATTCCAGGATATTTTTTTTATGTTATGCACTGTCATGTCAATGAACCCAGACCTTACCAACAAAATTTTCAAAGTTGTTCAGGGATAGTTTCGGGGTAATTCTGCATAAAAGACCCACAATCTCCAGTATTTTTTTTTTTTTTTTACAGGGTAATACTTTACTTGTGATTTATTCCATTTGGTATCCCAATTACCTTTGTTTTTGTGAAAATACCTTCAAAGCAGAAATATCTGTAATCTGCAAACACTAAAACATAAAACAAAGAGTAACTCCTATGAAACACACATACTTTTATCACAATGTGTTCTATCTGGTCTGTCAGTGTGCAGTGCTGTATGTAACAAATGGCAGAGCTGTTCACAAACAGGTACTGTCCAAAATGTCAACCACCGTGATTACAGCAGGGGGTACAGTGATGCACCATCAATTGCCTTGTACACTCAAGAATCCAAGGAGTTTGGTGTACACTGTACATGGATACAACAATCCTAACAATTAGACACATGCGTCAACCACAGACTCATCAACTATCGAAATTCGCTAGACTGACAGAGACCTACCAACAATGGAAGAGGGTTGTAGAGTGTAATAAGCAGACATCTATCCAGACCATCACACAGGAATTCCAAACTGCACCAGGATCCACTGCAAGTACTATAACAGTTAGGCAGGAGATGTGAAAACTTGGATTTCGTTGTTGAGCGGCTGCTCATAAGCCACACCTGACGCCAGTAAATGCCAAACAATGCCTCACTTCGTTTAAGAAGTGTAAAAAATGGACAATTGGACAGTGTAAACATGTGTGGAGTGACGAATCACAGCACACAATGTGGCGATCTGATGGCAGAGTGTGGGTATGGCGAATGCCTGGTGTACGTCATCTGCCAGCATGTGTAGTGCCAACATTAACATTTGGAGGCTGTAGTGTTATTGTGTGGTCGTGTTTTTCATGGAGGAGGCTCACACACCATATTATTTGGCGTGGCACTATCACAGCCTGATGTTTTAAGCACCTTCTTGCTTCTCACTGTTGAAGAGCAATTCGGGAATTGCAATTGCATCTTTCAACACAATCAAGCACCTGTTCATAATGCATAGCCTTATGGTGGAGAGGTTACACAACAGTAACATTCCTGTAATGGACTGGCCTGTACAGAGTCGTGACCTCGATTGTATAGAACACCTTTGTGATGTTTTGGAAGGCAGACTTCATGCCAGGCCTCACCGACGGACACTGATACCTCTCTTCAGTGCAGCACTCCGTGAAGAATGGGCTGCCATTCCCCAAGATACCTTCCAGTGGCTGATTGAATGTGTACCTGTGAGAGTGGAAGCTGTCATCAAGGCTAAGGGTGGGCCAACACCATATTGAATTCCAGCATTACCGATGGAAGGTGCCACGAACTTTTAAGTCATTTTCAGCCATACGTCTGAATACTTTTTATCGCATAGGTCGGCCTGTACGCTTTTGTGCTGTAAGTGTCCCTTCATGTTTCCACTTCACTATCACATGGGAAACAATGGACCTAGGGATGTTTAGGAGTGTAGAAATCTCACATACAGATGTACGGCACAAGTGAAACCCAATCACCTGACCACATTCAAAGTCTGTGAGTTCTGCAGAGTGCCCCATTCTGCTCTCTCATGGTATCTAATGACTATTGAGGTTGTTGATATGTAGTACCTGGCAGTAGGTGGCAGCACAATGCACCTAATAAAAAATGTGTGTGTTTTGGGTGCATCTGTATACTTTTGATCACATAGTGTACTTTACATGGCCATTATCTTCCATTCTAACATGGAAGGATCCAGTTTCAGTAAACGCCTATGTACAGATGCCAAGGTACTGTTGCTGCAGGAACATCTCAGTATAGTGCTACTCTTCAAATACATCAGTGAAGCAATACATAAAGTGCATAACAGTCAACTCTTATTCAGTAAACCTACCAGCGGTTAAGATACAACTAACCCAAGAGAGAAATGAACAGTACCAAATGCAAGCTTCACAGTGAAGACATCAGAGGGCATTACTGTTTTAAAAAGCAAGCACCACCTGTGTACGGAACAAACTTGTTTGCAAACGACACACACAGCACATACTATCGACATTTGTATGGCTGTGCAGGTATTTTCAGTGTGATAGACACATTAAGATAAATTGTTGTAAGAAATCAAATGATATCCAATTACTCTGTAATGAGCCATTGGAGCTTCATACTGAAATATTAAGAGAATATCTCTACACAGACTTTAAGGAAGGAAGATTGAGTGTAACGTCCCGTCAACACTGAAGTCATTAGAAATGGAGCACAAGCTCAAACTGTGTCAAGGATGGCGAAGGAAATCGGTCATGACTTTTCAAAAGAACCTCCCAAAATTTGCCTGGAGCAATTTTGGAAAATTGCAGAAAACCTAAATCTGGATGCCCGGCCTCCCAAATGCGAGTCCAGTGTTCTAACCACTGTGCCACCTTGCTCAATGAACAGTCTCCAAAAATTCCAAAGGAGTTCCCTGTATATTGTTAATTGGATTGTACTGGCAGTTTAACCACCGAGAGCCTTCATCTGCTAGCAGTTTTTTCATACTGGAGCAAGTATTGGAGTTGCTTATGAAGGTGCAACCTTCTGAAACATGGACTGATCCTGCTGTAAAAGGAGGTATACAAATTAAAAAATTGAGAATGACAAACACTGTAGATCAGTCGTATAGAAATTGACAACAGTTAATGCCTGACTGTGATGCAAGTCGTGTAGTCTGCTAGTTTTACTTACACACTGAAAGGCAAATTGTGAATTTTTGGATGGACTATTACACCAAAATCAAAGAAACACTTCCTTGAATGAGACATTAGTGGCACTGAAACCTGGGCTTACTGCCATCAAAAAAACCGTGAGCAAGAGATTATATTCTTCAGTAATAACTGAGGCAGTCGGACAATTATTTGCAGGAAACATTATGTCTGTTTCTCAGGATTAAGCACAACTTATATAATGAAAAACGATACACAACTATCATTTATAGATCTCTTACGTATTCATCACCACCATACAGTAAAATGACTGCCGTAATTTTGCAACGTAACAACCCCACAACTTGTATTAATTTACGTCACGGGTAAAGGAGAGTAAGTTCAGTCTCCACAACATCAACTAAAGACCATGTAACACTCACACATTACTTTATTTATTTTTTTGGGAACTGTTTTCAGCTTCCTTACTGTGTAATTAGACGTTTGATTCTCTTTCTGTATTAGTCTTTTGTTATATTCACACTTGTTGTTTATTAATACTGTTAATAATAGTAGTTACTTCCCTTGTAGAGTAAGTTTGTGATTATCGTAGTCAGTTTTTTAACATCATCTTATTGTAGTAGCGGAACTTAGAAAAAGTAAAATTTTACCATGAGTGAGAAGTGTGGGCTTTGCCGTAGGTTCGTGAGTAGTGGATCGCGGTGCGAGACTTGTTCGAAGTATTTTCACTGGGGGGGAATGCAGTGGGGAAGCCAGTGGGCATTCTGGCGAGATCCTCTCCTGGAACTGCAGGTTATGTAGCAAGAGTAAGTTAATAGAGGAGCAGGAGCGTAAGACTTGTGCCCTTCAGGTGCAGTTCAAAAATGCACAGGAGGAGCTAGATAGGATGAGGAGGGAGAAGAGGGTTGGGGAATGGGAGCTGGCTGCTGGCAAGAGATCTGCTAGGAGAAGAAGATTTTCAGATAGTTTTACTATTGATGTTTACAATAGATATGACCAACTGTCAGAGTCTAGCGGAGAGGAATCTCTAGTAGATGTAGATGTAGGAAGTATGCAGAAGACATCAGTAGTTACTTTGGCTAGAACAGTTGCAAAGTCGAAGAGGAAGAAGAAGATTCTGCTGTTAGGTAGTTCGCATGGCAGAGGTGTAGGCCAGCAGTTGCAGGAAGTGCTGGGGAGTGAGTACCAGGTCACCAGCATTGTGAAGCCTAATGCAGGATTGGCTCAGGTGACTTAACATAGGGGGCTATGTAGGGATTTTACTAAAGAGGATCAGGCAGTGATAGTGGGTGGGGCTGGTAATAGTATTGATAGGGATGGGGAGTATGACATAGATGGTGACCTAGAAAAGATAGCCACTCAGACTGGCAACACGAATGTACATTTCGTGGAACTGTTTCAGCGTCACAATCGGCCTCATCTTAATACAGCTGTCAGGCGTAATAACATGAGACTTGGGGGGTGCACTGATGACAGAAAGCATTGGTCACATTTCAGTGGTGTCGGTGGAGTCTATCAGCAGGACGGGTTTCACTAGACATGGCCTGCACCTCAACAGATATGGGAAGGGGAGGTTAGCAAAGCTTATAGGTGACAGCATAGGCGGGGGTGGTGGGATCACTCACGGCAAAATTTCAGCAGTAGTGGGAGTTAGAGCTGCACCTTTTTTAGATTGAAGTCAGCTGATAGGTATTCCTGCTAAAGGGAAGTCTCTCTAACAAAGGAACCACTTTTGACAAAGCTTAGGTATCCGAGTAATGAGGAAATTAGTATATTTCATCAAAATATACAAGGTATTAGAGATAAAGTTAGTGAATTGCTTATAGATGTTGACTCCAATTATTGGTATATCTGAACACTTCTTAAATAAGGAGATAATTCAGAGGCTTCCTTTACCAGGATACAAGTTGGTTGGCAGCTTTTCTAGGAGCTCTTTGCGGTGTGGGGGAGTAGCCATGTATGTGAAAAACGGCATCCCATTTGAGTCAGTTGAAGTTTCAAAGTTCTGCACAGAAAAGGTGTTTGAATGTTGTGCAGGTGTGGTTAAATTTAATGGAGCTAAACTTCTAACTGTTGTTATTTATAGATCCCCAGACTCCAATTTCACAAAATTTTTGCTAAAGCTAGAGGAGGTTCTTGGTTCACTTTATAGGAAATACAAAAAGTCAGTTATATGTGGTGACTTCAATATTAATTGTATAAGTGATTGTGCAAGGAAGAGGATGCTGGTAGACCTCCTTAATTCATATAATCTTATGCAAACCGTATTTTTTCCAATGAGAGTGCAAGGGAACAGTAGAACAACCATAGACAACATTTTTGTTCATTCCTCATTACTAGAAGGGCATTCTGTTAGCAAAAAGGTGAATGGCCTTTCAGATCATGATGAACAAATTTTAACTATAAAAGATTTTTCTGCTGCAACACGTGTTAAATATAGTCATCAGCTGTTTAGGAAAGCTGATCCAGTTGCTGTAGAGACCTTTGTAAACCTTATCAAGAAACAAGAGTGGCAAGATGTTTATATCGCTGATACAGTAGACGATAAATAGAATGCTTTTCTCAAGACTTTTCTCGTGCTCTTTGAAAGTTGCTTTCCGTTAGAACGTTCAAAACAGGGTACTAGCACAAACAGGCAGCCTGGGTGGCTGAATAGAGGGATAAGAATATCTTGTAGAACAAAGTGGCAATTATATCAAAACGTTAGAAATAGTCAGAATCTAAATGCAGCAGCCCATTACAAACAGTATTGTAAGGTGCTTAAAACTGTTATTAGGAAGGCAAAAAGTATGTGGTATGCAGATAGAATAGCTAAGTCTCAGGATAAAATTAAAACCATATGGTCACTCGTAAAGGAAGTGGCTGGTCTGCAGAGACAGGTCGAGGATATAGAATCAGTGCGTAGTGGGAATGTCCGTGTTACTGATAAGTCGCATATATGTACAGTATTTAATAATCACTTTCTGAATATAGCAGGTGAACTAAATGGAAACCTAGTCCCAACAGGGAATCATATAGCGCTCTTAGAAAAAAATGTTCCGAGACTGTAACCTGAAATGCTCCTCCACGATACTGACAAGAGGGAGATTGAGTTAATAATTAAATCACTAAAGACCAAGAACTATCATGTATATGACGGGGTATATAGCAGAATACCGAAGTACTGTTCTATGTATGTTAGCCCAGTACTTAGCCATATCTGTAACTTTTCCTTTAGGAGTGGTCGGTCTCCTGACCGATTAAAGTACTCGGTAGTGAAGCCACTTTATAAAAAGGGAGACAGGGATAATATTGACAATTATAGACCTATTTCTATGCCATCAGTGTTTGCTAAAGTTATTGAGAAGGTTGTATATACAAAGTTACTGGAGCATTTAAATTCACATAATTTGCTGTCAAATGTTCAGTTTGGTTTTAGAAATGGTTTAACAACTGAAAATGCTATATTCTCCTTTCTCTGTGAGGTTTTGGACGGATTAAATAAAAGGTTGCGAACGCTAGGTGTTTTCTTTGATTTAACGAAGGCTTTTGACTGTGTTGACCACAAAACATTACTGCAGAAGTTGGGCCATTATGGAGTGAGGGGAGTAGCTTACAATTGGTTTGCCTCTTGCTTTAAGAACAGAAAGCAGAAGGTAATTCTCCGCAACATTGAGAGTGGTTGTTATGTTCAGTCCCAATAGGGCACTGTTAAGTGGGGCGTTCCCCAAGGGTCGGTGCTGGGGTCACTGGTGTTTCTTATTTATATAAATGATATGCCTTCTAGTATTACAGGTGATTCAAAAATATTTATGTTTGCTGATGACACCAGTTTGGTAGTGAAGGATCTTGTGTGTAATATTGAAACAGTATCAAATAATGTAGTTCATGAAATAAGTTCGTGGCATGTGGAAAATAATTTGACGCTAAATCAAAGTAAGACTAAGTTTTTACAGTTTCTAACTCACAATTCAACAAGAACCGATATTCTGATCGGACAGAATGGACGTAGTATAAGCGAGGCGGAAAAGTTCAAGTTCCTAGGTGTTCAGATAGATAGTAACTGTTGTGGAAAACCCATGTCCAGGATCTTGTTCAGAAACTAAATGCTGCTTTATTTACCATTAGAACATTATCTGAAATAAGTGACACTTCAACACGAAAAGTAGTCTACTTCGCATATTTTCATACGCTTATGCCGTATGGTATTATTTTCTGGGGTAATTCTTCGGATTCACAAAGGGTATTTTTGGCTCAAAAACAGGCTGTTCGAGCTGTACGAGGTGTAAGTTCGAGAACTTCTTGTCGACCCCTATTCAATAGTCTGGGAATTCTGACATTGCCCTCACAGTATATATTTTCTTTAATGTCGTTTGTTGTTAGCAATATTAGCCTATTCCCAAGAGTTAGAAGCTTTCACTCAGTTAATACTAGGCAGAAATCCAATTTGCATGTGGAATGCACTTCCTTGACTCTTGTGCATAAAGGAGTGCAGTATTCTGCTGCATCCATTTTCAATAAGCTACCACAAGAACTCTGAAGTCTTAGCAGTAGCCCAAACTCTTTTAAGTCTAAACTGAAAAGTTTCCTCATGGCTCACTCCTCCTATTCTGTCAAGGAGCTCCTGGAAGAGCTAAAAAATTAAGCTAATTCCAGTGTTACATTGTTGATTTTCTTTATTTAAACTTACGACTTGTCACCTGAATATGTTTTTTTTTATATTTCTTTTTATCTGTTTTCTAATATCATGTTATTAATTTCATGTACTGACTCATTCCATGACCTTGATGACTTCTCCTTAATTTGGTCCCACGGAACAATAAATAAATAAATAAAGAGGGTGGCCGTGCTACTGCATCCTATGTTCCTGGTAACACAACCTAAATCAATTAAGATGTCTATCAGGCTCCTGGCCTTTTTTAATAAACAAAGCAACACATGGGTATTACAAATATGGTCTCAAATCAAACTTGTGGAATTTGGAGATACATCTCTTTAGCTCTGAAGTACTGAATTAGGCTAAGATGTTTTTGTAGTTCAAAAAGTCACAAATAGACAAAGCATTCTATCACCTTACATCAGGTTATAGGAAAGTTGAGAGTCAACAATAAGAACTTGTTTTATAGTATAACTAGCAGAGTAGTGAGCATTTCCAGGGTATGTATTTATTCCAATTTTCTGTTAGTCCATCTTTTCCTCCCCATTCTCCCTCTGCCCATTTCCCCCTCTCCCTTATCCGGAGCCATCTCCTCATCTCCCCTTCTCTTGCCACCACACTATCACCCTCACTCAAATATGAGGCCTGTGATTCTTACCACCACCCCCCCCCCCCCCCAATTACTTCTTTCCAGAATGTAAGTAATATATATCAAATTTTGTTGAAATTGTCCCAAGGGCTTTTTACCTGTGGCTTTGCCCACTTAAGCACGTCAAATATATCTCCACATGCATTTCTAAACACACTTCACCTGCATGTCTAGTGAATTTTGCCCTGCAGTTTCATTTTCATGTTTATATCCTCTTATCTCCTGAAGTATGTGCTGCAGAAAGATATAATTTTGCCACTACGCCAGTGGTATACGTGGCTACTGACTGCAATGTGTGTTGTGAATACCGTTACTACTAAAGAAGGAATAAATTAAAATGCCATAGTTCATAGAGCAATTTTATTGCCAGAACAGTGAAAATAAACTTTTGCTTTCATCACTTCGAGAGGGCCGTCAGTAGAAAAACGTTTGAAATAAAGTGTAAAGTATGCTGCACAGCACTAAGTGCTCTCATTCTCTAATATTGCAAGAATAAAGTACAGGTATTGAGGCATCGTACGCTACACTTCTTTTTCACCCCTACTCGCATTCCTTTGATATATAAGTGATTCTCACCCCCACAATGATTATTTCCAGTCAGTGACATGTGTACAAAGTTTGGTCACAATCGGTCCAATGGTTTAAGAGAAGATGCAGAACAAACACACCTATGAGCATATGTACATTCACTTTTATAATTTTTATGGCTGTATGGGTTCATATATTTAGAACATTCACTAGGTGTAAGATATGGTGAAACACAAAAACGCCTTGTGCAGGCAGCTGCAATACATAGTTTTTCCACTAAGGTTCCATCTGAGCAATCCGTATAAAAGGATTACTATGGTGCAAACTCTGCATCGATCTTGCGAATGAACTAAAGTAAATAAAACATAACAAAATGAATGTTTCACTCAACTGCACTTAACTGAGTCAAAGGAGGTCACGGTACTACACTGATGTGAAACAGACAACACCAAGGTTGCGACTCTCAACAATCTTCTACAGAGGAAGTGAAATACTATTTAAAGACAGAACGAAAGGCAACAAGCAACTATGTGCATCCTAAGGATTGTGTGACAAATACTAATTTGTACTAGGGTTGAGCAACATATCAAACCATAGCTTCTGACTCATAACTGGCTGAGTGTGCCATTATGAAGGATCACCTCAGGGCTAACCTTAATCAAGCACTGTGGTATTCAAATCAATGTAATGATCACTTGATATTTAAAGTTTCAAGAATGTATCTTTCACTCTGTAGCACAGTATGTTATCCAGGCATGACTCATGACCAGACCTCACAGCTTCAATTCTGCCGATATCTTTCTTCCACGAGCGCCACTCAAGCAAGTTATACAGGGGAGATTCTGTAAAGTTTGGAAAGTAAGAAAGAAGTAGTGGCAAAAGTGAAACTGTGTGGTTTCTTCGCAAGGTGAGACTGAGTATATTAGTCAGTAAAGGCACTGTCTGCTAAAGGCAATGTTCCACGCCCAGCCCAGAATATGGTTTTAACCTGCTATCAAATTTCTGCATTTTAAAAGTGATGAACAACAACTTAACACAGTTATTAAACTGAAAGCATTTTTCTATACAGCTCACTGTATCTGAAGAATTGGCAAAATTTCATCAATCACATTAAGCAAATTGTATTTAATAGCTTGAAAGTGTACTCGACCCAGATTACCAGTATGAGCTCCAGGGAAGACTTTATAGGCCCTCTGCTGTTCCTTAAACAATTTAGGAGACAATCTGTGCAGCTCTCTTAGACTGACTGAATATGATGCTTGTCATTTACCATCTAGTAAAGTTATCAGAAGATCAAAACCAATTGCAAAATGATTTGGACAAGGTACCTGTATAGTGCAAAAAGTGGCCATTTACTCTAAACAATATAAAGTGTAAGTACTAAAAGGAATACATAGATCGCACAGACTTAAAGGATGTCAATTCAATTAAACGGCTAAGGACTACTATTATAAAAACAAATTAAATTGGAATGATCACACACAGGTAATGCTGAGAAAGGTGAACCAAAGACTGTGTACTACTGGCAGAACAGTTAGAAGATGCAACAACTCTGTTAAATAGATTGCCTACAATATGTTTGTCCATCATATGATAAGAGTATTATCATGCAATATGGGATCCTTACCCAGTAGGAGTGACAGAGAACATCAATAAACTTCAAAGAAGAGCAGCTGGTTTTGTTCTGTCACAAAATAGGAGAGAGAGTGTCATGCCTGTAACACAGACAAGCTGTGATGGCAATTATTAAACCAAAGGCATATTTCAATCACCAATTTTCTCTTCTGAATGTGAAAATATTTTATTAATGCCCACCTACATAGGAATAAATGATCACAAAGATAAAATAAGAGATTGTACAGTAAGAGGTAAGTGTTCACTTTTCCCCACATGTTATTCAAGAATAGAACGGTAGAGATATAGTCTGAATGTGGTTTGATGAAGCCTCAAGCAGTTAAGTGGGAACTGCAGAGTAGTGTTTTGCATGTAGCACATGATCCATGGAGCACTAACCTAATTAGCAAATCATGTTCTAACACAAAATCAGTTAGCTAATTAAAAAGTAAGTACATCCATCTAGTACTCCCACTATGAGAGTAAACATCAGTGTAGGTCAAAATCATAAATTTCACTTTCAAAATATTCTATGTGTATGACACCTAATTTCAAAACACTGAGGTCAGAAATGAAACATTTCACTCACCAGATTTTACAAGCGTTTGATAATAAGATAGTGCCAGTATGTACACTCTATGACCTATATAAGGCATCTGACAGTGTGACACACAATATTCTCCTAGATAAATTGAAGTTATAAGTCTGATGGTATAACCAATCAATGGATAATGTCCTATCTAACCAAAAGACTGCAGAAAGATTCACTTAGTAATTCAACCAATAATCTGGGGACATAATTTTGAGTGAGGAGAAATCATGTATGGGATTTCCCAAGGCTCAATCTTAGGTCCACTAATAATCTTCATATATGTAAACACTCTTCCATCTAATATACAACAAGCAGAATTAGTTCTTTTAGCACACGACTCTTAGTATTGTAACCAATTCAAGCATACATACAGAAACGGAAGAAATGGCAAATAAAATTCTTAAAAGTATCACTGACTGGTTTTCTGTGAATGGTCTCACCCTCAATTTTAGAAAAGGCAACATATTCTGTTCCACCCATCTAGAGGTACCACACCAATGATAATCACAACACATGATGAGGTAATAATAAACAGAGTGGAAACTTCATTAAAAATTATTGCAAATATTGAGGAAAGACAGATCAGTAAGTAGACTTATTTTGTATATTTTCATTCAACAATGACATATGGAATAATGTTGTGGTATGACTCATCTTTGACAAAGAAAGCCCTCATTGTTCAAAAATGTGCTGTAAGAATATTATGTGGCACTCTCTCATGATCATCTTGTAGACATCCATTCAAGGAGTCTGATTACTGCTTCATAGTATATTTATTCTCTCACGAAGTTTGTCGTAAATATTTCACTACAGTTCAAAACAATGATGTACATAATTACAATACCAGAAGGAAAAATGACATTTATTCTTCCACATTAAGGTTGCCTTCAGCACAAAAAACAGTGCACAATGTCATAACAAAAATTTTTGATTCACTTACCAAGCAAAATAAAATATCTGACTGACAGCAAAGAAAATCTGAAAACAAACTGAGAAAGTTTCTCCTTGACAACTCTTCCTATTCCATAAAATAATGTGTAAAAACATGCTAGGTAGGACCTATTAATACACAACATGTTTATATCTCTTTTCTTTTTTGAAAAACTTAGAAACGTTCAGAATGTAACCATATGTACAAATTAATATGCGGTATGGATGTAAAATGACTTGTTCCACATCATTATGACCTATCGTGCAAAATAATCCATGGAACAGGAAACTAACTAAAAGTTTTTTTGATTGGTTCTAGGTTCATATATAATAATTTTCTGGTGCAATCCCCCCCCTCCCCCCCCCCCCCCCCACACACAGTATTCATTGTAAGGGTAATATATCTGGTTTTCATCCAAGAACAAAGGTATGAGCATATGGAATTGGTTCCCACATATGAGTGACTCCAAGACTTTTTTTCTGTGATAGGACCGCTATTATTTTCTATATATGGAAGTGACCTGGCAGAACAGGGTGGACAGCAATCTGCAGTTGTTTGCTGATGGTGCCGCGCTGTATGGGAAGGTGTCACAGTTGATTGACTGTAGGAGGATAGTAGGCGACTTAGACAAAATTTCTAGTTGGCAATAATGAATGGCAGGTAGCTCTAAATGTAGAAAAAAAGGTAAGTTACTGCAGAAAAGTATGAAAATCAAACAGGTAATGTTCAGAGACAGCATTAGTAGTGTCCTGCTTGACACAGTCACATCATTTAAATTTCTGGTTGTAGTGTTGAAAAGCAATATGAAACGGAACCAGCATGTGAGAACTGTGGTAGGGAAGGCAAATGGTTGACTTCAGTTCATCTGTACAGGAGATTGCATATAGGAAACTCATGCAACCTATTCTCAGGTACTGTTCAAGTGTTTGGGATCTGCCCCAAGTTGGGTTAAAGGAAGACATCGAAGCGATTCAGAGTCAATTTGCTAGGTATGTCACCGGTAGGTTTGAACAACACCCAAGTATTACCGAGATGCTTCAGGAACTGAAATGGGAAGCATCTGTGGTGGGAAAGCAACATTCTTTTTGGGAAAAACTGTTGAGAAAATTGAGAGAACCACTGTTTGAAACAGACTGCAGAATAATTTTACTGACACCAACATACACTTCGCATACGGACCACGAAGATAAGGTATGAGAAATTAGGGCTTATATGGAGGCATATGGGTAGCCAGTTGGTTTTTTCCTTGACACTATTTGGGAGTGGAACAGGAAAGGAAATGGCTAGCAGTGGTACAATGGACTCTCCACAATGCACCGTATGGTGACTTGGAGAGTATGTCTGCAGATTTAGAACTTCATGTAAGCAACACATTAAAAAATTTCTCACGCTAAGAACAGCTTCATAAATACATTTACTCTTATGTAGCCTGTTGCGAAGAAACAGGTACTATTTGAAAACAGTGGCAGCTTACATAAACAGAACACTACGGAAAAAATTGCCTACACTATATACACCTTAACCTTCCTCTTGTCCAAAAAGGAGCAAAGTACAAAAATATTTCACCACCTCTCTTGCAAATTTAAAGTGCTGGCAGATAATAAAAATTTTAGAAACAAACAAAATCTTCTTCTTCGTTTATTTTCACCCCCGGGCTCCCATGCTGGTGAGATCCATCGCACCATCCACCCACCTTCTTCTAGGTCTCCCTTTCCACCTAGCAGCATGGATCATACCATTCATCATTTTCTTTTGTATTCTGTCCTCTGCCATTCTCTCCAAGTGCCCTAGCCGTAATTTTTGTTGTGATTTCACATAGTTTACTATATCTCTCCCTTGCTCACTGCTACAGCATATCCTCCAGACTTCTTCCTCCCTTACTGGGCCGTAATTTTTATGTAGTACTTTTCGCTCAATCATTCTGTACACAATTTTGTCGTCTTCTGTCAGCGTCCATACCTTTGACACCCATATGACAACTGGGCAAACCAGGGAGTTACCTATTACAAGTTTTGTTCTTGTTGTTATAAGGCTGTTTCTGAAGAGTTGTAAATATGTAAAGTAAACTCCATTCCCTGCTTGTATCCTTTCTCTTATAGCCTTTCTGATGCTGTTATCATTTGATATTAATGCTTCCAAGTAATTAAAAGAGGACACTCCTTTCAAACACGCCCCATTTATGTTTAAATTTTTGTGGGTTCTTCTGGCCTCTGAGTGTATCATTACCATATACCTTGTTTTATTTTCCATTTACTATGACACAAATTTTTAATGATTCTTTTTCCGTTACCAGGTATGGTTCTTTAATTGTGTTGGCATTTCTTCTTACTACTGCTACATTATCAGCATATGCACGTATCTTGCTAGTTTTCATATATATGGTGCCTCTTATTTACCATGCTGTGCAGGTAAATAGGACAGTGGAGAGATTATCACCTTGTTTCTCTCCTTTATTAAATAAAAAGCTTTCACTTGTCCTGTTAAATATTTTTACTTTAGCTCCTGTCTTTCTCCTCTGCCCCTACCCCACAGATGAATTCACGAGGAGACTTTATATGGTTGTGCTACATTTATCAGACTATTGTAGATTAGGATTCAAAATTCAGATGCATAAATGGCCAGCATGTCAATATGTTTTCAGGGGGAAAATTTATTTTATTTGTGAATCTGAGCCATTCTACAACACATGACAGTGGCTTGACACAAATATGTTATGTGTAGCATGCATAAAGACTTAACTAAACTACACCTTTCAGAAGAAAGGCTGGAACAAACATCTCTTCAGTGTCTCAACATCACTAATGACACCTGTATCTACACTACCCAAATTATTATGAATTGTTTGGTAGAGCATACTTCCTATTGTATGAAAGGGTATCCTCCAACTACATTCATGCATGCTATTCATGTTCTATTATAAAGGCCTTGGAAATAGTATTAATAGTAACTACAGACTTTTTGGAGATGATGCAGTTATCTATAACTGCAGAAATATTTAGTCAGGCGTCAGTAAGGTAAGTGGTGCAAAGATTAACAACTTGTTTTAGATCTTTGGAAATGTAAAATATTTACTTCACAAAATGACTACAATATCAATTATTTGCAATTGGAGTGAGTCAGTTCATACAAATACACGGATGTAACAATTTGTTGGTAAATGAAATGGAATTACAACACAGGCTCACTTGTAGGTAAAGCAGTTGACGGAATTCGGTTCACTGGTACAATACCGGAAAAATGCAACAACTACAAAGGATACTGCTTACAAAGTACCCTTAGTAAATTGGTTGGCTGCTCAGTTGTTCCATAGATCATACTCACAATAAATGTTACAATGTGGGATGTGTCGACAGAAAATATACAATGTGAGACTTTCGTGGCTGCAGTACGTTTGTAGCTACATGTCTAACACTACATACAACAACCAGACCATCTATGGCTTGAATTCAGCACAACTCAGCAACCTGAAGATGTTCAAAGAAATGATGAGATGATTTTCATTAATCATTAACATGTCTAATTTAAGCCCAAGGGGCCTATGAGCTCATGAACATTCTCTATGAGCCAGAGGCCATGTTCTGACCTTAACCAATGGTTCCCTAGATGACAACAGTATATTTAAGAACTCTATTGAGTGATTAATAGGACAGCTCTTACTGCTGACCAAGTTGACTATGCATGTGTAACAGATTACTATCATGAATTTATTCTCTGGCAGCTACCAAATGGTGTACTTATTCAGGCAAAAGAACTAACTACCTGGGGTTTCCTGCATCTAAATATGGAAACTCAATGCTGCCATTATCTACTACCCTCCCAGCTGCAAATTTAAATTATACTTTATATGTACCCACATATGCCATTTTGTAAAATTTTTTGTCACATATGATAGTGAATCTTCGATAGTTACAGAAAATTTATGTACTCAGAACAACCTTGCCATTACTCCCCTTCAACCACCAACCAAAAACTCTACCACTTTAGCACATCCCAGTCACATTTGTTCCATTTAAACTCCAAGACAACATCTTGCTTCTTATTTACTAGATATGAAACATATCATTGGTGAGCTTTCCCCTCTTTCCATAACGCTGCACATTGGGTGAAAGTATGGACTAGAGCATAGCATCAATTCTTCTCTTAAATCAAGAAAGACCCCTACTGCACTCCTTAACTTCTCATTTATCACTGCAAGTGTCACACACACAGGGAAATAAATGGTACTGCTTAGCATCCTACCATGAAACCAAACAGGAAGTTTAAAAACAAATTGAATGTAAGTGATGTTTAATACTCTTACACATAGCGTTTCCAAAATTCTTCAGAAACACTGGTAGTAAGAAAATTGTCTACATAACCTCCTTATAATTTTAGTGCTTTTAGGCATTTGTCTTCTGATGTGTGTACAAACAGATTACATTGCAACAGACACACAGGTGACTCATGAAAGTACAATGCAACAATATTTTTGAGCCTGGTATTTCATAGCACCTGTGTCAGCGATTACTCCTTAGTGGTTCAACAATTAATGTTTTCCTTCTTGTCACCTGAAGCTGAATTTGACTCAATACAATTGAAACATCAGCTTGTGCAAGTTCTGCCTACTTACCAGTACAAATAAAATGTTTTATAATTCACCAAATACTGACAGTAAACCATTATTAAATATACTACACAGTTCCAGTGGACAAACAAGTAGATACAAGGGACATGACATGAAGCTTGGTATTAATAGCTACTACTTCCATCTGAACTGAAATCCTCACACAGAAATCACATATTCATCTAAAGGAAATCTTGGTATTTGTTCACTATGTATGTTACACTGATATAAACATGTCAAGAGGCAAAATCACTAAGCCGTTCACTTACTTTACTATAACTTCTTTACATATACTGAAGAAGCAAGCTCACCAAGTTGAATATCTTCCCAATTTTCACCCAAGAGACTATGTACCACTGTACTAGCCTCACTACCCACATTATTAGGCATTATTATGCTGAAAGACAATACCAGTTTCTTGTCAAAGAAGGGTTCAAATCAAATAGACCTAGTTGGCAGTGGTTCTTCTTGCCTCTACAAATTCTGAAGGGAAGGTTAAAATTAAACTGTTAGTCTCTCACATCATGCAGTCTGGATTAAGCCTTCAATGATTTGTATACACATAAATGGACAACTATTCTCACCTGGTGTACGTAATACAAATACAAACCACTATCTGAGTACAATGAAGATAAGATTTCAGATCTACTCCCCAGGTGGAATGTATCAAAAAATATCTGCCATACCCAAGTAATAACTACAGTTATATAAACAAGTGGACTGTTCATAAGATTTACAGTCAATTTCAGTTTATAAACACCAAGTGGTACCATCATTTGAGTGCCATATGAATAGCTTAAGTTATTTAGAAATAATTACGACATAACCCTGAAATTGTTTTCATAATAGAGTATCTGTGCACCTATGCTAATAAAACATGTTTCTTGCAGCAGATATGATCCAAAAAGTTAAATTATCTGGTTAATGTCAACTGACAGACCATTATCATGAAAGGTGGTGGTATAGTTAAGGGACTTGCCTAAGATTTGGAAGTAGTGGGGTTTAAATATCTTCAATCCCTCCGATAAAGATTATCCACAGTAACTTGAATGATGAAATAAGTACGATGGTATGGTTCCTTTCAAAAAGACTAAAGCTGATTCCTTTACACTTCCTCCAACAACTGTGGCAGTTCTAGACAATAAACAATAATTTGAACCGTAACCATCCTACTCCATGCAAGCAAATCTTTAGAATAATAATGACTACCTTTCAGTAAACCTCTATGGCAAACCTTAATGGTTAAAAAGCCAAGCAACAAACCCCATAGAATGAGATCACAATTTTAATCTGGAAAACTAATATAGCACAACAGTTTCTACCAGTACCGAATCTCATTCCATCATGCTGCATGTACAGAGGTCACATACACAGTTTGAATATTTCAAGTACTGGATCTGAACATGGGTTGCTAATTATATCAACTTCCCTTTCTGGAACTTCTTTTGTGCATTTTCTACAATACTTTAAGAACACAAAACCTCTTAAATTTGTTATCCTCTGCCTCCTTGTTACATATGACTGACATGAAGTACAATAATCAAAATTTACATCCTGGGGAAGCTGAGAGTTGGTTTCGCAATTTAATGTCTGCTTTCCCACAGTTGAAAAGAGAAAACTTATTGACGGCCTACTTGGATATTTTCCTTCTCTTCATTCCTTTATTTGAAAACCTTTCATTAACATTGTATCCATTACTAAGTAGTGATACAGTACTAGAACAACAATGTGTAATGTACAACTCTTATTTAAACAGCAGGACAACAAGAATACTACACCACCACATTTACATTGTTTCTGACTGAATCTATGGTCAGTACATCATAATATGTAAATAAGAATAATATTTATAAACATAAAACATCAAGACTCTGATAATGTCTATTCTATTTAATAACTATTTTACTGTACAGCTAAGAACTGAGCTATTCTTATATATAGTCCTTTGGTATGATGCATGGTGAGCAAAGTGTAACACACACAATAAACACCATGCAATTGCAATGTCTTCACAAGAAAGAAATGAGAACCAGTGTGAAAAAGAGGATTTCTTCATTTGGGGGAGGGAAGAGTAAGGTGGTTTGCTCTGTAGCATTTTGAGAGAGATTAAGAAATATTTTATAGTCTACATTATACTCTGCAAACCACTGTAAAGTTCATTGCAGAGGATACTTTCCATTGTACTAGCGATTAGAGCTTCTTCCTGTTCCATTCACGTATAGAGTACAGGAAAAAAGCTGTTTAAATGCTTCTGAGTGTGCTGCCATTAATTTAATTTTGTCCTCGTGGTACCTGTAGGAGTGATACATGGGGGTCTGTTCCTACATTCATCCTTTCATGCTAGTTTTTGAAACATTGTTAGTGAGGGACTTGTAAGCAAACTCCTTCATATACTGACTGCATTTCCCTACTTTTCTACTAATAAACCAAGTCTGCCAGCTGCATACTTACAACACAGCCAATGTGATCATTTTATTCCACATGAAGTGTTATTCTGAAGTACTTGTACGAGTTGGTCAATTCCAGCTTCGGCTTACTGACAGGGCAGTCAATGGATACTGAGTTTATTCAATTGGCAAAAATCACGATTTTACATTTCTGAACACTTACAGCAAGTGGCCATTCTTTGCACCACTTTCAAGATGTGACTGAATACTTGTCTAGATTTTTTTCAGACAACAGTCATTATAAGTAACTGCATCATCTGCAAGTCTGAGATTACAATTAATACTGTCTGCAGGGGCATTAATACACAACAAAAACAGCGATGGTCCCAACAGACTTCCTTCAGGCTCATCTGGGCATGAATCTCCATCCAAGATAACGTGGTGTGTACTTCCTACCAATAAATCCTCAAGCCAGCCACAAAATTAGCTTGACACCCCATGTAATCATAATTTCAATAAGTGTAGAGGTGGTAGTGAGCCAATTTTTTTTCCCTTCAAAACTGAGAAATGCCACATCTTCCGGATTGTATCATCCACGAGTTTCGCGATGACATTTGAGAAAAATGGGAGTTGGGTTACCTAAAGAAAAAGTATGCACCATCTCCATCAAACACTCAGGGTGGAAGGGGAGTGCAAGGCAATTTACTTTTGCTAAAATTCTAATCGAAAGGTTTCTGAACGTCAATTACGACTGAATATACAGCGAGATGTCGTAGTCACTGGACTGCGAATATAAGATCTACGTTAAACGAAAACAGCCTAAGCGCAATAGCATAGAATACCTATCAGAGAAACACAACAAACAACAATGTATAGTAAACAATTCGTGTATTACATTACGGCCGTGTACAGCACATAAGAATAACACCGTACACAAACTTTCTCCTAAACGCAATAAAAATAACATCAATCGTATGAGCGGCGTAATGTAAACAGTACCCTCATTATGACAAATGTCATAAGTTCACTTCATAGCTTCAGTCTACTGGCATATTGTACTACAATACAGAAATGCATCGGCCTCCCTTTTTATCATATAACAAACAAATAGTAGCGCTAAACCAGTTAAAACGCAGTTTATAAACTTCGTAATCACCGCAAAACACTTGCAGCCCCTGACATTCCATGTAAATTATGCTATCTTGCTCAAAAACTTCTTAATTGCGTAAGAGATATACAGCGATCTCTAGCCGCTTTCTGCAACTCGTAATATGTACATTAACAAGGTTTAACATTCAGGGCAAACAAGAAACACCGTAATTAAATACGGTTACGTTAACATTTTCTGTACGGCATCATGTTGACACAACAGTGGTCCACTGAAAATCTATAGTCACTTCACTTACCCAGAAATAATCACCAAAATCGACCGTCATGGTAAGGCAATACCCATCACATAAACAAATCACTCACAACGACTGACAATGACCCCCAACACACCCATACAGCTGTAATATGGCGACACCCCCCTCCATACAATTTTTCAAACCTAAATGCAAAGATAACACTGTTTGTGGTCTTTGTATCAAGACAAAGATGTTTAAAAATCGCAAAGAGAAGTTGGTGTGTTTTTCATTTAATACGACAGTAGTATCATTAATCACACTTATTTATTAGTTGCCATGAAGGTATATATAATAAGTAAATTTGTTCCAAACATCTTGTACCTCGACATATCTGCAAAGTTTATCAGAGTTTCCAGTTTAAAATTGTCTGGTGATTGTGACGTATAAACGTCCTTAAACTTGGCGCCAGGTACAAAGGCATATTGTAAAAAGGAAGAGCCTGCTATTTGGAGGCATTAAACGATCGACTCGGGTGGGGCCCTTGCAACAACGTTTTGTTATGAAAACTCTGTGTATATTTCAGAACTTGGAATTATTGTAATAAAATATGCTCTGCAAATAATAAAATAACGTCACGAACGAAAAAGTTAGAAAATGTGACAATGTGGCTCAAGAGGACTTGTGTGGGACGTGTTCCCTAACTATTTCTGCAGGGAGGCAAACACAAAACTGATCCATAAATTGGCACAGAACACCGATTTTAAAACTACACAACAGCTGATGAGGATTGTCTGGTATATAACGTCACATATTTTGAGAGTTACCGTATTTGGACAGCCTGAAACAAATCTCGTCCGAATAAACGGAAAACTGAGGATCCAAATGTCAAGGAATCGTTGGAATTAGATTAGATTAGATGTGTCTTTCGTTCCAATATATCCATAGAGAGGTGACATGTATGTCCATTTACAGAAGGTATCCGAAGTGATGACCATTGGTATTAATGCAGTGCTGCAATCTTCTTATCATTGACTGAGTGGTATTCCATATCACTTTGGTATTTATCGAAGCACATGCTCTGACAATTCTCTCTCGCATATCTTCATGTGTAGCTGGAACGACTTTATAAACAATGTCTTTTACGAATCCCCACAAGAAAAAATCCAGAGCTTCAAATCTGGCGAATGAGCCGGCCACGACACATCTCCGTCCGCAACCAATCCAACGATTTGAGAATTGTCTCTGCAACTCATTTCTATCCATCAGCCAAAAATGTGCAAGACACCCATCGTGTAGATACCACATTCTGTTCCTTGTTACCTAAAGGTATTTCTTCCAATAACAGACCTAATGTATCTTGTAGGAATGTGGTGTACTTCCTACCATTAAGATTCCCTTCACTGAAATAGAGGCCTATAATTCTGTCATCCAGTATCCCACTCCATACATTCATGAGCCAATGTTTTTGATGTGCAACTTTCAGCAGCAAACATGGATTTTCAGTTGCCCAATAATGCATGTTATGAAGATTAGCATTTCCATGGTTTGTGAATGTAGCCTCATCAGTGTATAAAATCATGTGCCATTGCTCTAAATCTGAAGTTGAGTCCAACGGCAAAACTCAATGTGACACTTACAATCCGTACCAGTTAATTCTTGGTGGAGAGTGATATAGTAAGGATTATATTTATGACGATGCAGAACACGAATAATACTACTCTGGTTTATGCAATATTCCTTTGCAATTCGGTGCAAACTAACACAAGGATATCGAACGACAGCGGCAAGAGTACCAATTTCCGTTCTCGTCAGTAACTTTTCTTTGCCAGATATGTTTCCGATGTGTTAAAGATCCAGTTGTTCTCAATTTATCATACACATATTTAAATGAACGACGTATAGGGTGAGGATGTTGAGGATGTCTTTCAGCATATAAGTCTCTTGTTCTTCGAAGGAATACATCAATCACATTCGCTTGATACGAAGATTCTACTATTACCGTTCCTATTACTGTAGTATTACGAAACCAACGAATGGTGTTTACACCTCAAGGGCACATTAGATGGTTATGCCGTATTCGGCGAATATTTACTATTTGCACGGTACACAAGACAGAATTGTTAGAGCACGTGCTTTGATAAATGCTGAACTGATAAGGAATACCACTCAATCCATGATAAGAAGATTGCAGCATCGCATTGATATCAATGGTCATCACTTCGAACACCTTCTGTAAATGGACCTTCATGACACCTTTTTGATCCTCATTTACAAAGACCTTACTGTTACACATCATTGGATTAATCTTGAAAGCCACTATCAGAAAACAAGTACCAGACTATAGCATCCCTTAAAAAAAAAGCAAAGCTGACCTTCATAACTCTGACGCGACCCCACCTAGCAACAAAAAACCAAGGTCATATTATGGCCCCCATTGTCCCATGCAACATTTGTCTCACAAACTTTTCAGTTACTATCATACTTTCAGAGTTATTCTAGGTGGCAATAGTTAGTGACTCACCCTGTATACAAAAATCATTTTACAACAGTTATTTAGAATGAACACATTACTGTATTGAGTTTACATAGAAGAGAGATTGTACATTATTTGATATTATTCATAACACATACACATCAGTTGGTTCTGCTAAGAAATTCGTAAATGGAATGGAAGGAGCTCGCTACCAATAAACCTCTTCGGTTCCTCTTAAACAGCATATTTTATGATCATCATTATTTGTGCCAGTGGCTAGATTGGACTGTGAAAAAAATTGGACTGTGTAAAAATTGGGACTTTGTACGGGTGCTGATGACTGTGCAGTTCAGTGCCTATAAACTGAACAACATCATCCAGTCAGTTCAATCGCTCTTCGAAGTCCTCTGCCGTCTCTGACAGAATTACAGTGGCATAGACAAACCTAAAGGTTTTTGTTTTTAATCCCTGGACTTTAGCTCCCTCTCCAAATTTTACTTTGGATTCCTTTACTGCTTGCTCAAACTACAGATTGAATAATATTGGGGATAGGCTATAACCAACTCTTCTCAACCACTACTTCCCTTTTATGCCCATCCACAGTTGTTGCTGTTTTCTGGTCTCTGTGCAAGTTGTAAATAGCATTTTGCTCCATGCTTATACCCCTGCTACCTTCAGAACTTCAAAGATTGTATTCTAGTCAACATTGTCAAAACTTTCTCTAAGTCTTCAAATGCTATAAACATATATTTTCCTTTCCTTAACCTATCTTCCAAGAAACGTTGTAGGGTGAATATTGGCTCGTGTGCTCCTACACTTGTCTGAAATCCAAACTGATTTTCCCCAAGGTCGTCTTCTAGCAGATTTTCCATTCTCCTACAAAGAGGTTGTGTTAGTATTATGCAACCATGACTTATTAAACTCATAGTTCGCTAATTTCACACCTGGCGTCACCTGATTACAATGGAAGTGGAATTATTGTATTATTCTTGAAGCCTAAGAGTATTTCAGCTGTTTCATGCATATTGCACACCAGGTGGAATAGTTTTGTTATGGCTGGCTCTCCCAAGAATATCAGCAGTTCAGATGGAATGTCATCTACTCCAGGGATCTTGTTTTGACATAGGTCTTTCATTGCTCTGTCACATTATTCTTCTTGCAGTATGATACCTCCCATCTCATCTTCATCTATGTAAGCCCCAATAGCTGAATGGTCAGCATGACGGACTGCTGTCTTAAGGGGCCTGGGTTTGATTCACACCTGGGTCGGGGATTTTCTCCACTCAGGGATTGGGTGTTGTATTGTCTTCATCATCATTTCATCCCCATCTAGGGCGCAGGTCGCCCAATGTGGCATAGAATCTAATAAGACCTGCACCAAGGTGGCTAGACCTGCCCCATAAGGGGCCTTCCGACTAATGACACCAAACACTCATTTCCATTTCCATCTTCATCTATGTCCTCTTTCCTTTCTATAATACAGGCTTCAAGTTCATTTCCCTCATGTAGCCTGTGTATATGCTCCTTGCTTTCCGTTCTTTCTTTAGTGCTGGTTTGCCATCTGGGCTCTTGATCCAAGTATTTATACAGCTGCTTCTATTTTTTCCATAGGCCTTGTCAATCTTCCTGTAGGTAGTGTCTATCTTTCATTTATTCATATGTGCTTCTATATACTACTTTAGAATTTTCTAAATGGCTGTAGCAGCAACTGTAGGATGAAATCTTCATGAAGAAATAATAAACAGCCAATCACTTGCAAGATAGAAGGTTTTTAAAATCCCTTAAGCACGATTTCAACATTTACATAAACATCTTCTTCAGAAGGAAATATTAACAGTGAATATATTGGAAATGTGTGAGCAACAATTGCTTTAGTTATAGGTTATCTGTTATCTGGAATACCAGCAGACACTTTTGTAAATGTCTTAGAAGAAATTCATTTCAAAAGGTATCACTTTTTGAAGAGTATGACTCCCTTCTATGTTTGATACATAGATGGTGTGCTCATAGTGTGTAATGGCAGTGAACAAAGATCTACAACGAATGTTACATGCTTTTAACAACCATCATAAGAAAATTAATGTCACAAAAAATACAAAACTGTAACAGAAAACTTAATTCCTTGATTTGAAACTAAGTTTACTCAAGAACAAAATCAGCTTTGACATTTTCCATAAATCTCCTTTTGCAGATAACATCATTCCAGCTGACTCATGTCATCCAAAAACCTGCTTTTCTCCACTATGCAATACATCATGCAGTGTGCACTCCCTTAGAATAGCATTACTTTCAAAAAGAAATATCTGTAATAAAAGCCACTGCAATAAACAGTGGATATAACCTCAGATTGACTGATCATATTGCAAAAAAAAAAAAAAAGAGAAGCTGTTAAGTGTTCAGTTGTAGGCACTAGTGGCTTGAAGACGGGAAGTGAGAGTAACATGTTTGTCTGCACACCATTTCTAGCAAATGTGTCGCCCAAGGTAGATAGACCATTGAATGATAAATATAGCTGCAGAAATGCTCTCCCTGTAAACAGTAGTCTAAAACAAAAACTAAGCCATTCCATCAGAACAATAGAAGATCGTGTCAATAATTCTTGTGTTCATGAAATTACATGTAATAACTGCTCTAACTATTATGTGGGACACGTAGTTGGCCCATTCAAAGTAAGATATAAAGATTACCCCATAGATAAAGGTGTAAAATTCCATTTTAGCTGAACATCTTCTTCTTCTCCAACACACATCACAGAAACTAGAAGACTTAGAACTATTGCATAAAGAAAGTAAAGGTTAAAGGCTTGACGTGTTAGAAGAATTAGAAATTTTAGAACATGTGGCTTACAGAGATGAATCCATTTTAATTGAACAAGAGCAACTCAAAAACATAAATTTTCTAGGTAGTTTTAGACCTCTACTTTTGTTCACACAACAGAGAATAGACAAGATCTTTTAGATTGGATATGCTGTTTTCCTCATTTACCAATGCTAGTGGTGTTTGTGTTTCTTCTTTGCTATCGTTGTCTATCTACATTATCTCACAGTTTACATAACTTATTTTTACCAAAATGGCATTTTCTAGATGGTAATTGTTTAGCTGTTGACATTTTGTTAATTTTAAATGTGTACACAATTAAATATGGGATAGTATGATGGTAGCGGTGGACAGTGAAGTACTGCAGGTTAGATGCAGGGCTAGGAAGAGGTGAGGACAGAGCTGATTGGGGGGGGGGGGGGAGAAGTAGCGGAAAATGAGATAAAAAGAGACTGGGTGTGGTAGTGGAATGATGGCTGTGTAGGGCTGGAATGGGAACAGGGAAGGGGCTGGATGGGTGAGGACAGTGACTAACAGCACAGTGGTTGCAGCTTAGCTTGTAGACCACATGACTGGTTTCACAGGAATCCCTGTCTTTGATAGGATAGGTCATGTTAGTGACTGGACTGTAGTAGGCAGCGGTGGGAGGATGTACAGGACAGGTCTTTCATTTAAGTCTGTTACAGGGATATGAGCCATGAGGTAAAGGATTGGGAGCAGGGATTGTGTAAGGATGGAAAAGTATATTGTGTAGGTTCTATGGACGGCAGAACACCACCGTTGGTGGGGGTGGGAAGGATAATGGGCAGAAAATTTCTCATTTCAGGCTATGACGAGAGGTAATCGAAACCCTGGCAGAGAATGTGATTCAGTTGCTCCAGTCCTGGGTGGTACTGAGTTACGAGGGGAATGCTCCTCTGTGGCCAGACGATGGGACTTTGGGAAGTGGTGGGAGATTGGAAAGATAAGGCACGGAAAATTTGTTTTTGTACAAGGTTGGGAGTATAACTGCGGTCAGTCAAGACTTCAGTGAGACCTTCAGTAGATTTTGAGAGGGACTGCTCGTCATCTTTGAGGTGGAGGTCAACATCTAGGAAGGTGGCTTGAGTAGGACCAGCTGAAGCAAACGGGGGAGAAGTTTTTGAGGTTCTGGAGGGATGTGGACAGGGCGTCCTCACCTACAATCCAGATAGCAAAGATGTTGTCAATGAATCTGAACCAGGTGAGAGGTTTAGGATTCTGTGTGTTTAGGAAGGATTCCTCTAGATGGCTCATGAATAGTTTGGCATAGGATGGTGCCATGCAGGTGCCCATAGCTGTACCCTGGATTCGTCTGTAGGAATGCCTTCAAAACAGATGTAATTGTGGGTGAGGATATAGTTGGTCATGGCTACTAGGAAGGAGGTTGTTGGTTTGGAATCAGTAGGGCGTTGGGAAAGGTAGTGTTCAACAGCAGTAAAGCCTTGGGCATTAGGAATGTTAGTGTACAGGGAGGTGGCATCAATAGTGACGAGCAGGACACTGTGTGGTAAAAAGACAGGTACTGTGGAGAGTTGGTGGAGGCATCCTGGGTGGTTAGGTTTATGGACTTTAGGAAGCACGAAGAAGGTAGGAGTGCAGGGGGTGATATGGATGAGTAGAGAGATGGACACCAGGGATAGGTTCTGGGATGAGCCAACCGATTTGAGTAGTGACTGGTGGTCATGCTGGATTACTGGAATGGGGTCATTGTGGCAAGGTGTGTAGGCGAAGTATCTGACATCTGGCGGAGTCCTTCTGCCAGGTAATCCTTGTGGTTCAAACAACAGTGGTGGAGCCTTTCCTGCAGGTAGGATTATAATGTCAGGATCAGTCTTTGGATGGTGGACTGTGGTTCTTTCTGCGGATGTAGGGTTAGCTTGCATGTTGAGGCGTTTTGGGAATGATGGTGAGGCAAGGTTCGAGGTAAGAAATTCTGGAAAGATAACAGGGGGTGGTTTGGGGCCAGTGGGGGTGGATTGTGGTTGGATGGAGGAGTGAACTGAGTTAGGCAAGGTTCAATATTGGTCTTTATTTGAGTCTGATTGGTAGGCTCAGAGGCGAAAAAGTGTTTCCACTGTAGGTACCAGGAGAAGGCGACAAGGTCTCTAACAATCCTGCATGATTTAATTTGGGAGTGGGGCAAAAGGTGAGGCCTTTGCAAAGGACTGATATTTCTGTAGGGCTAAGGCTTCTGGAGGAAAGGTTCATGACTGAGTTGCGGGTCTGTTTAGGTTCTGGATTCTGTGTGGTGGTTGGAGGGAGTTTTGTAGAGTGGGGTAAGTGTGAGACATGGTTTGTCAGCTATGAGGGGACATGGGGGAGGTTTGGAGATTGTTGTAGAAATGATGGACAGTGGTACTCCAAGGTGGAACTGTGCTGGACAGAGAGCTTTTTGAGGCGGCCTTGTACATGTTGCTCAAGTTCCTGCAGGGCGAGAGTTTCACTCTGTGGTATGGGTTCCAGGAATTTGGGATTGCATAGCAGGAGAATTTTGCGGATGGAGAGAAGGTACTGCAAGGAGGTTTGGGCTTGGATAACATGGTTTTGCAGGACTATATTGATAAGGGCTAAGGATTAGAGGAATCTGAACATGTGGAGGTCCATGTGGAAGTCGGAGTGGCAGCCAGAGATGGGTAATTTGTTGGTAGGGCCATTAGGGGGGGGATTCCATGAACGAAACAACAATGCAGAAACAGTATGTGGGACTGGGATCTGACAATGGGGTGGAAAAATGCGAAAAAGTACGTAAATAATGTAGAATTACGTCCGAAATATTACACAAAAATACACCCAAATACTTGTGAAAATTCACGAAAAGGAAAAACAAGAAGAAATCTGAGGTAGTCGACGATAGCGAAAGGCGAAAGCTCACTAAAATTGGTGGAAAGTCACAAGGATCAAAGTAAAGAATAACTAATAAAAAATTATATATTACTGCAGGTAGCAGGTCTGACAGTGGATAACTGGCAGATGCGATTGGATGGTGGAATTAGTGGGTGCGAACTGGGATAGAACGAAGGAAGTGTGGGAGGGTGGGGAGGGGCTTGTAGGATGAGATACAATATTGTATGGCACCGGAAAGGTGCTGGAGTGAAGACGCAAAAATACAGGATATGGCGCGGGAAGAGTGATCAATCTGAAAATATAGGACTAATTATACCAGCCGGTGTAATGTGGGACATAAGATGCTGCACCACCAGTCAGGGTGATCTTGTAGCCTTCTGTTGTGTGCGGTTGAGACGGTTGATACAGTGTGGCTTGTAAGTAGAGCATGCTGTGCGGTTTGTAATGTGAGAAGAGAAACACAAGAAAGAAGAGATATAAGGGCGTACATTTAGTATAATGCTTTCTATTTCCTGTTCTACTGCTGCTTTCCATTGTGTAGATATGATTCAATCCATCTCCTGGTGCTATCATTCAGACCATAGAGTTGGCCTTCCCTAAGATGATGTTGTGGTCTACACACTCAAAGGTCTTTGACAAGTCACAGAAAATTCCAATAGGTGACTTTTGCTATTTACTGACTCAAGAATTTCATTTCTTAAAGAGAAAATAGCCTGCTCTGCTGATCTGTTTTTTGGAAGCTAAATTGGTTTTTGTTTAGGATGGTGCAAGTATTGAGATGGTCTACAACAATATTTTCGGGAAGCAACTTGGCGGAGATATTGGATGGTAGATGGGTACATTAGTTTTGTCAACCTTTTTAAAAAGTGGTTTTACTATAGTAAACTTTAATCTCCCTGAGACAACGCCTTGCTGCAAAAATTCATTGAAAATGTAACACAGGACAGGACATATATAACCACTATAGTGCTTTATAATTTATACCTGTGGTATTTTTATTTTTTAAGGCTCTAATTATATGTTTCACTTCGCTAATAATAACTGCAGCTATACAAATTGGGTCTTATAAGTTATAGTCATCTCATTGTAATAAATTAATGGCCATATTTAATGAGCCCTTACAGCCCACATGTTCTGCTGCAGTTAAGAATTGATTGTTAAAGATGTTAGAAATTTTTACAGGATTATATGTCACCTTGTCATATACGATGGTCACTCCAAAAGAAATGCACACTATTTTTGTA
This sequence comes from Schistocerca gregaria, assembly GCF_023897955.1. NCBI lineage: Eukaryota > Metazoa > Arthropoda > Insecta > Orthoptera > Acrididae > Schistocerca > Schistocerca gregaria. The sequence goes on from NC_064931.1 coordinate 297,313,327, forward strand.
AAAATACAGTTTTCATTCTGCATGTGTGAAAGTTTTACAGTGTGTAGATACATCCTTCCCGCTGATTTTCAAACTTAGTTCAACCTGTTCCCATGAGTGGGGTCGTCACAGCATGTCTTCAAGATGGCCGCTACACTTGACGTTTGTCCAAAGCAACGTGCTGTCAAAGAATTCCTGTGCTGTGAAAACGAGACAATGGGAAACATCCACAAGAGGTTGATAAAGGTGTATGGAGATGCTGCTGTCGATCGCAGTACAGTTAGCTGCTGAGCAATCAGGTTACGTGATGAAAGCGGGCACGGCAATATTGAGGATTGTCCTCGCAGCAGCACGCCTCGTACTGCACACGCTCCAGACAATGTGCAGAGAGTTAACGAATTGGTGGCTGTTGACAGACGCATCTCAGTGAACGAAATTTATCGCTACGTTGGGATAGGGGAAGGAAGTGTTTGCAGAATACTGAAAGTGTTGGCGTTAAGAAAGGTTTGTGCCAGGTGGGTTCCCAGGATGTTGACAGTGACTCACAAAGAAACAAGAAAAACAGTATGCAGCGAACTTTTGGAACAGTACGAGAATGGTGGAGATGAATTTCTTGGAATAATTGTGACAGGTGATGAAACAAGGCTCCATAATTTTTCACCAGAGACGAAGAGGCAATCAATGGAATGGCATCATGCAAATCCACCCAAGGAAAAAATAATTCAAAGCTACACCTTCTGCTGGAAAAGTTATGGCTACAGTGTTTTTCGATTCCGAAAGACTCTTGCTTGTGGACATCATGCCAAGAGGAACCACCATAAATTCTGATGCATATGCGACGACACTGAAGAAACTTCAAGATCGATTGAGTCGTGTTCGACCACATTGGCGAAAGCAGGATGTTTTGCTGTTGCACGACAATGCACAGCCACATGTCAGTCAAAAACCATGGACGCAATCACAAAATTCGGATGGACAACACTGAAACCACCTGCTGTATGATCCTGACCTGGCTCCTTGTGACTATCATCTCTTTGGGAAACTGAAAGACACTCTTCGTGGAACAAGGTTTGAAGATGATGACTCCTTTGTGCACACAGCCAAACAGTGGCTCCAACAGGTTGGTCCAGAATTTTACCGAGCGGGTATACCGGCTCTGGTTCCAAGATGGCGTGAGGCAGTTGAGAGGGATGGAAATTATGTGGATAAATGAAAATATTGTTCCTAAAGGATGTATCTACACGCTGTAAAACTTTCCAACATGTAGAATAAAAGATGGATTTCAAAAAATTGTGTGCATTTCTTTTGGAGCGACCCTCGTATATCACCTTTTCATTCCTATTGGTCTTGTGACACTCTCACTTTATGATGTTCCAGATTGATTTTATTTTGTTCCTAGAATTGTCAATTTCAAATTTAACATGTAAGCTTCTGGATTTATTTATCACTCTTTTTTAAAAAAAACTTTACAGTCCAATTTATAACAATATTTTTCAAGGGAGTCATTTGATACTTTTAATGAGGCCTGTAATTCTTTCTTAGTACTACAAGAAATTGTAATTCCTTTGGTAATCTATGGTTTCCTGGAAGAATCATTAATGTTCTTCCTCACAATTATTTTTGGAAAAGTCATTTTAATTATAGAAATGAGTACATTTAAGAAAATATTAAATTTTTCATTTATATCTAATTTATTTTTAAGACCTCTGATATTTTGTTGAATAATAGTAAGATTGTTTGAGCTACCTTCACTCTCCTGGCATTTGTCCTTTCTATATATGTACAATATTTCACTGTTTGGCTCTGAGCTGGGTTGTTTACACTGTGGCCTGCATCACAGATGGAAGTTTGTCCACTTGATGATGTTGCTGTGGTCGTGAAGGTTCCAGATATAAAGAATCACTGCTTTACTTTGGAACTCATCTTGCTCTCGTTGCTACTTGTGGTGCAGCTTTTTACGTGTAAATGAAGGAGAAGAAAAACTTTCAAGATCTTGAGACTCTTTGGATGATGCATTATGTAGCACTGAACGTTTCTGCAAGTGGTGTTTGTGACGCCATTATATCACTGTTGACCACAGCAACCACCATGTTGTGCATGTTTCGATTATTATGTAGGTTAAATTTCATATTTTACCGACACCTTTCGACTATATTTTAACGAACCTGTGCTACATTTAGCCTGGTAAGTTTGAATAATTTTTTGTATGAATAAAGAAATATTAGTGTACCTGTACAAATATAACTTACCATATTTTTACTGTTAATCTGTTTAGGTTATCAGTACTTCTTTCAGAAGAAAAAAGTTTTATAAACGCTGAAATCATGGTCAAGGGGTTCAAATAAACCTTCTATTTTACAACTGATTGGTTGTTTACTATTTCTTCAAGAAGTCTTCTATATACTTACATTTCTCCTCTAGCCACTCTAACTTACCCATTTTGCACTTCTGGTCAATCTCAATTCTTAGACATTTGTATTTCTTTTTGTGTGCTTTATTTGCTACACTTCTATATTTTCTTCTTTCCTCAGTTAAATTCAATATTGCCTGTGATATCCAAAGATTTACACTAGCTCTTGAATTTTATCCTATTTTATCCTTGGCTGCCTTCACTATTTCATCTCTCAAAGCTACCCATTCCTCTGATACAGTATTCCATTCCAATGTTTCAGTCAGTCATTGTCTAATGCTCCCTCTGAAAATTTCAAAAACCTCCAGTTTTTTCAACTTATCCAGGTTCCATCTCCATAATTCATTACAACTATGGAATACCTAAAACAGCTAGCTTTCCCTTTCAAAATAAAATGAATATTTATTACTTGCAGAAACATAAGGCACAAAATTTTCTTTAATGGACATTTGTCTTACTCAAAAAAGTTTACTAAATGCCCATGCCCTAATGCTAACTGTGTAGTAATTCAAAATAAAATTAAAATAATATCTTTTTGGCTATTTTGCCACTGCTCACAGTTAATGTTCCCATTTTAGAAAAAAGTGTACTGGTCCCACCTCTGGCATTGATGCTGACTAACCTATGTTCCAACTAATCTAAACCGTTAATAAATTCTCAGTTTGGTAAAAACCTCATGATTTTCTGGCAATGGAGAAGAACTTTCTTGCCTCACCGATCAGAAATTATTTAAAGGAAACGGCATACTATCTGTGGCCAATTCAAACGATAACATGTCTATTTGTCAGTGGCTTCAAACTGGAAAAGAGGCAAACCAGAACCACTGCTGTCATCACGATTATGATACAACACTTCATCTGTGGAATTTTTTTGTGGTGAGTCATGCAGCAGTATTCTAGGAAGTTTCATTAATCTTTCAGCAATATATATCTATCATTTGCAGATTCAGCTTTAGTAAGAGGCCAATGCTGGATCTGTACACTCACAGGCTGTTCACTCTTAACATCTCAGTTCCTACAAAACACAACTATATATGTATATATACATTGTTGTGTTAAGCAGGAACTGTGATTTTAAAAGTGAGCAAAGCTGGGTGTGCTCTTCCAATATATATATATATATATATATATATATATATATATATATATATATATATATATATATATATATATGAAGACAAACAAGTAAATTATACTTATAGTTGCCCACTGCATATGAAGACAGCCTCGACACAATGAAGTGAACGAACTGGTTGTTCAACAGGGTATATTTATTATATAGTGGGTCACATAACCATGACAAGTTATAGGATCTTGGAACCTAAGTAAAGACTAATATTAACAGTTATTTATTTGTTCTTATGATTGACATAAGTTATAATGAAATTAACAGAGAACCAAGTTCTGTACAACTCAGATAATATTACGAAATCAAAGTGGGGAGATACCAAAAAGAGTGGAAGACTGAATGGAGTAAGAACAGCAATATCTGATTGTCTGAGCAGCTCCTGAAATCGAGTTTAATGTTGGAATAAGAAGCTATAAATAATAATCAAATGAAGCAATCAAACTTGTGCGGCAAACTAAGCAAGTAATAAGCTGCACAGAACATGGATCGCACTGACGCAATCGCAATACTTACTTCCCCAAACAGCTAGTGTGTGCCGATCAGCACCAGATGGTAGCCAGAGATGACACCTGTCTGCAATAGCCTAATGGAGAATGCTCAGAATCTGTGTTCACAGCCCTCAGCTCTCTACTTTCAAAAAACTATACATGAAGAGGACGACTCTGTGTTAATGTCTACATCTACATCTACATCTACATGATTACTCTGCTATTCACAATTAAGTGCCTGGCAGAGGGTTCAATAAACCAGCTTCAAACTGTCTCTCTCCCATTCCAATCTTGAACGGCGCGCGGGAAAAACGAGCACATCAATTTTTCTGTGTGAGACCTGATTTCTCTTATTTTATCATGATAATCATTTCTCCCCAAGTAGGTGGGTACCAACAGAATGTTTTCACAATCGGAGGCGAAAACTAATGATTGAAATTTCATGAGAAGATCACGTCGCAACGAAAAACGCCTTTGTTTTAATGATTGCCACTCCAATTAACGTATTATGTCTGTAGCACTGTCTCCCCTACCTCGTGATAATACAAAACGAGCGGCCTCCTTTGAACTTTTTCAGTATCATCCGCCAGCCCCACCTGATAAGGATTCCTCACCACACAGCAATACTGGAGAACAGGACGGACAAGTGTAATGTAAGCAGTCTCTTCTAAGTGTTGTTCCAATGAATCGCAGTCTTTGGTTTGCTCTACCCACAACATTATCTATTTGATCGTTCCAATTTAGGTTATTTGTAATTTTAATCCCTAAGTATTTAGTGGAATTTATAGCCTTCCGATTTGTATGACTTATTGTGTACCAGTAATAGTAATTTAGCGGATTTCTTTTAGTACTCATGTGAATAACTTCACACTTTATTCAGGGTCAATTGCCACTTTTCACACCACACAGATATCTTATCTAAATCATTTTGCAATTCATTTTGGTTATCTGATGACTTTACAAGACGATAAATGACAGCATCATCTGCAAATAATCTAAGAGAGTGACAGGAGAGGATTATTACTAAACTCCTGAAAAACCAATGGGTAGAACACGTAACTTTCATTCTGTAGCATAAAAGACACACTTTTATTAGCCCAAAAGATGGTATTGGGCCAATGTTATGTCTTCATGATTGTTAAAGCTTACGTGTCACGAAAATTGTCCAGTGTGATGCAATACTATTGGATGAACCAATTGTTAGACCAAATGCAAATGCAACTGACTCTCCCACACTGGTCGCTTGGTGTCATGGTGATCTCGCTCTTTGGAATCTGCACAGAAGGGCAAAAATGTCGTGTTCAATGATTCTCTGGGGACTGAGGGGTGGTTGTGGCGTCCACTGACCACAGGGGGAGGGGGCAGGGGGCAGGTAACTGCCTGACATTCAATAGCCATTGAGGGAATCACTTCCGGGTATCCATAAAACTGCTGGAAGCCTTGGTGGATGCCCTCTTGACCTAATCCCTAATGAGATTCACAGACTGCACTCTGCTGACAAAAGAGCCCATAGAGACATTTCTGGTGACACACCATATCAGCATGGTGAGTGCAAGGCTGCCTTTTGAAGCACACTACTCCAGCATACTCACAGAACTAGCTGCCAAATAGCCAAAACAATATTTGACAGCAATATCTCATTATAACAGTAATCTCACATTACCCCATCACTGCTTTCTAAAGAGGAAATGAATGAAGAACTCTCAAGAATGCAAAACTCGGCCTTCACATGGTTTGAGTGCCTTCAGAATCAACTAACTCAAGTGAGTGTTGAAATTAGAAAACCACTCAAAGGAGTCTTTAATGGAAAAATGGCACAGCATAAAACTGCCTGATTGATTCTTAAGTAAAAGCGTAACATGGTACCTCAAATTCATATATAGATTATTTGTGTTAGCAAAAGGAAATAAGAAAAAATATTAGAAATCTTTGTTCCATATGAGTGTTTATGAAAGTAAGTCTTGGCATGGTTTACAGGTGCAGACTTGCTATTATGAACAATCACCTTGACAGATGTGAAATAAAATAAAATATTTGTTATCTTACATAGAAAAAATTGTGCATATAACAGGAGAAATATTTTAAAATTTCGATTTAGCATTTACTTTTATTCATCAGAAGTTTAAAAAACAATGTTTTCTCCCATCAGAATGTTATGGCCACAACAGCATTTGTTTCACAAGTCAGGTAAAATCTGGGCTTTTAATTCGATTGAGAAAAGACATAAACGAAATGAACTGCTCAAAATGAGTATAGTGACCACGAATTAGTGAGTGGTAAGTAACATTCTTAAATAGTAGCGACTGCCAGGTTTTTACGTAAAAAAATGTGTGTGTGTGTGTGTGTGAAATATCACTTACATTTCTTGTTGCTATCCTTACCAAAATCAAATTATTCGTGGGTTCACTTACAAACGTGTATTGTCTTTGCAGGTGCTGACTGTGTGCTTTTACACTCAAAATATTTAAGGTGATCGAAGAGTGACTCTTCAAGTGAATCGATTGCCACTCCAGAGGCTAATTTGACAGCCTCTCCACCAAGCAGACATGCACATGGCGGCCCTTGTGTGCCCCAACACATGCTGATCACTCGCCGCTAGACATAGAATTATCGTCTTAAACACGCCACTTATCATTAGTTCTTATCCTACTCTCTGCCAGGGTCAGTAATGGCTCAGAATCTCATGTGCTCTCAATCTCCTTTCTCAGCTCCTCAAGACTTTATTTAAATGAGACAAACCCATCAGTCTATATGTCTTGGTTTTTATGGTTTCAGATTCTGTACGCTCCTCCAGAACCTGCACTCTTTGAGAAAGTGAGTTGTTTGTTTCCTCCAGGCTCTACATTATTCGCTAAAGCGAGGTATTCATCTGCTCCATTTTCTTCAGATTTGTCTCAGCTTGGAGTAGGCTGATCACATTGCGTTCGACGGTCTCAGAAACCTCAACCACTTTTTTGTTTATCTGTTTGATGCGTCAGCTGAATTCCCCTCGCAATGCTGCCATCTCTTGCCTAAATTGCTTTCTGTTTTCCTCGGCTTGTTTCGTGTCTCCCTCCGCTTCTTCATCTGTTCTCTCTGCTTGTTTCCTGTCTTTCTCGGATCGCTTCCTATCCTTTTGAATTTCCTATATCTTTCTCCTGCTTTTTTCCTCTGCTTTTTTCGTTATCCCTTTGCTTTTCCTAGCATCCACTTTGCTCACAACGGAATATCCTCCAAGTTTCCAGAATCTGAACTGCTCTGTGCTTCTGTCGATTCTGTTTCGCAAATCTCGCTAGTTTCGATCTGTTGACTTGCTGCTAGGGTTTCTTAGGTTTCAGGTAACGCAGCCGCTTCTGACGCATCTCCCACAGAAATTTCCTACATCACTTGCTCTGATTCTGTCGAATCTTGTGGCTAAAATCGCGATCGACTAGCCCTATCAATGTATGGCGGAGTTTCAACTGCAAATTACCTCATAACATTCCAAATGAACAAATAAACTTACACAAAAGAATACCTTCACACCAAAACACAAAATCTTCTCACACAATACAACAAAATCTTCACCTGGAATACAAAAAAAAAAACAGAAAACTTAATAAAAATCTACAAACTCCGACTACATACAAAAAAATCTATACAGATCAAAACTTCTGTGTGCGCCACGCTATCATATGCTGCCACTGCTGGTTCTAGCAGACATAAATGTAAAAATGGGATAAAATGGTTATTGCAGCTTTTTATATGGTGAGAGCAGTTTCATTGTGCTGTCCTAACTGCAGGAAACTCAATGAAATCAAAAGTAAGGTCCAGGATCAGATTCGACATGAAAGTTCTAGCCCCTTTATTAATGAAATCAACTTCTACTAATATAAGAAGAGCGAATCCACTGGTTGTGGCTGTCACAAGATAACACATAAAACCAAAACTTACTGGTGCAAGACGACTGAGTGCGGTGTAAGTAAATTATCCTTGTAGTTGTCCACTGTGTATGAAGACAACCCCAACAAAGTGAAGAGAACCAGTTGGGTACAGAACAGCTTATATTTATTTTTTAATGGGTTTCCTATCCAGGACAGGTTAAAGGATTTTGTGATCTAAGTCAAGACTGAGATTAACGGTTATTTATCTGCTCAGATGACAGACAACAGTCACTATGAAATCAACAGACAGAGAAGAACTATACAACTCAAATTATATTACAAAATTTACACTAACACAGTGAAGAGGTACCAAAACGTGTGGAGAACTGTATGAAGTAAATGCAACAAGACGGGTTTGTGTGGGCAGCTCGTGAAATCGAAGTTAACATTACAACAAGAAACCACAAATTATAAGCAAATTAAGCAACACAAGTTGCATGGCAGACTAAGCAAGTTATGAGCTGCACAAAATATGGGTTGTTCTATCATAATTGAATGCGCCTATCAACACCATGTGGCAGCTGGAGATGACCCCGTCTGCGACGGCTGGAAACAGAATGCCCAGAATCTAAGTTCACAGACCTCAACTCTCTACTTTCAAAAAACTCTACATGGATGGGAGGGCTGCTAGCTAATTCTAGTGTAACAGGGGGACAATTATTGCTAATTTCTGAAAAACCAAGGGAAAGCACACGTAACTTTCCTCTTTTTGTGTGCAAGCCACATGTTTATAAACACAGAGTTGGTACTGGGCTTATAACGCTGCAACTGGATTTACGTAGCTTGTGCAATCAAATACCGAATTTGATTTATTACGTACTATTCCCCAACAGAACAAATAGTCCTGTCACGGAAAAGCCACGTGTAACACTACCGTCTGCTACTGTTATACCATAACCTCAAAGCTGGAGGCAGTTTGTATAAATGACATTATTTTTATTAAAACAATTGCAGTATAAAGAAGCAGGGCAGTGTAACCCTCTGAAAGGAATTTAGTTGTGTTGACCGTGATATATCTGTGTTTCTTCAATTTCTCCAGGTGTATTTTATGACGAAATAATTCTCTTGTGAACAGCCTGGTATGAGTGTGCATAGGATACAGCTGATGTACTTCAGCGCACCTGATGATGGCAACGTGGTCGATTGCCGAAATATTGTGTCCAATGGACATTCATACCAGGCTGTTCACTCAAGATTTATTTTGTAGTCATATACCTAATGGAAATGACTTATCGGAAGTCAAAGTTAGAATTACATAAATATTTAAACAGCAATAAACAATAATTTACCTATCCTCAGTGTCCAAATGATAATAACAACGGTCGCCAGCCTAATTAGGCATAAGAATGAGTAACATTCTTGTTCAAGAAACTGAAAATAAGTAACTTTAATGAGCAAACACAGTCTATACTTTGTCACATGAGAGTGCAATGAACTCTGGCACCTGCATATGTTAACGTTAAGGTTGGATCTGACAGTTAGAGCAGAACATACTATTTGCATTTGCATAAGTATAACAGGTAATGATACACACTGTTACCTTCAGGGCTTAGTCAAACTGAATGACTTCAATGATATTAGTATTAATATTTACTATAAAATTATAAATTGAGCATAGGTTTAGTATCTCTTTTACCAATTACTTTTCTATCTGACATGGAAAAAAATCATTAGAAAACTATCTCTCATTGACATTTGAATAAAAGAAGCTACTGTTATCATAGATACTGGTCTTTCTGTTACTTGTTACCTAGCATAAGCACAATAGACAAACTGTGGATCCTGTTACGCCATTAATATGAACTTTTAATACACAAGATGAACCCAATATTGTACAGAACTTGAGAAGGATAGCAAGAGTAACTGAAACTTTCTATAACTGAGTAACTTTGAGCGTTTGGGCTACTTTCAATGGGGGCCTTAATTTTGACCACTGTAGTAGAGCAAAATAAATGCACTTTCATTACATTAGTGAAACAAGCACTTAGCAAGCATGAACATATTACTCTCAACAGTTGCAGTTCTGAACTTTTACTGCAGTGAGACACAACATTGAGATATTTCTAAGAAACTGACTCACCTTTTAAAATTTACAACACGCAGCACTATGATCATTGACTAAGCAAAACTTTAAAAGGTTCAGTTTTAAAAACTTTTATTTTTTAAAAGTAACAACAAATTGTTTACTAAGAAGAACATTTCAAGCCAAACTTTAGTAATATTTATTTTTGGAACTAACCACAAGATGGTTTGTTACCTGTCTTGATTAAGACAGTCTTGTACTTTCAAGTCAATGATTAAATAGGTAATTTTGAAAGCCCACAAAACTTTAATTTGGACTGTTTCATTCACTGGGAGGCTTTCACAAAGCTACATTTATTACCTCCCACAATGTTACCAAATACACAGTAAATCTGAATATTCCCTTGTTACCAAAGATCAAACAACATTATTTAATTAACTGTTTGGCTTTGAGGCTTTCATTTTTTTTCACAACAAGGACACTCGGTAATCATAGTTCAAACGGAGAGGAACCTGAGAGGTGTAGTGATAAGGAAAAAATCAAGATAGATACATAAATTCAGTTATAAGTTACCTTATATCTAAGCACACTAAAACATCCAATGAACTGATCCTTCACTTTACATATTTACAATGCCTTGGTTCCTTTTCAGTGATTGCGCAATGTGGTGGCGAGTGCATGTCGGTGGGTGGATATTTCTTGGTGGCGATAATAGGTACCAATTCCAGGATAGTTCCAGCTCTTTATCCATCCATCCGAGGCATTGGAAAGTGGCACGAAAAGCCTCTCTCGGCACCAGCACAATACATTACTTTTACACGAGCAGTTGACAGTTTGGTAGCTCGTCCCCAATTGACTCTTCGTTCCACCTTTCTATCCATGCTAACCACATTTTGCGCGCACTACACAGTTCCGTTCCCGAGGGGAACCACACCACCTTTTACATACAAAATAACTAAGAAACCTAAGTGAGGATCAGCAATTACATAACAGCAGCCAAACATATTAAATAAAATAGATCAGTTACACATACTGGTATTACTACAAAAAAATTATTCACACAAAAATTATTCAACCTCAAAGATAATCAAAGAGATTACGCGACAAAGACAAAACATATCATTTGCTCATATTATGCACATTACAGAGAATACACTTCATTACGGTATCGAATTAATCATACACTAATTACAGGAGTTTAACGATGGGATGTTGAACAAAACAGAAAGGTAAATGGATCAACAAAAGGTATGTAGTGTGTAAGCTATGGTGTTACAGGCTGAAGCAGTAACTCCCTGACTGGTCAACCTTAGGTGTTAAGAACACCGTACAGAGCAACACGATACTGCTGGGTGAATCAAGTTGTTAGACTGAACGCAACTGACTCTCCCATGCTGTTTGGTTGGCGCTGTGTGGAAAGGAAGGCAAAAATGTTGTGTTCAAATAATCTCTGAGGGCTGTTGGGTGACCACAGGGGGTACAGATGTCTGCCTGGCATTCAATAGCTGTGGAGCGGATCGTTTCATGACTCCTGCAAAACTGCCTGTATCCTCAGAGGAGTCTGTCTTGACCAAATGAGATTCAGAGACAGCCTTCTGCCATAAAGACGTTTCTGGTAATACACCACTCGAGCACGGCAAGTGCAAGGCTACAATTTGAAGGACACTACTCCACTATTCTCACTGAAATAACTGCAAAATAGCCACAAAAATGAATTAATATCACATAGTGAAATGTCAAAGCAACGTCATATTGTGACAAAAACATCACAATGTGTCCTTGCATATTATAGAAATGGATATATGTTTATACAAGATGACAATTATTAAAATATGTGGAATAAAATCATCATAACTTCTGAACGTTTTGCATTAGGACGTTCATATTGTACGGTTGGCCACCAGGCATGATGGGAATTATTACGCGCTGTATGGTTTGGTTTTGCGACGAAGCCTACTTTCATTTGGATGGGTTCGTCAATAAGCAAAATTGGCGCATTTACAGGACTGAGAATCCGCATTTCGCGATCGAGAAGGCCTCAATAGGTGACTGTGTGGTGTGCAATGTCCAGTCACCAAAAATCGGTGCGATATTCCTTGATGGCATGGTGACTAAAAATCACTACATGAGGGCTTTGGAAGATGATTTCATTCCCATTATGCAAAGTGACCCTAATTTCGACAAAATGTGGTTCATGCAAGGCAGAGCTCGACCCCTCGAGACAGGACAGTGTTTGATGTCCTGGAGGAGCACCTCACGGAGCACATTCTGGCTCTGGGGTCCCCAGAGGTCACTGGCATAGGCCTCGATTGGTCGACACGTTCTCCAGATCTGAACAGACGTGACTCCTCTTTGTGGGACTATGTTAAAGATAAGTTGTGCAGCAATAACCACAAAACCATTGCTGAGCTGAAAACAGCCATTCAGTAGGTCATCGACAGCATTGATATTCCTACACTCCAGCTGATCACGCAGAATTTCGCTATTCTATTCGTCTGCGCCACATCATCGCCAATGATGGCGGTCATATCGAACATGTCATAACCTAAATCCGAATGTCTGTAGTGACGTTTACATGTCGAATAAAGTGTTGTGCACGCCGCAGCTTGTAACTAATTTACGTTTTCTTTTCATATCGTTCAATAATTGTTATCCTGTATGTACGTTTGTGTGTGTGTGTGTGTGTGTGTGTGTGTGTGTGTGTGTGTGTGTGTGTGTGTGTGTGTGTGTGCGTGTGTTCCACATTTCTCAAATCACTGGACTGATTTCAACCAAACTACAGCATCAGGCCTGACGTTTAAATTTATTACTTCTTTGCTACTAACCCTATTCGCAGCACATTTTGTAGACAGTATCCACATATGCCACTGAATGTATCATATATCTTTGTAATATCTCTTTATATTCGATGAATTACTCTGATACAATTCTACCCTTGAATGACGTTTACTAATTTTCTATCTTCATACTCGCAAAATCCATGAGCAAAATAGTTTCATACAATAGCTATGCCATGAGTGCATAATTATTCTTTGTAGTACTCTCTCTGGTGGTTGTTAGAAGAAAAAAGCTTCCGAGATTGTCTTTGTGCCGATTAGCCTGAGCTTGGTTTGAAGAATTGTAATCTGAATATTGAGATTTATGTCAAAAGATAACTGAGACGAAATTGTACAGTAAAAAGGGAAATATACATATATATATTGCTCCTTCATACAAAAGGTGTGTATTTGACATTTGAGATTTAATTATATTCATCGATATATTGCGTAGTTGTTAATCAGAAGGGAACTTCCGAAAGACTGGATACGAATCTGCATTTAATAATCCAAGAGCTCCATTACTTCTTCGGAAGGTTAAACTTCATCAAAGCCAAATATCCGCTTGATCTGAGGTTTTCCGACTGATTATACAACGCTCCCAAAATTACGAGGCATTTTATTTGTACGGGTTAGCAGACTGCCGCAAAGCACGAGCCTCCAGAGAACAAGAATCATCGCCTGATTTCATTCTAACAAGTAAATTTTCTGAATCACTTTGAGTGACTGAGCTATGACTGTGTTTCATATTATGAATGACTGATTGCTCGATCGAATTGAGAACTACATAATTACATAGATAGGAGGAAAAATTACACATTGTATGACACACAGATCAGGACTTACGACGTCATAAACACTAAGATTCGTGGAAAACTGCCGCATCATACATGATGTCTAAATGCATTACTTCTTTGCTACTAACTCTAATAGCAATATATTTCGCAGACTGTACCTACACATGCCGCTGAGTGTACCTACACAAATACAGCATGGTACGACACGAAAGGTCAAGAGATATGACGTCATGGAGGCTGAGATGAGTGAAAAACTTCCGCACAATGCATGAAATTTAAATGCATTTATTCTTTACTACTAGGCCCCTCGTACAGTCGAGTCAACTTAAGGAAATCCTAGACGCCCGTCATCGCTTTTGACAGCTTTCAACTACGAAGCGTAAACGGCTGTGGGCGAAAACAGTGCACCTGCCATGCAGATGTTTACATAATCACGTTGCAGATACGTGAAGCAATTGTGCGTATACATTTTTACATTATGCACATTTTCTTTTTAGTAGTGTTTCACAATTGCAAAGACGTTTTCACGAATACATGGAAATGAAATATTTTCGACATTACGCTATAAACACCGTTCACTTTATGCTTCGAACGTGGTCAGATGATTGGGTGTCACTTTGTCATACGTCTCTATGCGAGATTTCCACACTCCTAAACATCCCTAGGTCCACTGTTTCCGATGTGATAGTTAAGTGGAAACGTGAAGGGACACGTACAGCACAAAAGTGTACAGGCCGACCTCGTCTGTAGACTGACAAAGACTGCCGACAGTGGAAGAGGGTCGTAATGTGTAATAGGCAGAAATCTATCCAGACCATCACACAGGAATTCCAAACTACATCAGGATCCACTGGAAGTACTATGACAGTTAGGCAGGAGGTGAGAAAACTTGGATTTCATGGTCGAGCGGCTGCATAGCACTATCACAGCACAGGCCTGCATTGATGTGATGTAAATATCTTCTTGCTTCCCACTGTTGAATAGCAATTCGGGAATGACGACTGCATCTTTCAACACGATCGAACACCTGCTCATAATGCACGGCCTGTGGCGGAGTGGTTACACGACAATAACATTCCTGTAATGGACTGGCCTGCACAGAGTCCTAACCTGAATCCTATCGAACACCTTTGGGATATTTCGGATGGCCGACATCCTGCCAGGTCTCACTGGCCAACATCGGTACCTCTCCTCATTGCAGCACTCCTGAAGAATTGGCTGCCATTCCCCCAGAACCCTTCCAGCACCTGAGTGAATCTATGCCTGCGAGAGTGGAAGCTGTCATTAATGCTAAGGGTGGGCCAACACCATATTGAATTCCAGCATTACCGATGGAGGGTGCCACGAACTTGGAAGTCTTTTTCAGCCAGTTGTCCAGATACTTTTGATCACATTGTGTATACATATATTGTTGGATCAATACAATGTTTCAGGACATAACCTGTACTTGGCAATACATAAAGTCTGGAACATTTGCACTATTATCCAAATAAGCCCACTAGTCTGATGCTTAGGAACCAAGAATGAAAACTAAGATGAAAAGAAATATATGTTTTTAGGGTGATTATGATAAATAACAAAAACTTGAAATTTATTATTTTCCTCTCATGCAGCCTTTCTTACGATGGAAGAGGCTGGTAAGATTTTATTTTTCTGCCTGATTTCAGTTACCATGTTACAGACTTTTCCATTGTTTACTTCATGCCACAAAAACAGTAACATAAAAGTAATAAATTATTCAAATAATTTTGTGAATCATTGGTCTGCTACTGACTGGTCTGATGTGGTCTTTCAGGATTCCCTCTCTTGTGCTAGTCTTTTTGTCTCACAGCAGTGTTTGCGTCATACATTCTCAGTTTTTTAAATATATTTCAATCTCTGTCTTCCCCTTCTGTTTATACACTCAAAAGGTACCTCTAGTACCATTGACTTTATTCCCTGGTGTCTTAAAATAATTCCTGTCACCCTGTCCCTTCTTTTTGTCAGTGTTTTCCATATGTTCCTGTCTTTGTCAATTCTGCAAAGAACCTCCTCATTCCTTATGTTATCAGTCAACCTAATTTACTTCTACAGTACCACATTTCAAACACTTCGATTCTTCTTCTCCGGTTTTCCCTATTTCCAAGATTCACTACCATACAATGCTGTGTTCCAAACGTACGTTCTAAGAAATTTCTTCCTCAAATTAAGGCCTTCGTTTGATGATAGTAGAATTCTTTAGGCCTCTTTGCCTGTGCTAGTTTGCTTTTTGTGTCCTCCTTGCTACGTCCTACACGTGTTATTTTGCTTACAAGGTACCAGATTTTCTTAGTTTCGCCTACTTCATGGTCACCAATTTTGTTGTTAAATCTATCACTAACAGCATCTATTCAATTCTTCACTACATTTATCCTTCTTCGCTTTATTCACCATCCATATTGTGTGCTCATTAGACTGTTCATTGCATTCAGTATGTCCAGTAATTCCTCCTGGCTTTCACTGAAGATGCACTGTCATCAGTGAATCTAATAGTTGGTATCCAATCACCCTGAATTTTAATTCCACACCTGAATATGTTTTATTTCTATTTTCATAACTTCTTCTTCGATTTACAGATCGAACAGCAGGCGAGAAAGGCTGTATCCCTGCCTAACACCTTTTTTAATCCGAGCACTTCATTTTTGGTCTTCCATTCTTGTTGTTCCCTCTTGGTTGTTTGACACATTGCATTACTCATCTTTCCTAATAGCTTACTCTTACTACCAATTTCAACAACTTGCACCAATTTACATAGTCGAATGCATTTTCAAGTCGACAAATCCTGTGAAAGTTTCATTATTTTTCTCTAAAGTCTTGCTTCCTTTATCAATTTCAATGTCAGACCTGCCCCTCTGGTGACTGCACCTTTGCGAAAGCCAAACTGATCGTCAACTAAGAGATCCTGAACTTTCTTTTCCGTTTTTCGATATATTATTACTGTCAGCCCATTGAGTGCATCAACTGTTAAGCTTATTATCCGATAGCTTGCACACTTATCTGCTTGTCGTATTTTCACGATTGTGTGGATCATATGCTTCTGAAAGTGTGATGGTATGTCTCCAGTCTTATAGATTCCACCATCAACTTGAATAGTCATTTGTATGCCACTTCCCTAATGATCTTAGAAATTCGAAGAAATATTATCTATCTCTTCCGTCTTGTTTGACCGCAAGTCTTCCGAAACATTGTTAAACTCTGAGTCTAATACTGGATCGCCTGTGCCTTCTATATCGATGCTCTAGAATTTTTATACTTCCTTCTTTCGGCAATCACTTGAAGTATTTCTTCTGTCACCCATGTTTTCTTCGCATTTGTCTCCCTTGTATTTACATTTCTCTCTCCCACTTCCATGTTTTTCCTTTTCTGTGATATCCGTTCCTCTTCAGCTAAACTACCTTCTGTGGTGTACTTAGAGAACTTTAAACATACCTGATCATTCTTCAGTATTTTAGTACCTCCCTTCTTTCCCCAACGATTTCTTTGGATGATCCTCTTAAGCTTCAGTCTTCCCTTCATCATAACTGAATTGTGATCTGAGTCTATATCTGCTTTTGGATATGATTTCGAAACCTT
Organism: Schistocerca gregaria; assembly: GCF_023897955.1. Taxonomy (NCBI): domain Eukaryota; kingdom Metazoa; phylum Arthropoda; class Insecta; order Orthoptera; family Acrididae; genus Schistocerca; species Schistocerca gregaria. The sequence continues at coordinate 297,330,461 of NC_064931.1, forward strand.
TGTCTGACAATAATGTAATCCAACTGGACTCCTCCTGTGTTTGCCGACCTTTTTCAATTACTCTCTTCCTCCTGTTCTTGTTGAACAGTGTATTCGCTATTACTATCTGAAAATTATTGTATAACTCTATTAGTCTTTCTCCTCTCTTATTCATGCTAGCAAGCCCATATTCTCCACAATTCTGTCTTCTACTCCTTCCCCTGCAACTGCATTCCACTTCTCAATTATTATTAAATTATCATCTCCCTTTACATACTGAATTACCTGCTCAATATCCTCATATACTTTCTCTATCTTTTTGTCTCGTGGCATGTGCATTTGAGTTGTTGTTAGCACTGGTATATTGTCGATTCTGATGAGAACAACCCTGTCACTGAACTGTTCCCAGTTACTCACTCTCTGCCCTAGCTTCCTACTCATCACGAATCCTTCTCCCGTTATACCATTTTCTGCTGCTGTTGATATTATCCTATATTCATCTGACCTGAATCCTTACCTTCTTTCCACGTCACTTCACTGTCCTCCACTGTATCTTTGTTGAACCTTTGCATTTCCCTTTTTAGAGTTTATGCATCAACAACGGTTTTTCTTTTTTCATTACAATACTTGTTTTATATTGACTTAGCTTGTGTGAATCCAAAAATTGCATTATTTTTGTCTTATCATGTACAGTTTTTTTGTAATTTCAGTATTTATAATTAAAATATGATTAAAACGCAATATATGCAATGAAACAGAAGTGCAAACATTTATTTAGAAGTAAATGATCAGTTTGAAGTAATCAATTTTGCATTTCTGAGTAGTTGCAGATAAAAGTATTTTATAGGACACATCAGCAGTTGGCTGTGCTTTCCACCGTTACAATGAAGGGACTCACACACAGGTCACTGAACTAGCACCGAGCAAGAGCGTCTAGAAGACTGTTTCAGTGGGCTATTGTGTTCTGGTTTATTTGTTGAGCTGTAGCCATGCAGAGGAAAAAAGGATTTGAGCAATCCAGGTATATTTTGTTATATTCGTGGACTTTTATGATAGCCACACAAAATCAGAACACAATTCCAGTTGTTAAAAGTGTTTACTCTGCTTATTTTGGACTGAAACTGTGGAATCAGGATAATCATCAGCCCCTCACAGAGGGTTTAGCGTTTGTATTGTGACGTTAAGAAAAAGGACAAAGGGAAAATTCCAGTCTATTTGTTTTTTAGTTCCAATGGTTGACTTTCACCAATGAACTACCTGGATTACTGTTACTTCCGGATTTGCTAAATAAAAGGTTTCAATACGAAAAACAAAAAGGGATGATTTATCCTGATGTGGAGTTTGCTAGAAGGCTTATACCACCATGGTCCTAGTGTTCCTGTACCAGTCCCTGCTAAGAACTTTCTAATACTACATTCTGAACTAATTTGTACATCAGACGAGCCTTTTAATGCTTCTGATTTGGCAAGTGAACAAGACATGCCTCAACCTTTCACACAACTTGAGCTGAACGATTTGGTCTGAGATTTAAATCTTCCAAAGGATACTTCAGATTTCCTAGCTTCAAGACTGATAGAAAATAACTCTCTAGCTCCAAGAACAAGTGGAACATTCTAAGATACGGAAAGAGACTTAGAACAGTATTTTAGGTAGGAAGACTCTCTAGTATACTGCACTGACATTCCAAACCCCATTAACAAGTTAGGGACAGGTAATAATGCAGATAACTTTAGGCTCTTCATTGACTCAAGTAAGATAAGTTTAAGTGTGTTACTTCCTAATAGCAACATTCTAGCATCAGTCACAGTCACTCTGTCTGTCCATATTAAGGAGACATAAGAGAATCTTGTGTTGCAATGTGAAAAAATAAATTACAGCGAACACCAATGGATGATTTTCGATAGTTTGAAGCTTTTGTGTACATTGTTAGGATAACAACAGGGGCATATCAAGCACCCATGTTACATATCCCAACGGAACATCCAAGATGGAAAGAACCAGTGGGCAACATGAGAATGACCTAGGAGAAATACACTGATTTAGGATCCAAGAACATTGTAAGTAGAAGCTTAGCAGATTCTCAAAATATTGTTATCAGTCTTGCATATTAAACTGGAACTAATGAAACAATCTACAAAGCCATTGGATTATAAAAGGCAATTATTTTAAATTCCTAACTAACAAGTTTCTTGCACTCTAAAAAGCAAAAGTCAAAAAGATCTATTGTAGGACCACAGATCAGGGAACTATGTAAATATAAAAGTTTTGAAGAACGTAACACTCCGCAAGAAAAGGATGCCTGCATTGGTTTCAAAGAAGTAGTTTAGAAGTTCTTGGGAAAAAAGAATGATTCAGACAGTATGGAATACGCCAACAACATGCTGAAAAAACCTAAAGCCTTAGAATACAACATGAGTCTGAAGGAACACTTCCTTCACTCACATTTAGACAAGTTTCCAGAAAGCCTTTGGACAGTGAGTGAAGAACAGGGTAATAGGTTCCACGAAAAAATTACAGCAATAGAAAACAGGTATCAGGGGCGATGGAATGCTTTCATGATGGCCAGTTACTGTTGGTTGCTACAATGTGATTTGTCCTCCAGAAAAAAGGGAAGATGTGGCACAAGAAGTTTTTCAGACAAGTGGCAGCGGTACTCTTCTCTTGTTCACGTAAACGAACAAAAGTATTGAATTTAGTGTTTTCTTTGAATTTCATATGTTACATTAAGTCTTAAGTTAGTATATCATTTTATTTTCGGCCCTAAATTCTCTTCTACAAAAACAGTCCAATAGAATAGGTATTCAAATCATTTTCAGTACACTGTATTGGTCTTGCAGCCGACACTAAATGCAGAATTGCAGCTATAAAGCATCTCGTAAAGTTCTGTTCTAAGTACAACTTTTAAGAATCGTGACGTGATACATGAGAATGAAATTCTATTATTTTAATCATGCATCTTCAACATACAAAATAAGTTATTGGGTTCCAAAAAGGTCTTTAATTAATTAATTTATTTATTTATTTATTTTTTTTTTTTTTTGCAGTTGGGCTGTGTTCCTTATCAAAGGTCGTCCCTAGACCATGGATTCTAAATAATTGAGAAGTTTAAATCATCCACTACTCTGGTTACAATTTATTGAACTCTGAATTAAAAGACACAGAAGCAAATGTGTACTCAATGAATTAGTGTAAAATAGCGGCAGCAATGATGAGGTAAAATATAAGAGTTTGAGAAATTCTTAATGTAATGAGTTTGTCATTGTTCTTTTGTAGTGCTTAGAACAAAGATGGACAAAATGTTAGTATTTTATTTGTAGTGTATGCATTTTGAGAATTTTATGCTCTTTCACGACGTAGTGTTATCAGATAGGGAGTCCAACCGTTTTTCTGCTTGTATAATGTGATATGAGCAGAGTCGTGGAAACTGTTTCTGCTACACAGCGGGGAAAGGTGTAAAAACGGTATCTTTCAGTGAAAAATACTGAGATTTCGTGAAAACGAAAATATTAACTCTGAGGTCATGTACAGTCTCAATAACGTGGAGCTTTTAAAAAACGTGTACTGATTGTGAACTCTTTTCCATAGCCTCTGCCACAGTAGTTGAGACGAAATGCAAACAGAAATTCCTGACTCGATCCCTTCGATGGCCCATATGTTTATTACCATAATTCGGCTGGCGAAAGGGCAGCAACTGATGCTACAGAGTTTATAACAATCAGGGTACGTGCATATATTACAAACCTATCCACACTATCTTATGAAGTGACTGAACTGACAATGCTGACTATGGACATTAATTCCCTTTCTTTTACTGCATAACAAGAAAACGAAAGTCATACTACACTACAGAAACGCTAACTGTAACTGTGCCCAACATACTGACAAACAGTTTACATTTGATTGATACAGGGTGTTTCAAAAATGACCGGTATATTTGAAACTGCAATAAAAACTAAACGAGCAGCGATAGAAATACACCGTTTTTTGCAATATGCTTGGGACAACAGTACATTTTCAGGCGGACAAACTTTCGAAATTACAGTAGTTACAATTTTCAACAACAGATGGCGCTGCAAGTGATGTGAAAGATATAGAAGACAACGCAGTCTGTGGGTGCGCCATTCTGTACATCGTCTTTCTGCTGTAAGCGTGTGCTGTTCACAACGTGCAAGTGTGCTGTGGACAACATGTTTTATTCCTTAGAATAGAGGATTTTTCTGGTGTTGGAATTCCACCGCCTAGAACACAGTGTTGTTCAAACAAGACGAAGTTTTCAACGGAGGTTTAATGTAACCAAAGGACCGAAAAGCGATACAATAAAGGATCTGTTTGAAAAATTTCAATGGACTGGGAATGTGACAGATAAACGTGCTGGAAAGGTAGGGCGACCGCGTGTGGCAACCACAGAGGGCAACGCGCAGCTAGTGCAGCAGGTGATCCAACAGCGGCCTTGGGTTTCCGTTCGCCATGTTGCAGCTACGGTCCAAATGACACCAACGTCCACGTATCGTCTCATGCGCCAGAGTTTACACCTCTATCCATACAAAATTCAATGGCGGCAACCCCTCAGCGCCGCTACCATTGCTGTACGAGAGACATTCGCTAACAATATAGTGCACAGGATTGATGACGGCGATATGCATGTGGGCAGCATTTGGTTTACTGACGAAGCTTATTTTTACCTGGACGGCTTCGTCAATAAACAGAACTGGCGCATATGGGGAACCGAAAAGCCCCATGTTGCAGTCCCATCGTCCCTGCATCCTCAAAAAGTACTGGTCTGGGCCGCCATTTCTTCCAAAAGGAATCATTGGCCCATTTTTCAGATCCGAAACGATTACTGCATCACGCTATCTGGACATTCTTCGTGAATTTGTGGCGTTACAAACTGCCTTAGACGACACTGCGAACACCTCGTGGTTTATGCAAGATGGTGCCCAGCCACATCGCACGGCCGACGTCTTTAATTTCCTGAATGAATATTTCGATGATCGTGTGATTGCTTTGGGCTATCCGAAACATACAGGAGGCGGCGTGGATTGGCCTCCTTATTCGCCAGATATGAACCCCTGTGACTTCTTTCTGTGGGGACACTTGAAAGACCAGGTGTACCACCAGAATCCAGAAACAACTGAACAGCTGAAGCAGTACATCTCATCTGCATGTGAAGCCATTCCTCCAGACACGTTGTCAAAGGTTTCGGGTAATTTCATTCAGAGACTACGCCATATTATTGCTACGCATGGTGGATATGTGGAAAATATCGTACTATAGAGTTTCCCAGACCGCAGCACCATCTGTTGTTGACAATTGTAACTACTGTAATTTCGAAAGCTTGTCTGCCTGAAAATGTACTGTTGTCCCAAGCATATTGCAACAAAAGGTGTATTTCTATCGCTGCTCGTTTAGTTTGTATTGCCGTTTCAAATATACCGGTCATTTTTGAAACACCCTGTAGTTCAGACGAAGAAAACACAAACCACCATTGAAAGATATGTGTTATTTTTAATATGTGTGCAAAGTTGAGCACTGAATATGAGACTGATCTTAATTTTTGACTGCCTAGAACTCTTCCACTTCAGTAGTGTATTTAATATGTAAGACATGAATCATTCCAGGAGTGCATAGTTGTTTTGAACCTAAGATTTTGTTTGATTAAGTGGACAAAACAAAGAACAAATAATGAGATACACTTCTGTGCATTATGATAAGAAAAGTCAGGATGGCATACGCAATTTTGCTTGCCCACTAGCAGGGGCTAGAGCACCATCATAGCCTACCTGCAGGTGCCTAGGTCTCTGAGAGGGATTGTCTCAGTACAGGTGCATTTTTAAAGTGCTCAACAATGGTGGGTGGGTAACAGCGGGGGTGTTGCCGAACGTGGTTTCCTAGAGGGACGCTTTGCCGATTTATTCGCGCACTTGTAAATGTTGCTCACCCCTTACCCCACGCCATAGGAAGGCGTGAAACAGGAGTGTTGGGAAAGCATAAGCACCTTTTGTTTCTTCTTATCACTATCCACTTAAGTCGAATAGTTTGAAAAATCCCTAATGGTTCCATCCTGTACACCAGAGCAATAATTGCTGTCGCACTGCACTCCAAAGGGCTGCAATCACATTCTACATTCTACATCTACATCTACATCCATACTCCGCAAGCCACCTGACGGTGTGTGGCGGAGGGTACCCTGAGTACCTCTATCGGTTCTCCCTTCTATTCCAGTCTCGTATTGTACGTGGAAAGAAGGATTGTCGGTATGCTTCTGTGTGGGCTCTAATCTCTCTGATTTTATCCTCATGGTCTCTTCGCGAGACATACGTAGGAGGGAGCAATATACTGCTTGGCTCTTCGGTGAAGGTATGTTCTCGAAACTTTAACAAAAGCCCGTACCGAGCTACTGAGCGTCTCTCCTGCAGAGTCTTCCACTGGAGTTTATCTATCATGTCCGTAACGCTTTCGCAATTACTAAATGATCCTGTAACGAAGCGCGCTGCTCTCCGTTGGATCTTCTCTATCTCTTCTATTAACCCTACCTGGTGCGGATCCCACACTGCTGAGCAGTATTCAAGCATTGGGCGAACAAGCGTACTGTAACCTACTTCCTTTGTTGTCGGATTGCATTTCCTTAGGATTCTTCCAATGAATCTCAGTCTGGCATTCTATGGGGTTGCTGGCTAACGACGTACTCACAGAAGTGTTGCCTCGTCTGGGGGGTCTCAGCTGTGTCAAAATTTGTCAAGAACATGGTTGCGTTGTTCCCTGCACTGCAAACTATAGTTTTCCACTGGAAAATATGTGGAAATTAACGCCTCAAGAAAAGAGGTGGCTTAACTGACGTCCTTTATGCCATCCCCTGAGGCCTTTTCGTGTCGATTGTGAACGGCGGTGTGTCTGAAATGCTTTCCTCGGTCACCCATAAGAAAACCGCGTGATTTCAATGCAGGGCGTAGTGGTCCTGGTCTCCATTGTAAATATGTCTGTGAAAGTTTTCTAAATATGTGTCAAATGTTTACTGAAGATGTGTAGAATATTTTGTACCCATCTGTAAAAAATGTTTTCTAAACATATAAAACATGTCTCTAGGTATGTATATTTTTTAAAATGCTAGTCACTGTCCGAAATTACCCCATTAGAAGGTAATATAGATATTTGCTTGGAAATTCAGTGAATGTCCGAAATTAGCCCATCAAAGGAGTAACTTCAGACAATTTGTTTTGTTAGATTCTGACTAATTAAAAACATTTTTGGCTGAAGTTCTTTGATCATATTGTTCTCCAATGTCATCCAAAATATCTCGCACTTTTTGTCGCGAGAATTTCATGTTCTTTACGAAGTTACCTTAAAGAATATAAGCCGTGCGGGGTAGCCGCGCGGTGTAAGGCGCCTTATCACGGTTCGCGAGACTCCCCCCGTCGGAGGTTCGAGGCCTCCCTCAGGCATGGGTGTGTGTGTTGTCCTTAGCGTAAGTTAGTTCAAGCTGGATTAAATAGTGTGTAAGATTAGGGACCGATGACCTCAACAGTTTGGTCCCATGGAGGAAAAAAATAATATAAAATATCCGTCCGATACTACTACACCTTACAGTACCTTGGTCGTCTCGTGGTAAGGTTCTTTGTCGAGTTATGGAGCTGAAGGATGCACTTCGTCATTCGCAGTTGAACAGCAGTCCTACACTTGCGGCTCAGTTTCTGGTTGAGAAAAGGCTTCTAATATTGTACTACTTGGCCGACTCTTTTGAGGAACTGAATTATCTAAACGTATCACTTCAAGTCTGAAATAATAATATATTCTTTCTAAACAAGAAAGTGCTTGCGTTTAAGAGAAAACTGAGTAAGACTGGATCCACAATCCATTCGATTCGATCGTAACAGGCCACTTGTCACCAGTGGAACAGGAGAAGATAACAGAACTCTCAAGTAATGGAACACTCCGAAATGAATTTAAATCGATGTCTCTTGAAAATCTTTCGTTGCAGACGCGGAATGAATATCCCGATTTAGCAAGAAGAGCAGCGGACGTGTTATTACCCTTCGCATCTTCTTACTGGTGTCAATCAACATTTTGCCAAATGACATTAATCAAGAGGAAACATCGGTCTCTACGGCAGATGGACGGGAATCTGCCAGTCTCCGTTTCAAAGATCCGATCAAGACTGAACCTTTTTCTTCACAAATGCAAGCACCACATCACACTAAATGTGTAAATGTCAGAAAATTTCCAAATTTTGAACCGTGTGCATTTTTATTATTGTTTATTTCCTTTTTGGCGAAGCCATTTGAATATAACAGTTTTAAAACTGACATTTTATTGTTGAATATTGTTCTATCGTCATTTGTATATCGCGACATTTCAGATATTAAAACTTTCTAAATGGATTAAAAGCTGTGCAGACGGAAACAGTAAAATATTAAATAACTAACAAATATGTGAACCATTTTGCAAAGAAAATATGTTATGAAGTACACATGTTTGCTCGATTCCAATACTGCACTCTCAGCTGAGGTTATTTACAAACTAGTTGTAACTGTCATCTTGCACCATCTTTGAATACTACAAATGTATGATAATTTAAAACAAAAGTTTATCTCTGAAGTGCTGGAATGACACTCGAATTATTATTATTATTATTGTCGTGGTAACTGATAGTTACAGTTCAAATGTTCAAATGTGTGTGAAATCTTATGGGACTTAACTGCAATGGTCGTAAGTCCCTAAGCTTACACACTATGTAACCTAAAGTATCCTAAGGACAAACACACCCCCATGCCCGAGGGAGGCCTCGAACATCCGCCGGGACCAGCCGCACAGTCCGTGACTGCAGCGCCATAGATCGTTCGGCTAATCCCGCGCGGCGATAGTTACAGTAACTGGAGAGAAGTAAATAGAAATTTTGGACCGTTTTTGTGTGAAGTATGAGAAGTGCTGAGGAAGTAAAGCAAAATAATGGGGGGGGGGGGGCGGTGAAAATAATTTATATTTGAGAAGGGGGCGCAACGGAAAATGTTTGAGAACTGGGTCCTTACTTGGTTTTGCATTGCATTTCTTAGTTGCTTTTATTGTGAGTCTTTCGCCCAGTGCAAAATCCCAAGAGATTGGAAAAAGGCGCAGGTGATTCATTTATATAAGAAGGGTAAGAGAACGGACCCGCAAAGTTAGAGACCAATATCCTTAATACTGATTTGTTGCAGAATACTTGGACATACCACCAGTTCGAATACAATAAATTTCCTTGAGACCGAGAAGCTTATGTCCTCGAATCAGCAAGGTTTCAGACAGCATTGCTCGTGCGAAACTCAGTTCGCTCTTTTCTCACATGATATACTGAGAAGTATCGCTGAAGGGCAACAGGCAGATTCTAGGTTTCCAGAATTCCGAAAATCATTCGACACTGTTCCCCGCTGCAGACTAACGAAGGTACGCACGTATTGGTATAGGGTTCCCAGATATGTGAGCGGCTAGATAACTTCCTAAGTAATAGGACCCAGAATGTTGCCCTCGATGGCGAGTGTTCGTTAGAGACACGGGTACCGTCAGGAGTGCCCCATGGAAGTGTGATAGGACCGTTGCTATTTTGTATATACATAAATGATCCAGCAGATAGTGTGGGCAGCAGTCTGTGGTTGTTTGTTGATGATGCTGTGGCGTACAGGAAGGTGTCGAAGTTGAGTGACTGTAGGAGGATACAAGGTGACATAGACAAAATTTCTAGTTGGTGTCATGAATGGGCGTCAGTTATAAATGTAGAAAAGTAAGTTAATGCGGATGAGCAGGAAAAACAAACACGTAATGTTCAGATACAGCTTTAGTAGTGTCCTGCTTGACACAGTCACGTCGTTTAAATATCTGGGCGTAACGCTGCAGGGCGATATGAGATAGAACGATAATGTGAGGAATGTGGTAGCGAAGGCAAGTGGCCGATATCAGTTTATTGAGAGAATTGTGTCAAAGTGTGATTCATCTGCAAAAAAGACAGGATATAGGACTCTAGTGCAACCAATTATTGAGTACTGCTCAAGTGTTTTGGGCTCACACCAAGTCAGATTAAAGGATGACATTGAAGCAATTCAGAGGCAGGCTGCTAGATTTGTTACTGGTAGGTTAGAACAACGCGCAGTATTATGGAGATGCTTTGGGAACTAAAATGGGAATCCCTGGAGGGAAGACGACGTTCTTTACAAGGACCGTTATCGAGAAAATTAAGAGAACCAGCATTTGAAGTAGACTGTAAACGATTCTGTTACTGCCTACATACATGTCGCATGAGGATCATGAAGATGTGACGCGAGAAATAAGTGTTCATATGGAGGCATATAGACAGTTGTTTTTCCCTCGCTCAATATGCGGGTTTAACAGAAAAGGAAATTAATAGTAGTGGCGCAGGGTATCCTCCGCGATACAGTATATGGCGGCTTATGTATATAGATGTTGATGTAGATGCAGATGGTTTCTCTGACTCCCACCTCAGTACAACAACACTCTTGGTGTCACCCGTGCACTTTAAAAACGGACGTGTACAGTGATACCGCTCACTTCGCCTATGGGCAGGTCGCTCCTAGAATAGTGACCATCAAACTGTGGACCGCGGGACGCATGTGGCCCAGATCAAGTAATTAGGTAACTGAAAACCATCCACCACTTTCATTTAACGCTCCACTCGCCGGTTTTCCGGAGCGCTAAAGGCGTGAGCGGCCTGCTAGCCAACAATGTGAGCCGTTGCGGTAGTGGGTTGTTTGTGGGGAAGGAGACCAGACAGCGAGGTCATCGGTCTCATCGGATTTGGGAAGGACGAGGAAGGAAATCGGCCGTGTCCTTTCAAAGGAACCACCCCGGCGTTTGCCTGGAGTGATTTAGGGAAATCACAGAAAACCTAAATCAGGATGGCCGGAAGCGGGATTGAACCGCCACTCTCCCGAATGCGAGTCCACTGCGCCACCTCGCTCGGTAATGTGAGCCGTGCATCAAACGCGCCGAGTGCCCACGGCCGCTCGTTTGTCGGCGGCGGGCTTGACCGCAGCCGCCTCATTGTTAGCGTTGTCGTGTCAGTCGTGAACTAAGTTTCGGTGCCCCTGAGCGTTCGTCGCGTATTGAGTGTATTTGTGCTCATATTTGGCGATATAATTATTAGTGGAATAAATAATGTCTGATGTACCCTCAAGAACAGTGACTAAGCCGGCCGGGGTGGCCGGGCGGTTCTAGGCGCTACAGTCTGGAACCGCGAGACCGCTACGGTCGCAGGTTCGAATCCTGCTTCCGGCATGGATGTGTGTGATGTCCTTAGGTTAGTTAGGTTTAAGTAGTTCTAAGTTCTAGGGGACTGATGACCACAGAAGTTGAGTCCCATAGTGCTCAGAGCCATTTGAACCATTTGAACAGGGACTAAGAGGAATATATGTGAAGAGAAATGAAGTTTCCAGGAAATATGGGAAGAAGAGTTTTGCTTTATAAGTGGACACAAAGAAGGTACTGCTACTTGCTTAATATGCCGGGATGCGATTATGGGTCTGAAGAGATACAATTTATTTTGCCACTACACAAGCAAGCACAATCCATTTATAGTAGCTTTTCCGTTGAATTCAAATGAAAGAAAGCAAAAAACTGCTCATCGAAAATCTGCCATTCGTCGTCAACAAAACGTTATGTTAGCAGCAGTTGGGTAAAGTGAGGCCGTCATAAGAGCATCATACCAAGTATGTAATATTCTGGCAAAAGTATGAAAGTTTCCACGGATGCTGAATTAGTGAAGCAATGTATGATGACTGTTTCTGAAACTTTGTTTCAAAATGTCTGCAACAATAAACAAATATCAGCTTAAATAAACAAGCTCACACTTTCAGACTCTACCTGTCGACGTCGTATAGAAGATATTTCAAAATATATGTGTGAGGCAGTAATTAATAACGTCAGACTATGAAAACACTTCAGTCTTGCATGTGATTCCGGTACAGAATTAGCTACGATGGTTCAGTTTTCGTTATTTGTGCGTTACTGCACAAATGGTGGGGTAATAGAGGAAGATTTTTTTAGCAATTATGACCATGAAAGGTCACAAAAAAGGGTGTAATTTTGTGGATGCGATTGTAAAAAAATGACTTAGCTATGAGCAAATTAATAACAGTATGTACAGATTGTTGTCCGTCAATGACTGGCGCCAACAATAGTTTGATAGCACTGATTACGAAGGAATGGAATTTGCCAAATTTACTCTCCATTCACTGCTTACTGCATCAAGTAAGTCTGGCATTTCAAATTTCAAATACCAAATTGAAGAATGTTATGCAAACGGTTATAAGAGTTATAAATTTCATTCGTGCCCATGAACTTAATCACCGAAAATGTAAAGAACTTCTGCGGAAATTGCAAGCTTGTTACAGTGATGTTCTTCTACATACTGCTGTCAGATGGCTAAGAAAAGAAAGTGCTAGAACTGTTTGTCAGTTTGAAATATGAAATTATTTTATTCTCACTACAAGTGGCAAAAATTATCCTGAACTTGATTATGATGACTGGTAAATACTTACAGCTTTTTTGACCGATATTACACAAAAATTCAACACACATTACTTGGAATTACAAGGGCCAAACAAGATACTTGGGCCAATGACTAACAAAATATTTGCATTTGAAGCCAAACTGAAATTATATATATACATGAAATCGAAGTAAAAGATCAATCTAATTTTGCAACTGTTGCTATGCTCTGATCAAGCTTAACTATCGCCGAAACATGAAAGAACATTTGGAAGCCTTTGTGTAAGAAATAAAAAACAGATTTGCAGATGTTAGAAATATTCGAAGCTGTTTCATTCTCGTAGCGCTTGGCATGTTGGACATGATGATCTCAAATTATTCTGCCAATTTGGATTTCCTAAAACTACTTTGCTAAATGTAATAATCGAACTTCATCATGACACACAGCATAAATCTCTGTTTATAGAACATCGTGAAACACAACAGTACACTGCATTTTGGAAACGTGTGCCTTACAATTATAAAAATTTACAAGACTTTGCACAGTTCATTTTAACACTATTTCCTTCAACTTACCTTTGTGAAGGTTCATTTTCAAAAATGAAGTACCTGAAAAATAAATATCGTAATCGGTTGTCCAGTCATTTAGAAGACGCGCAGTACGAGCAGCCCTTAGCGGCTCGCCATCTCACAACTATTCATGTCGTCGCCTTTCAGGCTCAGATCTATTTTAATATGTGACTTGTAAGTACTGCATCTTTTCCAGTCAGTACAAACTTTAATTTTATTAATGTACTATATACCTAATATGTTTTAGAACAGTTAGTCTAATTCCGAAGACGACGCTCATAGTAACGTCGAAACCAGGTCAATTTTGACTTAATATTTGTGGCCGAGGGCTTATTTGTTCCAATATATTTATTGCTACTTTTGATCGATTTCGAATTTCATCGAATGGTTTTGAACGGTCGTCAGTTGCTCCACTCTGTATACCAGAGCAGAATCTGTGGCCACTCTACAAACCGAAGTGGTCAGATGACGTCCAGTGTGCTCGCAGCTCCATGGTGTCGTAAGAGAATGGTTGAATCGTCAGGTGAGTGCCGACAGGATCAAACGTTATTAAGAACATCGTTTTGTTGCAGATCGTACGGAAAACTATCATTATCGTCAGCGAAATGTAGGTAAATGAACGCCCCAAGACAAGGGGTCGTTTCATTGGCGCCCTTTATGCCATTCCCTGAGGCTATATCGTATCTATCCTGAGCGGCAGTGTGCCTCAAATGTTTCCTCAGGCACCAGCAATAAAACAGCGTGATTTCAGCGCTAAACAAAAACATGGTTCAAATGGCTCTGAACACTATGGAATTCAACTTCTGTGGTCATCAGTCTCCTAGAACTTAGAACTACTTAAACTTAACTAACCTAAGGACATCACACACATCCATGCCGAGGCAGGATTCGAACCTGCGACCGCAGCGGTCACGCAGTTGCAGACTGAAGCGCCTAGAACCGCACGGGCACACAGGCCGGCAGCGCTAAGGATTGCGATTCTTATCTCCATTGCAGAGGTGTCACAAGAAGGGGGGAAATGCGGGATAGAGTGTGCGATAACCTACCCACGACCACGGAGGCATTGGGCAGAATTGTGGCGAAATTTGGTGGGAACAGCGATGTCATCGGTCCCATCGGCTTAGGGGAGCATGGGGACGAAGCTCGACCGTGCCCTTTCAAAGGAACAATACGGCTTTTTTCTGAAGCGACTTAGAGAAATAACGGAAAAATCTGAATCAGGATTGCCGGATGCGGATTTGAACTTAGTCCTCCCGAGTGCGAGTCCAGTGTGCTAATCACTGCGCCATCTCGCTCGGTGTGTCCAGTTTCTCACAATATACATATTCAGATGGAATTGGCAATTAGTATTTCTGTATTACCAATAGTCAGTAGCTGAGAATTGTTAGCGTCACAAAATTATTCTCAAATATACCAATGTAGCATCAGTTCTGTTGACTGCTGCAACATTATTCACCGACTAACAAATGTTCAGAGCAAACTGCAAATATCACGAATTAGGAAACGAGGTAGTGAAGAACCAACTACTCTCAAAACATACTTCACCATATATACACTAGGTTAGTAGAAGAGAATTATTTACACTCACCAACTAAACAGCACAGTAGAAGAAGTCGAGTACAGCACGAATTAAAAGAACGAATATTAATACCCAACTCGAGGAGGCATCAGTCGCCAGTTGATGTACTCATCATAGAGAGTTGGATCGCATACCTACACTACTCATTAAATACTTGGTCATTAGCTACGTGGTGAACGCCACGCTATTTACATGTCTTCATTGTTTCCACTTCCACAGCATTTTCGTGAACAATGCGACTTACGTGGAGATGGAAGAGTTTAGTGGTTAACTCCCCGTCGACAACGAGGTCATTATAGATGGAGAACAACCTCGGATTAGAGGAGAATGAGGAAGGAAATTGCCCTTTCAAAGGTACCATCCCGGCCTTTGTCTGTGACGTATGCGAAATGGTCCATTGTATAGCAGAAAGAACCTGTGATTAAGTGATTTACCCTTGTGAGAAACACTGGGAGAGGAGATAAAGATATACACTACTGGCCATTAAAATTGCTACACCATGCAGATGATACACGGGTATTCATTGGACAAATATAGTATACTAGAACTGACATGTGACTACATTTTCACGCAATTTGGGTCCATAGATCCTGAGAAATCAGTACCCAGAACAACCACCTCTGGCCGTAATAATGGCGTTGATACGCCTGGGCATTGAGTCAAACAGAGCTTGGATGGCGTGTACAGGTACAGCTGCCCGTGCAGCTTCAACACGATACCACAGTTAATCAAGAGTAGTGACTGGCGTATTGTGACGAGCCAGTTGCTCGGCCACCATTGGCCAGACGTTTTCAATTGGTGAGAGATCTGGAGAATATGATGGCCAGAGCAGCAGTCGAACATTTTCCGTATACAGAAAGGCCTGTACAACACCTGCAACATGCGGTCGTGTATTAGCCTGCTGAAATGTAAGGTTTCGCAGAAATCGAATGAAGGGTAGAGCCACGGGTCGTAACACATCTGAAATGTAACGTCCACTGTTCAAAGTGTCGTCAATGCGAACAAGAGGTGAACCGAGACGTGTAACCAATGACACCCCATACCATCACGCCGGGTGATAGCCAGTATGGCGATGACGAATACACGCTTCCATTGAGCGTTCACCTCGATGTCGCGAAACACGGATGCGACCATCATGATGCTGTAAACAAAACCTGGATTCATCCGAAAAAATGACGTTTTGCCATTCTTGCACCCAGGCTCGTCGTTGAGTACACCATCGCAGGCGCTCCTGTCTGTGCTGCAGCGTCAGGGGTAATCGCAGCCATGGTCTCCGAGGTGATAATCCATGCTGCTGCAAACGTTGTCGAACTGTCCGTGCAGATGGTTGTTATCTTGCAAACGTCCCCATCTGTTGACTCAGGGATCGAGACGTGGCTGCACGATCCGTTACAGCCATGAGGATAAGATGCCTGTCATCTTGACTGCCATTGATACGAGGCCGTTGGAATCCAGCACGGCGTTCCGTATTACCCTCCTGAACCCACCGATTCCATATTCTGCAACAGTCATTGGATCTCGACCAACGCGTGCAACAATGTCGCGATACGATAAACCGCAATTGCGATAAGCTACAATTCGAGCTTTATCAAAGTCGGAAACCTGATGGTACGCATTTCTCCTCCTTACACGAAGCATCACAACAACGTTTCACCAGGCAACGCCGGTCAACTGCTGTTTGTGTATGAGAAATCGGTTGGTGACTTTCCTTATGTCAGCACGTTGTAGGTGCCGCCACCGGCGCCAACCTTGTGTGAATGCTCAGAAAAGCTTATCATGTGCATATCACAGCATCTTCTTCCTGTCAGTTAAATTTCGCGTCTGTAGCACGTCATCTTCGTAATGTAGCGATTTTAATGGCCGGTAGTGTAGAATCACTGGTAATTCATTCAATTCATTCCAAAACAAAAGAAGATATCTATCCCATGTGTAGTATTTGTGGTGAGAATACAATGTGCAGAGTTTTCCAAGCTCCTTCTTTAGGCGTCAACAAGGGTTTGAAGATGCATGATCAGGGAGACAAAGCTAGGTGTAATTTTCCTATGGCGCAATGTACGCAACCGATGCTGAGCTCGAAACTGAGGCCCATTATTAAATATTACTTTGTCTATCTGACCCACTTCCTTAAAAAATGTTTAACAAATGCTACAGATGGAGATTTTGTTGTTCCTCTACGTAATGGGATAAATGACACAAATTTCGACGAACGTCCTACTGCCATAAAAACAGAAGACACACCTATATTTGTTCTGAGAGGCAGTCTGAATAAATGGACAGCTGTGAGTTTCTTAATTTAGTTGGAATTATGGGAAACAGTGGAGCACAATATGATATAATAGGAGTTGCCTGTTAACACAGTTTACACCTTGAAAGCACCGAACGAATTCTTTTCTCCATATTGTAAAAATAACATTTGTCACGCAACTTTTGAAAACATTTTCTGGCCCCAAGATGGGAGTAACTAATGTGTGTGTACTGCACAAGTTTATTCACTGAGTCATCAGGAATAAATATGACCCATAATTCACTATTAGGACTCCTGTGTTTAAAAAGAATATTATTCCGTATCCGGTGGAAATGAGCGTACGGCATTGTGGGCCGGGGGTCCCCCATTCGGGGAAGTTCGGCAACCGAGGGCAAGTACTTATTGCACTGGGAGATTTGCGCACCAGAGATGCGGATGAAATGATGACGAGGACAACACAACACCCAGTCCCTGAGCGGAGAAAAATCTCCTGCCCCAGCAGGGAATCGAACCCGGGCCCCTTGGCGTGGCATTCCGGCGGGTTGACCACTCAGCTAACGGGGGCGGACTCCGTATCTTGTAAAATTGTCTCGTAGCTATATTGTCCCTCTCATTCCACTTCTCTTTGATTTACCTCCATATAAGACTCTTGTATTTTTTCTTAGTGATGTCGGTAAGTGTTAATGAAATATAATTCTTAAATGCAACCTTCTTCATTATAATATACTATACTTATTTTGTTGACAATCTTCTTCAGTTGCTTTGACAAGGCCAACAGGTGAACGTGACAAAGTGTCAGCTACTATGTTTGCGTTCCCGGAATGTAAGCAGTAGTAAACCGGAACTCCCGCAAAATTAGTGCCCAACGCTTTAGTCGATCATGGTTTAACTTAGCAGTCATCAGAAACTGAAGACCACGTTGATCAGTGTATACTTTGGTATGTTTGTCATACAAGAAGTAGCGAAATGTATCGAAGGCCCAAACCACAGCCAATGCTTCTAATTTGGTAACAGAGTAATTACGTTCTGATTTAGATAAAATGCGACCGGACCGGCAAATGCTATAGTCCTTTGTCTATGTTCTGAAACTCTTGAGCAAGTGTAAGTGAAGTGCAAATTTGGAGCTGTCACAAGAAATACAGGAGCCAAGCGACAGATCTGGATCATACTATACGAGTGCAGCAAGAAGTGCATCCTTCAGACTTTGAAATTCATCCTGAGCTACCTCATTATAGTCTCGCACAACGTTCTTGCCAGTCAGTTCATACAAGCTGGGAGTGGTCAAGTTTTTCACGTTAGTGAAGTGACGGCAGAGATTAATGAGTTCTAACATGGACTGGATCTCATTCTTTACTCTTTCCTTTTCTACCAATGGAATAGAATAAGATGGTACAAAGAATCTTGGTTGCCCCGCGACTTTAAATTTATATAGAAAATTTCATATGAGTCTTGACAAATACTTCAGAATGTGACTGTAAAATTTCAAATGACTTTTGCCTATCTACCTCTGAAGAATCCTCCACACTGTCTACTTTACGATGTATGATTTTACAGACATCAACTGACTGCTACATTTCGTGTTAAATATTTGACGCGTTACCAAAGGCTTCACAGGAAGGTTGCAATTTTGATGAAGAAAAAATATTCAAACGGTTAATTTTTCTTTCTCCTCTGAAATCTAGTCGTCGAATTGCAAACAGACTAACTTGCCATAGAGTTCAGCTTTCGCCTGAGCATCTTTAAAGTTTAGAATAGCCTCGTACTCAGTCAAGAAATCAACACCCAATAATATTTGTGTAGTAAGAAGCGGCCCAATTAAGAAGTTGGCAGAGAACTGATGACTTTCTCAAATAAAATCTGAATTTGTCTGGTTTTTAAGGTCCACTGATTTTCCAGTTATCGTACCTACCAGAGTTCTGTACTGCTGATAACGAAACCTGTCAAGCACAAACGGACACTATAGGATCTATTAAAATGTTCTGATAACCTACCTTCTCTTCCAGAAAAGTGTTCCTAATATCGGAAAACTTGACAAAATTTATACGTTTCTGCTCCGATTTCAAATCATGATATTTTTTTTAAGGAAGTGTCACCAATACGCTCTACCAAGTCATTAGTTGTGTTCCTTACTTCATGCGGATGCATATGTGTTTCATTTTCATTGTCATCATCTGACTAAGGCACGTAATTAGTTACCCAGTCGAAAACATTAATTTCTTTTAAGCTCAGTGCTTGGCCATCATCAGTTCCTGTATTTGCAAGACTGTACGGTTGTATCTGACATCTCTCACTCTCTCTCTCTCGTTTCGATCATTAAAAGGCTGACACTATATAAAATTTTGTAGTATGAGTAGAAAGACTCTTTGTGTCGACAAACGAGTTGTTTACCGTTTGCGCTATGTGTCATTTTTGTGATGGCCCATCATGCCTAGCATTGTCATGTGAATTAGGTGATCCGACCTCATTTACTTCAGCACGTCGTTCCAGACTTAAGTTCCTACAATTGCACCTCTCCTGTTTAATATTTTGTCGTGATTGTTACGATTACACATCTCGTCTTTGATTGTAAAGATACTCAGGTGATCTGAAACCAATATCCCAAGTTTCATGATCTGGATTAAAGTTTCGTTTTTCACGCAACCTGTTGTTATTTCTTTCATTATGATGGTTTCTGTTCGGATAGCCATTATTACTGTAATTTCTTTGGTCCCTAAAGCCACGATTTCTGTTCCTGCCTCTGAAACTGCCGCAATTGTTAAACTGCTCTCTCGGATGCCAATTGTTTGAATCATTGTGACCACGGCTATTAGAAAATTGATTACTCTGTTCGTAACTGTTGTTGCGATGTACAGAATACGCTTCATCTGATCTGTTAAGTTGAGATTGGAAATTATATCTGTTACCGTCTCTGTATCTACTTCCCGAATAAAATTCCTCACTGTCAACTTCAAGTTCTTACAGTAAATTATGAAAGGTCTCAATGCCATCCTTGCAACGTTCTACTAAAATAACATGTCGCAAACTTGTCGGTGATTTAGTTAAACAAATTCTTATTGAGTGAGAGGGACTGTACGGATTTGACAAGAAACGATTCTTAAGTATGTGGTGCAGGGCTGGGAAAAACTGATTGTTCAATACTCTTTAACATAATAATACCGTTTTTCACTGTGTCTCATGTTGCTTCCGACCAGTACGCAGACAAGAATGCGTGACGAAACTTGCCTTCCGTACGGCATTCTTGCGCAGTTGCCCTCATTCTTGTCATCAGTTCAGATTCTAAATAGTAACACATATATTGAACTTTATGACTAGTTGGCCACGAAGGTGAAAGACAATATTGTAGCCATTCTTTGGGGTACATGTCATTGGCAGATTTTCGAAAAACTTTAAACTTCCGAAGTGTAAGAAAATGTTTGTAATCAAATGAATCATTGTGGTGGGAGGACAGATTATTTTTCGCACTATGTGAGACTTCTGTGTAACGCAGTTCGCCTAACTGCCCCGAATCAGAAATTTTGTCAGAAGTACAGGGTGTTTCAAACAGAATATACGTATTTCGAATGCATATATTTATTATAGTTTAAGACATACGAATATGAAACTTAGGGAGAGAGGGTGCCCTGGGGGAAAAGGGAGGAATGGGAGGGGACAGTCAGATTTGGTAGGAGGGGTAGTGAAGGGAACAAGGGCATCATCAGGGAGGGGCAGTTGGTGGAAGCCACCTTGAGCAAGGGTATGGAGAGTGTGAAGATGGAGAGCAGGCGAGATGCAAGCTTAAGGGCGCGGCAACAGGCTGGGATGGGTGAGGATGGGAGAGACAAGCGCAAGCGATTGTAGGGGGATCAAGCTTGCGGGAGGTGTGAAGGATCCGTATTGTTTGAGGAAAAGGAGAAGGTGCAGGAAGGGAATCAGCTTGTAAAGGATCCATATGGGGGATGGGAGGCAGATGCGATGGGCTAGGCAAAGCACATGGCATTCAAGGATTTGGATGGACTGATAGTAGGAGGGAGGGGAGGAAATCCAGGCGGGATGTGCATAGCAGAGGATGGGGCAGATGAGGGATTTATAAGTGTGAAGGATAGTGGAGGAGTCGAAACACTATGTTCGGCCGGATAGGAGTTTAAGGTACAGGTGGCAGTTGAGGGTGACACCAAGGTACGTGAGCGTGGGGGTGAGGTTAATGGGGCAGCCGTATATGGTAAGGTAAAAATCCAGGATACAGAAGGAAGGGTTGGTGTTGCCTACTAGGATATCCTGGGTTTAGGAAGGATGGATCTTGAGCAGCCACTGGTTGCACCAAGCGGTGAACAGGTCAAGGTGGGATTGGAGAAGGTGTTGGGAGTGTTGGAGAGTGGGGGCGAGTGCAAGGGAGGTGGTGTCATCGGCAAATTGGAGGAGGTGGACAGAGGTTTGGGGTTATGGCATGTCTGCT
This sequence comes from Schistocerca gregaria, assembly GCF_023897955.1. Classification (NCBI taxonomy): domain Eukaryota; kingdom Metazoa; phylum Arthropoda; class Insecta; order Orthoptera; family Acrididae; genus Schistocerca; species Schistocerca gregaria. Next base: position 297,351,734 of record NC_064931.1, read on the forward strand.
GCATAGAGGAGGTAGAGAAGAGGGAAAAATCAGAGCCCTGGGGGACCCAAGCAGAGGGGTAGAAGGTACAGGAGACAGTATTGTGGATGGTAACATAGGAAGAGCGACGAGAGAGAGGAACGAGGCGATCGGACAGACATAACTAATGGGAAGAGTGAAGGTTTGGAGCTTGCAGAGGAGACCGGAATGCCAGACATGGTCATATGCATGTTCGAGGTCAAGGGATATGAAGATAGCAGAGCAATGGGAATTTAGTTGGTCAGAGAGGATGTGGGTGAGATGGAGGAGGACATCGTCTGCAGAGAACGAGGTCAGAAGCCATAGTGGGTAGAGGGTAGGAGGCGGTGCAGGTGGAGGTGTTGATGTAGTCGTCGGGTCAGAATAGACTCCAAGACTTTGCCAAAGACTGAGGTGAGGCTGATGGAATGGTAAGAGGAGACATCAGAGGGGGGTTTGGCGGGATTGGGGAACATCAGAATCTGGGAGGTTTTCCACAGGTTGGGGTAGTAGCTGGTCATTAGGATTTCATTATAGGGTGCAGCCAGGACAGTGAGGAAAGATAAGGGAGCCTTGCAGAGATGACAGTAGGTGACAAGGTCGTAACCGGGAGTGGTGCTGTGCTTAGTGTGAAGTGCAGCTATGATGTCTGGGGTGGTGATGTGAGAGGTATGTGGCCCATCCTACAGGATGTGGCCCAAGTACTGGAAGCTAGGAGTAAGCAGGGGACAGAGGTATCAGTATGATCGTGGACATCTTGAGATTGTCATGAAAAGGTTGATCATGTTGGAGGAGGAGGTACTGCGGGGAGGATTTAGAGCCAGTAAGGTGACAGAAGGCTGACCAGTACTCGGATGTGTTTATAGGTAGGGTAGCATTTAGGCGGGTGCAGGTCTGGCACCAGTCCTGGCGTCTTTTTTTTTGCCATGAGCGAATTTCGGAAGTGTCGTTGGAGTTGCTGTTGGCTTTGGAGTGTTTCCCAGTCCTGTGTGCGGAGAAATGCATGGTAGAGACATCGGGATTCGAGGAGTAGGAGGACGGTCTGTGGGGGTAACGTGGGGTGGTGCAGGTTTATAGCAATATTGGGGATGTGAGCCTCAATGGCCTCAGACAGGTCTGTTGGAGAAAGTAGGCAGCATGGGTGGTGTCATCTGGATGTTGGAAAGTCATAGGGTGGCCAACGACCTGGGGATCTAGGGTTTCCCAGTAGGCATTCCAGTTGGCATCTGAGTAGTTACAGATGAACTTGGGGAGGGTCGTTACGGGGCGCGTGGCGTGGGTTTCGTCCATCTGTTACGATAAGGCGGACAGGCAGGGAGATGGTCGCTACCAATAGGGTCTAGGACGTCTGCCACAATGCCAGCAAGGAGGTTGGGGGAGGCCAGGACTACATAGGGAGTGGTTTTGGATACAGGGTGGATGTGGTGGAGGAAGGGGAAGAGATCACATTGCAGTGAGGTAAAGAACCGATGCCACCGGCGTAGATGGGTCATGGTATGATTGTGGATGTTTAGATCAGCGGCAATCACATAGGAGGAGAAGATGGGGTCAACATCGGAAAGGAAGTCAAATGGGATGGGGGCAGTGGGACGGACATAGATGGTGGTGCAGATGACAGTAAGGTCGGGGAGAAAGAGGCTGAGGATAAGGTGTTCAGTGCGGTCAGGAAGGAGGGGTTGGAACCGAACAGGGAGCTCGCAGAGGTGGCCAATGGCAAGTCTGCCACACGATATCAGTTGGGAATTATCGGATCGGTGGAGGAGGTAGTGCGATTTGCTGATGATATGGTGGGCTGGAGAAAGTTTTCATTGAGGAAGAAGGCATCCACACGGTGGGCTGTAAGGGTGTGTGGGAGGAGATGTTTGTCGGTAGGTAGGAAACAGATGTTGAACAAGATATGGTGCTGTCACGCCATGATGGGGCTTAAACGAGAGTGTCGAGACGGAAGAAGGTGAAGTGGGCTAGGTTATTGGAGTAGGTGGCGAAGGTGATGAGGTGAAAGACAGAATGGGCAGCTAGGGAGATCTGTTGGATGGTATGGGGGCATTGAAAGGGGTGAATATTTTGAAGGATGATAATGTCCTTGTCTGTGGGGAGGAACCAAAGGGTATTTCCAGGAGGGGTGGGATCATCAGTGGGGAGGACGGGGACAGTGAGTTCAGGAGATGTGGGGGGGGGGGGGTGTCGGGCCTTACTTTTTTGGGAGTATGTGGGGTGAGGAAGGCTGCAGGTGCTGCAGGTGGGGTTGGGAGTCGAGGTTAGGACACTGCTGGAGGAAACGCGCATGTTTGCAATGAGGGCAGACGGGGGCCTTGCAACTCTCAGATGTGTGGTGCACATTGTACTCGAGGACCCTCTGGCAGTGAATGGACTGGGGATGAGAACAGGAAGGGTCGACTTTGTAGTGGCAGTTAAATAAGAGGGCGCCCTCTTTGAGGAGACGGTCAATGGAGGGAGCGGACTCAAGGAATAACCACATGTGAAAGGTGAGGCCAGCGGAATTATGGATGCAGCAGGCTGCGTCGACGTCAAGGTGGGGATGGACATTAAGCTTCGCCAACACCTCCTCCTCTGTGACCACCAGGCTAAGCCCAGTGATCATGGCAGTGAGGGTCGGCAGGTGGCGCGGGGGTTGGGGTTGTCGGGAGGATAAGGAGGATGGAGCAGGGGTGAGGGAGGCATTGTTACCAAAATGGATGTGTGGGATTTTTGCCAGATATCAGTATGGAGGGTGGGGCTGGGAGACGATATAAGGACAGAGTCCCTATGAGGGGTTAGGATGAGGATGGAGATGGGGCACCAGGGCAGTACTTCTGGAGACGCATGGTGAAGTTACGGGCTTCCAGGAGGGACAGGTTAGGATTGGAGAGGATGCAGCAGTAAGTAGAGGTAGGGGAAGAGGCTGAGGGGAGGGTAGGGGTTGAGGTGGCGGGGGTTGTGACGTCCATGACGTCATGGGGGAGGAAGGAGAGGCTTGGATTTTTTTGGATTGGAGGAGACAGGGGTGGCGCTGGTGCGCTTGACCGCAGTAGAAGGGTGAGAGGAGGTTTGGGGGATGGAAGCGATTGGAAGATGAAGGGAGGAGGCAGGTCCCAGTGTTGGTGCTATGGCTGCGTACGCCGTGGCCCTTTGGGAGACCACCCTTGAGGGGCTGCAGGAGATGATGTAGTGGTGGGGAGGGGGAAAGTCGAGGTATGGGATCAGGAGTGGGTGAAGGAGTTTGCTGAGTTTGAGCAGGAGACATGGTGAGGAAGGGTGTAGGGGTTGTAAGGGTGAGAAGTGGGGTGGTGGCGGTGGTGGTGGGGAGGGGGGGGTGGTCATGGTGAAGAAGAAGGAGGAGAAACAGAACAAGGACAAAAACAGACGACGACAGACCGCAGACGACGAAGGAAGACGCTTCTGATGGCAGGCGCCTGCTCGCCGCACCACTGCTGCCGAGGTGAGGGCCGTTGCCAGTGGGAGATCCGTTGCTGGATGTGGTGGTGGGCTGGACCGCTTCTGCTCCTGCTGCTGCCGTCGCTGCTGCTGGGCAGGGCTGGGCTGGGCTGGGCTGGGCCAGACCGGACCGCTGCTGCTGCTGCCGATGCCATGGCTACTGGACTGCTGCTGCTGCTGCTGCCGCTTCTTCGGATGACGACGACGATGCAGCTGCTGCTCTCCCTAGTAGAGAGAACAAGTTTCTCTCGAAGCCAGCGACCTCTTGCTAATGCCACCGAAGGATGGAGTGGTGATACATAAACGTTGTCTTTAACGAAACGTCACAGGAAGAAGTCAGAGGGTGTCAAATCCGGTGATCGTGGAGCCCAGCTGAAACATGTTAAGTCGCCAGTTCCTTGACGACCAATCCAACAGTTCGGTAGACTTTCATTCAGATATTCACGCACTTGGCGACTCCAGTGAGGGGATGCTCCAACTTGTTGAAAAATGGAGTTGTCTTCATGCACCCTTCGAAACAACCAGTTTTGTAACATAGCGAGTTACTGCTGACCGTTAACTGTGTTTCCATCAAAGAAAAATGGGCCGTAAACAGATGATCGGGATATTTCATTTACATACATACCCTTTATCTAGAAATTGTTGATACCGTCTGCGAATGTTCCACCCATTCGGGGGATCAATTTGGTACCCCAACGTGGATCGTCTTTGGACTGTAATCACGGAATTGCACTTCGCAAACTCGAGAACACAAAATGATTTCTGCTGCGGAGTAGCCATTTTAAACATATGACGGTTATCAAGCAAAACAGAAGACAACTGACATCTAGCGGCTATTAATATACATTAGACTATGTATTCGTTTTCCAATAGCCGAGCCGAGGCGCAGCGATCGATAGTTTGGACAAAATAATACTTCGTAATACGTATACTCTTTTTGAAACAAGCTGTATTAAATCGTGCACTGTGAACATCGGTATCATCATGCCTGTGGATAGTTTACCGTTCATTATGTGATAATCGGTCAAAGTTTTTGTAAATTAGACTTGTGCTGTTGGTTAGTGGTTATTTCTCCATGGTTAAAATGTTGTGGAGAAAGATATTCTTCCGATTCGGCAAACCAAATAGTCAGTGGAACATCAGAATTTTTGTTCGCATTGCTAGACAGTTGAGTCACGGTTAGAGGGAGTCTGCCTGTCTGTTCGGTAGCGAATTCTATCTCTATAGTCTTAAGTGATGCACTCTACTTTTAAACACTTTGATCTGAGTTTCAGAATGACTATCTTGCCGTTTTAACTGTGAAATTTCTGCCGTTTCAATGTGTTAGACTCTTGACTTTAGATTATTTATTACAGGGTGGAACTCCTCACATACGTCTTGCTGAACCTGCTTAGTTCTCTCATTTAAATCGGTAAAAAGTTCCTCTCTAAGTTTTTAATTTTTCTGTTCCAGATTGCTTTCAATATCCCTTAACTTTTTGTGCAGTGTTTTGTCACGTTCTTCAAATTTTCGATCCTGTTCATTATTTTTCTCTGATAATACCTTCAGAATACTTCGCAAAGCATCATTGTTCCCATCTTTCACATTACAACACGGAAGAGTAGAGACTGGCTCAGTTTGGCCAACAACTGTGGATGGAAAACCAGGATCTTTAACGACAGAACCTGACTCACTTTCCAAAGCAGAATTCCCAAGTGCACTTTATTGTTCAATGTTTGATACTGAAAAATTACCCTGATCATTTCTGTCAGGTATTGTCCTCTTTGTCTAAGTTCAATCAGTACTGTGAAAGGATTCCTGTTCACTTGTCCCTTCTCAATCCGCAGAATCGTCATAAGCTGCATCACCTACAGCTCTAACATTTGACCTAGCTCTCGTAGCTCTTGACATTTTAATGCAATTATAATCAAGCAGGAAGCAAAAAGAAAACCTCTCACACTCAGAAGATCTACACTACATAGATAACTAATATAATCTCTTTCTGTAAGTGTTAAAGAAAACAGAAAATTATTTAAATTGCCACTGACAGAATTCACTGAATAAATGCAAATCCAAGCATCTGATAATATCACTGTGCAATGTAATACCTACATTTCAGTAAAGGACACAAGGTAGCATACACCAAAAAGATTCACTCTCTGTCTAACCATATATCATTTCAAAATACACTCCTGGAAATGGAAAAAAGAACACATTGACACCGGTGTGTCAGACCCACCATACTTGCTCCGGACACTGCGAGAGGGCTGTACAAGCAATGATCACATGCACGGCACAGCGGACACACCAGGAACCGCGGTGTTGGCCGTCGAATGGCGCTAGCTGCCCAGCATTTGTGCACCGCCGCCGTCAGTGTCAGCCAGTTTGCCGTGGCATACGGAGCTCCATCGCAGTCTTTAACACTGGTAGCATGCCGCGACAGCGTGGACGTGAACCGTATGTGCAGTTGACGGACTTTGAGCGAGGGCGTATTGTGGGCATGCGGGAGGCCGGGTGGACGTACCGCCGAATTGCTCAACACGTGGGGCGTGAGGTCTCCACAGTACATCGATGTTGTCGCCAGTGGTCGGCGGAAGGTGCACGTGAGCGTCGACCTGGGACCGGACCGCAGCGACGCACGGATGCACGCCAAGACCGTAGGATCCTACGCAGTGCCGTAGGGGACCACACCGCCACTTCCCAGCAAATTAGGGACACTGTTGCTCCTGGGGTATCGGCGAGGACCATTCGCAACCGTCTCCATGAAGCTGGGCTACGGTCCCGCACACCGTTAGGCCGTCTTCCGCTCACGCCACAACATCGCGCAGCCCGCCTCCAGTGGTGTCGCGACAGGCGTGAATGGAGGGACGAATGGAGACGTGTCGTCTTCAGCGATGAGAGTCGCTTCTGCCTTGGTGCCAATGATGGTCGTATGCGTGTTTGGCGCCGTGCAGGTGAGCGCCACAATCAGGACTGCATACGACCGAGGAACACAGGGCCAACACCCGGCATCATGGTGTGGGGAGCGATCTCCTACACTGGCCGTACACCTCTGGTGATCGTCGAGGGGACACTGAATAGTGCACGATACATCCAAACCGTCATCGAACCCTTCGTTCTACCATTCCTAGACCGGCAAGGGAACTTGCTGTTCCAACAGGACAATGCACGTCCGCATGTATCCCGTGCCACCCAACGTGCTCTAGAAGGTGTAAGTCAACTACCCTGGCCAGCAAGATCTCCGGATCTGTCCCTCATTGAGCATGTTTGGGACTGGATGAAGCGTCGTCTCACGCGGTCTGCACGTCCAGCACGAACGCTGGTCCAGCTGAGGCGCCAGGTGGAAATGGCATGGCAAGCCGTTCCACAGGACTACATCCAGCATCTCTACGATCGTCTCCATGGGAGAATAGCAGCCTGCATTGCTGCGAAAGGTGGATATACACTGTACTAGTGCCGACATTGTGAATGCTCTGTTGCCTGTGTCTATGTGCCTGTGGTTCTGTCAGTGTGATCATGTGATGTATCTGACCCCAGGAATGTGTCAATAAAGTTTCCCCTTCCTGGGACAATGAATTCACGGTGTTCTTATTTCAATTTCCAGGAGTGTACAATAAACAAGAAGACTTTTAACTGGGAGATTATGTTTAGCAATAGAAAAGATCAATAACAAAATCATTTATTCTAAGCACAATATAACTCTACAAATGCATAAAATGAAAGAATCCTACTTGCACTACAGCCTGTAGTATTACAAAAGGTCACAGCTGCTAAAAAATGCTTTCCACAAAATCGGTGTTCAGAGTTGCAGAGATTACACAATAGTTCTATCCCTGCACAAGCAAACTTGAACTGTTCTGCAGAAAATTTGTCTATATTGTTGACTGTTAATAGATGTAGAAATCAAATTATGTGGTTGTTATGGCATGGAGTGTGTAAATACCGTATTGTTACGTCACAAATTCTGAAAGCAATTGCTAGATCAAAGCATGTAATTAAATTTTTAGTATATGTGGTTGCAGAGCAAATCTTTAGCTGACTGCAGAAATCAGCAGACTGCCATATAAATATTGAGCCTGGCAGGAAAGTTGACAGGTGAAACTAACCTTTAAAATGTTTTATTACACCTATAATTGTGATGTAAGAAGGTAAAATGTGTAAAGCTGACCAATTGAGAAATGTTGATTGAAAATATCTTAAACTTATTTGAGATGGAAATGTGTGAAGGTCACACTACACTGAGCCTGTTACGTAGCTCACATCGTCTAGATACAGGGAACGTTTAAAACATTTCAAGGAGAATAAATTTGTAGCAGAATCAAATGAGACAGAAGAGACAGTTTTGTTCTTGAAATAGAAAAAGAGAAAACCACAGAAAATAAACTTCTAGTGATCCATCGTCTGATAGAAATTCAATTGAAGACAATGCTTCAGATGTGCAATCTGTAGAAGACACTGAATGTATATGTATTTTGCTGTGGTCGTTTCTCTGTACACTAACATAGAGAAATGTTCAAAGTCCATAGAATGATATCCTTAGTCTCCCGAGGAATGTTAACTTGATAAAGAGCTTTTGTATGCCCTGACTGCAGTTCTTTTGCACAACAAACACAGAAAATGTTGGAGGGGCAGTAGGGTTTATCTGTTCTTGTATATGACGATTTTAAATTGATTCTCTGACTGTATCATGAAGATGAGGTCCCATATTGCGAGGAGCGCAGGGGACGATGCGGGGGACCCGCAGCGCCTACTAGGCAGGGTCCTAGCGGAGGTGGTTCGCCATTGCCTTCCTCCGACGGTAATGGGGATGAATGATGATGATGTAGACGACACAACAACGCCCAGTCATCTCGAGGCAGGGAGAATCCCCGACCCCGCCGGGAATCCAACCCGGGACCCCGTGCGCGGGAAGCGAGATCACTACTGCAGGACCACGAACTGCGGACTGACCGTCTCATATTAGAACACAATTTCTATTGAAACTGCCTTTTTGAGCTTTTATCAGATTTACATAAATGGCTCTGAGCACTATCGGACTTAACATCTGAGGTCATCAGTCCCCTAGAACTTAGAACTACTTAAACCTAACAAACCTGAGGACATCACACATATCCATGCCCGAGGCAGGATTCGAATCTGCGACCGTAGCAGCCGCGCGGTACCGGACTGAAGCGCCTACAAGCGCTCGGCCACCGCGGCCGGGTCAGATTTACATATATTAAGTGTCAGGTAGTACTAATTCAATAAATAAAATGGGGGGTACAATTGTTTCACGTAAACTTCCAATTAACAAATATACCATTGTATCACATGTTCTAAAATAAAGTCGAATGATGTGAGAAGAATAAAGTTTCACTCAAGGGATGAATGTAGGATATGTCCATCCACCGTTGGCATCAATTACCTGCCTCATACGATATGGCATGGCGGCGGTCAGTCTCTGGAAATACGTTTCATCGTCCATGAGACTCTCTCATGGATCCAACACTAGATCTGGGGTCTTGTGTCGCTACATTTTGGCCCACAAATTTTTAATGGGATCCAAGTTCGGTGCTGGAACAGACCAACTGATCAGGTCGACGTCAACTTGTTGTAAAAACCATTGCTGAACTATTCGACTCGTTTGATCCGGTGAGTGGTCCTGCAGGAAGCAGATCACTTCTTTCTTTGGGGCAGCACACTGAAATTATATCCGTCTTCGTAGCCGCCTGGTGGATAGTCCATAAACCAAAGCGATTATCAGGACGTTTCCTATGGAAACACCACATTTTTCGAGTACGATATGAAGTGATGGTGAGACCCCTTCCCCTTGGAGAGTTGGGGTTTCATGAGGTACAGGCTATGGTTTCGGTATTATTTATCCGGAGCACTATATTAACATGCACTCAAGTCACTCATTCAATCACATTTTGACTCTTTACCTGACTCTGGCTGGTCAGTTTAACTCCCCTTGTCGATTTTGGCTGGATGAATTCAAAATGGAACATATACAGTAATTTTTTATCACTATAAGTTATTTGGGGACAGATTTCTTCTCAGTGACACATTTCACTATCGGACTCTTGTTCCGTCACTGGGGAGGTCTCTCTTGCCTCTCCCTTGTTGAACTTGGCGTCGCCGACAACTTCTTCGAAGATCGTGTGGTTCCACATTACCCTTCCTATTCTAACTATGGACGTGGTATCGTCGTGGAATAAGGTTTTTAACAATATGGTACCGACCTATGAACATCTTTCTTGTACTGGTCTAAGTGCGATGGACCAACGCAACAGTTGTCTGCAAACTAAACTTTAAGACATAGGATTGTCTCCTGCTGCCAAGAGCACTGGATCTGGATTATATGACAACTGGCTTCCCTCATCCTATCTGCCGAAGCTGCCTTTTCGGTTGTCATCATTCTACGTCCGGACTCTTCCTTTTTCCCTGCGGACGAAACCCAATACGGTAATATGGCTCTTCGGCCACTACGTTTACTATATCGTGGGAGACGAGAACGATGCCGATTCTCGTACCTTCAAACAATATATGATTACCGCTCACTGGAAGTGGCAGCAGATGCTGCGTTATCGCGCTCTTATTTGCCAATACGCTCTCTCTTGTTTGTAATCGCCAGGGGATTGGATAATTTATATGTATGGCACTGTAATGTTTCAGGAACCCTTCACAACTTCCTGACTTGCTTCTTGTGGTTCCAATTGTTCGGGTTCACGGTTGTGTGATTTTGTTTTTATATCTATATTATATTTCATAATGAAAAAAATTATAAGGTACACAGAAAAAGGTTTGCTTTCTCGGGCATTAGAGTCTCAGTCCATTGAAAGAAGAGATATTAGTTTTACAAAGAAAAAGAAAAAAGAGGGAAACGGTAAACCAAAAAGAGTAGTCATTGCGACATACTCGACTTCCATCCCCGATACTGGCAGGGATTCGTCCTTGGTGGGAGTACTGGACCAGTGCACGGTGCATTCAGCCTCGTGATGCCAAATGGAGAGCTTCCTGCTTGACAGATAGCAGCTTCAAGGTCGGAACGTCGACAACGGCCGGGTGTGCGATGTGCTGATCACCTCCATACCACAACCGCTACTGAAAACGAGTATGACACGCCGGTCCGTCGACTATCACGCGGTATCAGAGACTACTCGCGGAATTTTTTTTCCCTTTTTCCACTGAAACCAGCATACTGGACGAGTGCCAGGACACTATCTCTCGAGTCTTGTGTATGCTCAGACGTCCTGGCAGTAAATGAGTGTTTGTCATACACCCGTCTGTGGCGCAATGTGTTATCATGTTCGTCACACCTAATCAAAAAGCAATACAACGAAAAAAAATTGTTATCGAGGGGACGCCAACCGTAACTGCTTCCGTGGAATTCCAGATCTTTAGACGCAGCCGCGGGGTTACCATGTAACTACAAAGCTGTGCTTTTAATTGTATATTCGAGACAGAAACATCACGATGTCAAAAGTAAGTGTTATACTGCACGCAGGACGATTCGCATAAAAAAATAAAAAAAACCGAAGTGACGCAGATGACGCTGAGACAATTAATTTAATACAAGACCCTGGATGAGAAATATTGAACATGTAATGTCACCACATGACCTACCTCACCGCACATGCAGGGTTTGGGCTTGGGCATTTAGGGACGACAGAGAGATGCAGTACTTGCGTTTGAGCAAACGGTGCCAATTTCGAACACCTTTTGTGGATGTTGTCTGTAGTAGACGTAGAAATTACAAAATTATTGTCCTCGCTGTAACCAAGTAAAAGTTGGTTTTATTTTTTGTTTCTTTCCTTTTCTCCATTTTTTTGCTTAGAGACATTATTCTGCAAAGAAAATGTAGGCCATTTAATGTTAACAACGCTGTTCGGAATCTTACAATTATTTACTTGTGACGCAATACAGTAGGCTTTTGTGTACTGTGCCTTGCAGTAGACCAGCGTAGACAGCGACACCGATAAATAAAACGATAAATCTTACCTCAGTGTAAACATGTAACTGTCTGTGGCAATGAAAAAAACAAAAAATACTGCCCCACGCGCTGAAGTCGCGCACGTAGGCCCGGAGCTACACCGACATGAATACTTTTCTTAGGTGCGACAGGTTCAACTGCTGCACTTGCGGCGAGATCCATCGTCTGGTGACGTAACATGTTCAACATTTCTCATCCAGTTTTGGGGTATTTCTCAACATTTGCGACCCCGTGTGTCTCATACTAAATTACTTGCCTCAGTGTCATCTAAGTCGCTTCGGAGGTTTTTAAACGTTGATAAGAATCACCCTATATATAAAAAATATGTGGTAATTATACTCGATCACTGAAAACCATAAAAGTCTCTAACAAGGGAAACTCCCCATCGCACCCCTCTCAGATTTAGTTGTACGATAGTCTCGTCAAAAACTGAACACAAATCAAGCATGAAAACAGGTAGAAGTTATACTGAACTACGAAAAAAGAAGGGAAATAGAAACAGTCAACAGTCCAAGCTCAAGATGTGCAAAATGGAGCATGGTTGTGCAACTATGGCATCGTGATTATGTGGTCATGGTGTTGGACTGCGAACGGGGAGATACAAGTTCAAATCTCGCTAAGGCCCTAAATTCTTTTTCACAAAATTATGAACTTTCCGTTCGGTGGCTGACGTGTCCTTTCTCCTTCTATGATCTTGGCAATTGTCATACTATACACTGGTTATAGATACGTCATGTGGTAACAATATATTACTGTTGCAAGTAAATGTGATGAAAAGTGAGAGCAGGCGAGACCATTCACAGAAATCAGAACAACAAATAAGTGGGTGTGAACTATGTAACAGCAAAGGAATTCAAAAGTCAAAACGGAACGCAAGAGTCATAACACGTGGCACTTGTTTACAACAAATTGCAGATATATACGTCTGGAGGTCCCTTTCGTACACCTTGCTGTTACAAACGGACGTTACACCACGACACAGACGCAAATCTGAATACAGCGATCAGACACACCAATAACAGGAAGGACGGTTCATAGTTTCGTGGAAAGAATGGTGCATTTGCGAGATTTGAGCCCGGAACTGCTCCTTCGCAGTGCAACACGTAACCACATAAGCATAACGCTACTGCTACACTGACATGCTCGATGCTACGCATGTTGAGCTTGGACCGTTCACTGTTTCCGTTTTTCTCCCTTTTTCACAATTCAGTACATTTTCTTCCTATTTCCACTTGTAATCTATGACCAGTTTTTGACGGCTATCCACGTGGGTATCTTACGATTTAATCTGAGGGGGGTTCGATGGGGAGTTTCCCTTGTAAGTAAAATCGTTACAATAAGTAGGGAAGAAATACAGTGCTAAAAGTGTGTTACACGTGGCGCTATTGTCGTTGCCCGTGCTCGTTTCGTTCCCGTTGGTGCGAGTTGTACGCAACCGAAGATACCCGAGCTTATGAAGCCTTACGAACAATTCTGTTGCGTCGACTGTACATTACATGGACCACACGGTGATCCGCGGTTGTGCACCATATTTTATTTTGTTTATTTTAAAGTACGCTTTGTCAAGTAGAAGTGATTCGATTTTTAAATTCTGTGTTTATAATTTAGTTTTTATGTTTCCCGTTGTAGTTTCTGACTATAAGGCCATAACAAACAATCCTCAAACAGAAAAAGATATAATTACATACGGTTATAACAATTTTGGCATTACCGTTGTTGTTCGAGTATCTCCAGTCCTCTTCATAAGTACACCTCGTAAAGGTACGAACACTATTGCGGCCACCCATTGGCGTAAAAGGAGGACTGTACCAAAGCGCCTCAAGAGCCCAAGGCTCTCACACCTACGGGACAAATTGCGTAGATTGTACAGGGTGATTAGTGGACCTTTACAGGTGCGTATTTTACTGACCGCAGTTTACAGGCCACCGTTTAGAACTCTTGCGCGGTCGGGTGCAGACAGGCGTTCTTACTGCAGGTTCTCTGCGGCAGTACCTGGGCAATCCCTGCACTGATATTGCGGGCATGGAAACGTGGGGCACTGGGACCGACATATGTTCATCCGAATTCGCACTCGTCGTCCTTATCGCGTCGTTACAGCTGCGCGCTCTTCTCTTGACATCTGGCTCGCCGTGAGTTGCTGGGCGTGGGCGATGATCGCTGGCCCGTCCAGCACTGGCTGACGGGTCAGCGACGTCCTCAGCAATCAAATATGCCGGTTTACGTCGACCGATGCACACCACTTTCTTTTTCCCTTTAGCTGGAGATTCAGCGTCCTGTTGCCCCTTCTACAAAATGTAGGGACTTCGCAAAAGCGCTTTCAAAGCTTTACTTAATGGACCTCTGCGCACAGAGCCGTGTTTCGTCGTAGTTGGATCTGTGGAAACAAACTTGGCTTGCTCGTTGAAGCGCAAGGCAAGCATTGGATGCAACTCTTCTATCTCAGGAGTTATGCAGAAAGATATTACATTATTTGTCCAATAAACAACGACAACAATGCCATAAATTCTCTGCAGCAAATAAGGGTCCGGTGGAAATCAACAGAACTGTCCACACAAATGTCATGGAACTGATTAACCCAAAGATAGGGAAATCACTGGCTATGCACGACGTAAGTTAGCTTATGAGGGATGAAACTGTAGTATTTGGAGCTTTCAATAAAGAATTATAAAGAATTTGACTAAGGAGGAGTACATTAATGATGTCTTAATTTTTCAGATGACATTAATAAACTTTTCATCTGTAGGTCAGAGATAGTTACCATCACAGTAGTACACATAATTAGGTATATGCATAAGTAGAGTAATTTTCTATTTATGGACACAGATATGGCCTGGAAAGATGATAACAAGACAGGTAAAGAGGCAAGAATGAGTCATCAGAGGTACTATATGTGTGTGTCTGTGTGTCTGTGTGTCGTAATTTGTATATATTTTACATGTATATTATACAGGTTTACATGTGTTAACAATTTTCATATATATATTTACATGCCTCAACAAGGATATCGCTGAATATTTTACTTGTTTAAAGATGTACAAAACAGGTTAACTATGCAATTTATATGTTGCGCGCATGTAGGATACACTGGTTGAGGGCATTTAAGGTAATAGGTTAAGCGAAATCTTCCTCATCTTCACGCATCACCCTCATCACAGTTAATTTACATAAGTGGTAGGGAGGATCTATTAATGGTACTTAACTCCAGTCTTTGACAATGATTTTTAAATAGCAGATTTCAAAGGTGATTTACTATCATGTTTTCAGTGGTGCAAAAGGTAAAAGTGGTTAGAATTTTTAATCAGTGATATATAATTCTTCATACAAGTTCAATTTAAAGCAGCACCTGAGAGAAAATTTATAAATTAAATGAGTGTTAAGAAAGAAAAAAATGCAAGATTGCTGGACAATATGGGTAATATCCCTCGCAGGGATTGAATTATCATATTTAGAACTTTTATGTAATTTGGTGCGGTATTAATCAACGCCTCGACCATTGATTGACCACAGCACAAAATTAAGGGGGAGGATATGCAAGTTGGCTGGGTAATTTTTACCACCTAAGATGTTAATTTCGTCGGAGGATCTATTCTACTCGTTAAGCCGATTCGTTTGATATGTAACAAGCAATACTTTGAACGTAATTACGTAATTTGCACAGTATGGAGTGTAATACGAGCATATGTGGCTTGCACATACACAGTACTGAAAATTCCTATCTCCTTAGTATGCAGATAAATACGTAATATTTTGGTAGTAAAGTGGAACTGAAGTGAAAGAGATTTGTCAGTCGGCAACGCAGATGTGCGACAGAGAAATACACTTAGCTAGCCATAACAGAGCGGCCCTCAAAGCAGGGAGGCTTATTGATGGGCAATGGACACCGCCCTTGGATTTGCGCGAAATGAAAGCACAAAATGCCGCATCAAAGGCCTTGGGTCTTTTGTAAACAGTAAAATCACGTGATACTACCGTGAGCAGAGTGTGTGTTCACATGCACAGCACCTGACCTCGTGGAGTTCTTAACGCAAGGAGGGAATCTCGAATGCTGGTTGATCAGAAAGAAGCCAGGTTTCGAAGATTGTTACTGGTCGAGTAAGCGACGATGGGCAGTAACAAGCATGCCCATTGGCCAGTACCAGTAGTGGAAAGAAGTGACGCTGCTATACAGTGGAAGAAGTTAGCAACGATATTGTCAATTACATAGGGATAATTGTGTACTCTCTGAAGGTGGCGTGTGTTGCAAGGAGCACTTAATTCTCTGTGGTGACACCGAGAGAGATATTTTTCTTTGAACACTTTGTTGATTCACGAAGCTCTGTGTCAACCGGATTTATGCTGGGTTTCTCGTGTATCTCCGTATTGGAGGACACGAGAATTTTTGAGAGCAACATTGTGCAGATCGTCCAGCCTTGGCGAATGTGCAAAGCCGTTTGCCTTAGCTAGGGACGCATACAGTTTTCCACTTCAAGGAAAAATGGAAAAGTTTTAGACTGTTAAATTCAGTTAGAGACCAGCATAGGTTTGTCAGGTCAACAGGTACGAGAGGCGACGCACGCAATAGCCGGCGGCGCAGTACTTACCTTGTTTTTATTTTTCTGTGGGATCTTCTTGGTTTGTATAGGATTATCCTAATATTACCATTTCCGGATCGTGAACCCAAATGTGTCAGGTAATAAATTCTTTTTTACAGGGAATAGACTGTTGTTTGTCGTAAAGTAGAATTCCCCTCCCCCCCCCCCCCCCCCTGTCTTACTCACTGACATGTTTTAGGCACATTGACGACAGCTATTCTTCTGCTGTCTAACAGTCGGCGTGGCTAGGATCTCCACACATAGCAGGGACTGAGTACAGGTGGGCTTTTCATATAAATCACATTTTATGCTCTATCGGCGTGAAATGTCTGAAGACAAACATACTGCAACAATCGTTGGATTGCCCAATCTGAGGTTTATAGAGTATTCTGTAGAAAATGGACGTCGAAGAAAGGCAATTTAGCAACACTGTCATCAAATGTGTGACAGGTATCTTCATTCAGTACACTATAGTTATGCTGTGAAATTAGTGCAGTAGAGAGATGATGCATTTCAATACTTGTGTTTCGATTCTAGGCGTAGGTGTAATTTTATTTATTTTTTAAATTTTAGACTGTGTCATTTTACTCGTTATAACGGACTTACACCAGGTCTTGTACAAACATGTGTAATTACTCAATAGTAAGATAGAAAGGGGAGAGTGTTGTACCTAGAGGATAGTGTACCCAGGAAAGCATGATGTTTCTTGGTCGTTAATTCAGTATAGTGGCTGATTTTAAACTCACGTGAAGAAATGTGCACTAGAGATCACTATAAGCATTTGTAAATATTTCGAGTTTCACAGATTTAAGTGATGTAAAATTTATTAAAGCTATTTTGAATATATTGTTAATTCTTCAGTTACAGAATTTTATGGCAAGTAAAATTCCATATATTTTTTAAACTAATTATATAAAGTGTAGACGGTAAGGCAGTCGGTCATGCACCTTCATGTACCTTGAAACAGAAGGAGGTCTTTAACCATGGAACACATGATATTTGCAAATTAAGTGAGATTTCTTAATTTCTTAACAATTTTATCTGTCTTGAAAATGGAAATTTGTGTCAGTTTCCAATAGCTTCAGTTTCAGAATTTGTTTAACTTGTAACTAGTTTTTGATAATACTTCTGTGTAGCAAAGCAACTTAAATCACTTAATAAAGGCAAGGCCTCCGCTCCAGATTGTATACCAGTTAGGTTCCTTTCAGAGTATGCTGATACAATAGCTCCATATTTAGCAATTATATACAACCGCTCGCTCACAGAAAGACTGGAAAATTGCTCAAGTCACACCAATACACAAAAAGGGAAATACGAGTAATCGGCTGAGTTACAGGCTCATATCACTAACGTCGGTTTGCAGTAGGGTTTGGGAACATACAGTGTATTCGTACATTATGAATTACCTAGAAGAAAACGATTTATTGACGCATAGTCAGCACGGATTCAGGAAACATCGTCCTTGTGAAACACAACTAGCTCTTTATACTCATGAAGTAATGAGTGCTATAGACAGGGGATGTCAAATTGATTCCATATTTTTAGATTTCCAGAAGGCTTTCGACACCGTTCCTCACAAGCGTCTTCTGACCAAACTGCGTGCTATGGAATATCGCCACAGTTGTGCGACTGAATCGTGATTTCCTGTCAGAAAGGTCACAGTTCGTAGTAATGGACGGAGAGTTATCGAGTAAAACAGAATTAATATCCGGCGTTCCCCAAGAAAGTGTTTAGGCCCTCTATTGTTCCTGATCTGTATTAACGACATAGGAGACAATTTGAGTAGCCCTTTTAGATTATTTGCAGATGATGCTGTCATTTATCATCTTGTAAAGTCATCAGATGACCAAAACGAATTGCAAAATGATTTAGATAAGATATCTATGTGGTGCGAAAATCGGCAGTTGACCCTGAATAAAGAAAAGTGTGAAGTTATTCACACGAGAACTAAAAGAAATCCGCTAAATTTCGATTACGCGATAAGTCACACAAATCTGAAGGCTGTAAACAAAATACTTAGGGAACAATTACAAATAACCCAAAATGGAAGATCACATATATAATGTTGTGGGTAGAGCAAATCAAAGACTGCGATTCATTGTCAGAACACTTACCGTCCTATTCTGGGGTACTGCTGTGCGGTGTGGGATCCGCATTAGGTGGGACTGACGGATGACAACGAAAGAAGGGCAGCTCGTTTTGTATTATAGGGGAGATAGTGCCACAGACATGATACGTGAATTGGAGTGGCAGTAATTAAAACAAAGGCGTTTTTCGTTTCGACGGGATCTTCTCATGAAATTTCAATCACCAGTTTTCTCCTCCGATTGCGAAAACATTCTGTTGGCACCCACCTACATAGGGAGAAATGATCATCACGATAAAATAAGAGAAATCAAGGCACGCACAGAATAATTTAAGTGCTCGTTTTTCCCGCTCGCCTTTCGAGTGTTGAACGGTAGAGACAGCTTGAAGGTGGTTAATTGAACTCTCTGCCAGACACCTAATTGTGAATAGCAGAGTAATCACGTAGATGTAGGTGTAATCTGATTTCACTTACTGATTAGTGGTGCGTAGTAGAGTAATAATATAACAAATATACGACTAATTACGTTATTGGCGATATTTTATCACTTTCGAGGCTTTAAAATTTCAAAAGAATGTTTGTTCCTAGGTACGTGACTACCCTGTTGTGCCTTGGAACATGTTTTTACATTTGGAAAAATCTTAATTTTGCAGATTAAGTTTTGTAATATCGGAAAAGGCGTCAGCACTTAAGAAGTGAATGCCATCATTTAACAACAGAATAAGAACATGTGTTAAACTACTGTCACAGAGCTGAGCTGCCTAGAAACTAAAGTCTGAGAAGGGTGTATGTGGTGTCTGTTCTTTCTGATATTTCCGAAAGAACAGACACCATTTTGATCGTGCAGCCACTATAAATCAAGACACAAGGGAGTTAATGGCATAGCTGCTAGTGGAAATTGATTAACATCAATGGGGAAAGTTGAAAACTTGTGCTGGACTGGGATTCAAACCTGGATTTCCTGCTAAGTATGCAGATGCTCTGACCGTGAAGCCATCCAAACACAGTGGTCAGCGTAATTTCACGGACTGCACCACCATGCTTCCCGTCACATCCAAATTCTCAATTTATCGACCCTTTACTGACGTAGTGCCCCTGCTCATTATCCTGATTACTGTATTCGCAGCGCTCCTCCGATTCCCTTAAGAGTTCGAACGTGGTTTGCATCTACACTGAGGGATCACTGGCCAGCCACCCCTTAATTACTCTTACGGGAATCGGCGAAGCTCCGCGCGTAATGAAGATAATGGGCAGGGCACTACGTCAGTTGCTTGTGGTTAAGTAGAGAAGTTGAGCCTCACGGGAGGAGTGCTAGGGTAGTTCGTGCGGGTGCTATAACCACTGTGTCTGGATGGCTTAGCGGTGGGTAGGAGAAGGTAGAATAAAAGACGATAATAAAACAATGCACGACTCAACGTGGCGTATGCCTTAGAGAAGTCATACCTGGATGATTAAGCTATGTGTGAGTTTTGTCATGACCCTTTGCATTGTGCTGCGGTTATTTGCCCCCTTTTTATTTTCCGTCTTAATGCAGGTAGATCCTCGGCTTTTTTGTTTCCAGTCCAGTGCACCATGAAGTACCGGTTTCTGGTTGTATGGATTCCACCATTCGATTTTATTTCATGGTTTCCTTGCCCACACACTTCACTACTGTCTAGTTTCCTGTCACAATAGCTATGGTCTCCTCCATACATTTAGCCTCCAATTTGATGCAGCAGGTGCACTACTCAGTTTCAGCCTTTTCTGCTAAAAAAAAGTGGGGGGAAGGAGAGAACATTGTAGAAGGAGAGACATTTTTTTCATCTGATGCAGAAGTCATAATTTGTTGTGTTATGTTTGGTAAATTTAAAGGCGATGAAAAAAATGGTTCAAATGGCTCTGAACACTATGGGACTAAGCATCTGAGTCCATCAGTCCCCTAGAACTTAGAACTACTTAAACCTAACTAACCTAAGGACATCACACACATCCATGCCCAAGGCAGGATTCGAAACTGCGACCGTAGCGGTCGCGCGGTTTCAGACTGGAGAGCCTAGACCCGCTCGGTCACACGGTCGGCTAAAGGCGATTAAGCTGGGCCGAGAAGGCACACATTGGCTAGCGCGAGGTGGGGCTGTGAGGGGGGAAGGAAGCTCTAAAATGATATAAAAATAAAAAAAAGTTACGTAATCGCCATAACACTGGATAGGAGAACAAAAAAGGTGGTCGAAGTGTCTTCCTACCAAGCAGGAGACCTGGGTTCGAATCCAGTTCTGGCACACATTTTCATGTTTTGTCATGATGTAAATCAATGCCCAGTAGCAGCTAAATGTCATTCATTCCCCTGTGTTCTTAAAAGTGTCCCAGGTACAACACTCTCCCCTCAATCGTTTTATTATTCCTCTTTTAAAGACCTATTATCCCTTTAATCCCTTAGTCTTTTCTGTTTCACGATAGAACACCACTCTGTGGTTTCTGGTATATTATCATCACAGCTTCTCATTTTAGTTATACCCCTCCCCCAGAGTGAAAAAACTGTCCGTTCTTACTAACTGCTGTATGTCTGTCAAACATTTCCTCATCCGTCCTTTGACAGGTTATTTATTTTTAAATCATTATGAAAATTTCAGGAGTGTTTAAAGTTAAAAGAACTGTAGCGTAGTACATGTATCATTTAAGAAACAGTGAAGACGCGTATTATTGGACAAAAAAATTGTAAAATAAAGAGAAAACATTTAAATCTAGACCTCTAGACCTGCAGTCAGATCCCTAAATCCGAGTATCCTAATGCAAAACCGTACCCACTTCAGTGCAACTAAATTGAACTGAACGAAGATACATGTCGATTATGTGATTACAGTTTTGTCAAACTGCCTTTCTGTCACATCCATTTTCTACTGACAAAATGCACGGGACAAATTTTTGTTGGATACATTTTTGTACTGTTACTACCCAAGGACTCACACTGCGGCGTCCGAGAGCACGAATTTTGGTTCACCCTGTATAGCGAACAGTAACGGCCCTATATAAACTCCCTTGGGGTCCCCTCGAAGTTATTTTTACCTTTACAATTTTGCTTCTTTTAAGAATCCCCTGTGAATCTACATCTACTTATATACTCTACAAGCTACTGTTCAGTGAACAGCTGAACGTTGTTTGCGCCAACATTAACGGTGTTCTGCCATATTACATTCCCGTACTGAGAGAGGGAAAAGTGGGTTTCCATCCGTCCATAACCAACAAGGCCTCGAAAGAGCAATATCGCCTTCTTCCAAATTCTTCCTATTCGAGGACCCTGAGTTTCTCTAGTATGAGTTTGTGGCGTACACGGACTTGTAAAGATTCCAGCATTTCCAATGGAACTCTGTCTAATACCGACTTTCCTACAACTAAGCCGGTGTGGAAAACTTAAGGACGAAAGTAACTTTCGTATGTTGTGTCACTGTCAGGTAACATAGCTCGATGTAACTTGCACCATAAATAGGAAGTACTGTCATAGTGAGAAACTCTATTATGAGTTTGTGGCGTACATGGACTTGTAAAGATTCCATCATTTCCAATGGAACTCTGTCTAATACTGACTTTCCTACAACTAAGCCGGTGTGGAAAACTTAAGGACGAAAGTAACTTTCGTATGTTGTGTCCCTGTCAGGTAACATAGCTCGATGTAACTTGCACCATAAATAGGAAGTACTGTCATAGTGAGAAACTAAGAAGGTAACTGAAAGAAATACACAATGAGACTAACAGATATGACACTTTTGTTGAAAGACCACAATTACACTGAAATCACGGCAGTTTTTGATGGACCCCTGGACATTAAAAAAGGCAGGCATGTTTCTTAATAGGGTGTATGATCACCAAGGCAAGGTGGTAAAGAGTTCTTGTGTTAGGGCGTTCCATTTCTCCACCAACATGGTTCGCAGTGTTGGACGGTCGTTGGTGCATGTGAACGTGCTCCAAAAATTTCCCCAGCACATCCGTGGCGTGCTAGATGCGATTTAAGTCAGGAAACGGGCAGGCCAGTCCATTCGCCGAATATCCTCTCGATCCAAAAGCTCCATTACCAGCCCTGTTCGATGCAGTCGCGCATTGTCATACATAAAAATGAAGTCAGGGCCGAATGCAGCCCTGAAATAGATGCACGTGTGGAATGAATGCAGGGTCACAATAACGTTGACCGGTGATTGTACCGTATTTGAAGATTCGGAGATCAGTATGCTCTTGCAACATTATGCCTCCCCACATCATCATAGCGGCTGTAACACCAAATCGATCATGTTCGGTAATGTTCCTTCGTGAATTACTTGTTCCCGTATCTCACCATATGAAGATTGTTCGACTGGCTCTGACGAATGCACTGATCACAACAGCTGATATCTGGGCAGATGTTACAGGCAGGGTGTCACCACGAACGAGAACAGATTACTGGAAGCTTCATTGAATCACCAGTTGCCACGCGTCGTTTACCTCTGGCACCATACCACAGACAACAGAGACTGGCATGCTGAAGACTCAGAGCCAAGTAGAATGTTGAGTGCTCGAGTTGCATTCTGCAGCATTCCGAGATAAGTTCAGTTTTGTTTGTAGCGATGAGAGCGACACCAACGTGTCTGTAGACGACCTGGCGAAAGGCCACGAGGAGCAGCTCTTCTCGAGACCCGTATCTCCTCAACTCCTGGTATCGTGGTGTGGAGAGCTACAGGAAGTGACAACAGGACTGCTATGTCAACTGTTGAAAGGAGGCTGGATGCTCAGCAGTATGATATTACTGGCAGACCCTATCGTCATATCTTTCATCACCAGCGCACCAAGTGGTATGTACAGTAGGATAATTCAAGAAGCCACGCAGTAGTTCACACCGCAAACAACGTGAGGAATGTTCGGACCCTTTGTTGTCCTGTCCGGTCTCCTGATTTGTTACCTATAGAGAATCTCCGTTATGCAAAGGGAAGGCATATTTTTACGCCGACCTCCAGCCGGAAATCATTAATTAATGACAATGCATGTGTTTCAGACATGGCAAAAAACTCTTCAAGATGACATTCGGAGGCTCTTTTCTTCAATGTCACAAAGAATACAAGAATATCTTTGTCCTGTTGGGGTCAAACCTCATACTGATACGAGGGGCATCTGAAAAGTCCGAGAGGTGGCACCACTGGCGCGTATCGAGGTCATGGCTAGTTAGTAGCATCTTTGGAAAGAACGGACACCACGTTTCAGCCATATTGGTCTATTTATTTGTGTTTGGCATTCGTGTGAATCAAGGAAGTCGAGAGATTGTCAAAAAAAAAGGACGAAAAAGGATTTCGTGTGGTGATTAAATATTACTTTATGAAAGGCAAAACGACTCAGGAGATTAAATAGAAGCTTGATAAACGTTACAGTGACTCTGTACCTTTCATTAAAACAGTTTATAAGTGGTTTCCAAATTTCTGGAGTGGCCATTTGGGCACAAGTGATGCTGAACGCATAAACACTTGGACATGAGATAGCTATCAGCAAGATGGGTTCTGCGATTGCTCACGCTTGACCGAAAACGAAATTGTGTGAAGTGTTGCAAGGATGGTTTGCAGCTGTTCAGGAAGAATCTGCAGGACTCTAAGTGTCGTTTCGTCACTGTGGATAAAACATGGACACATTACTATACTCCTGAGACGAAACAACAATCTAAAAAATGGGTTACCAAGAGAGAATCTCCACCTAAAAAGGCGAAGACCATTCCTTCTGCCAGAAAGGTTATGGCGACTGTCTTTTGGGATTCGCAAGGGGTAATCCTCATCGACTATCTGGAAAAGGATAAAACTATTACAGGTACATATTCTTCATCGTTACTGGACCGTTTGAAAACCCAGCTACAAGAAAAACGCCGGCGATTGGACGGCAAAGAGCCGTTTTCCATCACAACAATGCACCAGCACACAGTGGTGGTCGCAAAAATAATGGAAATAGGATTCCAACTCGTCTCACATCACCCCTATTCTCCAGACTTGGCGCCCTCGGAACACTGTTTGTTCCCCAAGTTGAAGAAATGGCTGGCAGGACAAAGACTTTATTCAAACGAGGAGGTGATTGCAGCAACAAATAGCTATTTTGCAGGCTTGGACAATTCCTATTATTCGGAAGGGATCAACAAAATTAGAACATCGTTGGACGAAGTGTATAAGTCTAAAAGGAGACTATGTCAAAAAATAAAAAAGTTTACACCAAACATTTATTTTTGCACGGACTTTTCAAACGCCCATCGTATTGACGAACATCAGTTACGAAATCAGTGAAAGTTTAAACATTTAATACCCTTTATGTGATGTACTTCTCCACAAAGTTTGATAAATATCGGACTGGTGCTACATGCCATAACACTTTCCACTTCCGTCCATGTATATGTGAGGTGCATTCTTGAAGTACAGAGAAAGGTGGCACAGTGAACATGTATTAAGGATGAACTACTGCTAAAATTCCTCTCCGCCCGTCCAGATTTAGGTATCCTGAACTTTCCCTAAATAACTTAAGACGAAGTGTCGCCATTGAGA
Organism: Schistocerca gregaria; assembly: GCF_023897955.1. Taxonomy (NCBI): domain Eukaryota; kingdom Metazoa; phylum Arthropoda; class Insecta; order Orthoptera; family Acrididae; genus Schistocerca; species Schistocerca gregaria. The sequence goes on from NC_064931.1 coordinate 297,376,286, forward strand.
TAGGGATTATCGACCATGACGTTATTACAGGAACGATGGTCAGAAAAGGTGAAAATGACATCAAAGAAACTGGGAGAGTATTTGAGCTTGGTCGAACTGATCAACTGTCAATGGTAACCCACTTAAAAGGAGAACTGAGAGCGTTAGTTACAAAACTAAACACAGAACAACTGTGGTTAAAACTCAAGTGCATGTAAAAATCCTATAATTTTGAAAATGGCTCTGAGGCAGCAACCATACAAGAATATAATAAGTATAAAACAGCCAACTGGGTGCAGCAAAATTTTATTCTTAGCAGGTTTCACTACCGACTATGTGTGTCTTCATTAGAAAATCCACAGCTACCTAAAAATATTACAAATAAACATTAACACAGAGCAAAACTAAGGAATTAACAGTTTTATTCCGAACAGATTTATAAGAAGACTGTACTTACATGTAGTAACTGACGAACAAGTTTAAAAGCACATAAAATTCTCCCTTAAGAAGTTAATGTTAAAACAGTATAAAATTAAAGTCTTTGGAACTGACATAAGGCTGGTAACTGCCAGTAAAACTATATCTCTACGGTGTACTGCTGATGGTGGCCAGAGAAAACAGTCACTGGATGTGTGCATTGGACGAAAAGATTCAAGTCCCGAAATTGCCACAACGTGGACACGAAACAAGTCGCCAGCTTCTTTATTTACTGCAAATATTTTAAATAGCATGTAAGTGTTCATCTCCCATATCAAGAGCTAGTATTATGGAGAATGAAAAATTATACAAAACAATGCAACAGCAAATATTAAGTATATTTTGGCACGAAACAGCTATAATTAAATAAATGAAAGAGAGAGAAAAACGATATATCAGAGTCTACTCGGAGGAAAAAGAGGAGTTAACTTAAGGCATTTCTATACCATTAAAATTTTTGATTAAATAGTTACAGCTACTTATTAAGAATGAAACCATCATTCATAGGAAGGTGTTTTAAAATTTCTAACTCTTCAAGAGCATTAAGTCTCAAGCTTTTACTCTTTGTGTGCAGGATACTATGTCATGAACTTCTTTAGGCTTATGGCCTGTCATTAATAAATGACCGGCAAAGGACGAGTTATATATGTTTATACCTTTTTTTCCTAGGAGGTGCTCTGTGTATCTGAATGAAATTGCTCGTCCTGTTTGCCCTATGTAATAAGCAGGACATTTGTCTCAGCTAATTTTATAGACTCCAGAGGTCTGTAATGTGTAATGTGCTGGTTTCACGTTATAAATAAGACTATTTTTAAACAATTATTAGTAGAAAATGCTACATTACTGTCGTACTTGTTTGTGATACAAGTCCAAAAAACGGTACAAAAAATTCATTGTGTTCGTTATTGGGAGAAGTGCCAAGAATGATAAATCTTTTAATGGTCTTATTTTCTACAAATAATAGTTTTATTTTAATGGTTTTATTTTCTACTAATAATGGTTTCAAAAATATTCGTGTTCATAAATTGAAACCATCGCATTCTCCCTTGCAAAAGATAGGTGTCTGTAATACTAGCTGTGACCCATGTTCAGCCTGTTGTATAACACCAACAGGACTAGCGATTTCTGTTAGATGCATAGTACGTCTAATAGAAAGAAAAGGTACAAACATATACAACTCGTCTTTTGCCGATCATTTATTAATTACAAGCCATAAACCTAAAGAAATTTATGACGTCAGTATCCTGCACACATAGAAGAAAGGCTTCAGACTTAATATTATTTAAGAGGTAGAAATTTTCAAACGCCCTTTTTCTCTCGCTCTATTTACGAGCAGAGCAGGTAGGGAAATGATTGGTAAGTGATACAACGTACCCTCCTCCACGCACCGTACGGTGGCTTGCGGAATACGTATGTAAATCAAAATCGCTCTGAGCACTATGGGACGTAACATCTGAGGTCATCAGTCCTCTAGAACTTAGAACTACTTAAACCTAACTACCCTAAGGACATCACACACATTCACGCCCGAGGCAGGATTCGAAGCTGCCACCGTAGCGGTCGCGCGGTTCCAGACTGACGCACCGTCCATGACTGCAGCGTCTTAGACTACTGTTTTTTTTTTTTTTTTTTTTTTTTTTTTTTTTTTTTTTTTTTTAGGTCAGATGGATCAGGTAGTGGGGTGGCGGAGACAAGGTGGAAAGGGGTCGCAACCCGAGGCCTGGCCACGATGTCTCCTCCCTCCCATCCTGGGGATGTGGTACAAAGGATGCAGTTGGTGTATTGTTGTGAATTTTTTTATTATTTTATTTAGTCATTTATTTGTTTATCTATTTACAGTAAGGAACTGAAAAGTAGTAAGTGCGCTCGTTGCGTCGAGATGGGGACGCACATAACTAAAAACATGCTAGTAGTTGTAGAAAAAGGCATAAAGAAAGAGAGCAAAGTGCGGGGCTAAGGAAACCATGAAACAAGACTGAAGGGTGGAATCCATACTACCATTAACCAGTGCTACATCTTGCACCGGATGGGAAACAAAAACTGCGAAGACCTTTTCGCACCGGGGACAAAAAGAGGAAATGGGGCAAATACTACTACAGATTGTGAGGGTTCACGACGAAACTCTCCATCTGCTGTATCATCCAGGTATGACTTCTCGTAATGACCAAGGTAGATCCCACGTTGTACTGTGTAGTGTTCTATCATCGTCTTGTAATTTTAGCTTCTCTTACCAGTGATGTTCCAGCTATGTGGAGGGTCGTGGAAAAAAAATGGCTCTGAGCACTATGAGACTTAAAAGCTGCGGTCATCAGTCCCCTAGAACTTAGAACTACTTAAACCTGACTAACCTAAGGACATCACACACATCCATGCCCGAGGCAGGATTCTAACCTGCGACCGAAGCAGTCAAGCGGTTCCGGACTGAGCGCCTAGTACCGCGAGACCACCGCGGCCGGCGAGGGTCGTGGAACGCACTCCACAAATAATTGGAAAAATATTGTCGATGCAAATAGTTCCAAAAGTCTAAAGTGTCCTTAGTGCCGTCTTGAAACAAATAATGCACTGCATGTCCACGAAGCCACGTCATTGCATTACTTTTAGTGCGTGGGTAATATGTCTCATCCGGGAATAAGATAGCCTTGGGGTCGATATGATTCGCCGTTACTCGAAGGAAGTATGCTGACATTTGCCTCACTAAGTGCCACACTGCCGCAGACTCGCCACAGCTAAGACGGTGTTCATCGTTGTCTTGAACGCCACAGCTCGTGCACGTGGGTGAGTCTACCATGTGGATCGCATGTAGCCTTGATCTGGTCACCTGCTTACCGTTGACAGTGATATACCACATCGCTGTGACGTCAGTGTCCAGTGTTACGTGGTGAATTGTCCTCCACACTACTCGCCAGTTAACGTTCGGGTGCTTCCTCTCCACGACGTTATCGGGTCGTCCACGTTGCAGGTCCCTATAAACCGTCTTTGCCGTCGCTGGTAAGGCAAGTCGAACGTAACTGAGTTCGAGGTAAAAGACACCGATGTAGAAAAGCGAAGAGGGGACGTGGTGTACCGGCACAGGCGGCAACAGAGAGGGCGGTGCTAGTTCTTCTATTAACAAACTGGTCAGACTCTCCGGACGGCGGTGCCATAGTTTGACCAATGTGCTCACAAATAGGGCGACCTCTCTGTCATAAACGTTATAAAGGCCAAGCCCTCCCCGATCCGGGGGAAGGGTGAGAGTCTCATATTTGATCTTGAAAAGCATTCCAGAACTCACGAAGGACCCAAAATCCGTAAGTATACGGCGAGCTAACATCACCGGTATGGGTAATATCTAGGCGATGTGCGGAATGCGTGATGCTAAATGTTTGTTGACATACTGGGTCCGTTGGACGATGTCCAGGGCTCGTAGGCGGTTGTTGGCAATTCCAGTCCGAACATTTCGTAAAAGCCGTCGAAAGTTGTGAGCAGCGGTCCGTCGTATATCGCCTGTGAAATCAATGCCGAGACATTTCAAACTATCTCTGAACTGTAAGGGGATGACACTGTTCTCAGACAGTCCGACCCCGATGTTCATCGCCACCGATTTTGCGTCGTTGATACGACTACCAGTGGCCATGCTATATTTCGCTATCCAATTCAGTGCGCTATCGGTGTCGTCACCGTTGCGGATGACAATCACCAGGTCGTCAGCGTACGCTTTACATCGTAAAGTGTGGCTCCGTAACGTCATACCTGTTAGTCGTTGGCGCAGGCCGCAGAGGAGTGGTTCCATGGCCACAGCGTAACGTAAAGTGGACAGAGAGCAGCCTTGGCGTATAGATCGAGAAGTGGTGAGGGGCTGCGTAGGTCGGCCGTTGACGATCACCTTGGACGTCGCGCCACGGAGTAATCGCATGACGACAGTGACGAATGACTGTGGGTACCGCAGATGTTGGAGGACCGCTTCCAAATAGTCGTGGTCCACTCGGTCGAAAGCTTGACTAAAATCGATTGCCGCCAGTGCACCCTTCAGACGACATGCCCTCGGCAGTGGGATCAAGTCACGATATTCACTGAGTGCTGTTTGAATATTATTGTCGCCTCCTAATGACGTTTGATCGGATAAGATAACATTTCGTAAGGTCTGGCGTATCCGTGCCGCCAACAGTCGAGAAAACACGCAGTTCAATAGCGTCAACGGGCGGTAGTCTTGCATTGAGTGCTGTTTGAATATTATTGTCGCCTCCTAATGACGTTTGATCGGATAAGATAACATTTCGTAAGGTCTGGCGTATCCGTGCCGCCAACAGTCGAGAAAACACGCAGTTCAATAGCGTCAACGGGCGGTAGTCTTGCAGTCGTGAACCACCGGACGGTTTGTGAATAGGAATTATCGTCCCTTCCACAAGGGCCGCAGGGAGCGGCTTCCAGTGCCGGGGTGACGGTGCCGTAAATCGTCTGACGAGACGTCCTCCAGTGCTGTCGGATTAGGGGTCTGAGCGGAATAGAGTTGGGAATAATGATTGTAGAACGCTGTGTTTATGTCTTGTTGCGTGGTGAGGCGACGGCCGTCCTCCGTGTCGATGAAGCGTATCAGCGCTCGTTGGCGTCGTTTACGTTCACGAAGAACGTGGAACATTGACGAGCGTTCGCTCGGTACCCGATCCTACGTCCTTGAGCGGATGACTACCACCTCTAGGTGGCGTCGCATATGAGCGATGATCTGAGCCTTAGCACGGTGGACCGCCGTTTGTCGTTCCGGAGACGGTGCCATAGCATCGCAGTCGCGCAGTACCCTGAAGTAAAAGTCGAGTGTATGTCTACGCCAAGTAACGTGGTCGCGACCGTAGGTGTTCGCCTCAGTGCCGGTTTGGCGCAGTCCAACCACCAGCGGATCGTTGTGGGATATGCACGGAGGCGATTTTCACACAAATGCCACGTATCCTCAACGGCTTGGCGGCAATCCGGGTACGACAGGTGAGCGATGTTTAATTTCCACGGGCTTCGGCTTCTCCACACGTGTTACCGCCGCACGGTGATGGCACAAATGTAAGCTGAGTGGTCCGAGAAGGCTCCAGGCCACAGTTCCATATCCTGTGTTCCAGCGGCGAGAGAGCGTGAGACAGAAATCCGATCGATACGACTCGAAGAGTGACTCGTGAAGTGTGTGAATACCGGTCGGTGGCCGTGAAGATGTTCCCAAGTGTCCACCATCTGCAGGTCCCAAAATAGCGTCTCGAGTTCCGGGCACGGGTTATGTCGTGGGAGTTGGTCTCTGGGCGCCAGTACGCAATTGTAGTCACCTCCAAATACCAGATGGTCGTGGCGGCCATGGAAGAGCGGGGCGACGTCTTCCGCAAAGAATCGTGAACGTTCGCGACGTTTGTCCGTCCCGGAAAGTGCGTAGACATTGATAAGGCGGACACCCAGTACTGCGAGTGCCACTTCTCTTGCCCCAGGCAGAAAAAGGATATCGTCCGCCACTATCCCTTCCCGAAGAAGTACAGCGACACCGCTGCCTGTAGGGGAAGCTGGAGAGATGCAAGCATCGTAACCGTGCATGCCTGGGAAGTGGTCGACATACACTTCCTGGAGAAGGGCTATATCGATGGAAGCAGAGTTCAACATATCCTGAAGCAAGAATAACTTAGCGCGAGTCCGTATAGTGTTGATGTTGATAGCTGCAACGCGATAAGTTTGAGGTCTATCCATAGCACCCCTGTTGGCCACCAATACCCTTGTAAGGCTGTCTCGTCACTGTATCTGATGGCGGAAAAGGATCAACACTGGTGGGGTAAATTTCCCCGCGTGCTGTCCGACACAATGGGCAAGGAATTTTCCTCACAGTCGTCCGCCCAGTCGCCATGAAATACCATCGGCTGTTGGTGGCTGTTAGTAGCTGCTGCGGCACTCGGCGCTGACTCCATCGGCTCTACTGGCTGGGAATCGGCAGCGGCTGTCTGGTTGTGATCCTGCTGTTCTGTGGGGTCGGAGGGGCTGAAGCCGTCACCACGGCGAACTGTTGAGTTTGATGTTACAGCGGCCTCTGTACCGCCGGTACTGTCGTCGGAGTGTCCACAGTCCATGTCAGACGATCGCTGCAAACACTCGTCCGATGGAGTACCTCACCGTCTCTTGTGTTTTCGCGGGAAACGCTGTTTACGGACGTGTGTTTCAGCATCTGAATGTGGGTGGATTTCTTCAGCTGCTCCGGTGTCTGGAAGAAAAGCCGCTGTCGGCACAACCCGTGGTTCAATGTCCATCCTGGCATCCACGCCTTCCTGCAAGGTCAGTCGGTGATTATCTTCAGGTGGGGGCGCCGTTGTAGAGGTCGGATCCTGTACTGCAGAATCCATCATGGTCTCGCTATCGGGGGCGGCTATCGGATTAATGTGGTCAGCATCGGAAAGGGTTGCTGCCCGTGTAACTTCGGCGTAATTGAAAGGAAGGGTCGTCACCGTAGAAGGAGTCATAGATTCACCTGTCGGGATTTGAGTAAGCCGTCGTCGGAGACAATCCGACCGGACGTGCCCTACTTGGCCACAACCAGAGCAAGTGCGTGGCTGACCGTCATACATAATGATCGCCCTATATCCGCCGATGACAAGATATGACGGAACATGTTTGGTCAGTTCAATTTTGATCTGTCATACCCCGTTAAGAACGGGGTACGTTGTAAAGGTGGTCCATTTTTCGGCCATATGGCTGATCACTCTGCCGTTGGGCTGGAAAACCGCGGTGACTACGTCCGGTGGTACTTCGAAAGGGAGTTCGAAGACGCGTATCGTACGGAGGCCAAGCCCCGCGTGATCGATAGAGACTGCCCCAATATGGCCATCAGAATGCTTGAATTTAAGTTCGTTCGAATGTGCGCGCACGATTCTGTTGCACACCTCGTCACTTACTAACTTGACGTAGACATCACTGCTCGTGATAGAGAGATGGACACCAATTATGTCTCGCGTTTCAATTTTAACGTCGTCACGTAGAAAACGTTCCACTTCAAAAGCTCGCGGTTGTGCATGATCGGGTTGAAAACTGATCTTGATGGTGGTTTGTCTGTATGAATGTGTCCTGTTGCGTCGGTAGTGATGGACTCTAAACTAGCGACAACGCAGTAGTAAACAACTACGGGCACTCGCGACCTCGCGGACGGGACGTAAACAAGACGTCCTCGCCGCAGCGCTGCGGAAAGCAGACGACCGCTCGGCTAATCCTGCGCGGCGTATGTAAACAGATGCAGATGTAGAACCAGTGGTGTACCGAGGGTGTAGTTCAGGCAGGACGTTGTTCTGCGATGGTTTGCTTATGTTTTTCGTACCGTGACTTTGGCCCACTCACTTAGAAGGAACGAAAGAAGATTAAGGGTTAACGTTCAGTCGACTGCGCTGTTATTAGAGACGGAGCACAAGCCCGTATCACGAAAGGATGGGAGAGGAAATCAGCCGTGTCCTTTTTCAAATGAACCATGCCGGCATTTACCTGAAGTGATTTAGGGAAATCACGTAAGACCTAAATCTGGATGACCGGACGGGGATATGAACCGTCGTCTTCCCGAATGCTAAGCCGGCCGCGTGGTGGCCGAGCGGTTCTGGGCGCTTCAGTCTGGAACCGCGCGGCTGCTACGGTCGAAGGTTCGAATCCTGCCTCGGGCTTGGATGTGTGTGCTGTCCTTAGGTTAGTTAGGTATAAGTAGTTCTAAGTTCTAGGGGACTGATGACCTCTGATGTTAAGTCCCATAGTGCTCAGAGCCATTTGAACCAATTGAATCCGAATGCGAGTACAGTGTACTAACCACTGCCCCTACTCGTGCGGTTCATCGCTTAGATTACCGGGTAACTGGACCAGGACGTTTATTTTAATATTATCTGTGAAAAAGTGTTGTCCTTTCCTCTATGTCTTCATGCAGTGGACGCTCCCGTCTTCCTAGGCAACAACATCCGTGTTCACGGTGTTGCACACGTACGTTCCTGGCTGGAGATACCCTGTCGCACCTCGACTGCCTCTATAAATTATCTTCATATAACACCGTAGAGAAATGAGTAGCTTGCCGCTGTGGTCGAGCGGTTCTAGGCGCTTCAGTCTGGAACCACGCGGCTGCTACGGTCGAAGGTTCGAATCCTGCCTCGGGCTTGGATGTGTGTGCTGTCCTCAGGTTAGTTAGGTTTAAGTAGTTCTAAGTTCTAGGGTACTGATGACCTCTGATGTTAAGTCCCATAGTGCTTAGAGCCATTTGAACCATTTTTGAGAAATGAGTAGTACTGTAAGAAACAGCGAGTGAAACGTAGCAGTCAACATCCCACAGTTTGTTACCTCTGCAGGATCTAATTATCAATGAAAAGCTACACCTGGATATTTGCGGACTCTCTTCCTCGCCGATTTGAGGCCTTTATCAAGGTTGGACACGTCGTTACACGGTATTAGAACGGTGGATCCAGGGGTGACTAATTTTTTGTCTCGTGTGTTTATCTAAAAACAAAGAACAGATTCAAATTAACGTCGCCTGGCCCGCCCGGTTGGTCGTGCGGGCTAACGCACGGCTTTCCGGGCACGAATCCGTCCGGCGGATTTGTGTCGAGGTCCAGTGAACCGGCCAGTCTGTGGATGGTTTTTAGGCGGTTTTCCATCTGTCTCGGTGAATGCTGGCTGGTTCCCCTTATTCCGCCTCAGTTACACTATGTCGGCAATTGCTGCGCAAACAAGTTCTCCACGTACGCATACACCACCATTACTCTACCACGCGAACATAGGGGTTACACTCGTCTGGTGTGAGACGTTCCCTGGGGAGGGCCGAAGTGGACTGCGGTAGTCGTCGTGGGGTTGTAGGCCACTGCGGCTGCGGCGGGGACGGAGCCTCTCCGTCTTTTCTAGGTCCCCTGTTAACGTATAGTACAATACAACCTCGCCTGTATCAGTTTGATGCTGAAACTAACGGCAGCATACAGGAAAGAGAAATATTAAATTTCTCGTTTAGAAATGTATTCACGCCTACGGAGACTACACAAATGGAAGAAAATGACGTTTGCTTGCATGATCATCTTCTGGAGCAGCTGTCAAAATCAGTTTTCATTGGTCTTCCGTCTTGCGCTTACTGCAATTTAATTAAAGAGAATTACACCAGATGCGTTTTGCTTTTATTTATAAAGCGTCTTCCGTGGTTATTCTGCAAATTCGATACATACGTTTGTCCATTTTTGGCTGTTTTAGGTTAAAAACGGCGTTCCGTTTATAGAGTTGGTGTGCAATTTACTTACGGTGTTTTTTTACATATTCTCCAAATCATTCGTATGTGTGTGTGTGTGTGTGCGTGTGTGTGTGTGTGTGTGTGTGTTTGTGTGTGTGTGTGTGAGAGAGAGAGAGAGAGAGAGAGAGAGAGAGAGAGAGAGAAGTAGTGTAAATTAGTGAAAATGTTTCGTATGTTAGACAGAGATGTGAGAGGAGATGGGCGGGGGGTTGATTGCAAGGTTTTTTTTCGGGGTGGAGCGGAGATGGGCCTGGATGGTGATTATAGGACAGAATCTATGAGGAGATGGTAGTAGTATATGGAGCCTGTGGTTATATGTGTATATTTAATGTTATATTAAGTAGTCAATCAGTTTAAAGAGTGTGTGGTTTGCCTAGCTGGTCTGATCATTTATGAGTTGTTTCTTTTCTGTTATCTTGTATGATGAGTAGGTGTTTTTTGTTTATGTTTATCCTTATGATTCCCATGTCTGTGTCTCTGGAGGCAATATTATGTTGGTGTTGGTGTAAGTGTTCTGCAAAAGTTGAATGATTTATCCTATACTTCCATGGTCTTACATGTTCTTTGCATCTGGTGTCAAATGTCCTGCTGCTCTTATCTATGTATCTTCCATCGCATGCATTGCATTTCAGTTGGTATATTCCTGATTTCTGAACTGAACTGAAGAAACGACGTTTTTAATTGATTACACCAAAACTGATAATTATTGATTGGCTGACTAGTTTCGGGTTATGTCCATTTTCACAAGCCACCTATTACAGAAAACAAAATTTGTTATCAGTGGATACATAAAATGTGGATATTAAGGGTATTCTATTTGTGATATATTTTGTGTGGACAGCCCAATTCCGTCATCACACTTAAGATATAGCTTAGATCTGCGCTAAAACATGTCACACTTGTAGTTATACATAGTCCAGTCACATTAATGTGACCACCACCTTATGTTCGATATCAATGTTGCAGACGGCGGCTGGCAGGACTAGTTGTGGAGGGTATATAAGGCGTGGCGGGGGGATGCGAAAAGCAGTGCAGTCATTGTCGTAAAGCGGAAACAGAGCGATTTATCCAACATCAAAAATGGCATGATCAGTGGTTTTAGGACCAAGGGTGGAAGCATTTCCGAAGCGGCTAAGTCTGTAAACTGTTCAGCTGCCGCCGTGGTGAAAATATACCATGCATGGCAAAATGGCGCTACCCAAAACCGGTACCGAGGCACATGTGGTCCACCCAGTTGATGACAGGGATGAACGACGGTTGCGGAGATGTTTACGGGCGGAAATACGTGCAAGTGTTGAGCAACTGACAGCGCAGATGAACCAAGGGGCTATCAACAGTATCTCCTCAACGATGGTTCAACGAACGTTGCTGCGTATGGGCCTCCGCAGGCGCCTGGTTCATGCACCCATGCTGACTGCTATTCATCTTCGACAAAGGCTGGAATTTGCAAGGCAATACCAGAACTGGAGATCCACTGAGTGATGACAGGTGGCTTTTTGCTTTTTCAGATGAATCACGTTTATGCTCCATCGGTGTGAGACGTCTGAAAGCAAACGTACTGCAACGATCGAGTGGGAGCGTTTAGACTGGGAAATGTTTTCGTAGTATTCCCTGGGAAATCTCGTCATTCTGGAAGGCGGTATGGATTAACACAAGTATGCATCTATTGTTGGGGACCATACCCATCTGTACACGCAGTGTGTTTTTCTTCAGCACAATAGTATCTCCCAGCAGGACAACGCAACGTGTCACGCAGCTCGCTGTGTATGCGGGTTTTTCGAAGAGCATCTGTATGAGTTTACCGTACTCACCTGGCCACCACACTCGTCGGATTAAAACCCCAACTGAGAATGTGTGGGACCACCTCGACCGGGCTGTTCGCCCCATGGATCCTCAACCGAGGAACCACTGCAGATGGCCACGGAACGTGATGTGGCATGGCTCCACATCCCTGTCACCACCTTCCAGGACATAACCGATTCTCTCCCTGCACGTATTGAAACGTCCCCTTACAAAAATTAATGGATTACTGTGCTGGTAAACCCCTTACGTTATTTGATTTTCAAACAGCTGAGCAAAACTGAACGTACTCAGACATTTCTCTCTTTACTTATTCTGATCAACACTAAACTGACACACAATATTTTTAGCGCAACGCAGTCCCTACAAAAGAATGGCCCTGACTAACAATAACCTATACCTTTCATGAATCACTTACCTCACAAAAATCTTCGTTACTCGAACTACAGCAATACAGAGAGCGCCAACACTGCCAGCTAAATAAAAGATTGTAAATACTGAAGGCACTAACTACTGATAGGCATAGTTAGCAAATGAAAGATTTTGATTGAGAACAAAAAATGTATTTACCTTAATAGTGTTCAAAAATTTACTCTCTCTGATGGACACACGTCCAGATCATCCGCTCTCAAAACTCCGCCATCTCACTCCCCACATCCACCACTGCTGGCGGCTCACCTCCAAATGCGCTGCGCTACGCGCTGTTCACATCCAACTGCCCAACACTACAATAGCGAATATTCCAACAATGCCAACTAGCCACAGACTGCACACAGCACAGCCAGTGATTTTCATACAGAGCGCTACGTGGCGTTACCAACATAAAAACCTTAACAGCCTACTTACAGTATCACAGTGATGCGCACTACAAAAGGTTGTTATTCAGGCTTTTGACAGATGGTCAAATTAATGTGATTGGACAGTGTACCTTACTGTAGCATGTTAATGTACGAGCATTATATATATACTTATTTTAATTGTGGTACCTTCATTATCTAGCATGATCTGATCCATGTGACAACGATATTTCTTGTACAACAGTGAATTTGTTCTCGCTGAAATTCGCTATGTGTCGCACTGGATTACATATTGTAGGTATTATTAAAAATCTAAAAGATGAGATGCAAATAATTTTATTACAAACTCAACTCCGTCCGAAAAGGCCTCGGTAAGCTCAGTGTTACCGATTGACCGCTGCGTCACCCGCAGCCGACAGGCGTCACTGGATGGGGATATGGAGGGGCACGTAGTTAGCACACCGCTCTCCCGGCCATTGTCAGCTTTCGTGAGTGGAGCCGCTATTTTTCAATCAAGTTGCTCCTCAATTGACCTTGCAAGGGCTGAGTGCACCCCGCCTTGCCAACAGCGCTCGGCGCACCCGGGCGGTTACCCACGCAAGTACTAGCCAAGTACGACAGCACTAAACTTGGTGATCTGACGGGAACCGGTCTCACAACTGCGGCAAGGCCGTCGGTGATTTTACTATGGGGTCTTATATAATCGCTGAGCTATACAATTTACTTCGCTATTGCATTAATATAACTGACTATATTCAGTGCAAGACAAAAATGGTTCAAATGGCTCTGAGCACTATGCGACTTAACTTCTGAGGTCATCAGTCGCCTAGAACTTAGAACTAATTAAACCTAACTAACCTAAGGACATCACACACATCCATGCCCGTGGCAGGATTCGAACCTGCGACCGAAGCGGTCGCTCAGCTCCAGACTGTAGCGCCTAGAACCGCACGGCCACTCCGACCGGCCGCGCTTTTATAATTGGATCTTCAGTGAATTGCTTATAGTCGCGTACTTCGTGAGATGTTAATGTAGGGTTGAGTGCAATTCATATGCTGATGAAGGTGCTGTTGCAGTTTTCTATGAACACGGGAATACAAACGATTCATAGAAATCTTCAGTGCCACCTTAATCAGGATATGAACTGCATTCAGTCCTACGGTAGTCACTTACGAAAACGTGACTTCAAACTATTCACTGAAAATGCAGTTATAGCAGCGTGACAATACTGTTGTATGTGGATTCCACTGAAATACGAATGAAATATTAAGTTTCCCTTCAAATAATTCTTGAAATAAAATGAAAATTTATTGTACTACTGTGATGTAATGGAACACTGTGTCTCACATCGAATGTAGTCAGTGATATTAATGCGATCGCGAAGTAAATTGGATATTTCGGATATTATATAAGACCTTATAAAAATTATTTGCATCGATATCTGACAAATTTCCGATAACACGAAAAATAAGCCAGCGTGACACACAGTGAATTCTAGCGACAACAAGTTCTCCATTATACATTAAATATTGTTTTCACGTAGATCAGATCATGCTGACGTACCACATTTAAGACAAATATATATAATGTTCGCATATTAACATACTACAGTAAGCTACAATTACAACTGTGACCTGTAGTAACACCAATCAGAGCTACGTCTAAAGTGTTATGACATCAATAGAACTGTTCACACCAAATACATCCCAAATACAAAAAAAGGTAAGAAGTTACTAGAAGGACCATATTATTACAAATACCTTTATTATTATAAACGTTTGCCGGCCGCGGTGGTCTCGCCGTTCTAGGCGCGCAGTCCGGAACCGTGCGACTGCTGTGGTCGCAGGTTCGAATCCTGCCTCGGGCATGGATGTGTGTGATGTCCTCAGGTTAGTTAGGTTTAAGTAGTTCTAAGTTCTAGGGGACTAATGACCACAGCAGTTGAGTCCCATAGTGCTCAGTGCCATATTAACGTTTGGCGCATCCATTCATAAGAAATTTTGTTCTGTGTTACAGGTGGCTCATGAAAATCTGTAAAGTCCGAAACTAGTCCGCTAATAAATAATTAACAGCTTTGTTCTAAGCAATTACAAATGTCTTTTACTCAATATTTGAGACATGCAATACGTGACATACTGAAAACCTATACACCACACAAATTTTGGATGCCGCACAGACTCGCAAACCAGAGATATTGATGTTAGCAGAAGAAAAAGAAAAAGAGAGAGAAAAGGCTGGTGAAAGTGAATAAGGCACCAGGACTTGACGAAATTCACATTGAATACGCTGCGTAGTTAATTCCTTTCACAGCTCTTATTTGTTGAGCATCCTACGCAGTGAACAGTTCCCAAGATTAAACATGGCGACTTTCTTGGAGGAAAAGAAGCTTGTCTCAGAGAATCAGAACTAATTTTGGAAACCACTCTTGTGAAACACAGCTTGCTTTATTCACAGACGATAACGTGCAAATACACTCCTGGAAATGGAAAAAAGAACACATTGACACCGGTGCGTCACACCCACCATACTTGCTCCGGACACTGCGAGAGGGCTGTACAAGCAATGATCACACGCACGGCACAGCGGACACACCAGGAACCGCGGTGTTAGCCGTAGAATGGTGCTAGCTGCGCAGCATTTGTGCACCGCCGCCGTCAGTGTCAGCCAGTTTGACGTGGCATACGGAGCTCCACCGCAGTCTTTGACACTGGTAGCATGCCGTGACAGCGTGGACGTGAACCGTATGTGCAGTTGACGGACTTTGAGAGAGGGCGTATAGTGGGCATGCGGGAAGCCGGGTGAACGTACCGCCGAATTGCTCAACACGTGGGGCGTGAGGTCTCCACAGTACATCGATGTTGTCGCCAGTGGTCGGCGGAAGGTGCACGTGCCCGTCGACCTGGGACCGGACCGCAGCGACGCACGGATGCACGCCAACACCGTAGGATCCTACGCAGTGCCGTAGGGGACCGCACCGCCATTTCCCAGCAAATTAGGGACACTGTTGCTCCTGGGGTATCGGCGAGGACCATTCGCAACCGTCTCCATGAAGCTGGGCTACGGTCTCGCACACCGTTAGGCCGTCTTCCGCTCACGCCCCAACATCGTGCAGCCCGCCTCCAGTGGTGTCGCGACAGGCGTGAATGGAGGGACGAATGGAGACGTGTCGTCTTCAGCGATGAGAGTCGCTTCTGCCTTGGTGCCAATGATGGTCGTATGCGTGTTTGGCGCCGTGCAGGTGAGCGCCACAATCAGGACTGCATACGACCGAGGCACACAGGGCCAACACCCGGCATCATGGTGTGGGGAGCGATCTCCTACACTGGCCGTACACCTCTGGTGATCGTCAAGGGGACACTGAATAGTGCACGGTACATCCAAACCGTCATCGAACCCATCGTTCTACCATTCCTAGACCGGCAAGGGAACTTGCTCTTCCAACAGGACAATGCACGTCCGCATGTATCCCGTGCCACCCAACGTGCTCTAGAAGGTGTATGTCAACTACCCTGGCCAGCAAGATCTCCGGATCTGTCCCCCATTGAGCATGTTTGGGACTGGATGAAACGTCGTCTCACGCGGTCGGCACGTCCAGCTCGAACGCTGGTCCTACTGAGGCGCCAGGTGGAAATGGCATGGCAAGCCGTTCCGCAGGACTACATCCAGCATCTCTACGATCGTCTTTATGGGAGAATAGCAGCCTGCATTGCTGCGAAAGGTGGATATACACTGTACTAGTGCCGACATTGTGCATGCTCTGTTGCCTGTGTCTATGTGCCTGTGGTTCTGTCAGTGTGATCATGTGATGTATCTGACCCCAGGAATGTGTCAATAAAGTTTCCCCTTCCTGGGACAATGAATTCACGGTGTTCTTATTTCAATTTCCAGGAGTGTAGTACATGCGACTTATGAGGTGAATCCGGTATTCCTAGATATGCAAAAGGCGTCCGACAGTGTACCACATCGCCGACTACTAACCTACACACGAGGTCTGTCCAAAAAATTCCGGAACATTCGTAATTTCGCGCCAATGGTGTGTTGCAGCGAAATGCGGTTGATATCCCTGCATGCCTGTGTTTAATGTGCAACCGGAAGTTTCATTGTTGTATGTCTGTTAGTTATTGTTCAATGCTGTATTGAGTAGGATGTTGTCTCCCAGTTTCCGAATTTCAAGATGGCAGAGTTAGAGGGGCAGCGCGTCTGCATTACATTTTGCGTGAAACACAAGAACATCTTTATAGAGACACACCAAGGGATGCACAAGGCCTACGGTTATGAGTGCTTAAGCGGTAATCGGTGCTAAGAATGGCTCACAGGGTTTAAAAGTCGCCGGACAGAAGTTAAAAGTTACCCTCGTTCAGGACGCCCTTCGACGTCTACCGACGACGCTCATGTCAGGAACGTCAACGAAATTGTGCGTGCCAATCGAAGACTGACTGTCCAAGAGATTGCAGAAGAATGTAACATTTCAGTTGGATCATGTCATGAAAACCTGACACAGCATCTTTGAATGCATCGTGTTACCACCAAGTTCGTACTACAGCTCATGGGTCAAGACCAGAAAGACGTCCGCTTCGCAGTCCTTGAACAGCTTTTGGATCGCGCAAGTGAGAATGAGATGTTCCTTAAGAGAATCACAGCTCGTGATGAGATACGAGACTACGGTTATGATGATGAAACCAATGTTCAGTCTTCACAATGGGTCGGGAAAGGTTCTCCAAGACCAAAAAAGCTCATCAGGTCATGTCAAATTTCAAAGCCATGCTGATAGTTTTCTTTGGCTTGGAAGGATTACTTCATCTTGAATTCGTGCCACGGGGACAAACTGTTAATTGATGGTACTATCGTGTAGCGACGCCTGTGGGAAAATGTTAGATAGAAAAGGCCTAAAATGTGGCGAGACAATTCACGGCTCTTGCATCACGATGAAGCGCCCACAGGTTCCTCCCTGTTGGTGTGTGGCTGTTGCACAAAAAATAGAATAACTTTACTGCCTCATTTCCGTGCCCTTCAGACGTGGACGCTGCGGACTTTATTTTATTTCCGAAGTTGAAAACTCCGTTGAAACGATGAAGATTTGCAACAATAAACGAGATAAAAGAAAAATTATCAGATAGCGCTGCTCGCGATCCAGCAAGAGGCGTACCAAGACTGCTTCGAAAGTGGAAATTGTATTGTAAGAGCATTTCGAAGGATACCATTCACAATGAGTAAAAGGTAAGGGTAGAAAAATTTTGTTTACAAAGATCCGGAATTTTTTGAACAGACCTCGTACGAGCGTACGAAGTATCTCTGTGGATATGTAATCGACTCCATGGGTTTTTGACTTATAGAAGCCAGGACGTTATACTGGGGCCGCGTAGTGGTCGCCGCGGCTGACTGCCATGCAGGAGACCGTTTGATTCCCATTAGTGCCAGGGGTTTTTCATTGGGGGACGGGGGGGGGGGGGGGGGGGAGGGGTGTCAGGGGACTGATACTGGTGCATTCAGCCTCGTGATGCCAACTGAGGAACTATTTTACCGAGAAATAGCGACTCGAGATCAGGACAACCCAATAGTGTGGAGAGCGGTGTGCTGATTCGACGCCCCTCCATACCATATACCTCCCTTGGCAGATGGAGATGCAGCGGTCGGTCGATCGAAGGAATGTCGTTATTCTGGACTGCGAATACCCAACGGCAATGACTGTAACATCGAATGCACTCCAAGTAATATTAATAGAGCCTCTAACGTCCCACTACACGCCTTTTCGGCCAATGTCATTCGAACAGTGAAACGGACAGCACGAGTGTAACAGTGAAGTCTGCAAACGCAACAATGGCAAGACCGACTTATTCCCTTCCACAAACTGTGTTATTAACTAATCGTTTTTGCAAACAGTCAGCTCGTGTTGTCAGGAAATTTTTTGAACAGAAGTTTACAGGTCTTCGAATTCCGAGCCGTGATGCAATTCATACACTGAACAGTCAAACTGGCACACCTGCCTAATATAGTGTAGGGCCCTCACAAGCACGGAGACGTGCCGCAACACGACGTGGTATGGAGCCGAGTAATGTCTGAAGTAGTGCTCGAGGGAACTGACACCATGGATCCTGCAGGGTTGTCCATAAATCCCTATGACTACGAGGGTATCGAGATCTCTTTTGAACAGCATGTTGCAAGGCATCCCATATATGCTCAATAATATTCATGTCTGGGGAATTTGGTGGCCAGCGGAAATGTTTAAGCTCAGAAGAGTGTTCCTGGGAGCCACTCTATAGCAGTTCTGGATGTGTGGGGTGACGCATTGTCCTGCTGGAATTGCACAAGTCCGTCGGAATGCACAATGGACATTAATGGATGCAGATGATCACACAGGATGCTTACGTACGTGTCACCTGTCAGAGTCGTATCTAGACGTGTCAGGGGTCCCACACCACTCCAACTGCACACGGCCCACGCCATTACAGAGTCTCCACCAGCTTGAAAGTGCTGGCTAAGAGCAAACTGAGACGCGTATGGTACGTGTGACGTGACGCGACACTACAGCTCTACGTGCACGTCCCGCAGGTGTCGCGCGGGTCCAACGCATATTGAGACGCGTACACATACTTCGCACGCACCGATTGGCGACTCTCTGCGCTGACAGAAACTAAGTGAGCACACACTGGAATCTTTCTCAAACAATTTTACAGAAACTATTCAGTAAAAGTATTTCATTTTTACCTTGCTTGTAGCGTTATATGTCAGCTTCGTGAGGAAGTGCCCATCATCTCGCTATTGGTCATACTTATTGTGGTATACACATTTTAGTAAAACGCTACGCAAAATTCTAAACGTTTGCTATGATAAATAGGGGTCGCTATAATTTTGCGTTTCGTGAGTATTAAACCATATGTTGCTGCGTATGAAATTTAGCTAACATGTTGAATTTTTCTTTAGACATGGGAGGAGGTCTATATCTGCCTCCTATCTCGAGAAAATAGATCCTATGTAGCGCGCTCATTCCCGATCTTAAGCCCACGAGAATGAAAACTCTCGATACATCGAAATGAGATTTTGGCGAATGATAGCAAACATGGAGGAGAGTATGTTGCCAATTCGTAAACACATGGAACTTTCTTATCTGTGGCCATATATTAGCAGTTATACTTAATTTTGTATTTTTTTCACTCCAGTGACTAATTTTTAAGGGTTATCGACAGCTAGTGAAACAAGAGTTTCCTAGTATGAAAAAAATGAAATTTCTTGTCTTATGTTACTACACACCGACAGAGTGAGGCTTTTCGTAATCTATTGAGCTCTCTGATTGCCAATTACTTGTTTAATGAGGCACCCTGTTGCAGAATTCTGTCTCATTAGCTGCTGTGAGATGAGTTTGCCCCAGTTACACTGTTTCAGCAAAGGAAGTGCAATTAAATCTGTCAACAGGAGAAACGTGGCTGATACTCATAAATGGTGATGCTTCCTCGAATAACAAAAGGTTAACAACTCACACAAAATAAATTGCCAAATCTGTTGGAAGTTTGATTGAAGCCCCATGACCCATCCTGTTTTAACACTGAGCGACTGGACTGGAAACTTACGAAAGGATTTCATTCCTTCTCTTGATCTGAGGAGTATTAAAATAATGACGAGCGTTTCCTTCAGGCGGAATGATAGTCACGTGTCAGGTGCTCGTTACTCACCTACGGCTTGCCAAACTGACAATGTGTGATTCACGAATAAAATAGTTGTTTTTGAGAAAAATAAGCAAGTGATCTGTCTCACAACACAATGGTCAGCATATTTTCAGCATCTGAAAATAACGCGCGCCACATGGAAGTGTACGTTGTGAGCGGGAGTTCACGTCGTTCGAAAATTGTCATGAAAGTAGATCTGCCTTCGTCAGCAATACATTTCAACAAATTAAATATATCTAATCACCACACCCTTTCAGGATACTCATACTTTCGTAATAATACCGACCTTTTTTTCATTTGTGTAGCCTGTTGTATAATTAGTTTATTAATGCCGATAATGTGTATGCAACCACTGAAATGCTTTTTCCCGTCACGGAGAGCTAATTAAAACATTGTTATTTGTGAGAGCTTTTCGACTGCTTATAGCTTGCAGTGTAAATGTGATGTTCGCATGTACATAGTATTTCTTATTACATCCATATCCAAGTAATGACAGTGAAACGTACGTACTTCATATCTTGGATGCATTTTACGAGAAGCACAAAGGGGTCATATATGTGGAGATTACGCCTTTTTGACTTTTTGCAACAGGTCTTAGAGATACGTTAGCATAATAGGCAGCAGTAGATAACCTTGTTTTACAAAAATGTTTTCTCGATTACATTTTTAGCCCCTATTTCCTATAAAATTCGTCTTCTTCTGATTCAAAATATAGATTCAAAGTTGATTTCTCCATGAACAATATCTTGCACAAAAATCTCATCCACAATCTCAAGTCCACAGTTACTCAGGAATATTGGGACAAATGCAGTTCTGGCACACTCTGCATTGTTCCCAGATTTATCCAAGATGGTGGCGATGACGTCATCCAAGATGGTGGTTTGTAGACTTCACAACAGCACATGAGATCATCCAGGATGGCGGCCGTGACGTCATTCAAGATGGCGGATTTTGGTGGGAAGTTTGAATTTTGGTGGGAAGATAGGTCACATGGTCTACCTCCACTAACCTAAGTCAGCCGACCGCCGTCTCATTCTATAAACTGGCTGGAAGTTTGAATTTTGGTGGGAAAATAGGTCAATTGGGGTATCCCTACTAACCTAAGAAAATGGCGGGAAAGAAAGGGCACTTGGGCTAATTCCACTAACCTAAGTCATCCAACCGCCACCTCCTCCTAGGAAATAGTGGGAATAGGACTCAGCCTGTGCTAGACAGAAGTCTTCATTATTTTGCATGCACCAGTCTTTATTTAAACAATTTCATCCAGTACACCCATCCAGTGTCTTCACCATGAGGTCCAGACTCCAGCTGACCTAGTACACAGAACTGCTGCCAGAGGACGCTCTCATCTGTGATGTAGTCCTAGATGGCTGCTGTGACTTCAGCTGATGATGCAAGTACCATTATTCAAGATGGCGGGAAACAGTGCCTTCACCATGAGGTCTGGACCTAGAACGCAGTACCACCACCAGAGAGCGCTGTCCTCCATTCCGTGATGTAATCCAAGATGTCGGTCTGGGGTGGGGGAAAATGGCGGCAACCAATAGGAACCCTTAACCCAGTCACATGTTAGATTTCAGCAGTATCTGATGACGTCATTGGAGAAGGTATAGAGGAGACTCAGCAGCTCTGGGACCTCACTCTTGCTCGGTCAGTCAGCAGCAGCAGAAGAAGAAGAAGAAGAAGAAGAAGAACCATGAAGCGTCAACAGTAGTTGCAATCCAACACAGCCCTGCAGAAGAGGAAGAATCGGAAATGTAAGTATCCCATATCACATCTCTCTCTCTCTCTCTCTGTGTGGTTAGCATTATTATTATTCATTGTTCGTATTGGTCTATGTCTAATGCTTCCTCGTCTTTGTCCAGCAGCAACCATTGATGTGTCCAAGACAGCTGGTTCGAGCGCCAACACACCTATCTCTGCCACATCCAGACCTGTAGCAACCTAACCTGCCATTCTGCCGAGATCTGCAGCGACCTCTAGACCTGTGGCAGTAACAACCTCCAGTACGTCTGAACCTGTAGCGGGCACGTTGTATCCTGTAGCACACTTAGCCCACTTGCTGCAGCAGGTGAAGGAACTGCTGTTGTCTGTCCCACTAATCGATTTGCATGATGAGGGCACATGATCTGCCCCCGACACATCAAATGCTGCTGCTGGTGATATTAAACAACATCAAGATGGAGGACAGTAGTGGTCACCGACCTATGACCCATCCAACCAGAACATCCCTGTGATAGTGCAACCACAGAGTGCAAATATTATGGATAAGAATTCGTCGAGAGTTCCAGTGCTTTTCACTTCCACTCCTGGTGGAACAAAACGTGTAAGTGTTGGTGTAGAAGCACATCATGTCTGGGGCCTGCATGTGTGATTGGAAATTTAAAATGTATCAAGGGGTCTTAAATTGCCAATTCCCAACTTCGACTGGGATGAAATATGTCGTGCAGAGTGCTACATCAGTCAGCAGATGAGTACAGAGTATTATCCAACTTGTTCTCCCCCAGACATTTGCCTTACTGGTGTGACACTTTCTATTACAACTGTGTATGATGACCGTGCATTATGTGTGAAATTGGGCGACAATTCTGTTTATCTAAGGCATGCCTCAGTTAAGAAGTTATACGATCTGGATACTGCGCTATGTCTTGCATTGAAGAGACTGAATTGTTAGCTGCCTAGCATAGGCTCTGCATACAATGATGTTGTAAACTCCCAGTGTGTGCATTGTGTACATGCTGATGATCTTAAGCAGCAACTTTGTTTGCACATTAATGATGAACCTAAAGAGAAACAAATTAAATATGTGTCTGAAAAACCTGAGTACTGTGAGGCATCTATCGGCTTTAGTGAGACACATGCTGAATTTGTTGCATGTCAAAAAGCTTTATTTGGAAAATACTGTACAGGTGCGAAGAAGAAAATACATACAGATTGTAATGATATTCTTAAAATATTACTCCCTATGTATGATATTTAAATAAATAAATAATTTATGTATATATAATCTCAAACTGTGTTTCTGTTTTATTTCATACCTCTCTCATTATGGTCAAAGTATTACAATTGTTAATTTTTTTTTCAATGCTACACCAGTTATTGAGATCATGATTGATCCAGTTACTCTTCATGGGTAAAATATATAGCTGTGTAATCAATATAGCTCAGTCGGTTAAGTGATGGAACTGTAGTGACTACACATACAATTATTATCCTTTCCAATGTACCTTTCTATATATGTCAGCTACTTGTCTGTACCTGGCGTAGTTAGTATCTTGGCATGTTGGGTGAAATATACCCATCACTAGGACTTTGTTGTCGGTGACTGGCCCTGTGAAGATGCGAAAGTAGACCTAAAGAAGAACAAGAAGAACGGAATTCTCCTTCCTGATAATATACGAGCAGTTATTGTAGGCCCATCCAATTGTGGGAAGAATAATGTCCTCATGACTCTGTTAACACATGTAGATGGAGTCCAATTTGAGCATATTTGTGTATTCTCAAAAACACTGTTTCAACCCAAGTATCAGCTATTGGAGGAAATATTGAGCGGTGTAGATGGTGTTACATACACGAGATTCAGTGAAAGCGGTGATATCCCTCCATCTATGTGCCCGACCGAGAGACCGAGACTCGAACTCGGAACCTTTGCCTTTCGCGGGCAAGTGCTCTACCATCCTTTTTTATGCATCTATAAGTTTCTTTTTCTGTGCGTGGAAAAACACAGTTTTAATCTGCCAGGAAGTTTCATATCAGCACACACTCCGCCGCAGAGTGAAAATCTCATACTGGAAACATCCCCCAGGCTGTGGCTAAGCCATGTCTCCGCAGTATCCTTTCTTTCAGGAGTGCTAGTTCTGCATGGTTTGCAGGAGAGCTTCTGTAAAGTTTGGAAGGTAGGAGACGAGATACTGGCAGAAGTAAAGCTGTGAGGGCCAGGCGTGAGTAGTGCTTCAGTAGCTCAGATGGTAGAGCACTTGCCCGCGATAGGCAAAGGTCCTGAGTTCGAGTCTCGGTCGGGCACACAGTTTTAATCTGCCAGGAAGTTTCATCTCAGTGCACACTCCACTGTAGAGTGAAAATCTCATTCTAGATCAATACTTGTTCCATAGATCATGAATATGACATTTCGTAACGATGTGGAACGTGTCAGCTTAATAAAAGATGTCTGTACAAGATATTACATTACACAAAATATTGCATGACACTAATGTTTAAGTTGTTGTTTTTTCCCCTTAATTTATATCTAAAGCTCAGCCAATGAGTAGAAGGAGTTGTCGTCTAGAAATTCTTTTAATTTATTTTTAAATGTTAGTTGGCCATCTGTCAGGCTTTTGATGCTGTTTGGTAGGTGACCAAAAACTTTTGTGGCAGCATAATTTGCCCCTTTCTGTGCCAGAGTCAGATTTAACCCTGCATAGTGAAGATCATCCTTTCTCCTGGTGTTATAGCTATGCACACTGCTATTACTTTTGAACTGGGTTGGATTATTAACAACAAATTTCATAAGTGAATATATATACTGTGAGGTTACTGTGGGGATCCCTAGATCCTTAAATAGCTGTCTGCAAGATGACTGTGGGTGAACTCCAGCAATTATTCTGATTACACGTTTTTGAGCAATGAATACTTTTCTACTCAACGATGAATTACTCCAGAATATGATGCCATACGAAAGCAGTGAATGAAAGTAGACATAGTAAGCTAATTTACTGAGATTCTTATCACCAAAATTTGCAATAACCCTAATAGCATACATAGCTGAACTCAGACGTTTCAGCAGACCATCAATGTTTACTAGGCCCAGACCTCGTGGTGAAGACACTGTTTCCCCCCATCTTGGATAACAGTACTCACATCATCAGCTGACGTTACGACAGCCATCTAGGATTACATCACGGATGAGAGCATCCTCTTGCAACAGTACTGTGTACTAGGTCAGTTGGAGTCCGGACCTCGTGGTGAACACACTGGATGGGTGTACTGCATCAAATTGTTTAAATTGAGACTGGTGCATGCAAAATAATAATTAATTATGTCTAGCACAGGCTGAGTCCTATTCCCTCCATTTACTAGGAGAAGGTGGTGGGCGGATGACTTAGATTAATGGAAGTAGCCCAAGTACCCTTTCTTTCCAGCCATTTTTTTTTTGGTTAGTGCAGAGACCCCAATTGACCTACTTTCTTGCCAAAACTCAAACTTCCCGCTAGTTCAAAGCAAGAAGTGGCGATCGGATGATTTAGGTTAGTGGAGGTAGTCCAAGTGACCTATGTTCCTGCCATTTTCTTAGGTTAGTAGAGGTAACCATGGTGTATTGGATCATCCAGATGGAATGGAACCTCCCACCATTTTCTGGGGTAGGGGGTTAGGTTAGTGGAGTTAGCCAGTTGACCTATCTTCCTGCCAAAATTCATCTTGGATGACATCATGTGCTTTTGCCAAGTCTACACCCCACCATCTTGGATGACGTCATCGCTTGGATACATCTGGGCCGGCCGCGGTGGTCTACCGGTTCTAGACGCTCAGTCCGGAACCGTGCGACTGCTACGGTCGCAGGTTCGAATCCTGCCTCGGGCATGGATGTGTGTGATGTCCTTAGGTTAGTTAGGTTTAAGTAGTTCTAAGTTCTAGAGAACTGATGACCACAGATGTTAAGTCCCATAGTGCTCAGAGCCATTTGAACCATTTTTTGATACATCTGGCAACAATGCAGAGTGCACCAGAATCGCCCTTGTCCCAATACTCACAGGTACACAACTCAGGAGTGTATAAAATCAGTTGTGATACGTGTCCTGTTTATTATTCAAGACAAACTCGAAGGTCTTTTAGTGTCAGGTACAAGGATCATTTGTTGGGAAAAAGTGGCACTAATACACCCAATTCCACTTTTTCTGATTATCTGCTAATTTCTGGACGCAAACTGAAACATGTTGAAGAAATTTACATTTAAAGAAAGGAATTGTTATAGACTCAATGTGCTGGAAGAGCTGGAGATTTTCAAGCATATCCTAAGAACGATGGCCTCATCCACAATGAACATTTACAATTAAGTTACAAATTTTTTCTATGTTTTCAGTCCACTGTTCGCGGAATTTTGATTCCTGTTTTTATGCTATATTTTTCCTGCTTCTGCTTTTGGAAAATTTTTCTCTTCTAATCTCATAAACATGTGCTCCTGAAGTTACCTTCATTCAAATATTTTCTGGATTGTACAGCTGTTTGTAATTTTTTATGTCTTTCTGTCCTTTACGTAACAGTAATTTCTGCAAAGCATAAGATAAGGCTCTATTGCGCTTAATCTGCTTAACTACTGTGTGCTGAGCGGGATTAGCCGAGCGGTCTGTGGCGCTGCAGTCATGGACTGTGCGGCAGGTCCCGGCGGAGGTTCGAGTCCCCCCTCTGGCATGGGTGTGTGTGTTCGTCCTTCGGATAATTTAGGTTGAGTAGTGTGTAATTTGAACTTTTTTTTTACTACTGTGTATTTTCAAAAAGACATTAAGTTCTCTTAAAATAGGGTGACCAGACATCCGGATTAATCCGGACATGTCCTCCTTTTTAGCTCTTTGTCCGGGGTCCGGGCGGAGATCTACAGTGTCCTGCTTTATCGCAAAGTTGAACGTGATACAGTTACATTTACAATTCGTCCCGTCCTATTGCTCTTTTCTTAAATACTTTAACTATTTGCACAGCCTTCGTAATAAACACGCACGAAGGCAGTGTTAGTAAATGGCTCTGAGCACTATGGGACTTAACATCTATGGTCATCAGTCCCCTAGAACTTAGAACTACTTAAACCTAACTAACCTAAGGACAACACACAACACCCAGCCATCACGAGGAAGAGAAAATCCCTGAACCCGCCGGGAATCGAACCCGGGAACCCGGGCGCGGGAAGCGAGAACGCTACCGCACGACCACGAGATGCGGGCGCAGGGTTAGTAGGTGGCACCAGGATCGTCGATGTTATCGTTGATCGACCTATAAGCGAATGCAAGTATCGATTATTTAAAATTTTTGTTTTGTATCTTCGCTTTGTGTTGGCTTGGTTTCCTATACTGCACGTATGATTTGTGAGTGTAATTTTTAACGGAGTGAGTTACATAAAACGAAAGTGTACATTTTCTGATGTCCTTTCCTGCAAATATCCGGGTTTCAAGAACGGGGGAGAAATGAATTTGAAGCGGAATGTAAGATGTGTGGAGCTGGTTGGTTGTTTTGGGGCAGGAGACCAGACAGCGAGGTCATCGGTCTCATCGGATTAGGGAAGGACGGTGAAGGAGGTCGGCCGTGCCCTTTGAAAGGAACCATCCCGGCATTTGCCTGGAACGATTTAGGGAAATCACGGAAAACCTAAATCAGGATGGCCGGACGCGGGATTGAACCGTCGTCCTCCCGAATGCGAGTCCAGTGTCTAACCACTGCACCACCTCGCTCGGTGTGGAACTGGAAGGTACGTATCAGTGGCCAATAAAGGAAAGAAATAACTCGACAGATTAACTGTCATGGTTTTATTTCATTGTTTAATAGTCATTCAGTTTATTTGTACTCGGAAGGTTAAAGGGCAGTTTACATGTCGTCAGGTACTGCTTAAATTGTAGATGTCGAATGAAGGGAGGTGAATAGTCTTACGTTTTTCGCTTTGTTAACAAGTCCGTGCTGTTGACATAACAAAACAATAGACGCCACACTGTCACCACAATCAATGTTTTAATTTTTTTATATTGTTCAGTTAACCACCGCCTGACCATCAGTAACAATTAACTACTAGTTTTACCGGTAATTCCCGGCAGTCACGTGACTTGGCCAAAGCTCACGGGTGGTATCCTCATCTGCAGTTGACCCGTTTGATGTGTCCTCATTTTTCTTCCTTTGTCCTCCTTCTTGAGGCTGTTTGTCCTCCTTTTTAAACAATCGAATCTGGTCACCCTATTTTTAAATTTTGTTTTTAAAACTAACTGTTGCTTTTTCAATTATTTCTGTTGTAATGTTTCAAACGGGCACATGTTACTGGCCGCACCTGACAGGCGGCGAAACACATACCTTTTCGTGGCAGCAATGTAAGCCATTGGGCCGATTAGTCTGATGTTGTTCCCAGCTTGGAACATGTGGCAAAGGACAGAACGTTTACTTTTGACTTGAGCATAGGTACTCCAAATTCTGACTATTGCTTTTTAGCAATGTAACTTTACCTAAGTAACCTTTGTTGCGTCATGAAAATTGTCATCTTGGTTAATGTGTTTATTGTCATACCTGATTTTCTATGTATTATTTTGTAGGATTTAGCAACATTTCATTCTGATAAAGACACCCCTAGTAGGTGTCGAAACCTAGACCAATGTACCTACCGTTTATGTGCAACCAATTGGCTGTTTAATCCTATGTTGAAACTAGTACATGGCTGCTGAGTGACAGCCATGTTGAAAACGGCATTAATAATTTACTTAAGTAGTGATCGGGACTGTCAGCTACAGTAAAGAACAACGGTTTCAAATTGTGTACA
Source organism: Schistocerca gregaria (assembly GCF_023897955.1). Classification (NCBI taxonomy): domain Eukaryota; kingdom Metazoa; phylum Arthropoda; class Insecta; order Orthoptera; family Acrididae; genus Schistocerca; species Schistocerca gregaria. The sequence continues at coordinate 297,404,720 of NC_064931.1, forward strand.
TTTAATGTTATGACTTAAATGACTACACAGAACACATAAGGGTCAAACACTCGTCACGGGAGAGTGAGAGGATACATGGAAATGAGCGTGTGATAATCGTGGATCTTCAGAGGGGAAGACTGCAAAAGTTCGCACAAAATGGACTGACAAACAAAAAATTGTGTTAACTGACAGCTAATAGAAAACTGAAGTGTTGGTGAAGATTGCATCGGAAGGTTAATGAGTAAAGAGAAATAGAGCACCAAAGACTAAAACCATGGCCGAAAGGTCACCACACAGTCACTGATCGATCAGTCCGAACCCGTGTGGCTACCATCCAACACGAATTTCGTACGCGATGGCTTGCGACACTTACGTCATCTGCGCGAGACAAGGCACGGTGAGGTGGCTGACAGGAAATTTTTGGAATTTTGTTGCAAGTTCCTATGGGACCAGACTGCTGGGCTCATCGATCCCTAGGCTTACACACTACGTAATCTAACTTAAACTAACTTACGCTAATGCTGTCATGGACTGCACGGCCCCTCCCACCGGAGGTTCGAGTCCTCCCTCGGGCATAGGTGTGTGTGTTGTTCTTAGTATAAGTTACTTTAAGTAGTGTGTAAGTTTAGGGACCGATGACCTAAGCAATTTGGTCCCTTAGGAATTCACACACATTTGAACATTTGAACTTACAATTTTGGTAAACATTTTTGGAATACAGTGATCAACTGAAGTTCAGTCTTGATCACAACACTTATGTCTCAATAATATAGGTGACCGGTTTCGGTTATATTTATATAACAATTTTCAGACCTGTGAATTAATTTTAGAAAATACTAGAAACCAATCTTAAAATAAAATGAAAAGTGCCTAATGACGACAAAATTTTAACAAGATAAAATAAAACTTATTATACCAATGGTTTCTATTATTTTCTAAAATTAATTGACAGGTCTGAAGATGGCTATATAACTACATTCGAAAACGGTCACCTATGTTATTGAGACATAAGTGTTGTGATCAAGACTGAACTTAAGTTAAAATATAATTTGAACTTACGCTAAAGACAACACGCACATCGATGCCCGAAGGAGGACACGAACTTCCGACGGGAGGAGCCGCGCGAACCGTGACAAGGCACCTAGGACCGCGCAGTTACCGCGCTCGGTAGCAGATAGGGTCGGATACTGTCATGGCCCGGCCAGTATGCTCGTGAAGAGGACCATTCTCTGCGCCTCTCAACGACTAAGTCCGTATGCTATGGCTCCCGACGAACAAATGCTTCCTATAGCTCAAAAATGATCAAATGTGTGTGAAATCTTATGGGATTTAACTGCTAAGGTCATCAGTCCCTAAGCTTAGACACTACTTAACCTAAATTATCCTAAGGACAAACACATACACCATTGCCCGAGGGAGGACTCGAACCTCCGCAGGGAGCAGCCGCACAGTCCATGACTGCAGCGCCTTAAAACGCTTGGCTAATCCCGCGCGGCACTTCCTATGGCTCTCTGCGAGGGCGAATCTCCTGCTCCTTCCTGGTGTGAGTCCGCCAAAACTGCGATTTTGGCCAATCTGAGACTGTGTACTTTATTTCGCCAATCCGAAACCTCCTATCAATTTTGTTCTGGAACGTTCGGCGTCGATTCTTTTGGAAGATTCCGAATACCACCTTATCTGATCTCCTCTTTCCAGCAACATGCCAATGCTGCCCTAAGGCACATTGCCGTTCTCAAAGATTCCGAGTTCACACATATCAAACAGCGTCCTTCCAAAAACTTTTGTTAACTTTGTCCTCTCCATCTTTACTCTCAAGCCGTCAGCGGTCGTCACTTGTGGAGGCGCCCCATAGTGACTGCACAGTACTGCGATGTAATCGCACGGGATACGGCCTAAGCGTGGGTAGTTTGTCGTTCTGAGAAACCAATGTATATTGGCCATCTGGCGAGAACAGGGGTCGGGTTCGTTGAATCCAGCACGCAAATGCATACTTCCCCGAGGGTGGCTAATTCTGCCAAAAGAGCGCCTTCCTCTCTGCGCGGTGAATGTGACAGTGGGCGGACGCTCACAGAATTGAGGTGGCCGGTGCTCCCTCCCCCCTCCCTCCATTTCCGTCACAGTGTGTGTGTAGTCAGCCGCCTCGGCAGGCCATGGCGAGCAGAAATTGTAAGGGTCATGTTTTCATTCTCCGCTAACTACTAGAATGAATTAAACATGCACTTTCGAACTAAGAGAAATTAAAGGAAATCGTCTACGATCATCTTCCACTCTAACGGATAATACCGCTCTTTTGCATATACATCGGAATTTGTTGGTTATTTAGACCTAACTTGCCGATGGATTAAGTGTACTGTGTGCAAAGGATAATGAAACACGATTCAGGCTACTCAGCGACCAGAAAAAAACAACACAATACCCCCGTAGTCCTAAGAAAACATTTACGATAGTGGCTTTAAGTGTCAAAGAAAAGGCCGTAAATTTTTTGGTTAAAAGAAAGGGGGAAGAAAACTCTTTAAGTTAAGCACTGTGCAAAGCCGGATCCGTTTCGTAAAATCTGAACGGGAATTGTATAAATAGAACAAAGATTTACGTAAAGTACAAAATACACGCGAAAATGAAGCTCGGAAAATTGTGAAAGAAAAACTGTTCGAAGGATTTAGAACTGCTCATGAGAGTCAGTGCGTAATTACGAAGGGAGGTCTACGTGACTAGGCCCTCTGAATTTCAAGTGAGATTGACTGTACTGATTTCCATGTAGGAAGTTATACTGAAAAGGCAGTCGGAAAATTACGAAGTTTATTTCAAATTAACGTGTTGCAGAGATGTGATTAGTAGGGAATACCATAAAGGCTAACGTGAATACGAAGCTTGTTGCTATCCCATAAAGTGCAACGTATAAAGCTAATCAGTCAAGTTCTGTACAAGAACTACGTGCAAACCGCACATTATCATTTCGAGCTAAAGAAAGACAAACTCATTTGTGCAGCAATGAATGTTATGGCACTTTCGTATACAACAATGTCATTGATAGGTATCAATGGATTACTGTTTCCGCACCTTTATACCTGTCTTCAGAAACCTCGAGGCAAATTGGGGCAAACATTTTAAAAAAGGACTGTTTAGCTGAAAATTCATGTAATTGACGTACCACAAAAATCTGGAAAAATGGAAGAGAATAAATTTCAGTATTACATCCGAAACGTTTTCCTACCAGTTCTAGCAAATAATTCACTGCACATAACAACATGTCTGTATTTACGACGACGAAAAGATTCAACTTCTCGACAAAGAAATTTTTCGAAACTTCAAAGCATTTTCAGAAAATTGTTGGACAATATAATATCTGTTAGCTCTTCGTCATTTTCAGGTTTATTAGTGAAATAGTATTGTTAAACTGCAGTCATCTGCCCAAAGTTTGCACCATCAGGTTTTACGAATTGTGCCTGGTACGGTCACGACCGTTCCTTACTCCATCCCAATTCTGTCTAAATAAGACTAGTAATTACTGAGACGTGCCTAAATGCATTAATTTTTCTTTTATCAGGTGTACCTAGTGTAAAGAAAATGTCTGTTTTCGTCGTCCAATAACAACATCACATTTTTGTGACGACTGCTCGAAATAATCAAGGAACTGTTTCATTGTAAGTAAAATATACATTATTCAAAAATTATCCTAAAAACTGAGCAACAGATACTGTTATAAAATATTTCTTGTGGACATATTAAAGTTCGAGCTTACGGAAGTCGTCTGTAACGTAACATGGTACACGGTTTTCGTTTTCTTTCCTTTACTAGTCACTTGTGTAACAAATATATTTGCAACAGTGTAAAAGAAAATATGAGCTGCATGTTATCCAAAAAATTAATGATTTGAGACATTTTTCATATGATTGAAGTTGGCATATGTGCAATTTGGACTTCGCACTACGTGGCGCTATATTCTGTTGTTACGGCTGCGTTTGCTTATTCGCCGATTCGCCCGACAAATTAGTAAGGCTGTACAAACCGCAAACCGTGTTAGCAAGCGGTTCTTCGTGCGACAAAAATGAGTAACTTTAACATTTTTTAAAATAATACTTGCAGTGCGCCTTAGCATCTAAAAACTTAACAGTGCAATTCTTTCGGAATACTATTCCTGTATGAAAAACATCAGGCTCAACCGTTTTGCTGTAGCTAACTTTAGAGCTAGTGTTGCTTCTCTTGTAACCTCTTTTTCCCTTAATCCAGACTGATCTTCTGAGAGGTACGTTCAACTTTTGCTCTATGCGATTTAGGACAGTTGTGTTTATTATTTTAGATAAGTCAACAGCTAGACTTTGAGTCCTATAGTTTTCACGTGTTGAAGATGGGTATCGTAACATTTTTCTCAAAATCCGAGGGTAGCTTTCCCTGTTCTTACATACTATATGCATACAGATTTAGAAGTCGAATGTGCTTCCTTTAATTCATTCTGGGCATATACTACAATTACGGTAACGTCGTCGTTAACTACATGTTAATGTCTATTTTTCCTCCCATCGTTATGTTCCTGGAATTTTATCCCTGTAGTTGGACAACAGTAGTCATTAATTTTTAATCATCATCCCGAAAAATTAAAGTTACGCAGTTAATATTTTGTTTGCTCACAGGTGCACGTGGGCAATCCTGGTACATATTGAAATCACCACAACAAAGTACCGTAGAATATCGTTAGAGAAGCCAGAGGAGCCTAAGAAAAATGGTGCAGCATACTAACATGGTGGAGTAACGTGCGACAATGCGTTTTCAGCGACGGTGGAAATGATGTATCTGTGTCAGGCCAATTCAGCTCATTCGACTATCAGTCTGGATAGGCCTGACAGCTGCAACTTTTTCGTCGTTGTTGAAAACGAATCATTAATGAGAACAGGATACAATGTTTTAAGAGTATGCTAAAAGGGGTGGTATGGGATGAGGTATATATACGAGGGTTGGGACTTTAATAATAGCAACTATTTATTTACAGCCCGTACAAAATAGATACGTGTTTCAAAATTTTACTGACATTCAGAGTAGTCCCCAGTATTGTGTATAACTCGTTGCTAGCGATGTGGAAATCGTAGGACACTTTTAGCAGTGCCAGCTGTGTTGACAGTTCGAGTGGCGCGGTCTATTACCCGATGAATTTGTAGCAGTTAAGTACTTTCTCAGTACTAGCGAAATTGCAGAACGCTGCAATAACAGTGGATGGTGATAACTAAGTCGGAGTAATTAACGTAATGTGTTCCGATGAACAAATCTAATAGAAGAAATCGGACGTGCGACTACCAACATAATGAGTTCAAATGAGATATCCTTACGAAAATTTTTGACACAGCACTGTTGTAGCCATCCACAAGTTCGTATGATGGTCACAGAAAACGGCTACACTTCTGTATCGGAATTGATCAGAGATTGTAACTTTACAGTACGTGACGGCTTGATATTCTGAAGCAGTGGAGTAGGTGGTCCGCAGCGCGCCACATCAGCCGCATTATCTCAATCACCGCAGCTCCGCTGACAAGCCATCTGCAGGCCGCATCCGGTGTCGCCCGCGCTGCTGGTGTTATAGTTTGCCTCCTGAGCGGTAAACACTTCTGCGCCACTGCAAAATACAAGATACACTTCTCTCTGGCTCACAAAATACCCCACTAAGAGAAGTGTCGCAGTGTAAGAGACGCTCTCCTCCTATTAGGGAGGAATGGGGTTCGTATTCCAGTCCAGCCATTGTGATTCGCCATTTCTGTTGTTTCCCTACGAGATGTCCGGCGAATGACATGATGATGCTGTGAAAAATTTCTTCCTTCGCCTTCCTTTTGCGTTCAGTACTCCTCGGTTCTGTATTGGGTTTGTTTCTCCGATAGTATTAGCTGCTACGGTAGCAGTGACGCGCAGAAATATCGATAGGATTACTAATGAAGAAACAGTCGATATGCACCTCTTGTTTTGGGTCACAGAATGAAATGGAAAACGCCACAACGAAATTACAGAAACTGGACAAAAATATGGAAACAGTGTAAGAAATCCAGATGCCAGCCAAGTCTGCCGGTAGCGCTGTTGTGTTTGACCAAGAACAGCACCTTTGCAGTGTCATCAGTACACTGAAGTGAGAAAACTCATGGGATACGATATGCACGCGTACAGATGGCGGTAGTATTGCGTGTACAAGGTAAAAAAAGTGCCATGTATTCGCGGAGCTGTCATTTGTATTCAGGTGATTCGTGTGAAAAGGTTTCTGAGGTGATCATGGCCGCACGACGAGAATCAACAGACTTTGAACGCGGAGTGGTAGTTGGAGTTGGACACATGGAACATTCAGGTTTGGAAATCGTTAGGGAATTCAGTAGTCCCAGATCCAGTGTGTCAAGAGTATGCCGAGAATACCAAATTTCAGGTACCACCTCTCATCAAGGACAACGCTGTGGCCGACGGCCTTCGCTTAATAACCGAGAGCAGCGGCTCTTGCGTAGTTGCCAGTGCTAACACAAGAGCAACACTGCGTGAAATAATCGCAGATATCAATGTGGGAGGTACAACGAACGTATCGGTTAGGACAGTGCGGCGAAACTTGGCGTTATGGGTATGGCAGCAGACGACTGACATGAGTGCCTTTGCTAACAGCACGACGTCGCCTGCGTCGCCTTTCCTGGGCTCGAGACCATATTGATTATATCCCAGACGACTGGAAAACCATGACCTTGTCAGATGAATTCCAATTTCAGTTGATAACAGCTGATAGTAGAGTGTGGCACAGATCCCACGAAGCCATGGAGCCAAGTTGTCAACAAGGCACTGTACAAGTTGGTGGTGGCTCCATAATGGTGTGGGCTGTGTTTACATGGAATGGACTAGGTCCAACTAAACTGATCATTGGCTGTAAATGGTTATTTTCCGTTACCTGGAGATCATCTGAAACCATTCATAGACTTCATGTTCCCAAACAACGATGGAATTTTTATGAATGATAATGAACCATGTCATCGGGACACAGCCGTACGCGATAGGTTTGAAGAACATTCTCGACAATTCGAGCGAATGATTTGGCCGCCCATATCGCTCGATGTGAATCCTATCGGACATTGATGGGATATAATCAAGAGGTCAGTTCGTGTTCAAAATACTGTACCGGCAACGTTTTCACAATTATGGACGACTATAGAGACAGCACGGCTCAATGTATCTGCAGGATACTTCCAGCGCCTTGTTGAGTCCATTCCACGCCGAGTTGCAGCAGCACGGCGTGCAAAAGGAGGTCCGACACGATAGTGGGAAGTATCCCATGACTTTTGTCACTTCAGTGTACGTTGCAAGTCGGAGCTAAGTGAATTTGAACGTTGGAAAATTGTTGGTGCTCCCGGGGCTGGTGCTTCAGTAACGAAGGTAGCCGAAGTGTTTCGTGTTTCAGGAGGCACTGTATCGAAGATTTACACCGCATGCAGCGGACGCCGAAAAACATCAGCCGCTAAGTCAGAACGCGGACGAAAACGTGTGTTGAGTTATCATCTCCGACAGTCACTGAAGAGGATTGTGACGAAAAATAAGAGAACGACAGCAGCAAACGTTATTGCAGAAATGAGTGTCTTACTCCATGTCGGCACCAAAACAACAGGAAGGGAGCTCCATAAAAACACAACTGGAGGGCGATCTAGAATTTTAAAACCACTCATCAGTGATGCAAGTGCCCGTGACAGGAAAACGTGTTGACAAAGCCATAAAACCTGGACTGGAGAGCAGTGGAAGAACGTCATTTGGTAGGATGAGTCTTGTTTCACACTGTTTACAACTTCCGACCTAGCGTACGTCGCAAGAGTGAAAGGTGGCGAGTGTTCGGTGATGATTCGGGCACCCATATCGTGATGTTTCATGGGTCCCACGGTTACTGTGCAAAGTCCCGTTGATGTCAACTATTATATGGGTGTTTTGGCTGATCTGCTCATCCCATGGTGCAATGTTTGTTCCCCAATGATGATGCTGTATTCCAAGGCGACAGGGTTCTGTTCGCTTAGCTCGAATCGTCCAGGACTGCTTTTATGAGCACGAGGATAAAGTGTCGCATCCCCTGGACCTCTAATCACCAGATCTCAATATTATCGAGCCATTGTAGTCTACTCTGGAGACAAGTATGTTCGATCGCTATTCACCTCCATCTTCGTTATCTGAACTTGCCACTGTTTTGCAGGAAGAATCGTTTAATGTTCCCATGAAATGATACATAACTGTACTTATCGATTCCGAGACGACTGTTACCTGTTCTGAATGCCAGCGATTTTCCTACACCACATTAGGTATAGTAATGTGTTGTGTTAGTGGTGTTTCCATATTTTTGCCCATCTCCTGTGTTGATGACGATGATGTTTGGTTTGTGGGTAGCTCAACTTCGCGGTCATCAGCGTCCATACGAAGTCCCAATTTTTACACAGTCCAGTTTTTTACACAGTCCAGTCTAGCTACTGTCACGAATGATGATGATGATGAAATAATGAGACCAACACAAATACCCAGTCCCCGGGCACATAAAATCCCCAACACGGCAGGGAATCGAACCCGGGACCCCGTGATCCAGAGGCAGCAATGCTAGCCATCCCCTGTGTGCTGAGCTGTTCCCACAGTGACGACAACCACACCAAAGTATCTTCGCGTCTGTTCATAGACCCCTACGAGAAATCGGTCCCTTCCCTCTTAGAATGATTGCATATTACAGGTCAGTAGTAAAGGTATTTTTACACGAAGAAAAAGTTTACTGGAATCAATCGTAACTATATCACTCTATATTGAGTCACCAGAGACCACAGTTCCCTTATGCAAACATTCTCAGAAAATATTATACATCTGCATCTACAAACATACTTCGCAAGCCTGCGTAAGGTGAGTGCCGGAGGGTACGTAGCACCAGTACTATTCATTTCCTTTCCGTTCCACTTGCAAACAGAGCGGCGGAGAAACGACTATCAACATGCCTCGTGCGAGCCCTAATTTCTCCTATCTTCGTGGCCCTTACGTGAAACGTGCGTTGGATGCAGTTCTGTAGTCAGCTTCAAATGAAGGTCCTCTAAATTTTCTGAATACTGTTCAGGCCAAAGAACATCTCTAGAGGGATTCCCATTTCAGTTCACGAAGCATCCTCGTTACACTTGCGTGTTGATTGAATGAATCTAGAGGCGACAAGTTCAACAGCATCCCTCGGTCGATGTTTTCCTTCCTGCACTAGTGTTCTGTACGCAGTCTCCTTTGCAGACGAGCTAGAGAGTAGATTTCTAGTCTCCAGAAAAGTCATTATACTCGAACATAATACGTGTTCCAAAATTCTACAACTGACCGACTTTAGAGATATAGGTCTATAGTTCTGCGCATCTGTTCGACGTCCCTTTTTGAAAACGGGGATGACCTGTGCCCTTTTCCAATGCTTTGGAACGCTACACTCTTATAGAGACCTACGGTACACCGCTGCAAGAAGGGGGGGAGGGCAAGTTCCTTTCTCCTAGTAGACGATACAAATGGCATGCTTGGAACAAGAGTACCATAAGGCTGTTTAGCCCACAGTCCTGTAGTCTCGGCAATACTCCACGTCTTCCAAGCCAAAATGTTAGCATCTGGAAATGCTTCAAGGTCACCATAATCAGCTTGGTTGCCCCATACAACAGCCAGTGTCAGCCATGTACTACCGCCAAACACTGCTTGTGCATCACAAGTGAAGTTCAGATGGAGTCCACGAAAAACATTTGGACCTCCAATCAATTGCTGTTTATTAAATTGCCCAGCCAAGTCAATTTTAATCGCCTTCAAACTGCGATACACAGGCACACTGCGCCGCCAGCGACGACGGTAACCACGTCGCAGAGGCATTGCTGTGGCACGTTAATACAAGTGTGTTAACGCTGGGCGTTGGCTTGCTACGTTCACTTGTGTTAACGTGCCACAGCAATGCCTCTGCGACGTGGTTACCGTCGTCGCTGGCGGCGCAGTGTGCCTGTGTATCTCAGTTTGAAGGCGATTGATATTGTCTTGGCCGGGCAATTTAATAAACAGCAATTGATTGGAGGTCCAAATGTTAACACTAGTATTTTTCTACAGTCACTCAACGACGATGCTTTTCTGTCCACTACAGCGTCATGAGCAGACAGCTGCAGACCGCTGCTCACCCTGTCCGTCAGATCGTTTACTTATATACACACATCAAAAAAAAGTTTTACATCACCTCTGTTCCGAAAGTCCCGGAACCTGTACAGAAAATTGGAATAGAGATCAACATAAACATCATTTCCGCACTTTTTATTGCTCATGAAAACCACACTTTGCATATTGTACCACCATACAGCGAGACTTTCAGAGGTGGTGGTCCAGATTGCTGTACACACCAGTACCTATAATACCCAGTAGCACGTCCTCTTGCACTGATGTCATAGTGGCATACTATCCACAACTTCATCAAGGCATTGTTGGTCCAGATTGTCCCACTCCTCAACGGCAATTCGGCGTAGATTCCTCAGAGTGGTTGGTGGGTCACTTCACCATAAACAACCCTTTTCAATCTATCCCAGGCATGTTCGTTAGGCTTTATGTCTGGAGAACATGCTGGTCACTCTAGTTGAGCGATGTCATAATCCTGAAGGAAATCATTCACAATATGTCCACGGTGGGAGCGCGAATTGTCGTCAATGCAGACGAATGCCTCGCCAATATGCTGCCGATGTGGATGCACTATCGGTCGGAAGATGATATTCACGTATCGTACAGCCGTTACGGCGCCTTCCATGACCACCAGCGGCGTACGTCGGCCCCACATAATGCCACCCCAAAACAGCAGGGAACCTCCATCTTACTACATTCGCTGGACAGTCTGTCTAAGGCGTTCAGCCTGATCAGGTTGCCCCCAAACACGTCTCCAATGTTTGTCTGCGACACTCATCGGTGAAGAGAACTTGACACCAATCCTGAGCGGTCCATTCGGCATGTTGTAGGGCCCATCTGTGGCGCGCTGCAAGGTGTCGTGGTTGCAAAGACGTGAAGTTGCGCATCATGCAGCCTATTGCGCACAGTCTGAGTCGTAACATGACGTCCTGCTGCTGCACAAAAAGCATTATTCAACATGGTGGCGTTGCTGTCAGTGTTCCTCCAGGCCATAATCCATAGGTAGCGGTCATCCACTGCAGTAGCAGCCATTGGGCGGCCTGAGCGAGGCATGTCATCGACAATTCCTGTCTCTCTGTATCTCCTCCATGTCTGAACAACATCGCTTTGGTTCACTCCGAGACGCCTGGGCACTTCCCTTGTTGAGAGCCCTTGGTGGCCCAAAGTAACAATGCGGACGCGATCGAACTGCAGTATTGACCATCTAGGCATGGTTGAACTACAGACAACACGAGCCGTGTACCTCCTTCCTGGTGGACTGACTGGAACTGATCAGCTATCGGACCCCCTCCGTCTAATAGGCGCTGCTCATGCATGGTTGTTTACACCTTTGGACGGTATTAGTGACATCTCTGAACAGTCAAAGGGACTATGTCTGTGATACAATACCCACAGCCAACGTCTATCTTCAGGAGTTCTGGGGACTGAGGTGATGCAAAAATTTTTGATGTGCGTAGAAAATAAGAGTGGTCTGTCATACTTTCCTGACGATATACTTGTCTCTGATGAACAGCCTCAGATTTTTTTTTTTGTCGCTAGAGTTTGCTTCCACCTTGCTGAAGCAAGGCAGAAAGCAAACACGATGTGGGGTGAAGAAGTGCACAGCTAACTGAAGACTTAAAGACCAACAGAAAATATAGGTAGGTGAAGGAAGAAGATGAAGATCGAGATTAAAGAAAAACAAGAACGATCATCGACAAAAAAAGTTTTGTAAGTATGGTTCCACTTCATAATGTATGAAACTACTGCTGCTGGAGAAACAACCAATATTTCGGCCACGGTTGTGGCGGTCTTCTTCTGGGTCTACTTTTATGTCGACTGACTCTGGTCGCGGAAGCCTACTCATATGTAAGAAGGATCATGTGGCCGAGGGAGAAAGGATGAATTACTTTGGCTGTCCATCGACCTGCCAACTCTCAGGAAACTATTATTGTGATGATGATTACATTTTGTCTATGTACGCTACCTGTTAAAGAAGTGAAGCACCCAGAAAACGTGGTCGAATCTCAGTGTATCTTCATACACGTACACACCACCGGGGTGTGGTAGGGCATGAACAGCAGCTCGTTTTGAGTAATCACTGAAGAACACAGAGATGCCGTTCACTCGTGGGATGCAGTGTTATCAGCACCTAACCGTTTGAAAGGAGTCTCATTTTGGGTCTCCAATTGGGCGACTGCACGAATCATGTAATATCCAATTTTTTCTGGATACTGCGGAAGTAAGTAACCAGAAAAAGATTTCCTCCAGTGATTCCCATTTAAGTTCACGTAGTATCTCTGTTATACTATATAATTGGCCATAATGATCTGATACTGTCCTAGCAACTTATATCAGAATTATTTCGAAGTCTGCTGTCGTACCTACTTGATAAGAACTTCAAACTCTGACGCAAAACTCTAGAATATATACTACCTGACAAAAACAGTGAAGCACGCAAGTGGAGGGGGAAACAGAATGACACTACACTGATTGAGAGAGTATGGGGAGTTATATCAGTGGTAACAAAGTTGAATCAAATTTACAATGAATCTACTAGTATGAGTACAGTTACCAGTACGGCGTTGACCCCGTCTGGCTTGGATGCATGCACTGATTCTGTTGGGAAAGATGTCATACAGCTGTATCCTCAACTGAGGCATAATGGCCCGCAATTGTTGTAACTGGTCCTTGATATCCTGCTTCTGGCAATGGAACAGAATCGGTGTACGACCCAGTCCCCCACAAGTTCTATTGAGGACTGATCTGGGGATCTTGCTCGTCGCGGAAATACCTCAGCATCGAGCAGACTGTTCACACAGTCACGTACCGTGTGTGAATGAGCATTCTTCTGTTGAAAAATAACAGGACACTGAAAGCAAGAAGTAAAATGAATCTCTGCTTCCCAATAATACACGAGCTATAATTATAAGGACATCTGTCTGCGGGAAGACCAATGTCCTTCTACCACTATTAACATATACTGAGGGTGTCTACTTTGAACATGTTTATATATTCGCAAAAACGTTATTTCAGCGCAAATATTGGGTTGTTGTTGAAGTGGTCTTCAGTCCTGAGACTGGTTTGATGCAGCTCTCCATGCTACTCTATCCTGTGCAAGCTTCTTCATCTCCCAGTACCTACTGCAACCTACATCCTTCTGAATCTGCTTAGTGTATTCATCTCTTGGTCTCCCTCTGCGATTTTTATCCTCCACGCTGCCCTCCAATACTAAATTGGTGATCCCTTGATGCCTCAGAACATGTCCTACCAACCGATCCCTTCTTCTTGTCAGGCTGTGCCACAAACTTCTCCTCCCAATCCTATTCAATACCTCCTCATTAGTTATGTGATCTACCTATCTAATCTTCAGCATTTTTCTGTAGCACCACATTTCAAAAGCTTCTATTCTCTTCTTGTCCAAACTATTTATCGTCCATGTTTCACTTCCATACATGGCTACACTCCATACAAATACTTTCAGAAACGGCTTCCTGACACTTAAATCTATACTCGACGTTAACAAATTTCTCTTCTTCAGAAACGCTTTTCTTGCCATTGTCAGTCTACATTTTATATCCTCTCTACTTCGACCATCATTAGTTATTTTGCTCCCCAAATAGCAAAACTCCTTTACTACTTTAAGTGCCGACTTAATTCGACTACATTCCATTATCCTCGATTTGCTTTTGTTGATGTTCATCTTATATCCTCCTTTCAACACACTATCCATTCCGTTCAACTGCTATTCCAAGTCCCTCGCCGTCTCCGACAGAATCACAATGTCATTCTCCATTGATTTTAATGCCTATTCCGAATTTTTCTTTTGTTTCCTTCACTGCTTGCTCAATATATAGATTGAATAACATCAGGGTGAGGCTAAAACTCTGTCTCACTCCCTTCTCAACCACTGCTTCCGTTTCGTGTCCCTCGACTCTTATCACTGTCATCTGGTTTCTGTACAAATTGTAAATAGCCTTTCGCTCCCTGTATTTGACCCGTGACACCTTCAGAATTTGAAAGAGAGTATTCCAGTCAACATTGTCAAAAGCTTTCTCTAAGTCTACAAATGCTAGAAACGTAGGTTTGCTTTTTCTTAATCTAGCTTCTAAGATAAGTCATAGGATCAGTATTGCCTCACGTGTTCCAATATTTCTACGGAATCCAAACTGATCTTCCCCGAGGTCGGATTCTACCAGTTTTTCCATTCGTCTGTAAAGAATTCGCGTTAGTATATTGCAGCTGTCACTTATTAAACTGATAGTGCAGTAATTTTCACATCTGTCAACACCTGCTTTCTTTGGGATTGCAATTATTATATTCTTCTTGAAATCTGAGGGTATCTCGCCTGTCTCACATATCTTGCACACCAGAGGCTGTCAGTAGTTCTAATGGAATGTTGTCTACTCCCGGGGCCTTGTTTCGACTCAGGTCTTTCAGTGCTCTGTCAAACTCTTCACGCATTAACGTATCTCCCATTTCATCTTCATCTACATTCTCTTCCATTTCCATAATATTGTCCTCAAGAACATCGCCCTTGTATAGACCCTCTATATACTCCTTCCACCTTTCTGCTTTCCCTTCTTTGCTTAGAACTGGGTTTCCATCTGAGCTCTTGATATTCATACAAGTGGTTCTCTTTTCTCCAAAGGTCTCTTTAATTTTCCTGTAGGCAGTATCTATCTTACCCCTGGTGAAATAAGCCTCTACATCCTTACATTTGTCCTATAGCCATCCCTGCTTAGCCATTTTGCACTTCCTGTCGATCTCATTTTTGAGACGTTTGTATTCCTTCTTGCCTGCTTCATTTACTGCATTTTTGTATTTTCTCCTTTCATCAATTAAGTTCAATATTTCTTCTGTTACCCAAGGATTTCTAGTATCCCTCATCTTTTTACCTACTTTATCCTCTGCTGCCTTCACTATTTCATCCCTCAAAGCTACCCATTCTTCTTCTACTGTATTTCTTTCTGGAAATGTCTTACAATTTAAAACCTGGTTCCTAAATCTCGGTCTTACCATTATATAATCTATCTGAAACCAGTCAGTATATCCAGGCTTCTTCCATGTATACAACCTTCTTTTATGATTCCTGAACCAAGTGTTAGCTATGATTAAGTTGTGCTTTGTGCAAAATTCTATCAGGCGGCTTCCTCTTTCATTTCTTCCCCCCAGTCCATATTCACCTACTACGTTTCCTTTTCTCCCTTTTCCTACTGCCGAATTCCAGTCACACATGACTATTAAATTTTCGTCTCCCTTCACTATCTGAATAATTTCTTTTATTTCATGATACATTTCTTCAATTTCTTCGTCATCTGCAGAGCTAGTTGGCATATAAACTTGTACTATTGTAGTAGGTGTGGGCTTCGTGTCTGTCTTGGCCACAATAATGCGTTCACCATGCTGTTTGTAGTAGCTTATCCGCACTCCTATTTTTTTTATTCATTATTAAACCTACTCCTGCATTACCTCTATTTGATTTTGTATTTATAACGCTGTATTCACCTGACCAAAAGTCTTGTTCCTCCTGCCACTGAACTTCACTAGTTCCCATTATATCTAACTTTAACCTACCCATTTCCCTTTTTAAATTTTCTAACCTACCTGTCCGATTAAGGGATCTGACATTCCACGCCGCGATCCGTAGAACGCCAGTTTTCTTTCTCCTGATAACGACGTCCTCTTGAGTAGTTCCCGCCCGGAGATCCGAATGGGGTACTATTTTACCTTCGGAATATTTTACCCAAGAGGACGCCATCATCATTAACCATACAGTAAAGCTGCATGCCCTCGGGGAAAATTACGGCTGTAGTTCCACCTTGCTTTCAGCCGTTCGCAGTACCAGCACAGCTAGGCAGTTTTGGTTAGTATTACAAGGCCATATCAGTCAATCATCCAGACTGTTGCCCCTGCAACTACTGAAAAGGCTGCTGCCCCTCTTCATGAACCACACGTTTGTCTGGCCTCTCAACAGATACCCCTCCGTTGTGGTTGCACCTACAGTACGGCTATCTGTATCTGTATCACCTTCAGTGGAAAATCAGGATGAAATATGGAGGTAGTTTTGTTTCAATATCACATGAAAGTCAATATCTTCTACTTGAGCTTTACATATTCCAGGATTACAAAGCAGTTGGCCAGAGATAATATGAAATTTTGCCTTCAGACAGGACAATGTGAATTTAAACCATATTTACCAAGCACATATAGGAACCAACATGACATTCAATAAATTTATAGCCATATGCAAGAATTGCTGGAATCACATGTAGTATGGCCTTCTGGTCAGTGAAAAACCGAGGAAACTGAATGATGGTCAGTATACCTTAAACTTAGAGGAGATTCTTCTTAGAAGGTAATGTACCGAAATGTAGTTGTGTCAGGATACTGTAGTCTACGGACAAATTTGCAAGGATGCAGTGCACTCATTCCGACGGATGGTGCACAGGGCAAACATATGCCTATACATTGATAGAAACATTGAAGCAATCAACACAAGATCAATGGAACTAGATGGCATTATCAAGGCAGCAGCTGTGAAAGGCGGTACATATCAGTTACTAACACAACCCATTAATGTGAGTCGTACAGCCGACCGGTGTGGCCGAGTGGATCTAGTCGCTACAGTCCGGAACCGTGCGACTGTTACGGTCGCAGGTTCGAATCCTGCCTCGGGCATTGACGTGTGTGATGTCCTTAGGTTAGTTAGACTTCTAAGTTCTAGGGGACTTATGACATCAGAAGTTAAGTCCCATTGTGCTCAAACCCATTTGAACCATTTTTGAGTCGTACATGAAGGGAAAAATTGATGCAGTCAGTGGAAGTCTCAATGCACGATTAACGGAAGTGGACAGTTTTATCAGAGGAATAGCAATGAAAGTCAAAATGTACGAATACCTGAAGGGGGACATGAATCTGAGATAGAAAAGTTAAGAAGTAGAACAACCCATCACCACAGTTAGTGCCAGACCTTGCATTTTAAGTGGACTTGAATGCACACTGCCCACAGTAAGACATTTCAAGGTGTGAAACAACTTCTTTCTTATTTGATCTGTATATATTTAAAAAGAAAATGACATTGTAGAAGGAACAAATTCCGACAAACACGATCCAATTCCCTAACCTCACTGATGTTAAAGAAAACCTAAGGTTTGAAGATTTGATTGTAGCTTTGAAAAATTACAAGGATGGTTTTCTAAACGTTTTCAGGAAACTGCCTATCTTATATCTGTATCGAACAGCCTTCCAGAGCATTTGCCATTCCAGTTGAAAGTGTCCCTGTGCAGGTGCCGATGTAACTGATTGATCTGTAATGTAATTCCCATTTTAATGACAGTTCCTTTTACGTGACAGTCGTCCAGGAGATCTACATTGTTTTCCTCGAATTGAACTTCCACGTCTCCGTAAGAGGTTGCAAAAGTGCTGCAATATATCTCTCAACATATGTGTGTGAAAGACATATTGTCGATTATGAAACTAAATAAATCAAGATTATATGCCAATCTAGTCGTGGAAATCTGTGAAATTATCCACGTCTGTCCACATGCCACAAGTTTCTACCATATAAAAATTATATTATGCCAAAAATAATCAAATAATACTGAAAATTTGTTTTCTTTGTGATGTGTGTTGTTGAGAAATGTGAAATATAAATATATATCTATGCATTGTGACTGCATTGCCTTTTAAATTCAGCATTTTTGCTGTTCCAACCCTCCTCATACTTAGGTAGTGTGTCATAGTGATGGGGGAAGTGTGCAGCTATGCTGAGTGCTATAGCACTGATGCCAGATATGGCTTGTGAGATGAATTCTCGGCTGCCTCTGTTGTATACCATCTCAAAACCGGTGTAGTATGCATTAGTACATCGAAAAAAGGTTGTATACCATCTCAAAACCCGTGTAGTATGCATTAGTACATCGAAAAATGAAAACTCATGGAGGCACAGAGGACTGTTAGCTAGAATTACGACTATTAAAAGTAGGACAGTTGGAATGCGAGCATTCTCTCTCTGAAGCGTTTAAACCAGAAACAGAAAGTATGAAAAAGCTCTCACACATGACAGATGGAGGTAGAAGTGGAAAAGAAGAAGAAAAATAATGTGAATAAGAAGGATTTACTATTACTGATTACATTAACCATCACAGTGTTAACGAAATAGAAGTAACGTATGGGGTGAGCTGGGATCAGCCGTATATGCTTGGAAAGCATCCAACATGCTTGACCGAGCTTGTCACACATGTCGGGGATAGTGAATCTGAGCAAACACATGGCTTAGCGGAACTAATATGCTTAAAAAGATAAGGCTCTGGCAAGTATTTCCTAAAAGAGATAGAAGCGAATGCCGAAAGAGTGAATATATATAACACAAACATGTGAAAAAACACCTCCAATGGACAAATAAAAAGCCCAAACAGTACAAAATACAGTTATATGATTAGACCTGCGTAAACTGTTGTACGTAGTACAGGAGAAGGCATTGACACTCAGCGTAAAAGAGTGAATAATCTACCTCTGGAGTATATTTACTATGACGATCCCAGCGAAACATGTAATATGGTGCCTACGAGTGCTCACGCTATCAGCTGCCCCAGGGCAAAGAGCTCACACAAGTGGAATAATATCAATCATTTCAGAGCTTCGAGAAAGACACATTATCTAACAGTAATAATGGAGACAGAGGTCTGGGAACTCCACAGGACAGAAAACAAAACGTTTCCTCATCGATGTGTCATAATACGTGGATTGGATGATTTATGGCAGGCTCATGTAGATATGAGACAATATTCATGGGTGAAAAAGAGCTTCAGATATATTTCAAAAGTTATAGGTTCTTGTTCCAAATTCGCCTGGGCCCTACCTGTGACGGGAAAGAGAGGTAAGATATTTGCACACGTGTTTTAACAGTTGCTGCAGACTGGGCCAAAGCAGTGCTATGACATCCTTCAAACTACCCATGGGGACGAAGTTTACAACAGGTATTTCAAAGCAGAAATGGAGCAGTACATGGTAAACAACTACTCAGCATTCTTCCACATAGAAGTGGAATTGTGGAGCGTTTGAGCACAACAATAAAAAAATCTCATGTGGATGTAATGCAGTCTTCATGGTTCATACAAATGACTGGGTATTCCCCCACAAATAATTCGCAGTATAACCAAACTAGACATCATACGATTAAAATGAGACCTATTGATGTGGGTGATTATGAGCTTCTAAATACGAGATCTGTTTAAAAAAATTCCGAAACTTTGTCCACAAATTATTTCTACACTCGCCTTTTACTATTTGTGCATAGTTTCCTTCAAAATGTTTTCCTCCACAATTGATACACCGCTCCCAACGTTCCTACCACCTCCGGAAGCAGTTCTCGTATGCCTCTTGCTGGATGACGCGAAGTACTGTCTGCGAACTTTCTTTTATCTCGTCTATCGTTGCAAATCTTTGTCCTTTTAACAGGGTTTTCAACTTTGGAAATAAAAAAAGTCCACAGGAACCAGGTCTGGAGAATACGGGGGATGAGGCAGCAAAGTGCTTCCGTTTTTTGTACAATAGTCACGCACCAAGAGGGATGAAAGTGCGGGTGCTTTATTATGATGCTAGAGCCTTGAAATGTCTCGCCACATTTCATGGCGCTTCCTTCATACATTTCCTCGCAGGCGTCGCAACAAGTCCCGGTAGTACCGTCAATTAACAGTTTGTCCTTGTGCCACGAATTCATGATGAACTAAGCCTTTAAAATCAAAGAAAACTATCAGCATGGCTTGGACATTTGACTTCATCTGACGAGGTTTTATAGTCTTGGACCCATTGTAAAGATTGAACCGTGATCTGAACATCATAACCGTAGAGCCATGTCTCATCACCATGATTCTCCTAAGGAACATGTCATTCTCATTTGCGCGATCCAAAAGCTTTTCAAGAACTGCGAGGCGGACGTCTTTCTGGTCTTGACTCATGAGCTGTGGGACGAACTTAGCGGCAATACGATGTATTTCAAGATGCTGTGTCAGAAGTTCTTGACACGACCCAACTGAAATGTTCCATTCTTCTGCAATTTCTCGCACCGTCACTCTTCAATTGGCACGCACAATTTCGTTGACGTTGCTGACATGAACGTTGTCGGTAGACGTAGAGGGGTGTCCTGAACGAGGGTCACCTTAACTTCTGTCCGGCCATTTTTAAGCCGTGTAAACCATTCGTAACACCGATTACGGTTTAAGCACTCATTACCGTAGGCTTCCTGCATCATTTGGTGTGTCTCTGTAATGATTTTCTTGAGCTCCACACAAAATTTAATGTAGCCGCATTGCTCCTCTAACTGTGCCATCTCGAAATTCGCGGACTGTGTGACACAACGTTCTACCCAGTACAGCAATAAACAATAACTCACAGACATACAACAATGAAACTTCTGCCAGTTGCACATTAAGCACAGGCGTATACAGGAAAGCTAACTGCATTTCGCTGCAACACACCATTGGCGCGAAATTACGAATTTTCCGGAATTTTTTTAACAGACCTTGTACGGTGTACAATCCCATTAAAATGTTGGATTCACATAAGTAGAAATTCAATGTAGGTGATTTGCTGCCTCTTTCAAAATACAAAACAGCTTCTGACAAATCTTATTTGCCTAACCGGTCCACAGAGATACTTACAGTACCCAAAGTACAATGATCAAACCCAAGAACTTACGAGGGCTATTCGGAAAGTAAGGAACGATAGGTCGCCAAATGGAAACCACAGTGGAAATCAAAACTGTTTTATTTGCACCAGTTAGCTACAACTTCCAGCTACTTATCTGCATAGCCGCCGATCCGACTTAGACGATTGTCGTAGCGTTGTACCAACTTTCCAATACTCTCGTTATGGAAGTTTAACCGCCAATTCTCTACGTTGGCCTACAGCTCGTTGTCTGTGGCAAAATGTTGTCTTCATAGCCAGCGGTTCATGTGAGCAGAGATGAAACTCATAGGGAGACAATTACAAGTTGTATTGTGTGTAATCAAACATTTCCAATCGAAAACGATCCAGAAGTACCTTCATTGCCCTGCAGAATGCGGCTGAGAATTGCCTTGAAGAAGAAAACGCACTACCGTTGTGTAATGTTGGCTGCATAGCTTCAGGCGAAATTTCTCACCAGGCCCTCGTACTTGGAGGGAGACACTGTTGTTCTAGGAATCTGTATGTGCTCCCTGTGTGCTCAGAACTAAAAAGAACGACTAACGCGATCGACGGGCATACTAGAGACACTGCCCAACACACCTGTGTAAAACTCCATCGGAATTTCACTGTGGTTTCCATTTCGCGACCGATCGTTTCTTACTTTCCGAATAACCCTCGTATGTATTAAAGGACATCAAACGTGAAGAAATTGCAGCGGTCTTTTAAACAGAAGAAATATATAAAATCCCTGAACCACTCGTGGTTCTTGTAGACTAGGGGTGGCCAAGAATTCGATTCGCAACTTGTGCTCAGCCTAGCTGCAAAATTCACCCTCTGCTGCGGCACGCTGAGTGTGTAGCAATACAGTCACACTGCATACGACTCGTTTTTGAATTTTACATTTCTCAACAATATACATCACAAAGAGAACAAATTTTCAGTATTATTTGATTATTTTTGTCACGCTGAAGACAATATAATTTTTATGCAGTATAAACATTAGGCATGTAGACAGACTTGGACAGTTACACAGATGTACACACCCAGGTTGGCACATCCTCGGGACTTATTTAGTTTCATAATCGACAATAGGTCTTTCACATACATAAGTTGATTGATATATTGCAGCACTTTTGCAACCTCTTATGGAGATGTGGAAACTCAACCCAAGGAAAACAATGTAGATCTCCTGGACAACTTTCGTGTAAAACATAACACATCAATCAGTTACATTGGCACATGCACAGGGACACTTTCAACTGAAATGGCAAATGTTCTATAAAGCAGTTGGAAAACAGACACAAGACAGTCAGCTTCCTCAAAACGTTTAGAAAACTACCCCTGTAATTCTTTCAAAGCCAGAATAAAGTCTTCAAACTTTGGGTTTTCTTTATCGAAAACAGACATAAGATAGTCAGTTTCCTCAAAACGTTTAGAAAACTATCCTTGTAATTCTTTCAAAGCCAGAATAAATACTACAAACTTTGGGTTTTCTTTATCGACAGTGGTCTTAGGGAGCTAGACTGTGTTTTTCAGAATTCATACCTTGTACAACGTGATTTTCTTTTTAAATGCACCCATATCAAATCAGAAAGAAATCGTTTCAAAGAAAAAAAATTGTCTCTGAGCACTATGGGTCTTAACATCTGAAATCATCAGTCCCCTAGAACTTAGAACTACTTAAACCTAACTAACCTAACGACATCACACACATCCATGCCCGAGGCAGGATTCGAACCTGCGGCCACAGCGGTCGCGCGGTTCCAGACTGAAAAGCCTAGAACCGCTCGGTCACACCGGCCGGCAAGTCGTTTCACACCTGGCAATGTCTTACTGTGGACAGTGTGCAGTCAACTACACTTAAAATACAAGGCTTCCCAACCATCCTGAACGCTCTAATTTTCGTTCCTGCAGTCTCTTTTCCTACATAAATTCAACAATAACGGATTGAAAAAAAACATAATTCCAGGCACGCACCTTCACTTAACCAACGCATGTTGCAATAATACACTACTGGCCATTAAAATTGCTACACCACGAAGATGACGTGATACAGACGCGAAATTTAACCGACGGGAAGAAGATGCTGTGATATGCAAATGATTAGCTTTTCAGAGCATTCACACAAGGTTGGCGTCGGTGGCGACACCTACAACGTGCTGACATAAGAAAAGTTTCCAACCTATTTCTCATACACTCCTGGAAATAGAAATAAGAACACCGTGAATTCATTGTCCCAGGAAGGGGAAACTTTATTGACACATTCCTGGGGTCAGATACATCACATGATCACACTGACAGAACCACAGGCACATAGACACAGGCAACAGAGCATTCACAATGTCGGCACTAGTACAGTGTATATCCACCTTTCGCAGCAATGCAGGCTGCTATTCTCCCATGGAGACGATCGTAGAGATGCTGGATGTAGTCCTGTGCAACGGATTGCCATGCCATTTCCACCTGGCGCCTCAGTTGGACCAGCGTTCGTGCTGAACGTGCAGACCGCGTGAGACGGCGCTTCATCCAGTCCCAAACATGCTCAATGGGGGACAGATCCGGAGATCTTGCTGGCCAGGGTAGTTGACTTACACCTTCTAGAGCACGTTGGGTGTCACGGGATACATGTGGACGTGCATTGTCCTGTTGGAACAGTAAGTTCCCTTGCCGGTCTAGGAATGGTAGAGCGATGGGTTCGATGACGGTTTGGATGTACCGTGCACTATTCAGTGTCCCCTTGACGATCACCAGAGGTGTACGGCCAGTGTAGGAGATCGCTCCCCACACCATGATGCCGTGTGTTGGCCCTGTGTGCCTCGATCGTATGCAGTCCTGATTGTGGCGCTCACCTGCACGGCGCCAAACACGCATACGACCATCATTGGCACCAAGGCAGAAGCGACTCTCATCGCTGAAGACGACACGTCTCCATTCGTCCCTCCATTCACGCCTGTCGCGACACCACTGGAGGCGGGGTGCACGATGTTGGGGCGTGAGCGGAAGACGGCCTAACGGTGTGCGGGACCGTAGCCCAGCTTCATGGAGACGGTTGCGAATGGTCCTCGCCGATACCCCAGGAGCAACAGTGTCCCTAATTTGCTGGGAAGTGGCGGTGCGGTCCCCTACGGCACTGCGTAGGATCCTACGGTCTTGGCGTGCATCCGTGCGTCGCTGAGGTCCGGTCCCAGGTCGACGGGCACGTGCACCTTCCGCCGACCACTGGCGACAACATCGATGTACTGTGGAGACCTCACGCCCCACGTGTTGAGCAATTCGGCGGTACGTCCACCTGGCCTCCAGCATGCCCACTATACGCCCTCGCTCAAAGTCCGTCAACTGCACATACGGTTCACGTCAACGCTGTCGCGGCATGCTACCAGTGTTAAAGACTGCGATGGAGCTCCGTATGCCACGGCAAACTGGCTGACACTGACGGCGGCGGTGTACAAATGCTGCGCAGCTAGCGCCATTCGACGGCCAACACCGCGGTTCCTGGTGTGTCCGCTGTGCCGTGCGTGTGATCATTGCTTGTACAGCCCTCTCGCAGTGTCCGGAGCAAGTATGGTGGGTCTGACACACCGGTGTCAATATGTTCTTTTTTCCATTTCCAGGAGTGTACATAAACAGCAGTTGACCGGCGTTGTCCGGTGAAACGTTGTTGTGATGCTTCGTGTAAGGAGGAGAAATGTTTACCATCACGTTTCCGACTTTGATAAAGGTCGGATTGTAGCCCATCGCGATTGCGGTTTATCGTACGCGACATAGCTGCTCGCGTTGGTCGAGATCCAATGACTGTTAACAGAATACAGAATCGGTGGGTTCAGGAGGGTAATACGGAACGCCGTGCTGTATCCCAACTGCCTCGTAGCAGTCGAGATGACAGGCATCTTATCGGCATGGCTGTAACGGATCGTGCAGCCATGTCTCGATCCCTGAGTCAACAGATGGGGACGTTTACAAGACCACTACCATCTGCACGAACAGTTCGACGACGTTTGCTGCAGCATGGAATACCAGCTCGGAGACCATGGCTGCGGTTACCCTTGACGCTGCATCACAGACAGGAGCGCCTGTGATGGTGTACTCAACGACGAACATGGGTGCACGAATGGCAAAACGTCATTTTTTCGGATGAATCCAGGTTCTGTTTACAGCATCATGATGGTCACATCCGTGTTTGGCGACATTGCGGTGAACGCGCATTTGAAGCGTGTATTTGTCATCGCCATACCGGCGTATCATCCGGCATGATGTTATGGGGTGCCATTGGTTACACGTCTCGGTCACCTTTTGTTCGCATTGACGGCACTTTGAACAGCGGACGTTACATTTCAGATGTGTTACGACCCGTGGCCCTAACCTTCATTCGATCCCTGCGAAATCCTACATTTCAGCAGGATAATGCACGACCACATGTTTCAGGTCCTATACGGGCCTTTCTGGATACAGAAAATGTTCGACTGCTGCCATGGCCAGCACATTCTCCGGATCTCTCACCAACTGAAAACGTCTGGCCAATGATGGCCGAGCAACTGGCTCGTCACAATACGCCAGTTACTACTCTTGATGAACTGTGGTATCGTGTTGAAGCTGCATAGGCAGCTGTACCTATACACTCCATCCAAGCTCTGTTTGACTCAATACCCAGGCGTATCAAGGTCGTTATTACCGCTAGAGGTGGTTGTTCTGGGTACTGACTTCTCAGGATCTATGCACCCAAACTTCGTGAAAATGTAATCACATTTCAGTTCTTGTATAATATATTTGTCAAATGAATATCCGTTTATCATCTGTATTTCTTCTTGGTGTAGCAATTTTAATGGCCAGTAGTGTACGTGAAGTCTCCATTCTCTTCATTCAGTTCCATCGAAAACTGTTGCAACTGACAGGGTAATAATGCACACGACTTTAGAAAGTTTACTATTCGTACCATGCTCCATGCCTGCAGATTTAACAGAAAGTGCTTCTTGATGTACAGAACAATGAATCCTGTCATTCTAATTGCTTGGTCTTTCATTGACAACTAAATCTTTAAATTATTTCTGCATGGTATTGTAATATCGTTTCATAGCAAGTTTGCAGTACATGTCTACTATATAACTGCATAATAGATACTGAGAATTCTCATTCCTCTATTCAGTCATTCCGATTCATTTTTAAAGCTTGTGACGATAGATCGCTAAACTGTTGTTTTTTTTTTGTGCAAAGAGCCGCTGGACCTGTGAACGTCCATCGTTACGATTAATAAACAGCGAAGGTTGTACAGCGCTGAGAGCACGAGCCAAGACAGGCCGAGCTTTGGACCGCGTGTGGCCTGCACACCCAGCATAGATGTGGTTTGGTACGCCATGGCCAGCCTTTTAGTAGAGCATGTCATAAGACACCAAGGGAACAAAGCTTGGCTTTCCATCATCGCAAAACAGTTGGTTTAACGCTCGCGATTTGGTGTATTACAGGGCGTACAAGGTCGCCAGAATTAATTGCGTCGCTACTTTGAGAACACTCACGTGTTGTACAGTTTCGACGGTACCTAGACATTGATTCATACCTCTGTGGGCATCTCTGTTTAATAATCCTCCTAACGATTACATAAAAACAAGCAGCATGCACATCGATACATTAGTTAAGGTTTAGATGTGATGTACACGCTAATTTAAAAGAAAGATCGTCGGTATTAAGTGCTTGCATTGATTGATCTGGAGATGTACAACAGCATTCCTTTTTTCATCAGGGCTAACAATAAACTGCATCTTGGAGGTGGTGAAGTTGTGGAAATATCCTCTGGCTAATATAATATTGACGATCTAAATGCAATTAATAAACGGTCTGTAAAAGATTTGAGTTACGTGCAAACGTTAACATGTTAAAAACAGAGATAAAAACACAAAACACACAATAGACTTTAGCGAGGAAGTTTCAATAGGACCACTACGGGGATTGTTGAGGAGCCAAGTTATGGAGAGTTGTACTGAGAAAATTTACGTGTTGGCTCATACAGTAGATAACCTTCAGGCAGCACAATCCGTGCTGAGTGTAACATCTCAATAAAATCATATCTGAATGACCGATTACTTCACACAGTATACGGTTCTTCCCTACAGCGGAACCGGAAACAAACTCGTCGAGGTGCCAAGCAACCCAGTGTGTCTCCCAGTAACTGCTTGCCAGTCTGACATTGTGGACCAGCGCTGGACTCTAGTTGATTTTCGAGGATAGGAGATCGTAGTACATCTTCATTTGAAGCAGGATGGCTAGAGGGTGAAGAAGAGACTAAAGTTGCGTTGGGGACATTGCCATGGAAATATGAGGAACATGTGATACTTTTATGTATAATGAATGTAAGTGTTCAACTGCCATTAAGTTTCCGCTCATCGGAACTTTACAAGTATCCGTTTCTGCCGACTGTATCGAGACACAACTTGACAACTAATGCGTCATTTAAACTATTGACCCTCACTTCATTATTCTGGAGCTGCGCACAGACAGGAGAGGGAATGTGAAGGATTCCAGCGTATTTAGCAACTATGAAATAACCAATGAAAGAGTGTTCCTGAATTCTGTATACCACCCACTCAATATTCTACCACTTTACTGTGACAGTGACAATATCGGTCTACTGTACGATATGTATACTAGTTTTCGGTCTTCATACTATGACAGTAATGAATTTGGATGCTTATTCAGCCCAAAGCAGTTTAAAGATTTAGCAAATGGTTCAAAGAGCTCTGAGCACTATGGGATTTAACATCTGAGGTCATCAGTCCCCTAGAACTTAGAACTACTTAAACCCAACTAACCTAAGGACATAATACACATCCATGCCCGAGGCTGGATTCGAACCTGCGACCGTAGCGGTCGCGCGCTTCCAGACTGAAGCGCCTAGAAAGACACGGCCACACCAGCCGGCTAGAGATTATGCACCGGTTGTTGTGATCGATTGCTGAAAGCAAAAAGAGAGTATCAGATCGGGCCCTGTTGGCATCTCTATTGAATTTGAGCCACCAGACAATCCTTGCCACGCCCCCTCCCTACACACACACACACACACACACACACACACACACTATAGTATATGCATTATTCTCACATGATCATTTTATTAATCACTTGCCTCTCATAGGAATGAGGCAGTCCATGATGACCCATCAAAGTCGAAACATTGTCGCAGATGTACAGGGGTTTTACAATCAGTGTGGACGGTTTGTATTAAAAGATGTTGCACTCGTTGCATTTATTAATACTGGATGAGTATTGACAACATTCTCCACTATCGTCGCTTCGTCTGGACCATACAGAGTGCCAAGAGTGGATGGATAGCTGCTTGGTTGACACGCCTTCACAATGGAAAACGGTAGGATGATGATGGAATGGTGTACGAAAATATGGCGCTTTTCCTTCGAAACTGATATCGTACAGACAGCGTTGTTTACATTGAAGGACGTGAAAAAATTTCAAGAATGATTCAATTAGAAAACCTGAGAATTATAACTGCCCGTTAATTCGATGACTCAAGCAAATTTATTGTGAAGAAGCAAAATAAATGATTTTATACTTGTTAAAGATAATGTACAAACACTTTTGAGCTGGGTTACCAACTCTGTATCTTACTGCAATGAAACATTTTCTTCAACAAGCATGGGAAACTACCTGAAAAACAT
The DNA here is from genome assembly GCF_023897955.1 of Schistocerca gregaria. NCBI lineage: Eukaryota > Metazoa > Arthropoda > Insecta > Orthoptera > Acrididae > Schistocerca > Schistocerca gregaria. Next base: position 297,433,135 of record NC_064931.1, read on the forward strand.
ACACAGGCTGGCCCGTACACCAGACGAGTTGTCGTTAATCTAGGATGCGGATTTTATCCAGGACTGTTTCACCTCCCATCTCGTAAGCTGGTGCAGTGCACGTTATGCTTTACGAGCAGGCCCTTACTGGAGTATACTTTTGTTAATTTACGAAATATTTTTATCTCTTAATGATTGCTGTCCTATTTTCGTGAATCCTCTTCATAGAGCTTACTGACGTTGTTTGTGGAATTGGTATCTTCACACTTCAGAGTGAGCAATTCGCGGCAATGCTGCTGCTTTTGTATAGTGTCATGAAAATTACTGATCAGAATATTTGTAGTCCACAAGTCTTTGCGTTCTTAATCACAGAGTACTTGGCAAATTGTTCGTCTATTTGATCAGCATCACATCTTGCCTCGACTACACAATAAATGTTGTGGGAACAGGTGTAATACTCGCTGCTTTTTAAACTACAAATTCTAAAACTTTTTATTTATTCAACTCCTCCACCACCACTTACACGAGTTTTCAGTAGTGCGCACCCCACGATGCCTATGCAGTTTGTCAGAACTGGGAGACGTAAGTGTAGATATCTCCTATATCCAGCACTTGAAACAATGACATCTGACTGCGCTCTGTTGCTGTGGACCTATCTCAGCTAATTTGAACATCGAAGCTTTGAGTTGCAGACACAGAGGCAGACCCCGTTTGGTAACTAACCTGCGAACGTGGTGAGACGTTGGTAAAGTACAAAGAACGAATAGTGTAGGTGTAAACTTTTTTAAATATCGCACAATTTACGCTTGTACTACAAAAATAAAGGTTTGAACAGGAGTCGAACAGCCGTCTCATACACGTTTGTCACACATAGCTCGTACGCTAACCTCTTGACCGCCATGAACTCTCACAGCCGGCACCTAAGCACAGATAAATCAGTCACATAATAGACATTTAAAACTTCTCTTGCGATTTTCTCGAAATTGCCACTTTAGTGCACCTTATTACTTGCACATGATGTTGTTTTAATGGCCTACTGAAGGTGAATAAAGACTGAAGTAAATCCGTGATCGAAATGTTGTGGCACCCTTTTGTTAGTAGGCGATGTTTCACAGATTCGCTGTGATCAGCAGGCTTCTAAGTACGTGTTGGGGTGTAAAGCTATTGTGGTCAGTGTTCCGACACGTACAAAGAGGCGGGAGCTGAACGAACTGGACAGACTGGGGTACAGAAATACAGCTGAGATAACCGAGTTGTCCTCTAGGTAGGTGAACAGCGAATTAATACTCAGTATGTGTTGCGCAGCCTTCGTGATCGCGGGTGGTGCGAGTATCGTCTGCGGAAATTTGAGAATATTCAATATGGGCGTGTGTTTGCGAAGGACAATTCCCCCCCTCCCCCCCCCCCCCCCCACGAAAATTGACCAGTTGGCTGCTTGTACTGCCATTCTACACGTTTCCCATCTTTATTTGGTTGAGAGAACATCGATTGTGACGTGTGGGTCAAATGGCTCTGAGCACTATGGGACTTAATTTCTATGGTCATCAGTCCCCTAGAACTTAGAACTACTTAAACCTAACTAATCTAAGGACAACACACAACACCCAGCCATCGCGAGGCAGAGAAAATCCCTGACCCCGCCGGGAATCGAACCCGGGAACCCGGGCGCGGGAAGCGAGAAAGCTACCGCACGACCACGAGATGCGGACTGTGACGTGTGTCTTGTGTGCATCTAGATAGTGAAACTCAGGTGGAAGAGAAATATACTGGTTCTATGGACATGAGAGACACTTCTGTTGCCTTTGTAAACTACAGGAATGATTTGGAATCGGTTATATCATTGTCATCGATATTCGTTAAAAAATACGAGTGGATCTACCAGTTTCCTCTATTTTCGAGTTTTCACTTAAAGATCTGCACAGACGAGATAATTTTCTAGTTACTCAGTGGTTTGCAGTACATCCTACATAATGACCTCGCTAAAGTTTTGGATTTCTAGAGATATAATTTCCACTCTTCATTCTTGGGGTTATACTGTGCTGGCGATCAGCAGCATGTTGCTATGCACTTGATATCGAGAACTATCATGTAAGTAGAATGATATTCTGTCAAATCGTGGGAAAATACTTATGTTCTTTTATTCCAGAGTCTATAGCTGGTAGTAGAAAGCATGGCAGCAGCCAAGCTATCAGGTTGGGGCTGGAAACAGTAATGCCTTAGTGCCGGGGGAATCAGCCCAGCCTTTGTACAGTGTTTCAGAGAGTGGCTCAAGTCCACTGAGGGCGCTCTGGTCTCGCATCAGGCCAGCGTGTGCAGTGGGCAGTTGACTTATCACCGGTGTGGATGACTGACCGATCTCAAAGGAAATATCTAGTGGTGCTTATGTTTTTCGCTGTCTCTCTATCTTTGCAGGTATATGTAAGTAGTAAGATAATGGGGCTACTATGACAATTGTGATATCTAAATAATTAAACTAATCAATTAATCACTGAAATCCCCGCCACCCTGAATGATGTCATGGGTTTCCTCAGCCAGCATCTGGGTCCCTCCCAGCCCCTCCCCCCCCCCCCCCCCCCCACTTACCACCACCAGCGAATTGGCGGGAAATGAAAAATGGCGCTGTCCTTTCTGGGAAGAAAACCCTGCTCCTCTTGGACAAAAAGCCCAAGTGCACTCCCCAACACATGGAAATTGTCCAGATGACGGAGAGGAATGTTAGGTTAGTGTACTTTATTTTGGTTTATTAATTACATAATTAATCATAAATATCCGTTATAATTACACTCCCGGAAATGGAAAAAAGAACACATTGACACCGGTGTGTCAGACCCACCATACTAGCTCCGGACACTGCGAGAGGGCCGTACAAGCAATGATCACACGCACGGCACAGCGGACACACCAGGAACCGCGGTGTTGGCCGTCGAATGGCACTAGCTGCGCAGCATTTGTGCACCGCCGCCGTCAGTGTCAGCCAGTTTGCCGTGGCATACGGAGCTCCATCGCAGTCTTTAACACTGGTAGCATGCCGCGACAGCGTGGACGTGAACCGTATGTGCAGTTGACGGCCTTTGAGCGAGGGCGTATAGTGGGCATGCGGGAGGCCGGGTGGACGTACCGCCGAATTGCTCAACACGTGGGGCGTGAGGTCTCCACAGTACATCGATGTTGTCACCAGTGGTCGGCGGAAGGTGCACGTGCCCGTCGACCTGGGACCGGACCGCAGCGACGCACGGATGCACGCCAAGACCGTAGGATCCTACGCAGTGCCGTAGGGGACCGCACCGCCACTTCCCAGCAAATTAGGGACACTGTTGCTCCTGGGGTATCGGCGAGGACCATTCGCAACCGTCTCCATGAAGCTGGGCTACGGTCCCGCACCCCGTTAGGCCGTCTTCCGCACACGCCCCAACATCGTGCAGCCCGCCTCCAGTGGTGTCGCGACAGGCGTGAATGGAGGCACGAATGGAGACGTGTCGTCTTCAGCGATGAGAGTCGCTTCTGCCTTGGTGCCAATGATGGTCGTATGCGTGTTTGGCGCCGTGCAGGTGAGTGCCACAATCAGGACTGCATACGACCGAGGCACACAGGGACAACACCCGGCATCATGGTGTGGGGAGCGATCTCCTACACTGGCCGTACACCTCTGGTGATCGTCGAGGGGACACTGAATAGTGCACGGTACATCCAAACCGTCATCGAACCCATCGTTCTACCATTCCTAGACCGGCAAGGGAACTTGCTGTTCCAACAGGACAATGCACGTCCGCATGTATCCCGTGCCACCCAACGTGCTCTAGAAAGTGTAAGCCAACTACCCTGGCCAGCAAGATCTCCGGATCTGTCCCCCATTGAGCATGTTTGGGACTGGATGAAGCGTCGTCTCACGCGGTCTGCACGTCCAGCACGAACGCTGGTCCAACTGAGGCGCCAGGTGGAAATGGCATGGCAAGCCGTTCCACAGGACTACATCCAGCATCTCTACGATCGTCTCCATGGGAGAATAGCAGCCTGCATTGCTGCGAAAGGTGGATATACACTGTACTAGTGCCGACATTGTGCATGCTCTGTTGCCTGTGTCTATGTGCCTGTGGTTCTGTCAGTGTGATCATGTGATATATCTGACCACAGGAATGTGTCAATAAAGTTTCCCCTTCGTGGGACAATGAATTCACGGTGTTCTTATTTCAATTTCCAGGAGTGTACATAACTATATGTATAGCCCTACATAAGGACTGCCTAAAATTGCAATACAAAAATTGACAATGCCATACAAATGGTGTTATTCTACTCGGAACAAGTTTCACAATACGACTTGAAAGTAGTGGCAGACATACTCAGACTCCACACTTCACCTACAAGCTGACAGAAAAAAGCCTTGGGTGTAACGTACTATCTTTTTTTTTGGGGGGGGGGGGGGGAAATATTTTCAACTGACGAGATACTGCTGTTGGACAGAGGGGAGTTTAATAGGTGTATTACCAGTAAGCATACAGCTGGTGACTGTATCTATCGCTGTTTATATCAGCGTTTGCTACAGATGCCTGCTCGACAATCACTCGGCAGCCCAAATAATACTCACTATGGAAACTGATGGAAAATGCATCACTTTTCTAATTACACATCTAAATTGTCGTGAAAAAACAAGCACTCGTAATGAATGGGACATAATGCAACACAGGTACTGGGGAAAATCCTCATCCCGAAAGACTGCAGAGACGCCGGTAGTTGAACATGCACTCTCCTCGATGAATGGTCACAAGCTTCCCGAATTAGAGGCCCTCTTACCTCTCCTCATCCCTCACCCTCCTTCCACCTTAAGTTGCGACACAGACCTTTTCAAATGATCATTGGTTATCACGCACTGCGTATTTATCTGTGGCATACTGCCTTCCTGCCGGGAGATGAACGGCACCTGGCCGATCCTAAGGCGATGGTTCAGCATCGGCCATTCGCCAACACAAAAGTATGTAAAGTCAACTAAACATTGTGAGATAAGTTAGGGCCGCCCCGTTCCACATGCCGCGCCCTAGTAGAAACACAGGTACCTGGAGCGACGACACAAGCGCGCGCGCACACACACACACACACACACACACACACACACACACACACACACATGCAATGGACCATTACCACACTGTCCCTCAAGTGCCTGCTGTTCTAAATGTGAAAACACTGCACAGTAACAATTTTACTTAACGTCAACGCACCTCCTATAATCGAGCATCTTTTAAAATTGAAAACATCCATTGAAGTACACCACTGCCGATTACAGATCACCAAAATTCAGAAGTCGGGCTATGCACCCCCTATACATGTCCAGTCTGCGTAAAATTGGGGGAAAAACTTCCACTGTGAAAACTACCGATCACCACAGAATGTTCACGCTATATTGAAACCATCATTGGAACTAAGGAAAAGCGTGAATTTAAACTCCAAAGAAAAAACATATATGTTAAACAATTTCTTTCAGCTTGATGGATAAATTACACGACCCAAGAGCGTCTCTCGCATTCGAATCAGTGTCTGTAAATAAACTGTCATGCACGTGTGTATTACAAACATTTCAGATCCGAGAAATGACATTAGAGAACACAGTCTTACATGCCATTTGCTCACTTGTCACGAAAAACACAATCATTCAACGTTTGACAACAAGAAGCTATAACTGAAGAGGACGTTGCTGTTTTGTACACTATGGCATGATCCGTTTTACCAGTGCAAAGCTATATCACACCTGCATTTACGAAACAAATTGTGAGAGCCTTTCTTGTATTAGAACCTCCTATAAGGTGTTACAGCATCTCTCTCTCTTCCATTACATCGAAATGAGGTACAGTCTACGTGGTTACATTTGACATTTTTGATCTATAACTCCCCTCTACCAACACGCGTGTAAAACTTCTGTTGTACAACACACAACCAATCGCAATAGCAGCAGATTCTTTCGTTCTAGTTCTGTAAGCAATGTGATCACCACAGCCTGTGTCACGTAATCCACTCATATATCGGGTAAAAACACTGTCATTTCTAGGTTCCACAACAAGCTATAATTCAAGTGATGTCTACTTTATAATTATAGGTTATGAAGTATGAAATAACACAGGACTTGCGATATCACCTATTTTCAAACACGCAACTGTGACGACAATAATAAAAACAATCATGATTCCACGAGAATAGCCAACTTCTATTAGTTTTATAGGAAAACTCGGTGTTGTTTTGAGGGACTATCTGCATCCAAACTTTAGTCAGTTATACCACCACTTGTAATAGAATGTCTTATAAGATTTTACGTCTTTTTCCTACCAGCTTGTAGGTGAAGGGTAGAGTTTGAATGTGACTGACACTAGTATCGAGTTATATTGTGAAATTTTTTCCCAGTATGGTAACACTAGTCGTATGGCACTGCCAATTTTTGAGCTGTATTGCGATTTTAGGCAGTCCTTCTGTAGCGCTGTGGTAACAGTTGTATAATTAGGACTGATCTTTATGATTAATTACGTAATTAGGAGCGATCTCTACTTCAGAAAGCACACCAAAATAAAGAAAGCACACCAACCTAATCTTTCTCTCCTTCATCTGGGCAGTTTACATGTGTTGGGGGTGGACTTGGACTTTGTGTCCAGAAGGACATGGGTGAGAATCACAGAAACGATACTGTCATTTTTAATTTCCTGGAAAATACCTGGGTGATGGGGAGGAGCTGAGGTGGGAGGACAGCACAGCCTTGGGACAAAGAAATTCCCACCAAAATTCGAAATTCCTACCAACAGCATAGGTGGGAGGGAGAGAGGGGAGGGAGCAGGGGTAGGAATGTCCCGGGGACCCACGTGCCGGCTGAGGAAAACACATAACGTCATCTTGGGGTGGGGGTAATTAATTAATCAATTTAATTAATTTGAATATCAATTTGATATCAAAATTGCGGTAGGAGCCCTGTATCCTACTACTTATGTATGAATGTCTGATGGTCGATAGCTATATGCTGGATGAAGAAGTGATGATTTTGTGTGGTGCAAGATACGAATTGTGTTTACTGCATCGATATTGTGTACAATCGTTTGTGGTGATATAGCCCGGTTGGAGATCGGTTTCACACCAAAAAATTTAAACTTTCCTCGACAGTAGCAGACCAATGTAACTGAGGAAGTATCTTTGGCGTTGGTAGCCATATTTCATGATCTGTAGACCACCTTTGCATTGTTTAACTGTCAGTGTGATATATCAGCTGTATGTTCTTTTTTCGATCTGTACAAAATTGTTTTGCCCCTGGAAGTCTCGTAATTTATCTGTGTGCAGAAAATGGCGGTCTTTGCTCCCACACTAGCAGCAGCAGCAGTTTGGCAGGTAAATACAGTAAGAGCTAATCAGAATTCTCCATTCTGTTGTGGGATTCGAAATATGTCATAAACCTGTAAGTGTTCTGGCTTTCCTGTCTGTGCTTAGACACCAGTGTGCTTCGAGAAGTGAGGAAAATAACTTCCCTCACTCCAGCAGCAAATATAAACTAAGGAGACTCAGCATTTCAGAAAAGTGATGAAGACCACAGCAGCTATAGGACTCAGAAGCCTTTCTCTCTCTGACAGTGCCTTCAAACAAGCAGCTAAAACTCGAAAAGTGGTGAGCGCCCTGTTTAGAGTTACAGAGACATTTATTTCGACTTCCAGATATTGTCGTTTTGGTGTGTAAAATCAGATATTGCAGCTGATATCGGTTTCGGGATCTCTTTGCCACAAAAGCATGTGAAGTGTCTCGGGCAGGTATCACAAGTGTTCTGCGATCTTTTCAGAGTCTTTGTTCAAGTATGGCGGTATACACCGCAAAACTAAGGCAAGTACTGTGCAGCGATCTTTTTGGAAGTGTATTTAGGAACATGAACGATGGACCTTGCCATTTGTGGTAAGGCTTCCTTGCCTCAGCGATACAGATAGCCATACCGTAGGTGCAACCACTACGGAGGGGTATCTGTTTAGAGGACAGATAAACGTGTCGTTCCTGAGGAGGGGCAGCAGCCTTTTCAGTAGTTGCAGGGGCAACAGTCTGGATGATTGGCTGATCTGGCCTTGCAACACCAACCAAAACAACCTTGCTGTGCTGGTACTGCGAACGGCTGAAAGCAAGGGGAAACTACAACCGTAATGTTTCCTGAGGGTATGCAACTTTAATGTATGGTTAAACGATGATGACGTCCTCTTGGGTAAAATATTATGGAGGTAAGATAATCCGCCATTCAGACCTCCAGGCGGGGATTACTCATGAGGACGTCGTTATCAGGATAAAGAAAACTGGCGTTCTACGGATCGGAGCGTGGAATATCAGATCCCTCAATCGAACAGGTAGGTTAGAAAATTTAAAAAGGGAAAAGGATAGGTTAAAGTTAGATATAGTGGGAATTAATGAAGTTCGGTGGCAGGAGGAACATGACTTCTGGTCAGGTGAATAAAGGGCTACAAATACAAAGTCAAATAACGGTATGCAAGAGTAGATTTAATAATGAATAAAAAAATAGGAACACGGATAAGCTACTACAAATAGTATAGTGAACGCATTATCATAGCCAAGATAGACACGAAGCCCACGCCTACCACAGTAGTACAAGTCTATTTGCCAAGTAGCTCTGCAGACGACGAAGAGATTGAAGAAATGTATCAAGCGATAAAAGAAATTATTTGGATAATTAAGGGAGACGAAAATTTAATAGACATGGGGGTCTGGAATTAGATAGTAGCAAAAGTAATAGGTGAATGTGGGCTGGAGGTGAGGAATGAAAGAAGAAACCACCTGGTAGAATTTTGCACAGAGCATAACTTAATAATACATTTGGTTTAAGAACCATGAAAGAAGGTTGTATTCGTGGAAGAGGCCTGGAGACACTGGAAGGTTTCAGATTTATTATACACTCCTGGAAATTGAAATACACTCCTGGAAATTGAAATAAGAACACCGTGAATTCATTGTCCCAGGAAGGGGAAACTTTATTGACACATTCCTGGGGTCAGATACATCACATGATCACACTGACAGAACCACAGGCACATAGACACAGGCAACAGAGCATTCACAATGTCGGCAATAGTACAGTGTATATCCACCTTTCGCAGCAATGCAGGCTGCTATTCTCCCATGGAGACGATCGTAGAGATGCTGGATGTAGTCCTGTGGAACGGCTTGCCATGCCATTTCCACCTGGCGCCTCAGTTGGACCAGCGTTCGTGCTGGACGTGCAGACCACGTGAGACGACGCTTCATCCAGTCCCAAACATGCTCAATGGGGGACAGATCCGGAGATCTTGCTGGCCAGGGTAGTTGACTTACACTTTCTAGAGCACGTTGGGTGGCACGGGATACATGCGGACGTGCATTGTCCTGTTGGAACAGCAAGTTCCATTGCCGGTCTAGGAATGGTAGAACGATGGGTTCGATGACGGTTTGGATGTACCGTGCACTATTCAGTGTCCCCTCGACGATCACCAGAGGTGTACAGCCAGTGTAGGAGATCGCTCCCCACAACATGATGCCGGGTGTTGACCTGTGTGCCTCGATCGTATGCAGTCCTGATTGTGGCGCTCACGTGCACGGCGCCAAACACGCATACGACCATCGTTGGCACCAAGGCAGAAGCGACTCTCATCGCTGAAGACGACACGTCTCCATTCGTACCTCCATTCACGCCTGTCGCGACACCACTGGAAAAAAAATGGCTCTGAGCACTATGGGACTGAACTGCTGTGGTCATTAGTCCCCTAGAACTTAGAACTACTTAAACCTAACTAACCTAAGGACATCACAAACATCCATGCCCGAGGCAGGATTCGAACCTGCGACCGTAGCAGTCGCACGGTTCCGGACTGCGCGCCTAGAACCGCGAGACCACCGCGACACCACTGGAGGCGGGCTGCGCGATGTTGGGGCGTGAGCGGAAGACGGCCTAACGGTGTGCGGGACCGTAGCCCAGCTTCATGGAGACGGTTGCGAATGGTCCTCGCCGATACCCCAGGAGCAACAGTGTCCCTAATTTGCTGGGAAGTGGCGGTGCGGTCCCCTACGGCACTGCGTAGGATCCTACGGTCTTGGCGTGCATCCGTGCGTCGCTGCAGTCCGATCACAGGTCGACGGGCACGTGCACCTTCCGCCGACCACTGGCGACAACATCGATGTACTGTGGAGACCTCACGCCCCACGTGTTGAGCAATTCGGCGGTACGTCCACCCGGCCTCCCGCATGCCCACTATACGCATTCTCTCAAAGTCCGTCAACTGCACATACGGTTCACGTCTACGCTGTCGCGGCATGCTACCAGTGTTAAAGACTACGATGGAGCTCCGTATGCCACGGCAAACTGGCTGACACTGACGGCGGCGGTGCACAAATGCTGCGCAGCTAACGCCATTCGACGGCCAACACCGCGGTTCCTGGTGTGTCCGCTGTGCCGTGCGTGTGATCATTGCTTGTACAGCCCTCTTGCAGTGTCCGGAGCAAGTATGGTGGGTCTGACACACTGGTGTCAATGTGTTCTTTTTTCCATTTCCAGGAGTGTAAGAACACCGTGAATTCATTGTCCCAGGAAGGGGAAACTTTATTGACACATTCCTGGGGTCAGATACATCACATGATCACACTGACAGAACCACAGGCACATAGACACAGGCAACAGAGCATTCACAATGTCGGCACTAGTACAGTGTATATCCACCTTTTGCAGCAATGCAGGCTGCTATTCTCCCATGGAGACGATCGTAGAGATGCTGGATGTAGTCCTGTGGAATGGCTTGCCATGCCATTTCCACCTGGCGCCTCAGTTGGACCAGCGTTCGTGCTGGACGTGCAGACCGCGTGAGACGACGCTTCATCCAGTCCCAAACATGCTCAATGGGGGACAGATCCGGAGATCTTGCTGGCCAGGGTAGTTGACTTACACCTTCCAGAGCACGTTGGGTGGCACGGGATACATGCGGACGTGCATTGTCCTGTTGGAACAGCAAGTTCCCTTGACGGTCTAGGAATGGTAGAACGATGGGTTCGATGACGGTTTGGATGTACCGTGCACTATTCAGTGTCCCCTCGACGATCACCAGAGGTGTACAGCCAGTGTAGGAGATCGCTCCCCACACCATGATGCCGGGTGTTGACCTGTGTGCCTCGATCGTATGCAGTCCTGATTGTGGCACTCACCTGCACGGCGCCAAACACGCATACGACCATCATTGGCACCAAGGCAGAAGCAACTCTCATCGCTGAAGACGACACGTCTCCATTCGTCCCTCCATTCACGCCTGTCGCGACACCACTGGAGGCGGGCTGCACGATGTTGGGGCGTGAGCGGAAGACGGTCTAACGGTGTGCGGGACCGTAGCCCAGCTTCATGGAGACGGTTGCGAATGGTCCTCGCCGATACCCCAGGAACAACAGTGTCCCTAATTTGCTGGGAAGTGGCGGTGCGGTCCCCTACGGCACTGCGTAGGATCCTACGGTCTTGGCGTGCATCCGTGCGTCGCTGCGGTCCGGTCCCAGGTCGACGGGCACGTGCACCTTCCGCCGTCCACTGGCGACAACATCGATGTACTGTGGAGACCTCACGCCCCACGTGTTGAGCAATTCGGCGGTACGTCCACCCGGCCTCCCGCATGCCCACTATACGCCCTCGCTCAAAGTCCGTCAACTGCACATACGGTTCACGTCCACGCTATCGCGGCATGCTACCAGTGTTAAAGACTGCGATGGAGCTCCGTATGCCACGGCAAACTGGCTGACACTGACGGCGGCGGTGCACAAATGCTGCGCAGCTAGCGCCATTCGACGGCCAACACCGCGGTTCCTGGTGTGTCCGCTGTGCCGTGCGTGTGATCATTGCTTGTACAGCCCTCTCGCAGTGTCCTGAACAAGTATGGTGGGTCTGACACACCGGTGTCAATGTGTTCTTTTTTCCATTTCCAGGAGTGTATAATGGTAAGACAGAGGTTTGTAAGACACTTCCAGGGGCAGATGTGGACCCTGACAATTTATTGGTTATGAGCTGTAGATTAAAACTGAAGAAATTGTAAAAAGGTAGGAATTTAAGGACATGAGATATGGATAAACTGAAAGAACCAGTGTTTCAGAGAGAGCGTAAGGGAACCGTTGACAAGAAAAGGGTAAAGAAATACAATAGAAGAAAAATAGGAAGCTTTGAAAGATGAAATAATGAGGGCAGCAGAGGATCAAGTAGGTAAAAAGACGAGGGCTCGTAGAAATCCTTGGGTAACAGAAGAGGTATTGAACTTAATATATGAAAGGAGAAAATATAAAAACGCAGTAAATAAAGCAGGCGATTGTCTCAAAAATGTGATCGACCCAAAGCGCAAAATGGCTAAGCAGGGATGGTTATAGGACAGATGTAAAGATGTTGAACCATATATCACCAGGGGTAAGATAGATACCGATATTAAAGAGACCTTTGGAGAAAAGAGAATCACCTCAGATGGAAAACCAATCTTAAGCAAAGAAGGGAAAGCAGAAAGTTGGAAAGAGTATATCGAGTGTCTATACAAGGGCGATGTGCTTGAGTGCAATATTATGGAAATGGAAGAGGACGTAGATGAAGATGAAATGGGAGATATGATACTGCGTGAAGAATTTGACAGAGCGCTGAAAGACCTAAGTCGTTACAAGGCCCCAGGAGTAGACAACATAACATTAGAACTACTGCTAGCCTTGGAAGAGCCAGCCATGCCAAAACTCTTCATCTTGTGAGCAAGATGTACAAGACAGGCGAAATACCTTCAGACTTCAAGAAGAATATAATAATTCCAATCCCAAACAAAGTAGGTTTCGACATATGTGAAAGGTACCGAACTATCTATTTAAAAAGCCATGGTTGCAAAATACTTACACGAATTCTTTACAGACGAATGGAAAAACTGATAGATGCCGACCTCGGGGGAGATCAGTTTGGATCCCGTAGATATGTAAGAACACGCGAGGCAATACTAATCCCACGACTTATCTTAGAAGATAGGTTAAGGAAAGGCAAAGCTACATTTCTAGCATTTGTAGAGTTAGAGAAAGCGTTTGACAATGTTGATTGGAATACTCTCTTTCAAATTTTGAAGGTGGCAGATGTAAAATACACTGAGCGAAAGGCTATTTATAATTTATATAAAAAAAGAAAAAAAACAGGTGACAGTTATAAGAGTCGAGGGGCACGAAAGAGAAGCAGTGGTTGACAAGAGAGTGAGACAGGGTTGTAGCCTATCCCCGATGTTATTCAATCCGTATACTGAGCAAGTAGTAACGGAAACTAAAGAAAAATTTGGAGTAAAAATTAAAATCCATCGAGAAGAGATAAAAACTTTGAGGTATGCCAACGACATTGTAATTCTGTCAGAGATAGCAAAGGACCTGAAGGAGTAGTTGAACAGAAAGGGCAGTGTATTGAAAGGAGGATATAAGATGAACATCAACAAAAGCAAAACGAGGGTAATGGAATATAGTCGATTAGGAAGTTAGACACTTAAAGTAGTAAATGCGTTTTGCTATTTGGGGAGCAAAATAACTGATTATGGTCGAAGAAGAGAGAACATAAAATGTAGACTGGCAATGGCAAGGAAAGCGTTTCTGAAGAAGAGAAACTTGTTAAAGTCGAGTATAGATTTAAGTGACAGGAAGTCTTTTCTGAAAGTATTTGCATGGCGTGTAGCCATGTATGGAAGTGAAACATGGATGATAAACACTGTAGACAAGAAGAGAACTAAAGCTTTCAAAATGTGGTGCTACAGAAAATGCTGAAGATTAGATGGGTAGATCATGTAACTAATGAGGAGGTACTGAACAGAATTGGGGAGAAGAGGAAATTATGGTACAACTTGAGTAGAAGAAGGGGTCGATTGGTAGGACACGTTCTGAGGCATCAAGGGATCACCAGTTTAATATTCAAGGGAAGTGTGGAGGGTAAAAACCGTAAAGGGAGACCAAGAGATGAATACACTAAGCCGATCCAGAAGGATGTAGGTTACAGTAGTTATTTGGAGACGAAGAAGCTTCCACAGGATAGAGTAGCATGGAGAGCTGCATCAAATCAGTCTCTGGTCTGAAGACCACAACAAACAACATATAGAGACATATTCAATTGGATTTAATAACTCCTGAAGCAGCTCATGCTCTAAGACATGGAAAGGATGTGGTATTTCTCACAAAGGTGCGTGAAGTACCTTGGGGATTGTTTCACAAGTGTGCCGCAATCTTCTTTTTTTGAGTCCATGTTCAAGTGTTGTGGTGGTATTCTTCACAATAAATATGGACTTACATCAGAAATTGTTTAAATATTCTCGCATCATCTGCAAAGCTCTCGCTCTCTGAGCGCAGTGATATATTTAGTTCCTTTGACATCTTCAAGATATGTATGTGACAATATTCTGGACTTTCCGTAAACACCAGATGTAACAATTCTTGAAGCAGTTCATGTTCAATGACAAAGAGTATCGATTCCAATGTGAAAGGAAGTGCTTCGCATAGCCACCGCAGCAACTACCGTGTACCAGCGCTGTGAGCCTGGTGCATGTCCTCTTCCACTGAGCACGGAGACTTTGCAGCAAAGAGCGCACACACCAGAGTGGGTGAACATTTTTCCCCTTGCCCTGCGGAAGACTGACTGGTCTTTTACCGAGTGATCTATAGTCACAGCACACGCATTTATCAGCATGAGTTGCGAAGTGTTTCGTAGCCCCATCCTGCTGCATCTTCATTATTTGATGAAGCGTATTCATCTTCTTCATACATCCACTAAATCTCATTACTTTCCAAGCATCGTGCAGGTGGCCATGGACACAGTCCTCAGCTGCATAATTATAGCTAATATACACATTAAACTCCTCCTTCTACAGCACAGACATTTCACCCATTGAACATATAGTACACAGTTAACAATTACGTCAATCCTCCCAGTCCAACAGCTATATACAGACTAAACGAATTTCCTGTCTTTTTTTCCCAGGGCCGCTATCTTGGATTACATTACAGGAGTGGTGGGGGCAGGGCCGACAGCGCCCTCTGGTAGTGGTGTTGTGAACTAGGCCTGTTGGACTCTGGACCTTTAGGTGAACACGCTGGCTGGAGCTACTGTCTATGACAACTCAAATTGTTTTAAAAAAACCATATACCACAATGCATACAAAATAAAGTCTTACATCCATCATATCCAGCACCCCAGCAATGACTGAGTCCTTTTCCTGCCATTTTCTAGATGGAGGAGGTGAGAGGAGGGGAGGGGAGGGGTGTGGAGTTAGTTTAGTAGTGGTAACCCAATTGACCTATTTTCCCCGGCCAAATCTGAACTTCTTATCATGACATCAGTGTGATGTTATCACATCTATGGTCGCCATCTTGGATCCGCTATCTTGAATACATTTGACGACAATGCAGAGTGCTACCATAACAGCTTTGTTCCACTACTCACGTTCCTTTTTAAATAGCAAAGTCCTTTGTTTTGGTGACACTTTTAGCTTTTCATTAACTGTAATCAGATGGTGGAGAGTCAAGAAAATGATAAAATGATGAGTGATGAAAATTTTGCAAGTAACTGGAAATATGGCGAGCACTTATTGTTTAGTAAACTCAGTTTGGTGACCATCGTATTTTTTCTAATTTTATACTGCAGAAATACACCTTACAATATGTTCTACAAATAATTCAGAGTCATGTAGTTAAGTACAGATTTAGGGAAGTTGTAACACATAAAAAACCCATGGCAAAACTTTAATGTATATTAAACAGAAAATCTTTTACATTGAATGTAAGAAAAAAATATAAAATCATATATTGTTTAAACTATTAATGAAATATAGAAACAATAAAGGAAGGGTAAAATCTTAAAAGTAGACTAACTAAAGTGAAAATAAAGCAAAATTTCTAATTAAAGTATTTCATTAACTAGCGTAGTAATACGATTCTTTTCAGAATAAGTATCGAGCAAAATGTTAATTACTGGAATCCTAAGGAAATGCAATCCCACAACAAAGGAAGTAGGTTACAGTACGCTTGTTCGCCCACTACTAGAATACTGCTCAGCAGTGTGGGATCCGCACCAGATAGGGTTGATAGAAGAGATAGAGAAGATCCAACGGAGAGCAGCGCGCTTCGTTACAGGATCATTTAGTAATCGCGAAAGCGTTACGGAGATGATAGATAAACTCCAGTGGAAGACTCTGCAGGAGAGACGCTCAGTAGCTCGGTACGGGCTTTTGTTAAAGTTTCGAGAACATACCTTCACCGAAGAGTCAAGCAGTATATTGCTCCCTCCTACGTATATCTCACGAAGAGACCATGAGGATAAAATCAGAGAGATTAGAGCCCACACAGAAGCATACCGACAATCCTTCTTTCCACGTACAATACGAGTCTGGAATAGAAGGGAGAACCGATAGAGGTACTCAGGGTACCCTCCGCCACACACCGTCAGGTGGCTTGCGGAGTATGGATGTAGATGTAGATCATATGTTTGCAATAACATCGCATTCCCACATTTACACAGCAAATGAACACAACATCAGTACTTCACATTTTGTAATTCTTCAGGATTTCCAGGTGAGGCATTGTCATATTGGACAATTGGGTTTCTTCCGCTCATCTGCGTCTTTCTTGCACGATATTTCAACTGCGTGACTTGCCGTCTTCTTCAGGTGCTGTCAGAAGGAACTCCCTTCAGCCAATGGAAAAGCAGACAGTGGCGGAAAACTATGGGAGTCAAGTGGAGACTGCGAGCCACGCAGTTGAAATATCGTACAAAAAAGACGACCATAGCTGGCAGAAACCCGATTTTTCAACATGACTTCACATTTTGTCATAGTTGTGTATTTATTTAATGAACAGTTTTCTATTTTCCCCTTAACTTCATTTAAATGTTGGTTGCAAATGGTATTAAAACGATGTGCAGATTTAAAAGTCGTCAATCACATGTGTTATCGAACAACACAGCTGAAAAGAGAACCAAAAGGCCCTGCTGTCAAGAAGACATACATAATAGTTGAAATAACATTTGTTGCCATTAATGTGAGCGCTTTTGCACAAGAATGCTAGCTTATTTATTTATAGATAAACCTATATTTATATTTATTGTGCATGTTCTTTATTTAAATCTTACTGTAATATATTAGTTTAATGTGGGAAAGTGGCCATGTGCAATCATATCATGTCTGTAGCATGTAAGAAATATGTATTTTTGGTGGGGACTCCCTTCAGCCAGTGGAAAAGCAGATAGTGGCGGGAAACTATGGGAGTCAAGTGCAGACTGGAACCATCCGAGTGAAGAGCTCAAGGGAGCAATTCTGGATTTTATGTCGACTTATTGAAAAAGTCAGCCCGCCTGCAGTAACTTCCGTCATTCGATCGAGGAGCTGATTGAATCTGGGAGGAGAACGGCAGCTAAAATACTCCAACTTTTAAAATGACTTAATATTTCAAGATTTCTGAATGTGCTCCAGAGTAGGATTCTAACTCCATCCACTTGATTTATGGAACTGAGAATAGACAGAGTATGACCTTCTATTATTTGTATCGTGTGTGTTAATCTGTTAATCGTCATGTTGAGCACAGAACTGTTTTGAGCTGGTTAATACACTCCTGGAAATGGAAGAAAGAACACATTGACACCGGTGTGTCAGACCCACCATACTAGCTCCGCACACTGCGAGAGGGCCGTACAAGCAATGATCACACGCACGGCACAGCGGACACACCAGGAAAAGCGGTGTTGGCCGTCGAATGGCGCTAGCTGCGCAGCATTTGTGCACCGCCGCCGTCAGTGTCAGCCAGTTTGCCGTGGCATACGGAGCTCCATCGCAGTCTTTAACACTGGTAGCATGCCGCGACAGCGTGGACGTGAACCGTATGTGCAGTTGACGGACTTTGAGCGAGGGCGTATAGTGGGCATGCGGGAGGCCGGGTGGACGTACCGCCGAATTGCTCAACACGTGGGGCGTGAGGTCTCCACAGTACATCGATGTTGTCGCCAGTGGTTGGCGGAAGGTGCACGTGCCCGTCGACCTGGGACCGGACCGCAGCGACGCACGGATGCACGCCAAGACCGTAGGATCCTACGCAGTGCCGTAGGGGACCGCACCGCCACTTCCCAGCAAATTAGGGACACTGTTGCTCCTGGGGTATCGGCGAGGACCATTCGCAACCGTCTCCATGAAGCTGGGCTACGGTCCCGCACACCGTTAGGCCGTCTTCCGCTCACGCCCCAACATCCTGCAGCCCGCCTCCAGTGGTGTCGCGACAGGCGTGAATGGAGGGACGAATGGAGACGTGTCGTCTTCAGCGATGAGAGTCGCTTCTGCCTTGGTGCCAATGATGGTCGTATGCGTGTTTGGCGCCGTGCAGGTGAGTGCCACAATCAGGACTGCATACGACCCAGGCACACAGGGCCTACACCCGGCATCATGGTGTGGGGAGCGATCTCCTACACTGGCTGTACACCTCTGGTGATCGTCGAGGGGACACTGAATAGTGCACGGTACATCCAAACCGTCATCGAACCCATCGTTCTACCATTCCTAGACCGGCAAGGGAACTTGCTGTTCCAACAGGACAATGCACGTCCGCATGTATCCCGTGCCACCCAACGTGCTCTAGAAGGTGTAAGTCAACTACCCTGGCCAGCAAGATCTCCGGATCTGTTCCCCATTGAGCATGTTTGGGACTGGATGAAGCGTCGTCTCACGCGGTCTGCACGTCCAGCACGTACGCTGGTCCAACTGAGGCGCCAGCTGGAAATGGCATGGCAAGCCGTTCCACAGGACTACATCCAGCATCTCTACGATCGTCTCCATGGGAGAATAGCAGCCTGCATTGCTGCGAAAGGTGGATATACACTGTACTAGTGCCGACATTGTGCATGCTCTGTTGCCTGTGTCTATGTGCCTGTGGTTCTGTCAGTGTGATCATGTGATGTATCTGACCCCAGGAATGTGTCAATAAAGTTTCCCCTTCTTGGGACAATGAATTCACGGTGTTCTTATTTCAATTTCCAGCAGTGTATTTCGTGTATTGTGATTGCGAAATGGACTTATTTTTCGCATGTCTTTGATGGCTATTTAGTCAGGGGAATTTGCTACCATTCTTGTAACTTTCTTAAAGTATCATTACTGTATTTTTAAGGGTATTTTCTGTCTGTATTTTATCTGAATATCATAGGACCACTTCCTGTTTATTTGAGATGTCCTTTCTTGGACGTTAGACTAGAACCCTCCTTATTAAACTACTCATTTATCTCTTATTTTATATTTCTGCGTATTTTATTAATTCGCAATTCATGCCAATGCACAGACTATTTGACTACAGAGGTTGTTATTTGCAGCAAATTAACTGTGGGCCATGAAAGCAGATGTGCTTGGCTTGACCCCAAGACTACATCGAGCTTTTCTTTTTAAACGTAGCCATGCATAGCCCAAGTACCTACAGCAAAAATAAACAAAGGTAAAGACGCAAATGATTTGTTCGTACAGACTGCTGTTTGGAAGAGCAAATGTCGGCCGCTGTGGCCGAGCGGTTCTAGGCGCTTCAGTCCGGAACCGCGCTGCTGCTACGGTTGCAGGCTCGAATCCTGCATTGGGCATGGACGTGTGTGATGTCCTTAGGTTAGTTAGGTTAATAGTTCTAAGTGATGACCTCAGATGTAAGTCCTATAGTGCTTAGAGCCATTTAAACCATTTGAAGAGCAACTACACTACAGTAACCGTTACATAACGTCGCAGTTGCGGGCTCGTCTGGGATATGAGTCTAATCTATTTAGAATTGCAATTATAATTCTGACGCGTTACTGTGTTCTGTGATCCACGTCCCAAATCTATTGCACGATAGGCTGTTTGTGTGGAGACTCTGTGCATAAGATTTTGCAACAGCTGTTTGTGTGAGAATGGGTAGCAAAAGCTAGGTGTGGAGAAGTTCGCAACGGAACTTCAAGAAAGAAGAGGAAGGCTATGGAGAGGCGTGCTGAGTTCGAGTCCACAGTGGCCAACAGCAGCGGTGACCTCGACGACGGAATAGATACAGTGGCGCCCACGGCGATGCGGGTCATCGGCGGCGACTTTTAGTTCATCAGCATCGACACTTCGGGCAGCAGCAGTACAGCAGAAGTAGTTAGCATGGCTGATAAGTTAAGTACTTGCGCCGACAGAGTTAAACTGAGTGAAGCTGCGGCGTCATCGTCAGTGACGGAGCTTCCAACGATTAAGCAGTCACCCAGCCTGTGTGGTTCACATAATGTTCTAAAAATATTCAAATGTATGTGAAGTCTTATGAGACTTAACTGCTAAGGTCGTCAGTCACTAAGCTTACACACTACTTAACCTAAATTATCCTAAGGACAAACACACACACCCATGCCCGAGGGAGGACTCGAACCTCCACCGGAACCAGCCACGCAGTCCATGGCTGCAGCACCCGAGACCGCGCGGCTAATCCCGCGCGGCTCAGAAAATGTTAGTGGGCCAGTCAGTCAAAAATCTGAACATGGTGATGTTGATAGGGACGACATTAGTGGGGCAGATAGTCTGAAATCAGAGAAAGGAGATGTGGTTGCAAGGGAAATTCTCACAAACTTGAGCTCTAAAATGGGGGTATTGGGTACAGGGATAGTTTTAATAAAAACAGAGATAGGTTCAGTAGAGACAAGTGTAGCAGAAAGTGTAGAAGTTTAGGTGAAGAAAATTAGATCCTCTGCAGAAGGGATGATAGATTCAAAAATAGAAGCTATAAGGGCAGGTGCAGGCACAATTTCTGACGAGGTAGACCTGTTTAACACCAGAGTCGACATAGGGGGAAAAGACAAGGGACAAGTTGGAAAAGATATACATTACGGGCTGGATGACGATGTTAAGAATGTGTGATAAGACAAAATGCACTTCAGGAAGTGACCACTAAGTCTGTTAACAATTTCTCTGTTAGAGTAGTAGAGTGCGCAAAAGAGGTGGTGAAAAATAAACAGCACTTGGAAGCAGAGATTCATAACGAAGTTTTGCAGTGGTGACAGCCGATTACAGGTGTATGGGCAGAATTACATGCTTTAGCAGCGAGTCAGGCTACTGCTATGATGGGTGTTCTATATGGGTAATTCAGGAACGACAAAATGTTTCGGCGATGATGGGAAATATCACCCAGTCGATTTTACTGCTGCGTGTAGAGACGGATTTGTGAGAGGAATGTCGGAGGAGGAAAAAATTAAATACGTGAAAAGACACCTTAGATGCAATGCTCAATCATTTGCAAATTTATTGAGTGCTTCATTTACTACCTATGAAGTGTCTGAGAGTTACTTCGCGAACAAATTCTGGAGTGAAGCCATACAAACGAGACTTCAGAATGAGCTCCTGATCGTACCAATTTCAAACACAGAAGTGGGCCAATGCTGGATTTTCGTGTGCCTGAACTGACGAAGTTGGCTCATACAAATGGCCTGCTGGAAGTGTTGACGGAGATTACGACCCTCAAGAGACGACTACCTGATTTTTTACAATGGGTTCTTGTCCACAATATGACAAATTCCATTGACGAGCTTTCGGATATTATTGAGAAACTTGATGAGGCGTTGAAATTCAAGCCACATAATGGGAAAAGCAGACAGAGAAATGTTTACCATAACGACAATGACAATAATAACGAGAATAACTATCACAGCAGTGGTAACAATAATTTGCAAAGGGGAGATGGAAACGCAAACTTTCGTTACAAAAATCAAAATCGGAAACGAAGATTTAAGGGGCAGAAGCCACAATACAAGATCGGGAAATTAGAGATCACTGCATCTCAGGTCTGGAGGTGGCGAAATAAACAGGCATTGAAAAGGACACGTTATTTTGAAAATTCTGTGGATGTCTAAAATTCGGCAATGACGTAAGAATAAAATGGTGAATAATTTTAAGAGGTGCCAGCATAAAGAGTTCGCACGAAAGATGGTAAAATGTGTTGAGGAATTCGATGATGAGGATATTGAGCTGAACAATACATTTTGTGAAAGGGAAGTGGATGACAGAATGAATGTGTTTGGTGAAAAATTCTGTTATCAGAAGAGAGGCTGAGATGGACTTGAATTTGGTGGAGGTGGAATGTACGACGAATTTTGGTGAGACACCAGTCAGTGGCAACAATTATAGTAATGTAGGTGAAAGTGATGTAGATGTTGTATCGACGAAAATATGTTAAAGTATTTTGAAGGTAACGTAGTAGTGGGCTCGTCGGCTGGTGATGAATTTTATTATGTGTCGGCGAATGTGGATAATTTATTGTTAAAAGGGATTAAGGTGATGTTTTAGGCGCTGATGTCACGAAGGTTGAAGCTACTGTTTTCCTCGGAGGAACGAGTGTTATTCCTGTTGATGAAAGTAAACCGATTGCTCTTAATGAAAAGATGAATTTTGAGTGGATGTTGAAAGATGAATGTGAAAGTGTGTTAGACGGTTCGTTGAAGTATAAGGTAGCGGAGGCGTCTGATAAGAGAGAAAATGTGGAGGAGAAAGGGGTGGATCCGAGTTCTGATGTTGAGCGATGCAACAGCGGCAATTTATATGGTTTATCGGCGAAGATTGACGGAGTTACTGGTGGTGATTTCTATAATCTATCGATGGATGTAATAGATGTTTTAAATAATGAATCTTATTAGTTATCGGTGGATGTTAATGGAGTTAATTGTGATAAAGTTTGTACTGATTCGACAGAAATAAGTGAGGATTTGTTTAAGGGAGACGAAGTTTTGATTATGGGAATGTTGCAGCTACTGACATCCTTAATTCTGAAGAAGAGAACAGTACATTTGATGCTTACGAGGATGATGTAACGACGGGTTTTGAAGGTGATTTAAGTCCGACAGATGCGTTGAAGGTAGATCATGAGAATGTAGGAATGGATAATGAGACTGAACGTTGTTCTGAAGTTACAGTGTGTACGATAAATATGGAGGAAAAAGGGAGAGGCGTTCAGAATGATCATTTGAGGAGGCAATGTTTAGAGAACGGTGAAATTAAAAATGTACGGCATGTAAGTGAAATAAACGATGTTGATGAAGATAGAAAGTGTTATTTTCTCGAATATATCGATGGTATTCCAGCTGTGGTCACTTATTTTGTCTGTAAACGTAAGAATTCGTTGGTGAAAGAGGGCGAGAATTTGAGCAGGTAAAAAGCGGCAAAAGTGAGATTCAGATCACACTGTCGAGAAAAATGTAAGAAGCAACGATTGCAGAGTGAATGAATATCGTGTCTTGTATTTATGTAAGTCTGAATAAAAGTGTAATTTCATATGAAGTACACAACAATTTTGAAGGGTTATATTACTTATGTAAAGGGTAAAAATGGTGAATTTAAGGTGTATGGAGGCATAGCTTAGTGCAATAGAAGTGCCAGCATTCGTAGCGCGACTCTTGGTGCGCGGATATCAGCAAGACATAATTAATTTCATTATTTGCGTAAGAGAAGATTATAAATTGTTCTGCAAGTAAGATTTTGGGGGAAAATTAAAGGGGTTATTTAAAGTGTTACATGTAGTATTTTGGATAGGTTTCTCGTATAACATGTATAGTTTATTTGTAATTATTGCTCACACAAAATTTGGTTCGTGGAAGACATCAGACCTCATTGGGAGTAAAACATAGTGTTATGTGCAAAGTATGACCTACGTTTTTGGGGGGTCTATTACGTGGGTTAATTCTATGATGAACGTTATTTTGGAAGGTTTTTTGAATATATTTGTGTATGTAAAATCCTGGGTATAAATGGTATTTCAATGCAAATAGAGTGAACATTTGCTGAATGTGCGATCCAGCTATCTGCTAAGTTGAAAGGAAAGTTAAGTGGGCGATTTCTGCTCAGGGTAGCATTAGTTTTAATGTTTCTTATTAGTTGTGGTAAAATTGTAGAAAAATAGTAAAATGTTAGTTGAACAAATTTCATAGCACGAAAGACGTATTTTCTAATGGGAACATGGACAGAGTGTTTGAAATGTCTAGCTGAATCCAGTTTTACCTGTGCTACAAGACAATTTTTTCCTACTATCCTGTTTGAGAAAGTATCGATTCCACTAGGGGGGGGGGGGGGGGGGGGTGGCGTTCAGAACCTGAGCTATTGGAATTTGGGAAGTCACATGATTATTGGTAACTAAACTACAGTCGTATTGCTACAGCTATCGTCCTTCAGCACTGACGGTGACCGCGAATTGACGCACCGTTCGGCGCAGTACCTGGCCAAGGGTCTTGAATTTTTGTAAATGCAGCTGGACTACGAACAATCTTAAACTACGATGCCAGAACACCGATTGCATGCTGTGTGAAATGCAACGCTGTGGTCAAAGCCAAAAAAGTGCTACCAGATGAGCACAAAAACACTAAAAACTTTTGACAAGTACGAGCTGATTCGAGAGTTTATTTCAATGTATGAGTTTATTTTAGCATTTAATTAATATGCTGTAATTTTATAAGATGTGTTACATTCAGTAAATGTGTGCTGAGGTTATGACATGCTCTAGGAGACACATGCTGTTTCAGACACCACCAAAAAAACACTAACAGTGTTGTTCTGATACGCATTTTGTTAATTATATTATGTATGCATTTATTATGTTGTGTAAGAATGTAAAATTTGGTGCGACTTAATGAGCAAATTAGCGAACTAATATGTCACATTGAGTGGAGGTGTGTATTTGACTACTATGTGAGCGACTTATTCGTCCGTGTAGGGTTGATACTGATGACAGCTGAATTTGCTAGCTTGACTGTGTGCGAGTCGGTGGGACGAGGACGCCACGCGGCCGCCTCAGGCGAGCTCAAGCGTGGACAATGAACGCGTTGCCAGAAACAGGTAAATTAGAGAGGTGGGAATTTGGGTAGCTGATGCTCGGATTGTCTTTGAGCAGAATAAGCTCCAGGAAATGTCAGTGTCAGATACTCTTAAACACGGCTAAGTCACAACTCTTTGAGATTCGACAACAATCCACGTCAAATATTAATGCAAAGCTGAATACATCTGCAATCTCAGAAAAATGAGGTGCATACAGTGACACAATAGTACCTCAAATTCTTTAAAACCACAGTGATACAGAACACAGGCTCTGGCATGCTGCACAGCATACAGACCTGCAAACTACTCCTAAATAACTCGTGTAAAATGCTGTACACATGCACTCCTAAACGTAAACTGTCAAAATAACGCGTTGCACAGGCCTGCAAACCACGCGTAAATAATGCAATACATTTATGTCCAGAAAGCCAAACAACTCGTAAATTGTCAAAATAATAATCCATCTAAAAGACTTTGCAAACATGCTTGTTAATCGTCAACTGTCGAAATCATGCACCAGTCTTTATTTAAACAATTAGAGGCAGCACCACCATCCAATGTATTCGTCACGAGGTCCGCACTCCAACTGACCTAGTACACAGTACCACCACAAGAGGACGCTGTCGTCCTTTCTGTGACGTAATCCAAGATGGCTGTCATGACGTCAGCTGATGACGCAAGTACTTTTATTCAAGATGGCGGCAAACAGTATGTTCACGACGAGGTCTGGACCTAGTATACAGTACCACCACCAGAGAGTACTACTGTCCATTTCGTGACGTAATACTTAATCCAAGATGGCAGGGGGCGGGGAAATGGCGGAAAAACGACTCTGCCTGTGCTGGAGGTAAGTTTTTATTTTCGATGCAGTGTCTCCGCCACGAGATCTAGACTCCAACTGACCTACTCCACAATACTGCCACCAGAAGGTGCTGTCATTCCTCCTGTGACATAATCCAAGATGATGGTATGGAGGGGGGAAATGGAGCGAAAATGACTCATCCTGCTCTGGGCTGCTGGACAGAGTAAAGAAGGGGTGTACTTTATATATTTTGGAACAATTTCCTTAGGTATGGAGTATATTTATCACACTGATACAATACAAATGTTTGGGATCACGCCACACACCCCACAGATCTGTAAACTACTCCTAAATAGCGCTCTGCAGACACGCAAACAACTGCTAATTTACCAAAATAATTTCAGTAGAGATATGCAGACTCCTCCTAAATAATGCAGTCCACTGAAGTGGAGACACGCTCAGTACTCGTAAAATGTCAAAATAATGCGTAGTGCAGCCTACAGACCTGCTCGCAGAATAATGCAACAGACACACAAACAACATATGTAGACACCATCTGCCACCCCCTGTCCAGTAGACTGCACAGGAGGCTACCTGCAGCCCTGCAAAGTGACACAGCTGTCAGCTGTCAAACTACGCACAGATGCCCACACGCATGAGGCAGCGACATCCCTTTCATACTTGATATCTGAGAAATTCCTCTCGAAATACCTATTCACCTAGGCACCGTTGCTGACGCAACTGGGAGGGACCGCAAACGCTCCAGCAGTGTGAAATAATTTATTGCTTCTGAATGTCGAGTCTGTAGAAAGAAAGAAAAGGTGACCAGCGATTCCCTAGGACAAAGGAGTATCGTGACATATAGCCAGTGTGGGTGTAGGAATACCATTATTTTTTCGGGTGCTGTACAGATGTAAAAGATAACTGCACTGTTTGTGTAAAATGTGTATATATTGCAATTGTAAGGTTACTGTGGTTTATGTTGTGGCATGACTAGAGAGGATGACTGTGTGTCCTATCATGAGGGACGTGTAGATTTAGCACAGCGATAACCTCGACGGTATGAGAGAGGTTTTTTACAAGGAAAATTGTGTGCACTATAGATACTGAGATTCGTTCCAGAAGCACAGCCGTCAAGAGGAGACATTACCTGTACATCGATTGATGTCAGATTGTAGTAGCAATAGTAATATTTAATTGTAGTTACACTAGTAAATATGTTCCTGGCTTCCAATATTCTTGTGAGTCTCGTAGGTACTTGATGATCTGTAGACAACTTTGTGGGTTTAACTGTCAATGCAATTTAGCGACCTGTGCAAAATAATTTTATCGCTGAAAGTTCCGTCTGCAGAAAGAAAGAAAAGGTGGATGGTGCTTCAATACCGGTGGCATCTGTAATTCGGCGGGTAAATTCGATAAGAGCCAATCATTCATTCACATCCTTTGTGCTGGGATATAGGAGCCTCTACATAGCAGTGGGAACGTTTGTGTGTGTTTAATGCAGGAAGCGTAACACGTGGTGGACTGGGGTATCACGTTAGGACCGCTGCGAAGAGTGCATTCGATGTTATTCTGCACTATCTGCAGTTAAACACAGTTAGACGCATCTCACATGTCACGGTAGGAACAATGCGCCCTGTGCTACTCTGTCATCAACGGGAAAGACACATGCTGTTCGGAGGTGTTTCGTGTATGTGAGTTGTGTAAGCGCACCTTCGAGTTCTGTAACATCAATAACTCTGACTGTATACCCGAAAACAGAGGCAACTTTCAACTGCCTCTGGCAGTGGTTCGCGGCTGTGATGGTTTGCGCGCCACTGGAGAGTCTGCACTCCCACCCATTCGCGTCAGCAACGGTGCCTAAGTGAACACGTATTTCGAGAGGAATTTCTCAGGTATCAAGTATGAGAGGGATGTCGATGCCTCATGTGTGTGGGCATCTGTGCATGGTTTGACAGCTGATGACCATGTCATTTTGCAGGGCTGCAGGTAGCCTTCTGTGCGGTCTACTGGAAAGGGGGTGGCAGACATTGTCTGCATACGTTGCTTGCGTGTCTGTTGCATTATTATGCGAGCAGGTCTGTAGGCTGCACTATGCATTATTTGGACATCTTACGAGTACTGAGCATTTCTACACATCAGTGGACTACATTATTTAGGAGGAGTCTGCATATCTGTACTGAAATTACTTTGGTAAATGAGGAGTTGATTCCGTGTCTGCAAAGCGTTATTTAGGAGAGTTTACAGGTCTGTGGGCTATGTATTTTGTTTCAGTGTGATAATTATACTCCATCCCTAAACAAATTGTTCTAAAATAAATAAAGTAAACTCCTTCTGTACTCTCTCCATCAGCCCAGTGCCGGATGAGTCATTTTTGAGCCATTTTCTCCCTAAAGACCACCATCTTGGGTTATGTCACAGCAGCGATAACAGCACCCTCTGGTGGCAGTATTGTGTACTAAGTCAGTTGGAGTCTAGATCTTGTGGTTGAGACACTGCATGCCATTCCCCCCCCCCCCCCCCCCCCCCCCATTATCTTGGATTCTGTCACGAAACGGACAGCAGCGCACACTGGTGGTGTTACTGTGTACTAGGTCCAGACCTCGTGGTGAACACACTGTTTGCCGCCAACTTCGACATTGGTACTCATGTCATCAGCTGACATCATGAGTGCCATCTTGGATTACATCACAGAACAGACTACAGTGCCCTCTGGTAGTGATACTATGTACGAGGTCAGTTGGGAGTGCTGATCTCATAGTGAACACACTGGATGGTGAGGCTGCCTGTAATTGTTTAAATAAAGATTGGTGCATGATTTCGACAGTTGACGATTATCAAGCATGTTTGCAGGGTCTTTTAGATGGATTATTATTTTGACAATTTACCAGTTGTTTGGCTCTCTGGACATAAATGTATTCCATTATTTACGAGTGGTTTGCAGGTCTATAGGCTGTGCAATGCGTTATTTTGACAGTTTACATTTACCAGGCACATGTGTAGAGCATTATACATGAGTTATTTAGGAGTAGTTTGCAGGTCTGTTTGCTGTGTGGCATGTCAGAGAGTGTGTTCTGTACCACTGTGATAAATACATTCCACCCTTAAATAAATTGTTCTAAAATAAATAAAGTACACTCCTTCCTCTCTCCACCAGCCCAGTGCAGGCTAAGTCCTTTTCCCACCAATCCCTAGGATGAGGTGGCAGTCAGGTGACTTAGGTTAGTGGGGGCATCCGAAGTGACCTATCTTCCCGTGATTTTCTTAGGTTAGGTGTGATGCATTATCCTGTTGGAATTTGAAATTCTCACCATTTTTCTGAGGTAGCGGCGGGGAGGGGGGGTTAGATTAGTGGAAGTAGCCCAGTTGACCTATCCTCCCACCAAAATTCAAACTTCCCTCCAAAAGCCACCATCTTGGATGACGTCATCGCTGCCATCTTGGATAATGATATTTTGGCTTAGAATCCCCCTTGCCCCAATACTGATATGACGTATTAATAGTCTAAGAACATTTTACTCGATATGGCATAAAATCGGAAATCTAGTTTGTACAGAAGCAAAATACATTTGTTGCGGCAGTTGTTTAGCATTCATAGCAATGGAAGTTGGTCATACACCGGCGTCATTTGTATCCTAGTCAAGTGGCCATGATCGTTAACTTCACTACTTGATTTAAACATTTCCACAAATGTCTGTTTGTGTTTGGAGTTGGTTGTAGTACTAGGGCAAAGCCACTTTCAGTGCACATTGCGGGTTGTCTACATCAGGGGCAAGTATACACTTAGGGGCAAATCTATAGTTCTCCTTTGATTGACAGGTACTTAAATTTTTGTTCTGCTAAGAAGATTAAGACCCCCTGGGCATGATCCACCCTTTTAATTGACAGGTTATGACCCTGTGGGGATAAGCCACCTGTCTGACAGGTCCTTAATCTATTATTCCCCACCCCTCCTCCTTCTCCTCCCCGCATCTCCTCCACACCCATCCCTCAGGGAACTACCCTCGCCAATGTAAGCACACTTTTGGTATCAATTTGATTGACTAATTAATTAAATCGATCAGTTAATTAAATCCACCTGCTGGAAAAACTCCCCCTCCCCCTCCTGGAAACTGGAGGAGAAAAGATTCAGTTGAACAATCATTTGCAGGGAATTCGGTTGCAGTGTATGGAATATTGTTTAAACAATTTAGACAATGTGTGTAATATTGTTTACTTATTTATGACAGTGTATGCAATATGGATCTGCCCCCATTAACCATGGACTTTGCCATTGGTGGGGAGTATTGCGTGCCTCAGTGATACAGATGGTCGTAGCATAGGTGCAACCACAATGGGGGGGGGGGGGGGGTATCTGTTGAGAGGCCAGACAAACGTGTGGTTCCTGAAGAGGGGCAGCAGCCTTTTCAGTAGTTGCAGGGGCAACAGTCTGGATGATTGACTGATCTGGCCTTGCAACACTAACCAAAACAACCTTGCAGTGGTGGTTCTGCAAACGGCTAAAAGCAAGGGGAAACTACAGCCGTAATTTTTACCGAGGGGGTGCAACTTTACTGTATGATCAAATGATGGCATCCTCTTTGGTAAAATATTCCGGAGGTAAAACAGTCCCCCATTCGGATCTCCGGGTGGGGACTACTCAGGAGGATGTCGTTATCAGGATAAAGAAAACTGGCGTTCTACGAATCGGAGCGTGTAATGTCAGATCCCTTAATCGGGCAGCTAGGTTAGAAAATTTAAAAAGTGAAATGGATAGGTTAAAGTTAGGTATAGTGGGAATTAGTGAAGTTCGGTGGCAGGAGGAACAAGACTTTTGGTCAGGTGAATACAGAGTTATAAATACAAAATCAAATAGGGGTAATGCAGGAGTAGGTTTAATAATGAATAAAAAATAGGAGTGCGGGTAAGCTACTAGAAACAGCATAGTGAACGCATTATTGTGGCAAGATAGACACGAAGCCCATGCCTACTACAGTAGTACAAGTTTATATGCCAACTACCTCTGCAGATGATGAAGAAATTGATGAAATGTATGATGAGATAAAAGAAATTATTCAGGTAGTGAAGGGAGACGAAAATTTAATAGTCATGGGTGACTGGAATTCGAGAGTACGAAGAGGGAGAGAAGGAAACATAGTGGGTGAATATGGATTGAGGGAGAGAAATGAAAGGGGAAGCCGTGTGGTAGAATTTTGCACAGAGCATAACTTAATCATAGCTAACACTTGGTTCAAGAATCATAAAAGAGGGTTGTATACATGGAAGAATCCTGGAGATACTAGAAGGTATCAGATAGATTATATAATGGTAAGACAGGGATTTAGGAACCAGGTTTTAAATTGTAAGACATTTAAAGGGGCAGATGTGGACTCTGACCACAGTCTATTGGTTATGACCTGTAGATTAAAACTGAAGAAACTGCAAAAAGGTGCGAATATAAGGAGATGGTACATTGATAAACTGACTGAAACAGAGGTTGTACTGTGTTTCAGATAGAGCATAAGGGAACAATTGACAAGAATGGGGGAAAGAAATACAGTAGAAGAAGAATGGGTAGCTCTGAGGAATGAAGTAGTGAAGGCAGCAGAGGATCAAGTACGAAAAAGACGAGGGCTAGTAGAAATCCTTGGGTAACAGAAGAAATATTGAATTTAATTAATGAAAGGAGAAAATATAAAAATGAAGTAAATGAAGCAGGCAAAAAGGAATACAAACGTCTAAAAAATGAGATCGGCAGGAAGTGCAAAACGGCTAAGCAGGGATGTCTAGAGGACAAATGAAAGGATGTAAAGGCTTATCTCACTAGGGGTATGATAGATACTGCCTACATGAAAATTAAGGAAATCTTTGCAGAAAAGAGAGCCACTTGTATGAATAGCAAGAGCTCAGATGGGAACCCAGTTCTAAGCATAGAAGGGAAAGCAGAAAGATGTAAGGAGTATATAGAGGGTCTATACAAGGGCGATGTCCTTGAGGACAATATTATGGAAATGGAAGAGGATGTAGATGAAGATGAAATGGGAGATATGATACTTCGTGAAGAGTTTGACAGAGCACTGAAAGACCTGAGTCGAAGCAAGGCCTCGGGAGTAGACAACATTCCATTGGAACTACTGACGGCCTTGGGAGAGCCAGTCCTGACAGAACTCTACCATCTGGTGAGCAAGTTGTATGTGGCAGGTGAAATACTCTCATACTTCAAGAAGAATATAATAATTCCCATCCCAAAGAAAGCAGGTGTTGACAGATGTGAAAATTACCGATCTATCAGTTTAATAAGTCACAGCTGCAAAATACTAACGCGAATTCCTTACAGACGAATGGAAAAACTGGTAGAAGCTGACCTCGGGGAGGATCAGTTTGGATTCCGTAGAAATGTTAGAACACGTGCGGCAATACTGACCCTTCGACGTATCTTAGAAAATAGATTAAGAAAAGGCAAACCTACATTTATAGCATTTGTAGACCTAGAGAAAGCTTTTGACAATGTTGACTGGAATACTCTCTTTCAAATTCTGAAGGTGGCACGGGTCAAATACAGGGAGCGAAAAGCTATTTACAATTTGTACAGAAACCAGATGGCAGTTATAAGAGTCGAGGGGCATGAAAGAAAAGCAGTGGTTGGGAAGGGAGTAAGACAGGGTTGTAGCCTCTCCCCGATGTTATTCAATCTGTATATTGAGCAAGCAGTAAAGGAAACAAAAGAAAAATTTGGAGTAGGTATTAAAATCCATGGGGAAGAAATAAAAACTTTGAGGTTCGCCGATGACATTGTAATTCTGTCAGAGACAGCAAAGGACTTGGAAGAGCAATTGAACGGAATGCACAGTGTCTTGAAAGGAGGTTATAAGATGAACATCAACAAAAGCAAAACGAGCATATAGTCGATTTAAGTTGGGTGATGCTGAGGGAATTAGATTAGGAAGTTTTGCTATTTTGGGAGCAAAATAACTGAGGATGGTCGAAGTAGACATGATATAAAATGTAGACTGGCAATGGCAAGGAAAGCGTTTCTGAAGAAGAGAAATTTGTTAACATCGAGTGTAGATTTAAGTGTCAGGAAGTCGTTTCTGAAAGTATGTGGATGGAGTGTAGACCTGTATGGAAGTGAAACATGGACGATAAATAGTTTGGAAAAAAGAGAATAGAAGCTTTCGAAATGTGGTGCTACAGAAGAATGCTGAAGATTAGATGGGTAGACCACATAACTAATGAGGAGGTATTGAATAGAATTGGGGAGAAGAGAAATTTGTGGCACAACTTGACAAGAAGAAGGGACCGGTTGGTAGGACATGTTCTGAGACATCAAGGGATAGCAAATTTAGCGTTGGAGGGCAGCGTGGAGGGTAAAAATCGTAGAGGGAAACCAAGAGATGAACACACTAAGGAAATTCAGAAGAATATAGGTTGCAGTAAGTACTGGGAAATGAAGAAGCTTGCGTAGGATAGAGTAGCATGGAGAGCTGCTTCAAACCAGTCTCAGGACTGAAGACAACAACAACAACAATGGAATATGGTTTATTTATTTAGTTAAAGGATTTGTCAGAAAATCGCTTGTAGTGTACGGAATGTTGTGCAGACAATTTAGAAAATGTGTGGAATGTTGTTTATTTAAACAATTTCAGTGATTCAAGTAGGTGTTTGGAATATAGTTTAGTAATTAGTTGAAGAATTGGGCAGGAAATTGACTGCAGTGTATGAAATATTGTTTATACAAACAGTGGATAGGATACAGGATGGCGTACGGAATACAGTTTACTTAAAGAATTTGTCAGGAAATCCATCGCAGAAGAGAATATTTAAACAATTGCGGCGCTCTTTTATTCTGATCGTGCTTGGAAACGCTGAGTAGCCTTAGTTTATATCTGCTGCCGGAATCTGGGATGTTAATGCTCTTATTGTCCTCACTTTTCGAAGCGCACTAATGTCTAAGCACAGACGGGAAAATCGGAACATTTACATATCTAAAAATTCATGATATATTTCGAAATCCACCGTCACTTCCTGCAGACAGGCAAATTACTAGAATCTCAGTGGCAAACACAGATCGAGAAACATACAGCAGTCATATTTCACTGACAGTTAAACGACGCAAAAGTGGTCTACAGGTCATGGATGGATTGAAGTGCGGTATAGCAGCCGCCATTTGGGCCTCCCATGTGTGCCCCTATCGTCAATACAACGAAGGTCAAAACCTCTCGATGTCCTAATTACTGATCACGTTACTAAATACCATTGATCACGGATCGCGTATCAGCCTTCTCTGATCTCGTGGTCTCAAACAAAGCATCAAGTGTCGGCATTCTGTTGATCGGGAAATTCCAGACTCACTTCCTGTCTATGTCTTTCTCAACAGGCCACTCTATGATTGTATGTGTGAACCAATGTCCCGAAACTCGTAGACGGAGGTTTGCATCTCTCCTCAGAATGCAGTGTTAATGTTGGCTAATATTGGAGACAAAAGGAGATCTGATACAATTTCGATATCAAAAATAGAGCGGAATAAACCATTTGGACTACACTTTCAAATTAATTGCTAAACAATTTACAGCAGTCAAATGGGTCGCTTAAAACACTCAGTTCTACCTTATGATGATCCTTCTGCGTGACAAAACATATTTTCAACGTTTGAGTATCACGAACAACCATTATGCAAATCAAGTAATGAAATTTCCGTCTGAAATAGATCGTAGGGCTAAATACATCCGAAGGTACACACCAACGTTTAAGAGCGCAAACACCCTCCTCCACCACAATTTTCACCAAACATATCTGGTGAAAAAAACAATGCTACTGATCACAAAAACTAGCTATCACGACGTCCGCGTCATTCGCCGTCTACAGTGTAACGCCCCATCTGCACCGACTGGCGAACGAACCCATACCCAACGCATACGTGCGCGCAATACAACTATCGG
Source organism: Schistocerca gregaria (assembly GCF_023897955.1). Lineage (NCBI taxonomy): Eukaryota > Metazoa > Arthropoda > Insecta > Orthoptera > Acrididae > Schistocerca > Schistocerca gregaria. The sequence goes on from NC_064931.1 coordinate 297,467,637, forward strand.
AAACGCGATGGGGTTTTGAAAAGTACTATAGGATCCTGAATTGGCTCTCTCCACTACATTCGGAAGGAGGGTTCTACTGCGTGATAAAATAGAGACAACAGCAAATACCACTGAAAGACACAGTCCACTGCGATGTATTGAGAAGCACTAACCACAGGAAATTTTCGCTGCCCTCTTTACGTCGGTGCTGGCGGTGTAAATGGGGATGGGTGCGATGCCTGTGGACTTCAGGACAGAAGCACGCTGTGTGTACGAGTATTTTCAGCTGTCTCCAACATCTAGCCATGACAGCTTATTGTTACAGATTGGATTGTGGTTTAAGTGTGTCGTGTTTAGCGCTTCTCAGTGTGAGTTAACGACCATTTTGCTCTGATTTAAGTATACGGCCGAAAGAGTCAGCTTTCAGGAATTGTGAAATGAGCTCTGTCGTCCAGGACTGTGTGCGACAAAGAGAGCAGATTCGCCACATACAGACATACATTACATACAAGATGGAGAAATTCGCAGGCGTCTATTGTGGTGAATGAGGCCTAATCACTGTAGTGCGTGAGTGAGACAGACGAGAACCTACGTCATAGGCAAACTCCATGGAAGCTGTTCGTGGCCAGTGAGGTATAGTAGTGTTAAATATGGCGGACCTAAGATCGGCAATAAAGGGAAAGTTTATGAAAAATATTTAACTAGGTAGTAATTCAGGAAATGGAGCCACAGTAATGTTAATCTACCATCCTCGATAAATTTTCGTGGTGAGCCCAATCAAACTTGAGTACTGATCATATCTATAATAGTTTAGCATTTACTGTTAAAGTGAAATTATCAAGTTTTGTAATAAAAAACCTGAATGCTAAAATCTGAACGCTTTGGTCGATCTTAACGATCGACATTTCATACAGAACCGCATCATTAAAATGACAAACACTGTAATTATCAATTCTGTAACTTTATTTGTTTAAAAGATACAGTAAATTTATATTATCAGTATTTTCAGTTAAGCATCAGAAGCATCAGGCATTTCCTCCACACAAAACACATCGAATGATGACAGCATGATACCTAATTGAATCATTAGGTAATAGAATATTTGTTGTAAAGTTTAGCGCATTATGGTTACTTTTGTCCTTTATTTATTTATCAGAAAGCACATTGGTGGAAGGCTACTGACCGTGACATTCAAAGTTAAGAAGGAAATCGTATCGGTTTTATGTAAGAGAAGTTAATTTTTATTGTGTAATGGGTATTATTGTTACTTTACCTAGAACATGATCGTCGTCAATCTTTGATTATTTAAATATGTTAAATGGTAAAATAATGTAGAGTAAGCTGTAGCCAATCAGATTTACGGCTTCAGGGAGAGGAACTGCACTAGTCAGTTGAGCGATGATGTTCGGCACGCGGGAGACGCGGCCAGGGATGGGCAGAGGGACAGTGCTGGTGGAGACGCGAAAGCGGACGGTCGGTCTTTAGGTAGCTACGACTTAAAACATTTTGCGTTGTGTGGTATCGTGGGACTTTGCCTCTGAGCGGTGAGCAGCCGCAAGCCTGGTGTGTACTTTTCGCTTAGTTAAAGAGGTGGAGTACTGGACTTGTAATTCGTGACGAAATTGTGAATGATCGAACTGTGTCAAATTGATATGCGCTCGAATATAATAGTAATTCAAATTCGACCACTTTCGCTATTAGTTTGATTTCTAAATAAACATTATTCGAACCAAATCGCAACTGTGTGGCCTACATCATTAATGGGTCGTTAATTTAGTTGCCGATATTATTATTACGGTCATTATAAGTTATATAACTGTGTTTCATACAATTTAGCAGACTTGCATCAGTCAGACAATTTAACCAAAGGGTCACAGGTGCCTAATTTAGAGCGTGTAATGTGGCACACGGGGTTCAACCCCTAGACGAGTTTGAGCCAAGGCATTTCGACGAAGAGGAACAGCATGTGAGCCCGAACACCTTTGGGATGTTAGCTCACAGAAGCACTTAACACGACACACTTAAACCACAATCCAGTTGGTAGCAATAAGCTGTCATGGATAGATGTTGCAGACAGCTGAAAATACTCGCATACACCGCGCTCTCCTGTCCTGAATTCCTCACTCAACACGCCCATCCCCATTTACACCGCTCTCCTGTCCTGAAGTCCACACGCAGCACGTCCATCCACATTTACACCGCCAGCACCGACGTAAAGAGGTCAGCGAAAATTTTCACCGCAACTACAGTCATGGACTCGCGTGTATGCCAGAGTGCACCACCCCCGGTCATGCAGGGCATCTGGGAATGACTGGAGTGGTAGGACTTCGGATGTTATCAACACGTCCAGCGCAAACGTCCATCATTTTGAATCTTCTGTCATGTAACACACGCACATGTCTGCTTCTGTCGGCCTCACCGGGCAGACTGGTCACTTCGCCAGCCCTCACTGCTGCGGGCAAGATCTGGCAGGCGCATTCTTTGTACCTGTTAAAGGCTGAGCTAATCAGTTACTTCCAGTTGCCGACTCCTTGTGGCCCCCTTGCAGGCAGCCGCGGTGCACTGCAAAACAAGCAGCTGCAGCTTGGACGTATACTGTAGTTCTGAACAATCCCACCTCCACATAGACCCTCCAGTTTAAAAAACCTATTTCACCCATACGAGGCAGCAATGTTGTTGCCCCTACACCTGGAATTTTTCACGCGAAATGTAGATGCCTGCGGCGCGGGATTAGCCGAGCGGTCTAGGGGCGCTGCAGTCATGGACTGTGCGGCTGGTACCGGCGGAGGTTCGAGTCCTCCCTTGGGCATGGGTGTGTGTGTTTGTCTTTAGGATAATTTAGGTTAAGTAATGTGTAAGCTTAGGGACTGATGACCGCAGCTGTTAACTCGCATAAGATTTCACACACATTTGAAAGCATTTTTTTGTAGATGTCTCCCGTTTATACGAGTTATTTTTGAAGATAGAAGAAATCAGACAATACATGCGTTCTCACGTCGCTTGTTGTGGAAATCCCGTACAGGACTATGAGGTAGACTATATTCCCTCTAAGTATTCTTTCACCAAACGGAAAAATATCTTTCCTTCTCTGTCCTTCATGGTCCAAGGACTAGAATATTAAACTAAATTTTGGCACATGACGGAGTGCTAAGATCTACCACTGTCATAGGACGTTCCCTCACTTTCGAACTCTCTCTTAAGGTAATCAAATATCTCTAAAGGTAGTAGCACAGAGAAGTTGTAAATGTAAGTTTTGTACCACGTATCACTTTATAAATTCGATAACACATTTGCTTTTACTACAATGGTTGTCTCCCTGTATAGGTGGACAATTGAAATATCGTTAAAAGACATCACTGCAACGAAAAAGAAAAACGCCAAGTGAAGAATCATATCCGTGGTGCCCTAGTCATCGCCTACACCCTCCAGGCGGCATGTCACTGATATCAAATTGACAGACTAATCAATTAAATTGATCAAGAGAGTCACTTTGCATGGCAAGTAATTTTTCTTTTCCGGTAGTCGGATTGCACTCACCAGGTAGTTCAAATAGGAATCCCTGGATGGAAGACGATGTTCTTTCCAAGAAACACTATTGGGAATCGACATTTGAAGCTGACCACAGAAGGATTTTACTGCAAGCAACATGCATTACACGAGAGACCGCGCTACTAAAAGCAGGATCACAACGACTATGTTATCGTCACCCTGCATAAAAAGCGGTCTTGGCTCTACAGGCACACACAAGAGTCGCGGATAGTGTAAAGATTTCTGGTAGAAATGTTGTCAATTATTTGGAATCAAGGCTCCCCATTCAGCCACACACTTGCGTTGGATCCTATGGAGACGTCTTTTAATTATTACAGCCACTAGTGAGTTCTATTAGCGGCACCCTCATATTTCGAAATGAGTAACCTTTTCGAACCTATCTGCTACAGCAAAAACTTCAACGTGGTTTTAGACAATTCCTCTGCATCTTGTAACTGTTCCTCAGTCTCTGCCCTGCCTCCCTGCAGCTTTGTCCATGTGATCGTCCACATTTAAACCGGAACTTAACGGAAGTCGGAGAGAGCTATATGCACCACCTTGTGCAACCCCTGTAGAAATAGGTTGAGCTGAGTTAATGCAACAGGACAGTATTTTCGCCACTCAGTGGAAATAGGAGCTTAAGGACAGCCCTATTGAAAACACGATCGCAACTTCTATGTTACCGTCACCGTGCATAAAAAGCGGTCTTTGTTCTACACGTACACACAAGAGTGGCTGATATTGTTACGCTTTCTGGTAGAAATGTTGTACGTAATTTGGAATCAAATCTCTCCATTTAACCAGACACCTGCATTGGAATCTATGGAGACGTCTTTTAACTATTACAGCCATTAGTGAATCGTATTCATGCTACTGTCATATCTCGAAATGAGTCACCTTTTTCGAATCTATCTGCTACAGTAAAATTCCGACGTGGGTTTAGATTGTCAATATGCATCTTGTAACTGCTCCTCCGTCTCTGCCCCGCCATCGCTGCAGCTTTGCGCATGCGAACGTTCAATTTAAGTCAGAACTGAGCAGAGGTCAGAGAGCGCTATATCTACCACATTCTGCAACCTGTGTAGAAACAAAGTGAGCTGAGTTAATGCCACTGGACCGTATTTTCACCACTCGGTGGAAATGGGGACATGTTGCAGCTCTGCCAACGATGTACGAAGTGAAAAGTCTGCGCCAAATGAAGCCTGATTCTGCCACAGAAGGTAACAGTATGGAAAGTTGCGGTGCTGTTTCTTATCAGGAAAATAAGGAAGACTCCACATCATACAGGTACTGCAGTCTGAAGCAGATCTGTATCCCTCAGGGTCAATTTACGTCTATCACCCAAACATTCTATCATCGCTATTCTGTACCATTCAACAGAGAAAAATTACGAACTATAAAAGCTCCGATAACTTCATCTGACAGTGAACTCGATAAGATTTTTACTTCATCTCTCTCTTCCGATATATCGATAACAAATACCGTCTGTATGCCGGCATCAAGCCTATGTGGTGATCCTATTATATATATACAGGTACTGATCCAGTTGAGCAGGTGGCCAGTCATCGAACTCGCTTGTACAGACCAGTGTAAAGTTTCATCGCCTGTACTGTAGGAGGACCATATCCCACAGGCTATCAGTCACAAGTGAGTGTCCCTCTTTTGTAGTTTGATACATTGTTTTTTTTTCTGCTGTAACATGCTTTGTACACTGCCATACATTTTGTTTTTTCCACCAAAACTTTGAGGTTTTTGTCAGGTTCTAAACAGACATTAATACACTTTGATCCATTCCCTCTCACAGAAAACTAAACATGGCAATAGGTGATGGCTCAACGTTCCGTTTCAATTGATTTCTCATACTGCAGTTGTAAGGTGTCAGGCAAATCCAACAATTTCCATGAAAACCCTGACATGATAAGCAAATCCAGTAGTATGTCATATAGCTCCGAATAAATCGTGACATTAAATTAACCAAAGTAATACGAGTAACGAGTGAGCAAATGGAATACCACAGACTAACACAAGAATGCCTAAATGCATGTCATACCTTCCCACCGTGAGACACACGCAGTTCCGAGGGGAGAAAAGTGAACAGAAGCCGAAAGCAGAACCGTGTTAAGCTAGAAGGCCCTACGATAAGGGACAGACTGGACACCCACGTCGCCAGCTAACCACTAGGACATCGCCAGCTGCAAGTTTTAGTGTGAGATGTTTTCGCGTCTCTGTTACGTCAAGGACCACCCCCCAGCCCATGTTAAAAGATAGAGCCCTCCAGAAAAACAGTATAGATCTTACGATAACACAAAAAGGGCCACACCAGCTGCAAGTTTTAGCGTGAGACTTTTTCGCGTCTCTGTTACGTTGCAAACTTTTAAAACATTGCCCCACCACGAAAAGTATAACGTTTCTCATTGGATAGACAGAATTTTTATAGGTGGAGCTTAAGGTTAACATTGAGACCATGATTGGTCAGATGAAAACACAGCCAGATAGTTTTTTTTTTAAAACCAACTTCGGTAAATGGTAGTAAGGAGAAGTTAGGAGAAGTTAGTTGCTTCCGAGATGGCGAGGTAAGCGGAGCTGTGCTGGACCGGTCGCTGCCCCCTTGAAGCTGCCTAACCAACGACAAGGTAATGAACGCACGCGATGCCGCACAACGGTGCATAAAGCTTCACTCAGAACTGCAGAAGTCTCATCTGTTACACCCCCTTTTTGCGTAATACTAGTGTCGATCGTCAATTAAAGCTCATGGTGTTCACATTTGCCACTTGAAGTAAAGATCTGAAACGCGATGATTTTTCTGTTATATAGTTATTGAGAAGCCACATCAGCCATTGTAATTTATGACAAGTTAGATAAGTAATTAAAGATATTTTAGGGTCACTGTACACCATTTTGATAGTTTTCTCTTTTGTGAAACTTAATTTAAACCTAGATTATAGATGTGATATGGCATAGGTCATCCTTCGATCCATTGTAGAACTTGGAAACCCACTCAGGGAATTTTCGTTCACATTTTTGTTGAACGCAGTTGGTTTTTACCATCCTGTATTAAAACACTTCCTTTTATCAAAAGTGCAATTTATAAACAATGTTTTGTGAGTAGAATAAAATTTCCCATTGTAAACATAATTGCTTTTTCGACGTTATTTTACCAGCTAACTAAAAATAGGAATGCCTTGAACCCCTTCCACTAAATTTGGTTACTATTAAGATTCTTTTACAGGGAGTGCAGTGGAGCTGACGATGAAATCATTAAGTATTTGGTTAAATCATCGCTAGTCTCACTGAACTCTTCTGAATTCTACATGTCATGTGTGGTCTGGCGTCTACTTACCAGCAACAGGTCCCAGGTTCAAACTAGTCAATTCCCTAAAAAACACGCTCAGAGCGTCGTTGCGCGAAAGTAGTAGGGAGACACGATATAGAACAAACAGACAACACCATGAATGTTAGACAGTCACGTACGCGATCACAATTTCGGCGCTACCCAACCCGGAAGTTGTTGGTTCAAATGGCTCTGAGCACCATGGGACTTAACTTCTGAGGTCATCAGTCCCCTAGAACTCAGAACTACTTAAACCCAGCTAACCTAAGGACATCACACACATCCATGCCCGAGGCAGGTTTCGAACCTGCGACCGTAGCGGTCACGCGGTTCCAGACTGTAGCGTCTAGAACTTCTCGGCCACTCCGGCCGGCCTGGAAGTTTTTGTCCCTCCACCAAGACTCTTTCTCCATCTCACACAAACGGTCTCAGTCAGTCACTATGTGGTATTCAACAGCGTACCAGTGAACGGATGGCATGGAAAAGACACGGTCGATGTACTGTAACAAGCATCTCAGTTGATAGTGTGATCAATTTTAGCAATTTTACTGCAATTTCAACACCGACCAGCGTGCTCCTTAACTTCTGTAGGCCGGCCGGGGTGGCCGAGCGGTTCTAGGCGCTTCAGTCTGAAACCGCGCGACCGCTAATGTCGCAGGTTCGAATCCTGCCTCGGGCATGGATGTGTGTGATGTCCTTAGGTTAGTTAATTTAAGTAGTTTTAAGTTATAGGGGACTGATGACCTTAGAAGTTAAGTCCCGTAGTGCTCAGAGCCATTTGAAATTTTTTAACTTCTGTATCATCGCTAAACCGTCCCTCCTCTTCTTTTCGTGTACCGTTGCGAATGTTGATAGAGGAATGTGCAGTACGTCTGTTCATTGTTAATTGTCGAACATATACACCAAAGTATACCAGACAGCGATCTACATATTTCTAACACCTCGAGCACATTCTTAGGATAAAGTTACAGACTGAAAGATCTCCCCGCTTTGTCTTTCACTATCCCTCCTTTCAGCAGTGTCACTCATTTAATCTGCAGTTGACCCCGAGTAGACCGCTACATACCATGTCTCGTGAAGGAATAGAGAGAGCCGAGTTCGTAACTGCTGTTCCGCACCGATCCAAGAGCACAAGATTTATCCAGATGCTCGCATGTCGAGGAGGTTAGCGCCCCTTATCGGCCTATAGTAGTAGATATGAAAGCTTTGTGATGTAATAGCAGATGGTTAAGAAGCAGAAGAAGAAGCGGGTAGTTTTTATGCATGATGGAGCTCCAGGTGGACAGAGCCTTCCGTGACCCAGACATGCAGAAAACAGAGCAAACACACTGCGACTGTAGAATATGTGGTTGGAGGTGACTAGATGCATTCGAGTATAGTGCTATACTATGCTGCAAGATCAGAAAAATAGTGCATTTGCGTTAGTTATTGTGAACTGTACTACAAGCAATTTTAGAATACGGACTGAGAAGTGATGTTATGATCGTATGGGTAGAAGTGACATAAAATCTATAGAATTACGAAAAATGCCAGAAAATACATATAAAATAAAGGAAAATACGTCGAAATGCGAGGAAATTGAGGGATTACTTGCATGTCTTCTGCTTGGATAGAACAATTCTTGTACATGGGAACGATTATGCAACAGAAAGAGAAATACGAGAAAATAATGGCATGGAAGCACCAGGAACCAGAGTAACAGTCATTTTTTTCTTCGAGGCAACATTCTACTGTATGTCTATTGAGATAATGGTGATACACGCGAATTGACTGCTGTCTTTGATGCTTTCCTGAAAAATAGAGAACCATCTGCCTCTAACCTTACTGGGAAATGCGTTAAAGGATAACCGAGAGTGGATGGAGTGATCGCTTAAGTTGGAGTTATAACGAGGTATGATTTAATGGTAGACTGATGATGCATTCGAGAGAGAGAGGGGGAGAGAGTAATAGTCATTTTTTTTCTTCAAGGCAACATTCTACTGTATGTCTATTGAGATAATGGTGATACACGCGTATTGACTGCTGTCTTTGATGCTTTCCTGAAAAATAGAGAACCATCTGCCTCTAACCTTACTGGGAAATGCGTTAAAGGATAACCGAGAGTGGATGGAGTGATCGCTTAAGTTGGAGTTATAGCGAGGTATGATTTCATGGTAGACTGATGATGCATTCGAGAGAGAGAAAGGGAGAAGTTGCTGCAGGTCATTTGACCACTTTTTTCCTGTGCTCTGTTGGGATTCATCAGTCGTGTGACATAACCTGCGTTCGACTCGTATACAACTGCCTGTTCTGTGTGTGACTTAGAGCACTGTCTACATGCGATCGTTAAGGGCAAACCACTCAGTCATCAGAGGACTAACATCTCATGTGAGATGAAACGTGTCCATCCTGTTTCGACACATTCCTCTAGATGAACGAAGATTTATTCGACGTACTCCATTGCCATGCCCCATCTTTGGCATAAAATTGGATCTCCAGTTTCATAACTACGGCGATACTAAGTTAGCGACAGCAGTTTGTGAGGTACTGCAATCCACGTGTATACATCTGCTCGACAGATGTCCTGTTTACGGAGTTAGTGGCGGCATGACGCGTTATTTCACATAGTCATACACCGCAGCTATGCGTTTGTCTCTTTCTTTGTAAGAGGTACTCTCTGTTCTAACCATCATTTTATGTAGGACTGATGCCAGTGTAGCATAATTACTGTAATAGCTGTCCTTACGCATAATGTATGTTGCCCGTGAGAGAATCATTCAGTGATCAGCTTTGTTGGCAGAGCTACATTAACAAGCTGCCATTTCCACTGAGTGGCCAAAGGACTGTCCTGTTGCATTAACTCAGCACAGTCTGTTTCTACACGGGTTTTAGAAGGTGGTGCATATAGCGCTCTCTGACTTCCGTTTAGTCCCGACTTAAATTGAGACGATCACATGGGCGAAGCTGCAGGGAGGCCAGAGCAGAGACATACCGAGCACTCCTGTCCCGAGGTCCACACACAATGCGCCCATCCCATGTACACCTCCAGCACCGACATAAAGAGGTCAGTATGTACTGTACTTCTTCGATTCACCGCCAGTTGACCCAATTGAAGGAAGGTAATGTTGACTTCGCTGCTTGTGTTGACATGCGACTCATTGCTCTACAGTACTAGCATCAAGCACATCAGTACGTAGCACCAACAGGTTAGTGTTCATAACGAACGTGGTTTTGCAGTCAGTGCAATGTTTACAAATGCGGAGTTGACAGATGCACATTTGATGTATGAATTAGCACGGGGCAATAGCCATGGCGTGATACGTTTGTGTCGAGACAGATTTCCAGAATGAAGGTGTCCCGACAGGAAGACGTTCGAAGCAATTGATCGGCGTCTTTCTGAGCACGGAACATTACAGCCTATGACTCGTGACTGGGAAAGACCTAAAACGAAGACACCTGCAATGGACGAGGCAATTCTTCGTGCAGTTGACGATTGCCCTAATGTCAGCGTCAGAGAAGTTGCTGCTGTACAAGGTAACGTTGACCACGTCACTGTATGGAGAGTGCTACGGGAGAACCAGTTGTTTCCGTACCATGTACAGTGTGTGCAGGAACTATCAGCAGCTGATTGGCCTCCACGGGTACACTTCTGCGTAAGGTTCATCCAACAATGTGTCAATCCAAATTTCAGTGCAAATGTTCTCTTTGCGGATGAGGCTTCATTCCAACGTGATCAAATTGTAAATTGTCACAATCAACATGTGTGGGCTGACGAGAATCCGCAGGCAATTGTGCAATCACGTCATCAACACAGATTTTCTGTGAACGTTTGGGCAGGCATTGTTGGTGATGTGTTGATTGGGCCCCATATTCTTTCACCTACGCTCAATGGAACACGTTATCATGATTTCATACAGGATAATCTACCTGTGCTGCAAGAACATGTGCCTTTACAAGTACGACACAACATGTGGTTCATGCACGATGGAGCTCCTGCACATTTCAGTCGAAGTGTTCGTACGCTTCTCAACAACAGATTCGGTGACCGATGGATTGGTAGAGGCGGACCAATTCCATGGCCTCCACGCTCTCCTGACCTCAACTCTCTTGACTTTCATTTATGGGGTATTTGAAAGCTCTTGTCTACGCAACCCCTGTACCAAATGTAGAGACTCTTCGTGCTCGTATTGTGGACGGCTGTGATACAATACGCCATTCTCCAGGGCTGCATCAGCGCATTAGGGATTCCATGCGACGGAGGGTGGATGCATGTATCCTCGCTAACGGAGGACGTTTTGAAAATTTCCTGTAACAAATTGTTTGAAGTCACGCTGGTACGTTCTGTTGCTGTGTGTTTCCATTCCATGATTAATGTGATTTGAAGAGAAGTAATAAAATGAGCTCTGACATGGAAAGTAAGCGTTTACGGACACATGTCCACATAACATATTTTCTTTCTTTGTGTGTGAGGAATGTTTCCTGAAAGTTTGGCCATACCTTTTTGTAACAACAGTGATATTAGTGAGTGAATCATATTCACCAACGTTCAGACTAGGAGCTGACTTTATTTAGAAATTCGCATTGCCAAACAGTATTTACATCACCACCAGTAAAAACTACTATTAAGACGTAAGCTGGCAGGCTTGCTAAACTGCTATACATCTAGCCATCCACATGAAATTTAGTATGTATTATACATGCAATGATATAGATTGAGAGCAGTATCGTCTAGTTGTTGATACTGACGCTGCTGCAGTTCCACCTTCCTGCTAGTCAAATCGTATACACCATATGACAACTGAACGACAGATGACAATCTATTAGCACTCAATTACAGTAGGTTCCACTCATTGTATTCGAGCAACCACTCTGGTACTGCGTTTTCTATGCTTGTATGTTGTGACTACGCCAGTTCTGCTACCATTGGATCAGAAACCTCTTGTCCTTCAGTGCTTCAGGCAATACTATGTACTGACTTGATAGAGGCGAGTGCTGAGTAGGAGTGTCACCACTGTGGCCTTAATTAAAGAATAAAGGAGAAAACAGTCGCTGTATGGTGTTTAACAATGTTCCTGCAGCGTGTCCACTGGTTTTGAGGCACACCATTAACTATATTCTATCTGCATATGGCTATAACAAGCTACTCTGACGAAGTGCTATATTAAAACAGGGGAAGTGCTCTTCTCCAAAATACTGTCAGTGGTACAGTCTGTCAGTCGCAGTTTTCAAACACAATTCGCGGACTTTAGCATTAAACTATTCCATCATGTCATTATTTGTAGCCATTTTTTTGGCAGAATGTGCTATGACGCCACTTATTTGTAGATAGCACATGTCGTATTCACACTCTATTCTGTGTCATGAAACTACACGATAAATCTACATCAATGGAACCAGCCTGCTTCGTTAGTTCTATAATGTTTTTCTAGGTGGAGCATAATGCGTTAGATGAGTATGTGCCAAGCAAGATTGTAAGAGATGGGAAAGAGCCACCGTGGTACAACAACCGAGTTAGAAAACTGCTGCGGAAGCAAAGGGAACTTCACAGCAAACATAAACATAGCCAAAGCCTTGCAGACAAACAAAAATTACGCGAAGCGAAATATAGTGTGAGGAGGGCTATGCGAGAGGCTTTCAATGAATTCGAAAGTAAAGTTCTATGTACTGACTTGGCAGAAAATCCTAAGAAATTTTGGTCCTATGTCAAAGCGGTAGGTGGATCAAAACAAAATGATGACAGACTAAAGGCCGAATTACTAAATGTCTTCTTCCAAAGCTGTTTCACAGAGGAAGAGTGCACTGTGCATCCTTCTCTAGATTGTCGCACAGTTGACAAAATGGTAGATATCGAAGTAGACGACAGAGAGATAGAGAAACAATTAAAATCGCTCAAAAGAGGAAAGGCCGCTGGTCCTGATGGAATACCAGTTCGATTTTACACAGAGTACGCGAAGGAACTTGCCCCCCTTCTTGCAGCGGTGTACCGTAGGTCTCTAGAAGAGCGAAGCGTTCCAAAGGATTGGAAAAGGGCACAGGTCATCCCCGTTTTCAAGGAGGGACGTCGAACAGATGTGCAGAACTATAGACCTATATCTCTAACGTCGATCAGTTGTAGAAATTTGGAACACGTATTATGTTCGAGTATAATGTCTTTTCTGGAGACTAGAAATCTACTCTGTAGGAATCAGCATGGGTTTCGAAAAAGACGGTCGTGTGAAACCCAGCTCGCGCTATTCGTCCACGAGACTCAGAGGGCCTTAGACACGGGTTCACAGGTAGATGCCGTGTTTCTTGACTTCCGCAAGGCGTTTGACACAGTTCCCCACAGTCGTTTAATGAACAAAGTAAGAGCATACGGACTATCAGATCAATTGTGTGATTGGATTGAGGAGTTCCTAGATAACAGAACACAGCATGTCATTCTCAATGGAGAGAAGTCTTCCGAAGTAAGAGTGATTTCAGGTGTGCCGCAGGGGAGTGTCATAGGACCGTTGCTATTCACAATATACATAAATGACCTGGTGGATGACATCGGAAGTTCACTGAGGCTTTTTGCAGATGATGCTGTGGTGTATCGAGAGGTTGCAACAATGGAAAATTGTACTGAAATGCAGGAGGATCTGCAGCGAATTGACGCATGGTGCACGGAATGGCAATTGAATCTCAATGTAGACAAGTGTAATGTGATGCGAATACATAGAGAGATAGGTCCCTTATCATTTAGCTACAAAATAGCAGGTCAGCAACTGGAAGCAGTTAATTCCATAAATTATCTGGGAGTACTCATTAGGAGTGATTTAAAATGGAATGATCATATAAAGTTGATCGTCGGTAAAGCAGATGCCAGACTGAGATTCATTGGAAGAATCCTAAGGAAATGCAATCCGACAACAAAGGAAGTAGGTTACAGTACGCTTGTTCGCCCACTACTAGAATACTGCTCAGCAGTGTGGGATCCGCACCAGATAGGGTTGATAGAAGAGATAGAGAAGATCCAACGGAGAGCAACGCCCTTCGTTACAGGATCATTTAGTAATTGCGAAAGCGTTACGGAGATGATAGATAAACTCCAGTGGAAGACTCTGCAGGAGAGACGCTCAGTAGCTCGGTACGGGCTTTTGTTAAAGTTTCGAGAACATACCTTCACCGAAGAGTCAAGCAGTATATTGCTCCCTCCTACGTATATCACGCGAAGAGACCATGAGGATAAAATGAGAGAGATTAGAGCCCACACAGAAGCATACCGACAATCCTTCTTTCCACGTACAATACGAGACTGGAATAGAAGGGAGAACCGATAGAGGTACTCAGGGTACCCTCCGCCACACACCGTCAGGTGGCTTGCGGAGTATGGATGTAGATGTAGATGTAGATGCAGATGTTTGCTTGGAGGTGACATCTCACACATATACCGATACCTAAGGTTATACTTTGTGATAATGCAGTTGGGCTTGACTGTTTAACGTAGATTACTCCCAGTTGTTGAGCAAAACCTATACAATATACACTCCTGGAAATTGAAATAAGAACACCGTGAATTCATTGTCCCAGGAAGGGGAAACTTTATTGACACATTCCTGGGGTCAGATACATCACATGATCACACTGAAAGAACCACAGGCACATAGACACAGGCAACAGAGCATGTACAATGTCGGCACTAGTACAGTGTATATCCACCTTTCGCAGCAATGCAGGCTGCTATTCTCCCATGGAGACGATCGTAGAGATGCTGGATGTAGTCCTGTGGAACGGCTTGCCATGCCATTTCCACCTGGCGCCTCAGTTGGACCAGCGTTCGTGCTGGACGTGCAGACCACGTGAGACGACGCTTCATACAGTCCCAAACATGCTCAATGGGGGACAGATCCGGAGATCTTGCTGGCCAGGGTAGTTGACTTACACCTTCTAGAGCACGTTGGGTGGCACGGGATACATGCGGACGTGCATTGTCCTGTTGGAACACCAAGTTCCCTTGACGGTCTAGGAATGGTAGAACGATGGGTTCGATGACGGTTTGGATGTACCGTGCACCAGAGGTGTACGGCCAGTGTAGGAGATCGCTCCCCACACCATGATGCCGGGTGTTGGCCCTGTGTGCCTCGGTCGTATGCAGTCCTGATTATGGCGCTCACCTGCACGGCGCCAAACACGCATACGACCATCATTGGCACCAAGGCAGAAGCGACTCTCATCGCTGAAGACGACACGTCTCCATTCGTGCCTCCATTCACGCCTGTCGCGACACCACTGGAGGCGGGCTGCAGGATGTTGGGGCGTGAGCGGAAGACGGCCTAACGGTGTGCGGGACCGTAGCCCAGCTTCATGGAGACGGTTGCGAATGGTCCTCGCCGATACCCCAGGAGCAACAGTGTCCCTAATTTGCTGGGAAGTGGCGGTGTGGTCCCCTACGGCACTGCGTAGGATCCTACGGTCTTGGCGTGCATCCGTGCGTCGCTGCGGTCCGGTCCCAGGTCGACGGGCACGTGCACCTTCCGCCGACCACTGGCGACAACATCGATGTACTGTGGAGACCTCACGCCACCGCAATTCGGCGGTACGTCCACCCCGCCTCCCGTATGCCCACTATACGCCCTCGCTCAAAGTCCGTCAACTGCACATACGGTTCACGTCCACGCTGTCGCGGCATGCTACCAGTGTTAAAGACTGCGATGGAGCTCCGTATGCCACGGAAACTGGCTGACACTGACGGCGGCGGTGCACAAATGCTGCGCAGTTAGCGCCATTCGACGGCCAACACCGCGGTTCCTGGTGTGTCCGCTGTGCCGTGCGTGTGATCATTGCTTGTGCAGCCCTCTCGCAGTGTCCGGAGCAAGTATGGTGGGTCTGACACACCGGTGTCAATGTGTTCTTTTTTCCATTTCCAGGAGTGTATTTATGTGTAAAACCACAAGCCCAGCCGTGAGTAAAGTTGTTGGTAACCACCTTGTAGATTTTATAGTGCCCAGACGTGTTACTATAGGAGACGTTTATGTCTTCCTTGGCCAAAAAGCATGGTATTACTGGGCTGGAGACCACTACAGAATGGATCATGCGTTTGATCCCTCCACAAGACTGTTTAAGTATGTGCATGATGAGTTCTATCTTTCTTTTCAACTACTATGTTATGGAATGTGATTATGTCTCTTCGGTAATTTCTGACAATTCCTCACTGCTTTGCAGCTGTAGGCATATTATGTTGTGTCTGTTTACTGTGTATTATGACGTCGATATCATCATCTCTGCAAACCAGCATTATCATGCTGTCACACTTCATTGCTGAGGTCCCATACCTCGTAATATTTACAGCCATTACGTTTAAACTTTGTTTACTGGAAGTCCTAACATGAACGATGTGGTTAAGGGCTTGATATTAAATGTAATTTTCTGATTTGGCAGTATCGTTGGCTGGTAGAATCTCTAACGTCATTTCCTAAACTTTAGAACACGGCAACTTCCATATCAGCATCTATGTATCTGTATGTTACAGAGAATAATATTATTTCAGTATGTGTTGTGGCATTTGTTTGGAATTTGTAGCAATGGATCTGGTCATGCAATGTCAAGTGTAAGGCATTAGTTGTATTTGGAGGTCTCATTGTCCTTTCAAGGCAAAATCGCATTTTCGTGGCGATTTTGCTTATATTAAATAAATCTGTACTGTAATGAGTTATACACACAATTTAGATGCGGAAATATTTAAATGGAGTGTGAGGTATTTCACTATTTATGGTAAGCCACTTTATTTATTTTCGACATGTCGACTCTGACATTGTTTTTGGAAATGTGACATTTCTCACTTTTACCATCTTTGATCGTGTGCTGACAAAAAGTCAATGCCCTGTGCATTATTTTGGGAATAAAAGCACCTCATTCCTTCCTTCCCCAATAAAAAAATTATGTAGTGCATGTGTTTGTGGTGGTGTAGTTAATTACAGGTTTTTATTTTCACTAGCCAAAGTTTCCAGAAATGTAACTGCACAGACTGAATATGTACTTTACATATTTAGATATGTCTATATGTACTTTCTTTTACATTACCGGTGTATGTGATCCCACATTAATTGATTTGAGTCTTTGTCATTTGTAATAATATCAACAACTGGAAATCAGTAGCATCATTTGTAATTTTTTCTACTGAATAACACAATGCATGTATTAACTTCAACTAGGCCATGGATATTCAGTGTAAAATGTCATACTTTTTATGCTGCCTACATATTTTCCACACATTTTAGATTTTTCAGCCTCTTAGATGTGAGAAATAATTAATTTACAACTTGTGTTTTATGACTGCAAACTGATGTTATTGGACATAGCCTTCATGAGGCCAGTATAGTTTCTAACAATTGCAATAACTGGCACTCAATAGCATAGTTTATATTTTTTCTAGTACATAACATGATGTCTTCGCCATCTTATAGCGGAGCTTGAGGAGAATTTAACCTGCAGGTACACGCAAGTGATCTGTGAGACTATGGAGAATATTTTCACATTAATACAATGTCTGATAATTGCTTCCAAGAAGCTGTCTTCCCAGTACCTTTAAGTGATCATAATTGGAGTTGTTTGGTATGACGTACCTGGTATTTTAACAATAGCAGTTTCAGTTAGCTTTCAACAAACAGTTCTAGGGTATCATAGACCAGTCACATGCACTGGTCTCAGATTATTTTTGGTTCTGCTTAGGTTATTCCTGTGCATGCACAAATGTAGTATTAGATATGTTTAGTGTTAGAACAGACATCTTCTTCTGTGGTACCTTATTTTAGTGCCTTGTAAATATTGTTACAACAGCATGGCATATTGTTAAAAGACAAAAGAGGAGAGAATGAGATATTACTATCATTTTCAATACAAATAATGAAGAACAACTGAGAAGGAGAGGATTCTTGAGGTAACTTTCTTTCGTGCTTCTGAAATACCATATTTAGCGAAGAGCAGTTTTCAAAACTGTGCCAAAATACGTAACTGTGAAAAGCCCCGAAGAGGAATCAACTGCGAGCTCACCAGGATTTTGTGCGGGCTGGAAAAGAAAAAACAGGAAAAGAAGATAAATTTGTAATAACTGCAAGAAATAGATTTGGTTGAAGACAGACACAAACCATCCTGAGAAAGTCTATTAACAAAGTTTCAAGAACTAGCTTTAGATAATTGCTCTTAGAATATATTACAAACCCACATACAGGGTGTTACAAAAAGGTACGGCCAAACTTTCAGGAAACATTCCTCACACACAAAGAAAGAAAATATGTTATGTGGACATGTGTCCGTAAACGCTTACTTTCCATGTCAGAGCTCATTTTATTACTTCTCTTCAAATCACATTAATCATGGAATGGAAACACACAGCAACAGAACGTACCAGCGTGACTTCAAACACTTTGTTACAGGAAATTTTCAAAACGTCCTACGTTAGCGAGGATACATGCATCCACCCTCCGTCGCATGGAATCCCTGATGCGCTGATGCAGCCCTGGAGAATGGCGTATTGTATCACAGCCGTCCACAATACGAGCACGAAGAGTCTCTACATTTGGTACAGGGGTTGCGTAGACAAGAGCTTTCAAATGCCCCATAAATGAAAGTCAAGAGAGTTGAGGTAAGGAGAGCGTGGAGGTTATGGAATTGGTCCGCCTCTACCAATCCATCGCTCACCGAATCTGTTGTTGAGAAGCGTACGAACACTTCGACTGAAATGTGCAGGAGCTCCATCGTGCAGGAACCACATGTTGTGTCGTACTTGTAAAGGCACATGTTCTAGCAACACAGGTAGAGTGTCCCGTATGAAATCATGATAACATGCTCCATTGAGCGTAGGTGGAAGAATATGGGGCCCAATCAACACATCACCAACAATGCCTGCCCAAACGTTCACAGAAAATCTGTGTTGATGACGTGATTGCACAATTGCCTGCGGATTCTCGTCAGCCCACACATGTTGATTGTGAAAATTTACAATTTGATCACGTTGGAATGAAGCCTCATCCGTAAAGAGAACATTTGCACTGAAATGAGGATTGACACATTGCTGGATGAACCTTACGCAGAAGTGTACCCGTGGAGGCCAATCAGCTGCTGATAGTTCCTGCACACACTGTACATGGTACGGAAACAACTGGTTCTCCCGTAGCACTCTCCATACAGTGACGTGATCAACGTTACCTTGTACAGCAGCAACTTCTCTCACGCTGACATTAAGGTAATCGTCAACTGCACGAAGAATTGCCTCGTCCATTGCAGATGTCGTCGTTTTAGGTCTTCCCCAGTCACAAGTCATAGGCTGTAATGTTCCGTGCTCCCTAAGACGCCGCGCCGGCCGAAGTGGCCGAGCGGTTCTAGGCGCTACAGTCTGGAACCGCGCTACTGCTACAGTCGCAGGTTCGAATCCTGTCTCGGGCATGGATGTGTGTGATGTCCTTAGGTTAGTTGGGTTTAAGTAGTTCTAAGTTCTAGGCGACTGATGACCTCAGAAGTTAAGTCCCATATTGCTCAGAGCCATTTGAACCATTTGGACCCTAAGACGCCGATCAATTGCTTCGGACGTCTTCCTGTCGGGACACTTTCGTTCTGGAAATCTGTCTCGATAAAAACGTACCGCGCCACGGCTATTGCCCCGTGCTAATCCATACATCAAATTGGCATCTGCCAAATCCACATTTGTAAACATTGCACTGACTGAAAAACCACGTTCGTGATGAACACTAACCTGTTAGTGCTACGTGCTGATGTGCTTGATGCTGATACTACAGAGCAATGAGTCGCATGTCAACACAAGCACCGAAGTCAACATTACTTTCCTTCAATTTGGCCAACTGTCGATAAATCGAGGAATGACGAAACTAAAATGAGCTCTAACATGGAAATTAAGCGTTTCCGGACACACGTCCACATAACATCTTTTCTTTATTAGCGTGTGAGGAATGTTTCCTGAAAGTTTGGCCGTACCTTTTTGTAACACCCTGTATATCGCTCACATAGGGATAATAAATATAAGATTACAGTAATTACTACACACACAGAGGCATTCAAACAATCATTCTTCCCACACTCCATACGTGAATGGAACTGGAAAAAACCCTAACAACTGGTACAATGGGCATACCATCTGCCATGGACATCTCGGTGGTTTGCAGAATATAGATGTAGATGTAGAACATTGTTACTGTATGGCAATACTGTAACGAGATGATATCCCGCTGAATATGTGTATTATTTTTTATAACAGCTCACTTTCATGTATCTCCATTTTTTGTAAATACTTTTGACTAAATATAAAACGTGTCTTTTTAAATAGATATATTAGAGTGATTGATAATTATACTACTTAATTTACTAACACTTCCCTCCACAATATATATAACAATGCAAATTTAAAAAATAAATGGCTCTGAGCACTATGGGACTTAACTACTATGGTCATCAGTCCCCTATAACTTAGAACTACTTAAACCCAACTAACCTAAGGACATCACACACATCCATGCCTGAGGCAGGATTCGCACTTGCGACTGTAGTGGTCGCGCGGTTCCAGACTGTGGCGCCTAGAACCGCTCGGCCACTCCGGCCAGCGCAAATTCAAAGTGATGGAAACTGTAAGTGTCTGTGAAACCATCTGTGTGTATGGATGTAGAGATTCCAGGCACATGCAGTGTCAGGTTAAATGTGGAAATAGTTAGCGTGAGGGTTTGTTGTGACTCATCGCAAGAGTAGGCTCAATTAGTTACTTTCAGTCTGCCTATATGCAGTTAACACGTATTCTTCTGCAGTTAGAAGCCTGATCAGATTTGTTTTAAGTGAAGGAATTACTAGGCCTTAAATGTCAACTGTTATTAGACGTTGACATCTAGCATTGGGGTACATGCTTTAGTTTGGCGAATATGTGCATATGTGGAAATTATCTCATACTTTCTTTTACAGTGTAGGCATATTTTTGCAATATAGTGACATCACATTAATTTATTTGAGTCCCACAGAGCTTTTTCGTGTATAAACCTCAACTTGCAATGTAGACATCGCACTTTTCCCGCAGACATTTTCGAGTTCTTTCAACATCTTAGATGTGGAAAATAATTAATTTACGACTCTGTTGTGTTTTTTCAGTCATGCAGGTGACATTAAGGAATTATGGTACGAAGATCAAACATCCCTCGATTTTACTTACAGTGCAGTCATGTGCGGGTTGCCGTGTGGATTTTCTTTAATTCACGTTTCAAGGTTTTGTGGGATAGTATTTAAGGTAAAGCTCATTTTGAATAAATCCGAATTCATCGTTTGTTATTTACATTTCATAAGAAAATGTTGACTTTTAATTATTCGTAGAGAAATGTGCTATCAACTCATTCGAGTATTCCATGGGGAATGATATGTCACTTCAAATGAAATTTATCAGTGTGACTGGTGAGCCAGTCATTACATGAGTTTTTTGAGGTCAGTAATGCAAACATAGTTGACAAAATTTTCAACAATTCAGAATCTTTATCATATTTGGCTGCAGAGTGGGGGTACTTTGGTTGGGAGTGCTTCACACAAATTGCAGTGGCGTGGGGGCCCTCCCCTCTCCTCCCATCCTCTTCCCTCCTTGGCCTTAGCATGCGGTTCCCGGAGATATGGAGATGCTGATGCTGGTGTCAGCTGTTATACGACATGGGAGAAAACTATTGACAGATGGTGTATTAAGGGGTTTTGACCAGAATGCCCCCCAACCATCCTACTTACAGAGGCATAGAAGCAGTAGTTTTCCCCTCGCTCTCTTTGTGAATGTAAGAGGAAAGGAAATGACTTGTAGTGGTAGAAGCTACCTGCTCAGCAATACACCATATGGTGGCTTGCAGAGTATGTATGTAGATGTAGGTGAATGGAGTGTTTGTTTTCAGTTATAAGTGATGATTCCTCAGCACTGTTATGTGACGTCTTTGGAGTGAAAACATCCATCAGGGAACATATTTTATTGAAATGTGGCCATGTTCTTGTTGCTTGTCTTCCTTAATCACTTTTCTCTTTGTAGCATCCTTTAAACCAAGTCCTTACAGAGCCCTTCAGACTTTTCCTCACGATTTTGACTTCCTCAAAGTTGGAGATCATAAAAGATTAATTTACAAATCAATTTCATTTATTTTAATTTAATATTGTTTTCAGTGTCTCAGATTTTATTTATTTTGATCTACATTAGAAACAGGTTTGCCTTTCAAGTCGTTAGGTTACACATTTCACTGGTTTTATATAGCAGGTCATAGGATCGTTTAGAAAATGAGGCTGTGTGATATAGGAACAACTGGTCAATAATAACATGCCTTTTCCATTAGCAGTAAGTGTAGGCTGCATTACTTCCAAATATTAGAACAAATGGAAACTTCTGAACTTTGCTGTCTGTTTCAGTGGAAAACATGTTAAACTGAGTGAAAAATCAAGAAGTATGTGTTTGTAATATATAAGTGACTACAAAAGGTTTCTGTCTGAGGGCTTCGCAACAGCGTGTACGCAATGTAGCGCGACCCTAATGTGAATAAAATATAAACACCAACATGTTGGTAAGGGATTATCGTGGCATTCATGCCTTTCCAACGTGCGCTAAATGCATGTTTGTCGAAAACCACCGTTGTGGACTGGTGCAACAAGGGATGCTGCTACTTCATGATAATGCATGGTCCCACATCACAAATGTCGTTACTCAGAAGTTACTCCAATTCAAGTGGAAGATACACGAGCACCCGCTCTATAGTTGTGATCTCTCTCTATGTCATTACCGTGCCTTCAGTCCCCTAAAAACGGCCTTGAAGGGTCGACGATTTACGTCGGACGCGGATGTACATCAAGCAATTATGGATTTCTTGAAGCAGCAGCAAATGGTGTTTTACCAAGTTTGGTCCACCAGTGAAGGGAACTGGGTCCCAGATGCCATCTGCGAGACATGCATATACACAAACATACAGAAAACACAGCAAATGCTCTCCAAATGAGGGGGTGACTGGATACAGTCGAGCACAGTGCTATATTACACGTTCTGATCAGTGCATTTGGGCTAGGTGTTGGCAGCTGTGCTATAATTTTAGAACACAGAACTAGATGTTATGTCATGATTGCATGGATAGATCTGACATAAAATCGATAGAATTGCGAGAAATGATGAGAGAATAGGTGTAAATTGACCGCATATACATCGAAATGCGGGGAAATTGAGGAAGTACTTGTGTCTCTTCTGGTTCGCGCCGAACAATTTGTACATGGGAACAAGTATGTGGCAACAAGACGAATCCGAGAAAATGTCGACATCGAAATGAAAGGAATCAGGGAGGCAGTCAGTTTTCTTCCGTCGAGGCACCATTATACTGTATGTCTATTGAGGTACATACGAGTGATACACACGAGTTGACTACTGTATTTGATGCTTTTCAGGTGGACAGAGAACCATTCACCTCCAAACTTACTTGCATCTGAGTTAAAGGATAACAGAGAGTGGATCGATTGAGATGGAGCTGTAAAGAGGTACGATTTAATGATTTGCTGATGCATTCTAGAGAAGGAGAAGTTATTGCAGGTAAATTTTTCCAGTGTTCTGTACGGATGCATCAGTTGCGTGACATGCCCTGTATTCTACTCGTATACAGCCACATGTTCTGTATGTGGTTTAAAGCACTGTCTACTTGCGATCATTAACGGTAAACCTGTCGGTCATCAGAGGACTTCCATCTCATGTGTGATGAAACTTGACACATTCCTATAAATTAACTTTGATTTATGCAATGTACTCCATCCCCCTGTCGCATCTTCAGTGTAAAATGGAGACTTCAACGTCATAATTAAATTAGCGATAGGTGCTTGTGAGGTGCTGTAATCCCCATGTACACATTTTCCTGGTGGATGTGCTGTTTACAGAGTTAGTGACGGAATGACTTGTAATTTTCACATGTCGGACGCTGCTGCTATGCATTTATCTGTTTCCTTGTAGGAGGTATTCCCCGCTACTAATGATCATTTTATATAGGCCTGATGCAGGCATCGTCTAATTTCTGAACCGTGATCGGATGTGAACAGTGGATACTACATGTCTCCAGAAAGCTATATTGTGCTTGTATCACGCAGAGCAAGCGTTTTACGGAAGTAGTTTTTTTTTCGTTTTACTGTTCGATAACATAGTTTATCGTAAAGAAACCGGGAAGAAGGATGTATGTCATACACTTGAAATATATTTCTCACAATGAAATATTAACAAAGCTACATTCCATATGACTGATAGGTAGGAAACACAGGCGATCTAACATGATAGCCCGTTTTAAGCGCAGAACGTTGTAGCTTTGGGAGTGCGTGTGTTTATGTTCTCTCTTACCAGTATCTTCCAGGTACCGATCCTAGACTCTAGAACAATACTTTAGAGAAGATAGCTTGGCTGATTTACTTCAAAATGCGTCGAACTCCATCCATCTGGAGCTCCATCGCGCATAAAAATCATTCGTTTCTTGTTCTTCTTAACTGTCTGCTATTACATCACGGCACTTTGAAATCTGTTACAATACATCGATAAGGAGTGCTAAACACCTCGACATAGGCGCATCTCGAAATGGGTGAGGACTCGAAAAGTTCCATTCATTCACGAGACGTGGAGTGTAGCGGTCTTCTTCTGGTTGGTTGCAGATTAATTCGCTAACTGTGCTGCAGGGTGGTTTGGTCAATGACAGTGTAAGGAGGGTGTTTCACTCTCTAATTTTACCCTAAGACAGCGAGAATGTTCTGTGACTCCCATGCGTAGAGAGATAGATCGCAAATTAAACACCATGCCGGAGTTGATAAAAATATGTGGAGCGCTGTCTGGTATACTTTGATGATTTATGTGTTCGAGAATTAACACTGAATGGATGTACTGCACAGTCATCTATCCATGTATGCGATGATACTCGCAAAGTGGAGGAGGGGTGGTTTAGCTATGATACTGAAATTGGGGAAACATGCTGTCACATCACTGGCCTGTGTTGAACTTACTGTAAAGTTGCTAAAATTGTTCGCGCTATCAAATGTGATGCTTATTATTAGAGTACATCGATGGTGTCTTTTCCATCCCATCCGTGCACTGGCACGCTGTTGGTTACCACATAATGATTGACTGATATCGCTCGTCTGAGTTGAGGAAAGAGTTTTGTCGGATGGACATCACCTTCTAGGGTGGATAGCACCGAAACACTGATCGCGTACATCAGTGCAATATGAGGTACCAGTCGAACAGGAATGCAGTGCCGTTAGCTATTCCCAAAAGTGAGAGACGAGTCTAAATTTAGAGCTCGTGAATCACCTTCGGACTGTACTTGGAAACCTACGCCAACGCTGTAACTCTTCCGGTTTGTTGTAGCTGTCTTTTATTTAGTATCAGCCGATGTGTAGTGTGTTGTGCTATCTGTCGTAAGAACATGATTTACACCGTGAAACATTTAGTTCCCTGCGAAATGCCGTGGATCAGAACTGCTTAATGTCAGCTTAGCACAGGCCTCGAAGACGTGACAGAAAAACGAAATGTTTGGTATTATACAAAAGCGTGTTAGAAAACAGTGTTTCAAACAACTAAGCAGGACCCTGCGAAATGCCGTGGATCAGAACTGCTTAATGTCAGCTTAGCACAGGCCTCGAAGACGTGACAGAAAAACGAAATGTTTGGTATTATACAAAAGCGTGTTAGAAAACAGTGTTTCAAACAACTAAGCAGGACCAGAGAGAGCGTCTCATGCGATTTTGTATAGTCTGTGGGATACGATCATTCTTAAAACTTTAAAGTGGCCTCTGCAGTGCCTGTATATTTAATAGAATCTTGCCACATAGGCGGCAGTAGGAGCAGCAGTTTGAGGTATAAATTTGATGAGGGTCGGGCTATACCATTAAGAATGCCTGGAGGGCAGCTCGCTGTGCTAGTTTGGGGAGCATTGCGTAATCTTTTTCTCTGCACTGGACCGCACCGGAGCTATGCGTCAGTGCGCCAGCATCGGTGCCTAGGTGACTTCTATATGGATGAAGTTAGTGGGGCTTTTTTAGTTCGTAATTTTTCACTATTGGGGGCTAGAAAATAACGATGACAGTATGTTGGGCCGATATATTTGAATGGACTTGGATCTGCTTCAGACTGTAGTACCTGTATCTAGTCTGGATATGTACCATATTGCGTGCATTTCCGCCGAATGGTCAAAACACAATCCTGTTGCACTAACGCAGTTCATCCTGTTTCTACACGGGTTGCAGAGGGTGGGGGTTATGTCTTTCTCCGACTTCTGCTCAGTTCCAACTTAAACTGTAACGATCACATGCACAAAGCTGTAGAAATGGGATCAGTTAGAGGCTGCGTAGGGACTGACTAAAACCAGGTTGTAATTCTACTGTAGCAGGTAGCTTCGAGGAAGGTGACTCATTGTGAGATATGAGAGTGTCAGAAATATGACTGAGTAGTGGGTGTAATCCGATGCAGGTATGTGCTTGAATGGAAAGACCTGTTCCCAAATCCCAGACATCATTTCTAGCTAATAGCGTAACACTAGAGATCTGAGAAGCTAGTGTACATTTTCTTATAACTTAATTCGGCACATCATCTATTACTGCTGGTTGTGTTCCTTCTCAGTCAGTCATTGCCTATAACTCAGCGGATATATTGCAGAACCTCCGATATGGTATCGAGACAGAATGAGCTACAAATACTATAGAATTATCTAGCTGGGGCGGTGTGAGGGAGTCGCAAATAGAGCTTACATACCACGTTCCTTAGCCGAATCACTTTGAAAATGCGGTAATTTTATCACGAGGTTGCATCGTGGGCAACCTGTTGGTCTGATAGTACACATTCCTGCAATCATCGTCACGGTATTTGTCCAGAAAAAACCACCTCATTCGGAGGTAATGTAGTAACTCGATTCGTAAAGCGGGTATAGCTTTTAACATGGATACTTGTGTGTATCTGTAGAACGAAGATAGCTTGTGACAGTAACATGCAGTAGTTGTTGCGATCGGTTTTTTCAACATCTGGCCGATTACATCTCTCTTTCTAAGGCACAGTGGTAGTACTCGCAAGAAAAACCTAAGAGACGTGCCCACCCATCGTTGATTTTCGGTCAGTATTATTTTGCGCCGTGTGGAATCATTTATTGGTCAATTATTATACTTAGTAGTAATGGGGGGTGCTTGATATGTTTGCATTTGATCATTAGGCTTATAATGTATGTGTTTGTGTTCCGACAGGTGTAAAGAAAATGACTATGTCCAGTCATAACAGATATTTCCATTTCCTGAGCTACAGTCTTCAGCAGGGTGTATTTCCGATACTTCGCTCATTGTCGAATGCCTTCAATTGAGACAGCGATCGTAACATTTAATTGTAGGTATAATAATAAAACATATATGTGACTGATTTTCTCGAATGATTCCGTGTATGCATGGCCTGTGATGGTAATGATTCACAGCGGCAGCAGTCTGAAGGCAGAGGCATGTTTGAGTATAGGAATGTATCTGATTTAACTTTGCCGTCGTCTTGACTACTGAATAGCGAACTAATAAATACTCACTGTGTGCTGGGTGGCTTTCGGGATCATGTGGAAATTTGAGACGATTGTGTATGGAGGGGCGTTTGCACTGGTGCGTTATTGCTTCTCATGTAAATTGTTCGGTTGACTGCTTCTGCACATTTCGCGCCTTTATTTAATTGAGAGAAGATCGATTGTGGTGTGTGCATCTAGCATGTGGAAGACATGTTTACCTGTTCTCTAGACATGGGAAAGACCTTAGTTGGCTTGTAAATTATAGGAATGATTTGGAATTTGTTACACCACCGACATCGGTATTCGAGAGTGGAAATATCAGTTTCCTCTACTTGTTTCTAATTACTCAGTGGTTTACAGCATGCTGCACCTCACTAAAGTTTGAGGTTTGTAGAGAAATAATTTCCAGTTTATATCTTGGGAATTGTGTTGTGTTAGCCATCGGTTGGATGTGTCTAGTGTGTGATATCGAAAAGTACCATGAAAATGGTATAATATCACGGCGAACCATGCGAAAAAAACGTGTGTTCTTGTAATCCCCGAGTCTGGAGATGTGCGTAGAAAACCAAGCAAGCAAGGAAGCAGGTTCGGATCAGAAACGGTAAGTTTGTGCCGAGAGGTGACAATCCCGAGTTTGTAGAACAGTTCTGAGTGCGACTTCAGTACGCTGAGGGTGCTCTGATGTAAAAGGAATAATTTTGTACGGCGGAGGATATGAATTGTATGTTTACTAGATCGACACGGTATGCGGTGATGTATTGCTGGGATGGAGATCGGTTTCACGCTTTAATATTCAAGCTCCTGTACTCAGTGGACCGAACGAGGTGGCGCAGTGATTAGCACACTGGACTCGCACTCCGGAGGACGACGGTTCAATCTCGTCTCCGGCCATCCTGATTTAGGTTTTCCGTGATTTCCTCAAATCGTTTCAGGCAAATGTCGGGATGGTTCCTTTAGAAAGGGCACGGCCGATTTCCTTTCCAAACCTTCCCTAACCCGAGCTTGCGCTCCGTCTCTAATGACCTCGTTGTCGACAAGACGTTTAACACTAACCACCAACCACCTGTACTCAGTGGGAGAGCAGGAGAATTGAGTAATAGTCATTCCATATTTGACGTTATGTATGGCACTTTTCTAGGTTTAGTTGACGGTGCAATGTGGTGATCAGTGTAAAATGGTTTATTACTGCTGAATGCCACATTTGTAGAAAGAAAGAAAAGGCTTATGGTGTTTCCCTAGGGCTGAGGAGGATTGTGACGTATAGCTGGTGTGAGTGTGGGCACACCATAATTTTTTGGGTGCTGTGCAGATATAAAAGATAACTGCACTGTTTGTGTAAAATGTGTATATATTGTACTGTAAATTTAGTGTGGGTTATGTTGTAGCATGACTAGAGAAGATGAGTGTGTGTCCTATTGTGAGGGACGTATACACTCCTCGAAATGAAAAAAAAGAACACGCACGGCACAGCGGACACACCAGGAACCGCGGTGTTGGCCGTCGAATGGCGCTAGCTGCGCATTTGTGCACCGCCGCCGTCAGTGTCAGCCAGTTTGCCGTGGCATACGGAGCTCCATCGCAGTCTTTAACACTGGTAGCATGCCGCGACAGCGTGGACGTGAACCGTATGTGCAGTTGACGGACTTTGAGCGAGGGCGTATAGTGGGCATGCGGGAGGCCGGGTGGACGTACCGCCGAATTGCTCAACACGTGGGGCGTGAGGTCTCCACAGTACATCGATGTTGTCGCCAGTGGTCGGCGGAAGGTGCACGTGCCCGTCGACCTGGGACCGGACCACAGCGACGCACGGATGCACGCCAAGACCGTAGGATCCTACGCAGTGCCGTAGGGGACCGCACCGACACTTCCCAGCAAATTAGGGACACTGTTGCTCCTGGGGTATCGGCGAGGACCATTCGCAACCGTCTCCATGAAGCTGGGCTACGGTCCCGCACACCGTTAGGCCGTCTTCCGCTCACGCCCCAACATCGCGCAGCCCGCCTCCAGTGGTGTCGCGACAGGCGTGAATGGAGGGACGAATGGAGACGTGTCGTCTTCAGCGATGAGAGTCGCTTCTCCCTTGGTGCCAATGATGGTCGTATGCGTGTTTGGCGCCGTGCAGGTGAGCGCCACAATCAGGACTGCATACGACCGAGGCACACAGGGCCAACACCCGGCATCATGGTGTGGGGAGCGATCTCCTACACTGGCCGTACACCTCTGGTGATCGTCGAGGGGACACTGAATAGTGCACGATACATCCAAACCGTCATCGAACCCATCGTTCTACCATTCCTAGACCGGCAAGGGAACTTGCTGTTCCAACAGGACAATGCACGTCCGCATGTATCCCATGCCACCCAACGTGCTCTAGAAGGTGTAAGTCAACTACCCTGGCCAGCAAGATCTCCGGATCTGTCCCCCATTGAGCATGTTTGGGACTGGATGAAGCGTCGTCTCACGCGGTCTGCACGTCCAGCACGAACGCTGGTCCAACTGAGGCGCCAGCTGGAAATGGCATGGCAAGCCGTTCCACAGGACTACATCCAGCATCTCTACGATCGTCTCCATGGGAGAATAGCAGCCTGCATTGCTGCGAAAGGTGGATATACACTGTACTAGTGCCGACATTGTACATGCTCTGTTGCCTGTGTCTATGTGCCTGTGGTTCTGTCAGTGTGATCATGTGGTGTATCTGGCCCCAGGAATGTGTCAATAAAGTTTCCCCTTCCTGGGTCAATGAATTCACGATGTTCTTATTTCAATTTCCAGGAGTGTAGATTCAGCACATAGATAACCATGAAGTTATGAGAGAGATTTTTTTCATGGAAAATTATGCGCGCTAGTATGTATGTATGTATGTATGTATGTATGTATTTGATGATCAGTGGACAAATTTTGTGGGTTTAACAGTGAGTGAAATTTAGCGATCTGTGGAAAATTTTAGCGCTGAAAGTCTCCTCTGCAGAAAACAATGGTGAACAGTTCCCAAGGGAGCCGTACTGCAGCTGTAGCATGACCGAGCCAGCAACATTAAAAACCACATGAGCATATGGTCTGGACCAGGCCTGAGCGCACTCTGAAAAAATAGGTCTTCACTCTCATCCGGTCGCGTGACCGACTGTGCCCAAGTGAAGATGTATTTTGAGAGGAATTTCTGAGGTATAGTGTATGAATGGGATGTCGCTGCCTCATGATTGCGGGCAGCTTTGCGTGACTAGGCAGCTGGTAGCCTCCAGTGCGGTGCAGTGGACAGGGGGCTGCAGGCAGTTCTTGTGTGTGTCTGTTGGATTATTTTGTGAGCTGGTCTGTAGGCCATGCTATGCATTACTTGGACACTTTACGAGTTTATTTCACGTCCGCACCTCAGTGTACTGAATTATTTAGGAGCGGTGGAACAATTTTTGTATAGCACGATTTGGGAAGTCTGTATGCACGTCACACACACACACATCATGAGTGGTGGAACAGCACAATCTGTAACGTCAGTATGGACGTCACACACACCTCACAAGTGGTTGAAAAACACGATCTGTGACGTTGGTATCCGCGTGTCAGAGGTGTCCTGTTACAATGGCGATAGAGAGAAAGCAGATGAACAGATGAGAGGGATGATAGCTCACTCTAGTGATGGTGCTGTGCACTACGTCAGTTGGGTTCTGGACCTCGTGGCGAAAACACAAGATGGTTTGGCTCACATTGTTGCATAATTTCGACAGTTGTCGATTAGAGTCTTTTAGTGTTTTGCATGTCTGTAGGCTGTGTGATGTGACCCCAAAAATGTCAGAGTGTGTGTTTTGTATCAGTGTATACTCCACGCCTAAATAAATTGTTTCAAAACAAATAAAGTGCACTCCTTTGTCTCTCCACTAGACCAGTGCACGCTGAGTCCTTCTCCCACGAATCCCTAGGAGGATGTGGCAGTCAGGTGACTTAGGTTAGTGGAGGTAGACCAAGTGTCCTTTCTTTTGTGTCATTTTCTTAAGGTTGCAGAGGTAGCCCAACTGCCCTATCTTCCCGCCAAAATTCAAACTTGGCGCCAGTTCCTAGGATGAGGTGGTGGTCGGATGACTTAGTTTAGTGGAGGTAGTCCAAGTGTCCTTCCTTTCACGCCATTTACTTAGCTTAATAGAGACACGCAAATTGACCATTCTTTACCACCAAAATTCAAACTTCCCACCAGGGGGTGTGTGGCACTTGCGTCATCAACTGACGTCACGGCCGCCATCTTGGATGATGTCATACGCTGTGCACATAATTGCATTTTAGTCCACGTTAGCCCACCAACATGTGTTGTAACGGGACGTGGCGGACTGTTGAGGATCATGGTGGAAACTAAGTATTTTCTTCCAAGTCCAGGTGCGCGTGACACTCGCGAAAATCTGACAATATTAGAATTTCCCACCTTGGTATGGGGCGTGGCACTTTTTGAATTTCCCGCCGCCGCCATCTTGGATTTGGGGTGGGAACCCTATCAGTGTCTCTGTGCCATCACATTTCTAATGGTACTTGCGTCATCACCTGATGTCATGGCCACCATCTTGGTTGACAACGCTATCTGGTCGTGGCCCTGCGTACTAGGTCAGTTTGAGTCTGGACCTCATGGCGAACACACTCTTTCCCGCCATCTTGCATTACATCTCAGATGAGCATGCCCTCTAGTGGTGGTACTGTGTACTAAGTCAACTGGAGTCTGGAGCTCATGGTGAACACACTGGATGGCTGTACTGCATGAAATTGTTTAAATAAAGACTTATCTCCAGCATTGGTCGAGTCCTTTTCCCACGAATCCTTAGGAGGAGGTGGCAGTCGGGTGACTGAGGTTAGTGAAGGTAACCTTTCTTTCACGCCATTTTCTTAGCTTAGTGTAGATACATGAATAGACCTTTCTTTAGCGCCAAAGCTCAAACTTGGCGCCGGTTCCTAGGAAGAAGTGGTAGTCGGATGACTTACATTAGTGGAGGTAACCCAATTGACCTATCTTCCCGTGATTTTCTTAGGTGTGATGCATTATCCTGTTAAGGACAGGCATGAAAGTTGTGATCAGAGGATTTGAATTGATTTGATGTGACATGACGTGACAGTGTGAATACATCCTGACAGGATGGTGCTGTGACATTATGGTACCGTGATGGTCCTTGTGCAGCGACCTATATGGTTCTTTCCCTATGACTCAAGTAACACCATAAACAACTGTATTTTTATCCTTCAATATATCTGATTTTTCACTTTTACTTCATCATTGTTTGTTCTTATTTATACACAGTATAGGCGCCACCTCTGTTCTGTTATTGTAAAGCCTAAATCATTTTTCGATTTCAAATATCTAGACTCACTTGTGGAAGAACGCTCAACTGCAAAAATATCCAAGTTATTGTGGAACATTTGCAAATTTGTCATGAAAACAAATCAAAATAATAAAATAAAGCCATGTTCTCATCCTTCATACTTCATGCCAGTGTCTTTTGATTAGGTCTGGTTTTCGTGGAAGATATTAGTTGTTGCTCTACATCTTTGTTATTTATTCATTATTATTCATTCTTTGTCATGGTTTGTTGTTTGTTAGATTGAAAACAGACGAGATCACATGACTTGAATTAACTTGATGTGATACGACAGACATGTGAATTGGCCTTTAGAACTTTTTTTTTTCTATCTAGCAAAGACTGCCATAAACATCTGTATTTTTATCCTTTAATAGAGCTGATTTTTCACGTAATAAAAAGTTATTTAATGAAACTTACTTCATCAGTTTATGCTCTTATTTATGCACAGTGTAGGAGCCATCTCTATACTGTAATTGTAAGATGATGATGATGAGGTCCCATACTCCAAGGCAGGCTGTTCCAGCTCGTCGGCTCCGTTGTGAGCTGCGGAGCGCTCCCTGCTCCAGGGAGCCGTGTCGCTCGCTGTGACCATTCAAGTGGGCCGGCACGCCGGCGAGTGGCACGGCTGGCTGAGGTAGACGGCAAGGCAAGCGTTTTGATGTGCCAGCTGTGTCTTACAAGATCGACAACCTGATACTCTTACCTGCTAAGACGTAGTGACATGCTACACCAGGAAATACGATATTCAGGAAATAAATAAGAAACAACTGTTTTACAAGAAACTGCATACTAAATTTATTGGGCCTCTGTAGCTTGACAGTCGTGCGGTTCTAGGCGCTGCAGTCTGGAACCGCGAGACCGCTACGGTCGCAGGTTCGAATCCTGTCTCGGGCATGGATGTGTGTGATGTACTTAGGTCAGTTAGGATTAACTAACGCTAAGTTCTAGGGGACTAATGACCTCAGAAGTTGAGTCCCATAGTGCTCAGCGCCATTTGTAGCTTGACATTTTCTTTTCATTACAAGATCGGAAATATCAGGCGTCAAAGTGTTAGCAGCGTTAATGCGGAGGATGGCCTTCATTGTTGCATCCTGAAGTAACGATCGTTCCTTACTTTTTACTGTTTTCATTGCTGAGAAAAGCTGCTCGCAACAATACGTAGATCCAAACATGCACATGATCTGAGCGGCATTGTTCTGCAGCCTGGGAAATGTTTTTTGCTGTAATGAACTGTACCATCGTGACAAATCCAACGTGTTGCAGTTCTCTTTCAACCAAGTTGAATTTTGCAGATCAATGATCTCCAATTGAAGTGACGATGACAAGTCATCGAGGGCAACTGAAAAAAGAGTGCTGAACACCTGAAGTTCCATTTCCAAACTAGTGAGGTCTCGGAATCGTGTTTCAAAGGACGTGATGACCTGCTTTAACTTTGCTTGGTAATCGCCGAAAGTAGTACCTTCAGGTAGTTTTAAAGAAGCAAGACGATTGAAGAACGTTAAATGTCCATTACTCATATGCCTCTCAAATTACCGTAATTTTTCCATGAACGCTTTGATCTGGTCGTGCATGTCAACGATTAGCTGCCCTTTGCCCTGCAGTAGCAGATTAATGTTATTCAGATGCATAGTTATGTCAGTTTGGAACGCCAGGTCTGATATCCATTTTATATATGTCAGACGACGCATTTCTTCCCCTTTCATTTCGAGAAAAAGGGATATTTCCTTACGAATGGCAAAGAAAATATCATGATCTTTTTCCCGATTCAGCCAACGAACTGAACTGTGGTAAGGTATATCACCATACTCAGCTTCCATATCTTTCAGGAATCCTTTGGAATGGCGATGATTCATACCGTGACGCCGCAAAAAATTCACACACCTAACGACATCTTTCATTACGCCACCTAGTTCTACTGTTTCAGCACAGAGTGCCTCTTGGTGAATAAAAGAAATGTCTTTCCCGAATTCGTCCATGAGTTTATTTTTCAAACGAAAAGCAAAACCTTGGTGACGCCCGATCATTTGTGGTGCACCATCTGTCGCTACAGAATGGAGCACATCCCAGGGCAAATTCCATATTGTCCACTGATTCACAAACAGCTTCGAAAATGTCACGTCCTGTTGCGGTTTAATCGAGTGGTACCATATCCAAGAGTTCTTCAGTTACTTGCAGCTCCACGTAGACACCACGCACAAAAACTGCAAGCTGAGCACAGCCCGATATGTCTCTAAATCCGTTGCCATGTCCAGGATTCGACGAGACATTGTTTGCTAAGACAGGCAAAACCCTTCAATTGTCTTCACTCCCCTTGGAAACAAACATTCTGTAACTGCTACCATGCACGATTTTACGCGTGGTCCCACCGAAAACGGCTTACCACTCGTCGCAATGATGTGAGTGATCCTGTAGCTTGCTCGAATTGAAGATTCAGTAGTGTTTTCTCCACTCTCATTCACCTGAAAATTATAAACGCATTACAGAACACAAACTATGTTGCATGTTTTGATACCCTCCGTATTACGAATCCATTTTTAAACTTTCGTACCTATGTAGTTCTTAAGCCTGGCTACCAGTTCTCTGCGTGCAACGCCTTCTACCTACGAGTATAATGTCGTTGTATATTGTACCTCTTCGCAGAACTAGATACTTTATGACATACAAGACACTGCGGACGACCACCCCTCTCAATGAATAGAAAGGTATCCAATAGAGGTACAGCGCTCCCGCGGCTAGCCATAGCTGTCATTGAATACGGATTATTGCGCCAGTTGTGGCTGCATGCTGCCAGGGGGCAGTGAGTTCGCTTTCCCCCTCCACGCGGGCTCCGAGCTGCCGCAGTGAGCGCTCCGGAGCGCTCCGGCTCCCTGGAGCTCGGTTGGAACAGCCTGGTCCAAGGAGCGTCGGGGGACGATGCGGAAGACCCGCACCGTCGACTAGGCAAGGTCCTAGTGCAGGTGGTTTGCCATTGCCTTCCTCGACCGTAATGGAGATAAATGATGATGATGAAGACGACACAACAACACTCAGTCATTTCGAGGCAGGGAAAATCCCTGACCCTGCCGGGAATCGAACCCGGGACCCCATGCGCGGGAAACGAGACGCTACTGCAAGATCACGAGCTGCGGACAGTAATTGTAAAACCTATATCATTTTACACTTTCAGATATCTGGCCTTGCTTAAGGAAGGACACTCAACAGAAAAGATATCCAAATTCGTCATGGAAAATTTCCTGTTTTCATGAAAACAAAGCAAAATAATAAATTAAAGGTTAAGGAAAAATAATAGCATGAAATCAACCCTGTTAGCAGACAATGACACAGAATCATCACCCCCCCCCCCCTAAAAACCATCAACTTCAAAACTTTCTTCCAGAGAAAGCTTAACAGTGATGTATGTAGTGTTCCATCCAACTGACAGTCTGTGTGAATGCCGCTGTTCAAAATGAATTATGGAATGTTTTGAGCCGGCCAGAGTGGCCGTGCGGTTCTAGGCGCTACAGTGTGGAACCGAGCGACCGCTAAGGTCGCAGGTTCGAATCCTGCCTCGGGCATGGATGTGTGTGATGTCCTTAGGGTAGTTAGGTTTAATTAGTTCTAAGTTGTAGGCGACTGATGACCTAAGAAGTTAAGGCGCATAGGGCTCAGAGCCATTTGAACCATTTGGAATGTTTTGAGGTGATGTGACATGATGTTCTGTTCCATCAATTGTGAATCTACTTGATCTCATAACATCACTTTCACTGTTCAGTAATGGGATACAGATGGTGAGATTGCCTAATGGTCCATTCAGTTGACGTTTAGTGCGTGACTCAGCCTCTAGCTATTTCACTTATACCTAATATTTCTAGTTTTTTAGTAATATTTTATGGTGAGTAATGCCAAAAGCCTTGGTAAGGTCTGCAAATATGCCTGCAGCATACTTTATGATGAGCTTTAAGTACAACTGCTTTAAATACTGTTATGAATTATACCATATTACTGCTGCCTCGGAAGCCAAACTGAACCATGTTATTAATATTTTTATTTATTTATTTATTTCAAGTTCTATAGATCTGTATGTAAGCTGTTCAC
Source organism: Schistocerca gregaria (assembly GCF_023897955.1). NCBI lineage: Eukaryota > Metazoa > Arthropoda > Insecta > Orthoptera > Acrididae > Schistocerca > Schistocerca gregaria. The sequence goes on from NC_064931.1 coordinate 297,504,356, forward strand.
AAGATACAGAAGGAGTGAATTTATCAAATTGTTGTTTAGTACATAATTACATTGAATTTATTATATGAAAGACATAAATAATATATGAGTAACAGGTACTTATGAGAAGTTGAGGACATGGCTAACATACATTTTTCACTAAGAAATGCAGATATTCATGAATCTGAGTTAGAGTTATGCTGTACATAACTAGGAATCATGCATTATGACTAAGAAATTCATCTATACTACAAGGTGTACAACTTTGCTCCCGCAGTTTTTTCCCCAACATTTGAGGCCTTAATGAAACAGATTGATTACACATGTATCATTCAAAGTATTTTCCATCGCTGGCCACTACTTTCTTCCATCTTTCGGGAAGTGTACGAATTCGGCGTTGAAAAAATTGTTCATCTTTTGAAGTGATCCACGAATCGATCCAATTTGTGGCTTCTTCATGAGATCGGAAGTGTTGGTCAGCCAGGTCGTTCGCCATCGATCTAAGCAGCTGATAGTCAGAGGGAGCAAAGTGTGGAGAATACGGCGAGTGGGGTAGGACTTCCCATTTTAACGTTTCCAAGTACGTTTTGACCTCTTTTGCAGCGTGGGGTCGAGCGTTGTCGTGCTGCAAAATCATTTTATCGTGCCTCTCTCTGTATTGCAGCCTTTTGTCATTTAATCTCCTGCTCTTGGTTTCAGCTCACACGGGACCCAAGTTCTTTCTTTCTGAATCATGCCAGTAGCCTTGAGACGTTCTGAAATGGCTTCCTATGTCACTCCCACTAATCGTGCCAATTCTTCTTGAGTCTGACGCCAGTCTTCACTCAGCAATGTCTCCAATTCTGCATCTTCGAAAACACTCTCTCTTCCACCACTATGCCGGTCTACGACGTTAAAATCACCGTTCTTGAAGTGTTGAAACAACTCGCGACACGTTCTTTCACTAATAGCGTCCTTACCATACGTACTTGAGAGCATTCTATGAAACTCAGCCGCTGTCTTCTTCACATTGGAACAAAACAGTAACACCTCCCGCAAATGACGAGAATGACGCTAGTACACTGACACTGTCAATCAAGAACAACTTCATGATGCTTTCACAAATCAATTAATGTTTGAATGAGATGTTACTGAGGTCCAAGCTAACTGTCTGACATCTGCGATCTGTTTCTTTCGACCGCTACGTACCGTTGTCGCCACCTATCGGCAAACGTTGGAAGCAAAGTTGTACACCTTGTATAATAACATCCATCTAGAAGTAACTGCCTTAGTTTTTCTTTAAATTTGGGTAGGCTTCCAACAATATCTTTAATTTGTGACGGTAGGACATTAAAAATATTGGTTCTACTGTACATAACCCCTTACCCACCTTTCTGTTCTTTATGTAGATCGTAGTGGATATCAAGTTTCCTCCAGGTGTTATAGTTATGGAATGAACTATTGGTTTTCAGTGATTTACTGTTTTTAATAACCAATCTTACCAGGGAAAAAATATATTGCGTGGTTGTTGTAAAATTTTGGAGATTTCTAAACAGGTCTCTGCGTGAGTGCCAAGGATGCACCTCACACATAATTTTTCTAGCTCGCCTCTGTGCATAGAACATTTTTTTGCTAGTAGTTAATACCCCAGAATATTATACAATAGGCCATAAATGGATGAAAATAACTAAAGTATGCTGTTTTTATTGTGCGCATTCCCATACTGCCAGAGATAATTCTAAATGAAATTGTTGCTGCGCTTAACCTTTTGCGCTGGTCTTGAGTATGTAAGAGCCACTTCAGTTTTATGTATATATGCAGATCCAAAATCCTAGAGGACTCAACCTTTGGGATCTCGTGATCATCCATTTTTAGATTTCTTTCATCTGCAACATTAGTATTAGAGGAGAGATGAACGCAGTTTGTCTTTTTTAGGTTGACTGAAAGACCATTAATTTCAAACCAGTTTACCATATCTGCAAATGCCTTATTTCCTACCTCACTTAATATGCTTCCTGAAGAATTATTAGGTGATATAGCGGTGTCCTTAGTGAATATTTTGACCTTTCCACGTCCTGAGCATAGTGCCAAGGCATTTATAAACATAAAAAAAAAAACGCAGTGGACATAATACTGAACCTTGGGGCTCTCCAATGCCAGTGGAGCCCCAATCTGAAGATACATTGCCACAGTGCATTTCTTAAATGATTACCTTCTGCCTTCTACCACTCAGGTAAGATTCGAGCCATTTGTCTACTATTCCACTCATTCCTAAGGTTTTGGCTTTATTCAGGAGATTACTGTGGCAGACACAGTCAAAACCTATTGACATGTCACAAACTATTTTTAACTGTCATCATAATGCCATTTATGTATTCTAAAATATTCTCAACAAATGCACATGTTGCATCCTCTGTTGATAACCGTTACTGAAAACCAAACTGGCAATTTCTGAGGATGTTGTATTTGCTAATATGTTCAACCATACTGCTGTGCATCAATTTTTCCAGTAACTTAGGAAAAATCGAGAGTAATGAAATTGGTCGACAGTTTCTAGCATCTTTTTTTCTCCCTTTTTTATAAATTGGCAGTATAAATCCATATTTTAATCTGCAAGGGACTATTCCTTCCTCAAGTGACGTATTAAAAATATGGCATAAGATTTGCTTATTTCTCTAAGCATTATTTCAATAACTTACTGAAAGTATTATCAACTCCAGCAGAATTTTTACGTTTTAAAGACAGAATAATTTTTCGTATTTCCTTCACTGCTATTGTCATCTAATTTGTTAGTTTAAACTAATCATTTCTTTTGTAGCTGAACCATTCTCAGTCTCATTTTTCACATATTTCCACATGGTCTTCATTTTGTTACTAGATTTCTTAGTTCCCTCTTTTAAGTACGTTTTTCGAATTTTCTATCACCTTCCTTAATATCTCATAGTACACTTTGTTTCGTCTCATCATTTCGAAATTTTCAGACATTCTGACTGATGCATACATCTCCCTGTTTATTTTACTTGAGAGTTTTAGCTGGGTAATCCATGGCTTAAATGTGGTGTTGCGCTGGTTTTCTGCCATTCTTTTTTTAAACACTACCTCAGGAAGACTTGTAGATGATTCATAAATTCATTTAAATTTTTAATCTGCTGATTGTATACTTCAGACCAGTCACCTAGCTGTACTGTAGTTTCTATCTGTATGTCTCCGTTATTTATTTATTACTCTCAAAGTTTTCCAGACTGGTTTTGGTTATACCTTAAGACTGAAATGAGGGATAGTAACAAATATAGCATTGTGGGCTGACAGCAGATTTAAAACTTTTACTGACTGTCAAACTTCTGTGCCTAGATGTATCAACAAAAACATTATCAACTGAATTACTAGAGTGGTCAGTTACCCTAATCGTAAAATCTATTAGTTGCACTAAATCGTAAGGGCTTATCGATTGCTCCAGTTCTGCTGTGTTACCTTCAATGCCACACACTTCAAAATGTTGCTGAACACAAAAATTGCTAAGATTAGCACTCAAAATACTACATTATTTGTAGCACAAATCACTACCCTGTCTTTGTCAATGGTTAATCTACAAAAATGACATACTTAGCAGGCTGTGTCAATGCACAGCATGTCAGTTCCACTAGTGACGTGATGTTTAGTGAAACATCATATCTCAGATTGCTTTTCATATTCAGTATCATTTAAATTCATTACTAACCGGTCTATTTTATTTGTAAGTCCTTTTGTGCTTTGGTAGAAAATTGCTAGAGATTTAAAATTCTTTAAATTTGCACTGTTTTTAGAATTATCAGATGTCAGGGTAATTCCACTGGGCACACATATTTATGGTTTGAACTTACGATTATCTGCTGTACCCTCTTCCTCTGCAATGAAGAATAACAAAAATCATCCTGGAATGTGGGAGTCTTCTTATTTCTTAGTTTTGTTACTCTGTTCACCTTAGAACTCCTATGCAGCCCATGTCTTCGAAAGTGTTCTCTAAGTGAACTGCCAGTTTACATACTTGACTTAGTTTTCAATTCACTACATTTATTTCCTGGTTTACACATGAGCCTTCTATACAGTCGTACCTTTGAGGAATCATTTCACATGAGGAATTATTCATAACACTTCCTTTAGCGTTATTGATTCTAGGTGGTTCTCATTTCTATAAACAGGGTTCCCTCCCCCAGTTATCACACAGCTACAAATATTCTCTAATACATTTTTGCAGTTTTTCAGTAGCTCAGAGAGAGAGGAGCTCCAGGTTTAATAATGCCAGTTATTTATTATTCTGTATGCATGTTAGACATAAATCCAACAAGGCCTTTTCAGTGGCTGTCAGATAATACACATACATCATACATCTTCTTGCCTCTGTTTATGTTCTCATTAGGTTTTTTTCACATTATGAAGTTTTTTTATGGATTACACTTTGTGGCTTTTCAGTGCTCACATGTTGTTGACTTTGTCATTGAATTGAACAAGCAGTTTGGCATCATTGACATAATACTGGTTGTACCGTATATCTCCCATTTCTAAGTTTTGCAGGGCAGTTAATACTGGCTGTCTTGTCATATCAAAACATTCCACAATGCATTTCAAATGGCATCATTCACACTAGCTGTCATGTCATGTCACATCACGTCTGGGGGATCCATGAGAAGCCTTACGTCACAGCACCATCGAGGTTTCTCCAAGACGAAGTTTTGATGGCTGGTATCATCATCCATTGTTGATTACTACCCTCTTGGTAGTGACATGTGGTAGTCTGTCAGTGAGGTGTTGATAATGGTGTCTTCGTCGCTTTAAAGGCATTCTTGACTAACATCAACTCACCACGTCCAATCTCAAAGGTAACTAACGCTCATTTTTTTCCCTTTGTTATTATATCATCTTCCTCGCCCCATGTGGGTGGGGTGGGAGGGGTTGGCAGCGGACAACCAACCTTCTCTTCAGCCAGTGGACATTATTTTCTGACTTAGTCTTAAACACAGAACAAGGAGACATAGATACCATGAATTGAAGGGCTTCTTTCAATAGTTGTACAAGTCCATTTTTGTTCATTCTGAGATACAGAGTCCTAAAGTTAAAAGAGCGCTGCAGATTTTTCAGTGCTCTTTTAAATTTAGGACTCTGTATCTCAGAATGAACAAAAATGGACTTCTACCACTACTGAAATTAGCCCTTCAATTTACAGTTAATTCCAAAGGCGATGTTAATGGGAGGATGTGAGAAATAGTGATGTTCCTATGAACAGTTGAAAAACAGCGATAAAAATATGGACATGCAGGACAGATGGCAGATGATAGGAGTAATCCACTTAATTACAGGCCCACATCATTAACGTCGATATGCAGCAGGATTCTGGAACATATGAATTACCTCGAAGAAAATGGTGTATTGACAAGCAGTCAACATGGGTTTAGAAAACATTGTTCTTGTGAAACACAACTAGCTCTTTATTCGCATGATGTGTTGAGTGCTACTGACAAGGGATTTCAGATAGGTTCATCCATGGCAGATGGTTCATCGAACTACCTTCACAATTCTCTACTATTCCCATATCGTATAGCGTGAGGAAAGAACGAACACCTATATCTTTTCGTACGAGCTCTGATTTTCCTTATTTTATAGTGGTGATCGTTTGTCCCTATGTAGGTCGGTGTCAAAAAAATACTTTCGCATTCGGAGCAGAAAGTTAGTAATTGGAATTTCGTGAGAAGATTCCGTCGCAACGAAAAACTCCTTACTTTGAATGATGTCCAGCCCAAATCCTGTATCATTTCAGTGACACTCTCTCCCATATTTCGCGATAATACAAAACGTGCTGCCCTTCTTTGAACTTACTCCTTCAGTCCTATCTGTAAGGATCCCAGACCGTGCAGCAGTATTCTAAAAGAGGACGGACAAGCGTAGTGTAGGCAGTCTCCTTAGTAGATCTGTTACATTTTCTAAGTGTCCTGCCAATAAAACAGTCTTTGGTTAGCCTTCCCCACAACATTTACTGTGTGTTCCTTTCAATTTAAGTTGCTCGTAATTGTAATACCTAGGTATTTAGTTGAATTTACGGCCTTTATATTTGACTGAGTTATCGTGTAACCGAAGTTTAACGGATTCCTTTTAGCACTCACGTGGATGATCTCACACTTTCCGTTATTTAGGGTCAACTGTCAATTTTCACACCATTCAAATATCTTTTCTAAATCCTTTTGTAATTTGTTTTGATCTTCCGATGACTTTCTTAGTCTATAAACAACAGCGTAAGCGCCAAACAACCTAAGATGGCTGTTCAAATTGTCTCCTAAATCATTTGTATATATAAGGAACGGCAAAGGACCTATAACACTACCTTGGGGAACTCCAGAAACCGCTTTTGTTTTACTCGATGACTTTCCGTCAATTACTACGTACTATGATCTCTCTGACAGGAAGTCACAAATCCAGTCACATAACTGAGACGATACATATTATGGAAATCCAGAAATACGGAACCTATCTGAAATCCCTTGCCAGTAGCACTCAACACATCATGGAATAAAGAGCTAGTTGTGTTTCACAAAAACGATGTTTTCTAAACCCATGTTGACTGCGTGTCAATAGACCATTTTCTTCGAGGTAATTCATATGTTCCAGAATCCTGCTACACATCGACGTTAATGATGTGGGCCTGTAATTAAGTGGATTACTCCTACTACCTTTTTTGAATATTGGTGTGACCTGTGCAACTTTCACGTCTTTGGGTACAGATCTTTCGTCGAGCGAACGGTTGTGTATGATTGTCAAGTATGGAGCTAATGCATCAACATACTCTGAAAGGAACCTAATTGTTATACAGTCTGGACCAGAAGACTTGCTTTTATTAAGTGATTTAAGTTGCTTCACTACTTCAAGGATATTTACTTCTACGTTACTTATATTGGCAGCTGTTCTTGATTCAAATTCTCGAAAATTACTTCGTCTTCTTTTGTGAAGGCATTTCAGAAGACTGTGTTAGTAACTCTTCTTTGACAGTACTGTCTTCCATAGTATCTCCATTGCTATCGCGCAGAGAAAGCATTGATTGTTTCTTGCCGCTAACGTACATCATATACAACCAGACTCTCTTTGGGTTTTCTGCCAGGTTTCGAGACAAAGTTTCGTTGTGGAAACTGTTACAAGCATCTCACATTGAAGACCACGCTATACTTCGTTCTTCTGTAAAAGACCGCCAATCTTGTGGATTTTGCATCTCTTTAAATTTGTCATGTTTGTTTCGTTGTTTCTGCAACAATGTTCTGACCCGTTTTGTTTACCAAGGAGGACGAGATCCGTCCGTCGTTTGCTAATTTATTTGGTATACTTCTCTCAGTTGCTGCCGATACTATTTCTCTGAGTTCAAGCCACATCTGCTTAACACTTATGTCATTAATTTGGAAGGAGTGGAGATTGTCTTAGGAAGGCGTCAAGTGAATTTTTTATCAGCTTTTTTGAATAGACATATTTTTCGTTTATTTTTGGATGATTTGGGGGTTACAATATTCAATCTCACTACGACAACCCTGTGTTCACTAATCCCTGTATACGTTTTGATGCTTATTATTAACTCAGGATGTCCGCAGCTCGTGGTCGTGCGATAGCGTTATCGCTTCCCGCGCCCGGGCTCCGGGGTTCAATTCCCGGCGGGGTCAGGGATTTTCTCTGCCTCCTGACGACTGGGTGTTGTGTGATGTCCTTAGGTTAGTTAGGTTTAATTAGTTCTAAGTTCTAGGGGACTGATGACCATAGATGTTAAGTTCCATAGTGCTCAGAGCCATTTAAACCATTTGAACCATTAACTCAGGAATGTTTGTTGCTAAGAGGACAAGTGTGTTTTCACAACCGTTTACTATTCGCGTGGTCTCATGAACTAACTGTTCGAAATAATTTTCAGAGAATGCGTTTAGCACAATTTCGGATCATTTTTATGCGTACCTCCGGAATTAAAAATGAATTTTTGGCAACATATCGAGGGTAAATTAAAGTCACCACTAATGGTATGAGTCGGGTACATGTTTAAAATCAAACTAGAGTTTTCTTTGAACCTTTCAGCAACTTTATCATCTAAACTGGGAGGTCGGTAAAAGGATCCAATTATTATTTTATTCCGGTTGTCAACAATGACCTCTGCCCATACTAACCCACAGAAACTATCTACTTCAGTTTCACGACAAGATAAACTACTTCTAACAGCAACAAACACGCCACCGCCAACAGTGTTTAGCCTATCCTTTGGGAACACCGTTAGGTTCTACCTAAAAAATTTCAGCTGACCTTATATCCGGATTTAGCCATCTTTCAGTGCCTGTAACGATTTGAGCCCCAGTGCTTTCTATTAGCGCTTAGAGCTCTGGTACTTTCGCAGCAGAGCTACGAAAGTTTACAACTGTTATACCGATGGTTCCTGTGTCAAATTCTTCCTGTGTTCAGCCTGCACCCTTTGTGGCTGAAGCCCTTCTTGTGTTTTCCTGAGACCCTCTGACCTAAAAAACCACCCAGTCCAAGCCACATAACCGCTGCTACCCGTGTAGCCGCCTCCTGCATATAGTGGACACCTGATCTATTCAGCGGAACCCGAAGTCCAGCCACCCTTTGGCGCAAGTCGAGGAATCTGCAGCCTACACGGTCACAGAACCGCCTGAGCCTCTGCTTGAGACCCTCCACTCGAGTCTGTACCAGAGGTCCGCATTCAGCCCTGTTGACTATGATGCAAATGGTCAGCTCTGCTTTCATCCTGCAAGCCCTTTACCACTTCTGTTAGCCGCCCGAAACCAGAGAGAATCTCTTCTGATCTAAAGTGACACACATCATTGGTACCGACGTGAGCAACCAACTACAGTTGGCTGCACCCTGTGCTCTTCATGGCATCTGGGAGGACCCTTTCCACGTGTGGAATGATTCCACCCAGTATGCACACGGAATGCACATTGGTTTTCTTTCCCTTCTTGGTATACATGTCCCTAAGGGGCCCTATAATGCGCCTAACGTTGGAGCTCCCAACTATCAATAATCCCACCCTTTGCGATTGTCCAGATCTTGCAGGCTGAGAGGCTTCCTCTGAAACAGGACAGAAATATAGCATCTGGCTTAGCAGCGACCTCAGTCACAGGCAGCGCCTGGAATCTGTTTGTCAGTCAAACCGGGGAGGCCTTACGTGCGGCCTCCTGGGAAGTCTTCCACCTCCTGCTGCGCCTCGGGGCGACCACTCACTCGACCACAGGTGAGGGGTCAACTTCAGTGTGAGCAGTAACTGGGCTGGCCACCTGTGAGGACAAATCGGAGGACTCGACTGTGCTGGATGTCCGTTGGATCCCCACAGCTGGCCCACAACAGTTGTGCCCATCCACTGCAGCCTCAAGCTGTGTAACCAAAGCCATCACAGCCTGAAGCTGAGAGCGAAGTGTCACCAACTCGGCTCGCATCTGCACAAAACAATCGCAGTCCCTGTCCATACTAAAGACCGTGGAAAACTAAACTATGCAGATAAATGGACTATCGTCACGTGCTGCGCAACTCTACTCTAAACCCTGAGGAAAACGCAGGAACTGTGTCTAGTAAATTAGATTAACACTTAGAGATTCAAAAACCTAAATACCGAAGCACTAGGGTGAAACTAAATAATTCGCCCCTGATTAGGAACTTATAATATGTCACAAAATCGGTTTACTTTCTGATGCAATTGAAAACGCGAGAACTGTGACTGTCAGATATTAAATAAACACGCAGAAACAGAACAAACTAAACTACACTCCTGGAAATGGAAAAAAGAACACATTGACACCGGTGTGTCAGACCCACCATACTTGCTCCGGACACTGCGAGAGGGCTGTACAAGCAATGATCACACGCACGGCACAGCGGACACACCAGGAACCGCCGTGTTGGCCGTCGAATGGCGCTAGCTGCGCATTTGTGCACCGCCGCCGTCAGTGTCAGCCAGTTTGCCGTGGCATACGGAGCTCCATCGCAGTCTTTAACACTGGTAGCATGCCGCGACAGCGTGGACGTGAACCGTATGTGCAGTTGACGGACTTTGAGCGAGGGCGTATAGTGGGCATGCGGGAGGCCGGGTGGACGTACCGCCGAATTGCTCAACACGTGGGGCGTGAGGTCTCCACAGTACATCGATGTTGTCGCCAGTGGTCGGCGGAAGGTGCACGTGCCCGTCGACCTGGGACCGGACCACAGCGACGCACGGATGCACGCCAAGACCGTAGGATCCTACACAGTGCCGTAGGGGACCGCACCGACACTTCCCAGCAAATTAGGGACACTGTTGCTCCTGGGGTATCGGCGAGGACCATTCGCAACCGTCTCCATGAAGCTGGGCTACGGTCCCGCACACCGTTAGGCCGTCTTCCGCTCACGCCCCAACATCGCGCAGCCCGCCTCCAGTGGTGTCGCGACAGGCGTGAATGGAGGGACGAATGGAGACGTGTCGTCTTCAGCGATGAGAGTCGCTTCTGCCTTGGTGCCAATGATGGTCGTATGCGTGTTTGGCGCCGTGAAGGTGAGCGCCACAATCAGGACTGCATATGACCGAGGCACACAGGGCCGACACCCGGCATCATGGTGTGGGGAACGATCTCCTACACTGGCCGTACTCCTCTGGTGATCGTCGAGGGGACACTGAATAGTGCACGCTACATCCAAACCGTCATCGAACCCATCGTTCTACCATTCCTAGACCGGCAAGGGAACTTGGTGTTCCAACAGGACAATGCACGTCCGCATGTATCCCGTGCCACCCAACGTGCTCTAGAAGGTGTAAGTCAACTACCCTGGCCAGCAAGATCTCCGGATCTGTCCCCCATTGAGCATGTTTGGGACTGGATGAAGCGTCGTCTCACGCGGTCTGCACGTCCAGCACGAACGCTGGTCCAACTGAGGCGCCAGGTGGAAATGGCATGGCAAGCCGTTCCACAGGACTACATCCAGCATCTCTACGATCGTCTCCATTGCTGCAAAAGATGGATATACACTGTACTAGTACCGACATTGTGCATGCTCTGTTGCCTGTGTCTATGTGCCTGTGATTCTGTCAGTGTGATCATGTGATCTATCTGACCCCACGAATGTGTCAATAAAGTTTCCCCTTCCTGGGACAATGAACTCACGGTGTCCTTATTTCAATTTCCAGGAGTGTATTAGTGCACATAGATGATGATATAAAATTCGCTCCTGGTTAGGAACTCGTAAAAGTCACAAAATCGGTTACTTCCCTGTTGCTGCTTGTGTCGCGGGCGGTTACATTTGAAAAACAGAGAACACGACAGAAGATACACTTGCCATTGAAAAAAGAACACCATACACTTTCACTAAACCTAGAAAAGGACCTGTCCTTGGATGGTAGTTTGTTGATGAAAGGAAAGGTAGGTATGGAGGGAGATAGGAGTGTGGCAGAGATGAGGACTGAGGACTGGTAAGAACTGGCGACTAATCAGGTATGGCTGTGGGGGACAAGGAGCAAGGAGTAGCTGGTATTGGGGTCTATAGACATGAGAGGAAAAGGGTGTGGGAGAGACAGGAAAGAGGAAAGGGAGATACGGTGTGGGGACAGGACAAGAAGGGAGCGCTTGAGGGGTTGGATAGGATAGGGTGGATTCAGAGTTAGTAGGATGGGTATATGTCAGAGTGGAGTTCACAGTTTGTGAGAGGAAGATGGTTGAATTTCTTTGGGAGAAGACGAAGAAGGTGTGGAGGTGGAGGGTTGGTAGGATGTGTTGGTAGAAGCCCAGCAGCACACTGGCATTGGAAATGAGAGAGGAAAAAAAGGACTGTTTGTGTTAAGTTTACAGATGGTGTATGATATTTGGAGATGTTCAATGTGAGTGAGGAGAAGTGAGAATTTAATAAGTTTGCAACAGATTCTTGTGTGGGAAGGTAAGTGGATGCAGAAAGCGAAGAGGAAAGCATGGCGTTCAAGGATCTGGAGGGACTTACAGAACTTGAGTGGAGCAGATATCCATGCAACATTTGCATAGCAAAGGAGGGGGCAGATCAGCGATTTGCACATATAAAGGACAATGTGGGGGTGTAGTCCCCATGTTCGAGTGGTTAGTAGTTTTAGACTATAGTGGTCTTTCTGTTGGATGGTTAGTAGGTGAGGTTTACACGTTAGTTGCCAGTTGAAGGTTAATCCAAGTAATATTAGTCCGTTAGTTAGCTGGATGGGATTGATTGCAAATCGTGAGGTAGACGCAATGGAGGAGGAAGGTGTAGGTTGTGTGTCCCATAATTATTGCCTGGGTTTTGCAGAGGTTCATCTTAAGGAACAATTTGTTACATCAGGAGGTAAACTGGTTGTGGTGGATTTGGAGGGATCGTTGGGATTTCTTGACGTAGGATAAAGCGTGAGGAAAGTGGTATCATCAACTTTCTCTAGATCAAGAGAGACAAATATGGCTGATTTACAGTTGTCGAACTGTTGAATAGGGGATAGGTGAGGTCCAGGAGTTGATAATTTGAAGCAGATGGTGTTGGTGCAGATAGCAGTGGACGTGTCAGGAGAGGATACATTGAAAGACCTTGCTAAACACTGAGGTGAGGTGGTACAAGGAGGCATCAGTAGGGAGTTTGTTTGGTTTGAGGGAAAGTAGGATTTTGGAGGTTTCCCACAGATCGGAATAGCAGCCTATGAAGTGGATAGTGGTATGCAGGGTTGCGAGAGTGGTGATAAAGGAAACAGGGAATTCTTTGGGTTGGTGATATGTAATACAGTAATGACCAGGGCATATGTTATGTTTTCTCTGAAGTATTTGTTTTGTGTCCTGTTCTGTAATCATGTGTTCTGTTTGCTGTGAAGTATTTGTTTTGTGTCCTGTTCTGTGATTGGGGTGCTTAATTCTGTTTCTGGTAAGTTGCTGGAAGCTGAGAGCCAGTGTTGGGACTGTGGTATCTGTGCGTTCATGAACAGAAGGTAATTGGGAGTAGTCAAAGTGACAATAGTCAGGGTGGAGAAAGTAGTGGAGAGATAGGATGCAAACTGATTGGTTTTGATGAGGACGTTAGTTAAGGGATGGTTGTTGTGAAGGATCAGGTAAATAGGGATGGAATGAGTGCCACTAAATTGGTTGAGTACTTTCCAGTACTTGTAAGAGTTAACTTAGCATGTAGCATTGAGGGCGGAGCATATCTGGCGCCAGTCCTGGTGGTTTTTGGAATTGAGTGAATATCTGTTGTGTCGCTGTATTTGCTGGTGGTGTGTGAGTGTATACCAGCCATAATTCCATAGGAAGGAGCGATATAAGCGGCAGGATTCATGGAGAAGTAGTGTGGCTTGTGGTGGGGGAGTGAAAGGATGAGGATGTATGGCTTCAGTAACTATATGAGTGGATACCACATCTGACAATATCTGCTGCAAGAAGGCTGTGGCATAGGCGATATCATTGGGTTGATGGAGGACTAGGGGGTGGCTTTCTGTCTGGATATCTATAGATTCCCAGTAGGCATTCCCATTGGCATGAGATTAGTTGTGGAGAACGTTTGGACGGAGACTGGGATGGGGTGCATGAGACCAGGGTAGTATGTAGGATAAGGTGAGGAGGATAGGTATGTGGTTACTTCCAATTAGATTGAGGATTTCTGCAGTGAGGCATACAAGGATGACATCTGGGGTGGTGTTGCTTTCAGGGTGGATTTGGTGTGGGATGGGGACAATGTCACCTTGGATTGAGTCTGTAAACTGATGCCACCACCGGAGGTCTGCATGGGATGTACTATGGATATTGATGTCAGTGGCATTAATATAAGTGGAAAATATATGGTTGATGTGGGTGAGGAAGTCATAGGGGATGGGATTACTAGGTCAGATGTAGATAATAGCACAGGTAACAGTTATGGTTTTGAAGAAGAGGCTAGGATAAGCTGTTCAATGGGCTTAGGGTAAGGTAGTGGCCAAATGGGGATGTCCATGTGATAGTCAATTGCTGCTCGACCTCTGGCCAAGCAGAGGGGGTTATCAATGTGATGGAGGGTACAGGGAGAGGTACATATGGTGTGGTGTGGTTGGAGGAATGTTTCATTGATGATGAAGGCATCAGTGTTGTGTTGGGACAGGGTGCACATTAAAAGGGGCTTGGTGGGAAGGGAGCGGATGTTGCTATATAGGATGCTCTAGTACTGCTGCTTCATGGTGAGAGGCTAGGATGCATGTTGCAAGGTTTAGGAATGGAGAGAAGGAAATATTTACTCAGCAACAGAGTGTGCACTGAAATAAAAATTCCTGGCAGATTAAAACTGTGTGCCAGACCCAGAGTCGAACTCGGCACCTTTATCTTTGACAGGCAAGTGTTCTGACAACTGAGCTACCAGAGCACAACTTGGCACCTGTCCTAACAGCTTTACTTCTGTCAGTACCTCATCTTCTACCTTCCAAATTTCACAGAAGTTTTTCTGTGAAACTTGCAGGTTTAGCAATCCTGTAAAAAAGGATATTGCCGAGATATGTCTTAGCCATAGCATGGAGGATGTTTTCAGGATGAAATTTTCGCTCTGCAGTGGAATGTGCACTGACATTACACTTCATGGCAGATTATAACTGTGTACCAGACTGAGACTTGAACTCAAAACCTTTGCCATTCAGGGGCAAACTGACCTACCCAAGCATGAGTTACGACATATCCTAGCAGAAGAACTTCTGTGAAATTTGAAAGGTAGGAGACAAGGTACTGTTGGATGTCGAGCTGTGAGGGTGGCTCACGACTCATGCTTGGGTTGGTAAGTTGGTTGAACATTTGCCTGTGAAAGGGAAATGTCCTGAGTTCGAGTCTTGGTCCAGCACACAGTTTGAATCTGACAGGAAGTTTCAGGGTGGAGAGCAATCTACAAGGGTGTCAAGATGGTGACAACAAAGTGGACCTGGTTTCGGGAGCATGTGGTTGTTCAGGAGGAATACTGAGTAGCCAGCAAGGAAGATTTGCTAAAGGATGTGTGGTCTTTGGAAGGGGTGGATATTTTGAAGGATGATGGTAAGGGAAAAGATGGCGTCCTCAGCAGTGGGGTGTGGGCTGAGAGAGTTGTTGGGATGGATGGGATGATCAGTAGGGTGGACAGGCACAGTTAATTCAGGTTTGATAGGGGAGACTTTGGGACTTGCACTTGGCCAAGTAGGTAGGGTAAGTGTCATTGCAGGTGTTGCAGATGGAAGGGATAACCTAGGTTGGGACATTGCTTAAGGAATGGGACTGCTTACAGTGTGGGCATGTGGGAGGATTCTTAAAATCAGTAGTAAGGTGGTCATTATATAGGATGCATTTTTGGCATCTGCTGTATTTCAGGGTTTGGAGGATTTGAGTCTGTGATGGAGGCTGTAGATGAATACTCTCATGAGGAAGATGGGACCAGAATAACTGAAGATATGGCAGGTGGTGCAGATTTCTATGGAAGGATGGGAATTGAGTTCTATGACCACCTCCTCTGCAGTGATGTTGGGGCCAAGTTCATGATCATGGCAGTGAGGTTGGGGAACAGCAATAAGGCTGTGGTTGTTTGGATGGGGTGTGGAGTGGTGAAGGGAGTGAGAGTGGCATGTGGACCAAAACTAACACAAGGAAGTTCGAGGAGAATGTCTGTGTGGAAGTTGGGATTGGTTGATTTGATGAGGACAGAGTCTTTATGGGGAATGATTTGGGTGATAGGAATGTGAGGGATGTACTTTCTGATTTCAAGAGTGAGGGATTTGGCGTTTAGGAATTGAGAATCAGGTTGGTATAGAAGGAAAGTATGGACACCCAGGGGAAAAAGTGTGCAGGAGGTAGCAGTGTCTATGTATTCAGTGGAGTCTTGGTTGGTTTGCGGTTTTTTGATGATAGTGCTGGCTCTGGTGTCTGTGTAGAATTGCTTCTGGGGTTTTTTGGTTACTGTGGGATAGGGTGTGGGTTGAAGATTTAGAGAGGGTAGGATATGGCTTTGGGCTGGTCCCTCCAGTGGGCTGCAATCAGTGCAGCTGCTGTTTGATAGTGTTGTGGTGTCTGGTGTAGCAGTGGTGGTGCAGTGAGGTAAAGCTTGTACAGGTGTTGCAGGGGCAGTGGCGAGTGCAGGAAAGGGTGTAAGTGGAAGATAGGCAAATGAAAATGGCGGAAGGTGGTAGGGGAGGTGTCGCAGGGAGGGGTGGATATGCAGCTGATGTGGCTATGGATGGGGAAGATACTGTGGGGAGCGGGGGTAGACATATGATGGTCTGCTGAACAAAGCACTCCATGTAGTGATGGTAGGAGCAGGGAAGGTGGTGGTGTTAATCGATGTGGTTGGGGTGTCCATACTGGGTTGAGGAGTTGAGTATAAGGTTGATGCATCCCAGCGACAGAATGCCTCTGAGATGGTATAGGGCGGGCTCAACGATGTCTGAGATGATGTCATGATGGTAGATGAGGAGTGGCAGTGATGGAGACAACGACGAGTAGATGGAGGCGGCGGGGAGGCTGTGGCTGTGACGACAAAGTCTAGGAGGAAACGGATGCGAGAAGATGGTGACGGTGCTCCTGGCAGCGACAACGGTTGGCAGCTACGACAGCGACAGCGACGGCAGTTGTGCAGCAAGACCAAGGTGACGAAAGGAAAACAACGATACGCGAGGAGATGATGAAGAACACATACACAGAAGACTGTCTGGACGACACAAGCAAAACTATACAGATGAACAGTTACAGATGCAGGCATAGGGGAGTGGCTGCTAGTAGTCTATGTAAAACCAAACAGTAGCAATAAACGAACTAGTGCTAGTCAGTTGATGCAGCTCCGCTTACGGCTGCTAAAGCGTGTATTTAAAGCAAACCTGATTTGCATCCTCATAGTGGTGCTACCGTGCGACTGGCGCAAAATTTGAATAAACATTGTCTTTCAAGTGTAGAGAAACTCCAACCAACCTTCGTTTTTGTCGCACAGCTCCTTGTTGGAGTTTCGATTTTTTTCCGTCAGTGTATTTATGCATTCGGGTAACTCGTTAGCCTGTCTTTCATCATTTATTACATATTTTTGACACTGATGAGGGTAGGGAAACTGACCGGTAGTTCTAAATATTTTCCTCATTACTGTTTTTTACAGAGGACACAAGTACGTGCCGTAATGCTCTGGGAAAATATCTGTACTAAAACACTCGTTTATTAAGCCTGTGACCGGAGTTTGTAGGCCGTCAGTGCACGCTATCGGAACAGAGAACTACTACCAAAACATATAATGTAATGTTTAAATTTCCATGTATTCTTTTTAATCGACACGCCACTATCGAAACATGAACTATCGTGCATCCACCTGTTTCGACTGTCACGCTCGAGTCTGAATACACTTTGTAGTATAGCGATAGGGACAACCGCAATATCCTGTTTGTTTTGGTGTTTGTGCGCGTGGAGTGTACAAGTTTTGTAATATATGGGCAAAACCAATGGCACTGAGTGGTTTCGTGGAATTCTTCCAGAAAGGAAGGGTATGGTGATATTTGCGTAAAATTATCGACAGAGTGCTGTATCATCTCGTATATTTTTAGAAAAGTAGACTCGCTCCAGCGGGTCGGCATCGGTTATTTACGTTTAGTTTTTTGCCGTTCGGCACATAATTTCAGCTGTTTTGGTGACTTTCTGTTTTTAACTTTATATTGTTATCTACACTGATGTGACAAAGACAAGAAAAGTCACGAGAGAAGTGTAGATATGTACGATTGCATTTTTCTCCACAGTGAAACTAGTTCTATTAACTAAGCGGATTAAGTGATTTTAATTAGTGTTCGAAGAGCCAAAGATTTGGCTGAGGTGTGTCTCAAATTCTGTTGTTTTACTGTATAAATTTGGATAAAATGGAAATAGGTACCCGGAATCTAATTTGCCATGGTACACACGTTATACTGCTCGTACACAGTAAATCATAGATTCATACAGCAATTTAGATAGGTTGTCTTGTACAGCAGTATCACTGTATCGGTTCCCGTAACAACAATGCAGTTTACTTTTCAGTTATTGTTGTTGCAATTGTCCGCAAAGGAGGCAGGCTGTCAGCGGATAGAATCCCCAGTTAATCCAAAGGTTCCATAAACTGTATTGAAAAGATGGTCAAAAGATATAAAAGATGATTTTGTAAGAAAACTTGGGTGAACGATATTTATGACTAAGGTAAAAACAACTGACAATAAACAAGGGTTTTATAAAATACACGTAGATTGAAAATGTTGATGGTTTTTAAAACTCGTTTTTATGATTTTATTTTATAGTTAATCTATTGTCACTTATGAATGCGAATTATGTCTTGATGTAACGGTGATACTAGATGATATATTAAGAATTGTCATGATGGTGCAATGATGGGAATGACTATAGGGCACTGTAGAACCACAGGTAGCAACCAGAAGTCAGCCAAGTGGATGAAGGGGTAAGAAGAAAATGGAAGGATGGTGTGACGTGGAGCATTGTGATTAGGGTTGGAAAGAGGGGGATATCTGGAGACAGATTTAATTGTTTGGGAGTGGAAATTGGTTAAAATTCCAGTGGGAGAGGATAAGGTGTGTGGAAGGTGGGATACAGCAGGGATACTGGGCTGATTGTCAGTGGGTAGAAATTTGGTGCTGGGACTGGGTTTTGCGGGTAATGTTTTGGAGCTGCAGGTGCCCCAGGTAGAGATGATGATACGGGAAGTGGGGGAGTTGGTAGAAGATGTGTTGTGAAGGTAGGTGGCTGTGGAAGTCTAGGTGGAGTGTATGTCTTACCAGGATTTCAAGTAACTTACAGAGTTTAGACAAGGCAGAGATTCAGGCAGTATTGGCATAGTTTAGAATGGTGTGGTTGAAGGATTTATGGGTGAGGACTAATGGTAGCATATAGACCCCAGGTGCACTCTATTAGTAGGTTTTGTAGTTTGCCGGTTTCAGGCTTTGTGTTGTATGGGTAAGGTGCTGTACATTTCATGTTAGTTTTCTGTCAAGAGTTAGTCCTAAATCCTTTACTGTGTTAGTCAGTCCACACACCACCACGCCTTATCCTCTCGTGCTGGAATTTTAACCAATTTCCACTCCCCCAACAATGAAACCCGTCTCAAGTTGTACCCCTCTTGCCAGCCCTAATCACAGTGCTCCACCTCACACCATCCTTCCATTTTCTCCTTCCTCCATCTTGCTCACTTCTAGTTGCCACCTGTGGTTCTAGATGTAGAGATGGAAATCTGGAAGATGGAAACACCAAGTGGTGTGAACAAAGATGGTGGCTTTGCTTTTCTGTAGAGTTATGCGAAGTTTCCTGCATTACACCATTTGACTAGGAGATTCAGGTGGCATTGGAGGGAGGCATGGGAGAGATGAAGGGTGTGGTGAGTGGCTTGGTAGGTGGTGGTGTCAGCATATTGCAGGAGGTGTGTTGGGGTAACAGTATGGGATTGTCTGCAGTGTACAGGATGTAAAGGAAGGTTGAAAGGACAGAACCATGAGGCACATCTACAGTGGCGTGAAAGATACGGGAGCAGGATTGATTGTGACGTCTAGTATAGTGTTGACGCAAGGATGCAGACATAGTTAACTGGGAGTGCATAGGTTTGTAGCTTGAAGAGCAGTTCAGAATGCCATATCTGTCAAAGGCTTTTTGGATATCAAGGGAGACGGATATGGCAGACATACATTTATGCAGTTGATGGGAGATTAGGTAGGCAAGGTAAAGAAGTTAGTTGCCAGTGGAATAGTTGGGACAATAGCAAACTGGATATTGGGAATGGGTAGGTCGGTTGCAAGGTGCTGATGGAGGCTTTGAGAAATAATGATTTAGATCATCTTATTGAAGACTGATGGGAGGCTGATAAGTTGACGAGGGTGGTTTATACAATGCAATCGTGTACTTTTGCATATATGTGTTATATATGTTCTGGGTTCCATCTCACAATATAATGTTTCTCACTTCCTCCACTTCTTGATGCAGTTGGTCAGGTAATGTTGGTAAGAATGTGAAATAGATCAGCTGTTGTCCCATGGCAGCTTGTATGTGCTCTATGGGGGACAATTCTGGTGTCGTTGCTGGTCAGAACAGGTAACAATCAACTTCAAGAGCAGAAACGTTAATGTGAGAAGTCTTTGCACTGTTCAGTGTCCAGCAAGTACAGCAGGTGTAAGGTTATTGTAAGCTCTTACCTAAAATGGTCTTGTATGTGATTTCAGTTGTGGCTGTTCTCATCAGTCCCACACTTGCGAAAATCCATTGCTTACGGCATGGCACAGTCTGCTGTTGTCACTAAAGACAACTTTGCACCATCTGCCTCTCTAGTTGCCTTTTGCTGCAGAGATGGATTGCATGGTGATAAGGTGTAGATGACACCTAATGAGTGGCACACGTCATCTCAGTCTTAAGCAAACTTTTCCAGTTGGTTAGAGATGATGCACTGATTGCAAAATTGTTTTTCATTTACCCTACAGTCATTACACTTTTAGCATTGGCTTTTCATCTGATACAGTGGTCCAGCCATTAATCTCTGTGCTGCTGCCATCCAAAACTGGTACAAGAAGCATACGCTTCTTCCTCAGGCCACTGGCATCAACATTGACACGAATGTGATGCCTCATTGGCAAACTGATTTATTTATTATTTATCATATTCAGTGTGACCATGTGAGCCAAAGCCATTTGTTCATAGAATGAGCCAGTAGATAGATCACATTACACTGATTAGAAACTTTATGAACAAAAGTATTAAGAAAATGCAAAAACATTATGAGCATGTCAAAAAATTATGAGAAAAATTCTGAACTACTGTAAGGTTCTCCTATAGTAGTAGTGTGCCTCAGAGAACTGTTTCAACTTAGATTGGGATACTTGGGATGTGTTATTGTTTCAGATCTACAAGGACTTCGGATGTGTCATTGTTTCAGCTCTACTGGGATCTTATTGAAAATGAAACCTACTGAATAATGCACATCTGCTCGTACTTAAGGTGGTGTAATGGGTCTCTTGAACCACCCATACTGGATGTCACCTTTGTGAGGAAGAGAATAGCATGCAGACTACATTTTTTTGTGTCTATATTATATATTATTGTTTGGAACGTAGCCTGTGGTAACAGACTGATCTGCCCAATGTCTATGTCAGGTTGAAAAGTGACAATTTGGTTGAGTGTTGGTGAAGCTAATAAGTGTACACACAAAATCATAGTCATGGTGACATAATGATCTGTAGCACAGTCATAGCTCCAAGTCAGGTGGAAACTTGACAGTTTGCATGTGTGTTGGCAAAGCCAAATTTAAGGTTTCAGTTAAATTAAATGTGCCTCAGAGGATCATAGAGTTTATCAAATTGCATCTCGCTACCAGCAGCTAACCCATAATTTGGCTTTTATACTTCACATGACACTACAGTACTTTCAGTACATGTGTGGAAGGATCCATTGTTTAATAGTATAGAGAAAACTGGTGTGGGTATTTCATCAGAAGCTTTCATAATATCTGCTGCACTTAATTCAGGAAGTTACAGGAAAGGGATAAAATGACCATATCGTAGTGGTTGTTGCCAGTGATATGCAACACTCTTCAAAGTTGGTGTTGATGACTTTACTAGAAATCATTGCTGGTATCTTGCATTATCATATCATTCTGCTTTCTAACTATGATGGTACGTCCGAAAGTAGGATTACTACATTGTTGCCCAGGAGCATGCAGCCACTTACTTACCTCATATTTTAGATCTCCATGAACAGATCATTCATAGCTATTTAATGTTGTATAGCAGTTTGTCTTAATATATGTAGCAACAGTTTAAAAATTATATTACTCCCTAATTCTTGGAAATACGGAAGTGTCCGACCCTGCCCGTCTGCTTTGACCCATGACGTCACAGATATGGCGGAAATGACAATAAACCAAGATTCCAATATGGCGCATATAAAGTAATTACGTTCACATTATGGGGACGAAAATACATCGAAAAACAAACACACACACACTTTCCACAAAAAGCCTAATGACACTAACGGTACAAGTGCAGGAAATGGGGTGTTTTTGGGTGGGGGCAAACAAAATATTAACAAATTTAGACACCCACCTCCATAGAAAACCTCACAAAACGACGAAGAAATCAGACATCACAAAACTCCCCAGATACCACTAAACACAATATCATCTGGAATTGGACACTTCCCTTGACCTATATAGGTCAACAACAGCTCCCGATCCCATAAATTAGGATCAAACACTACCCTTGTCCTATATAGCTCAAAAACATCACCCAATGTCAATACCAACATACACAGCCACTCATTGGGATCAAACACTTCCTGTGATCTGCACACTGTTAATTTTATCCATCATATCCATTTCTGAACAAAATCAACAACCAATTAATTTTACTAAATTTACCACATGGCGTACAGTGAACAACACTAAATTAACCTTCATGCAAATTCGTTAACTCACTGAAATGAATTCCATGACAAACACAGCCAACACTCGAACAATTCTGGAAAATGAGCAAAATGAAACAGCCCACTACGCCACACAAACAAAAACCCTGAACATATCACCAGAGAGCACAACAAACCACAACACGACGACTTCCACACACACTCCAAACTCCTCGCCGTCATGACGTCACACACAACACCCTTATGTCATGGGTCAAAGCCGACATGTGGGATCAGACGCTTCTGTTGATCCCTAATTCTCCACTGGAGTTTACAATTTTCAGAAATGTCACATTCACAGAATTGTCTGTGTGTATGAATCGAACATAAGTTTTATATATTCATGCATACATCTATAGATTCTCTCACAATGATATAGAATTTGTCATCATAATACATTGAAAATAAGTTGCTCAAATATACACATAAGAGTACACAAGGACATCTTTATGAGGATAGGATAGGACAGGTGCTTGGCTGTGGCCTTGCTGGAGGAACCAGCCCGGCATTTTCCTAAAATGATTTAGGAAAGCCTAACTAAAGTGACCGAACAGGGGAAAAAACTGTTGTGCTGAATATGAGGTCATTGTTTTAACAGCTGCACTGCTTCAGTTGTTTGGTCCTTGTTGTACCATGTTGTTTTGACTATACATAATTTGCACAACATAATTTATAGTACAAAAATAGTTTTT
Source organism: Schistocerca gregaria (assembly GCF_023897955.1). Lineage (NCBI taxonomy): Eukaryota > Metazoa > Arthropoda > Insecta > Orthoptera > Acrididae > Schistocerca > Schistocerca gregaria. The sequence goes on from NC_064931.1 coordinate 297,527,376, forward strand.
CAATGTTTGTGCACGTCTCATTATACTGTCACTGCGCACACTGTGGACATAGTTATAACTCAAGGCCACAAAACATGCTGCTATGTTCTTTGCATTCCCTTCAGTCTGTCCAGAAAAGTAACTGCTGGCCCATAAACAAGCAGCTATGCTCCATGACCTCTCTTTAGTCTGTATGGAAAACAGTCAGCATGCTCCCCATTATGAGGGTGATATGAAGCTCAGTAGAGTAACACGGCATTAGTACCAGACAATACAGATACTGATCTGCAATTTTCTTGAAAAAGCATTGCATTGAGAAATAACTCATTCTGTTCAACTATATTCACAAACAGTAATACATGTTGCTCATCCTGGATCATATAGTAGATATCTTCTGCAAGAGCTTGGCTTTGAAGCTATATTGTCTCATAGTGTATGAATGCTTTAATGGAATATTTTAATGGCAGTTATAGGTCACAGAGTAGTGATGCACAGGATTATAATTCTAGGGGGAAAAAGAGACTTTAATTACTTGTATGTTAAGTTCTATTTGGTTCAAAATGAAATCAATAATGATGCGACTAAATTTTCGGACTAAACCAAAAATAGTGGTACCACCTGTCAGCTTTGACCCGTGATGTCATCAAAGTGGTGGGCACAATTATTTCAACATTGTGCAATATGGTGACTATGATGTTGGTCATAAAACCTGTGAATAAACATACATAGCACTCAAAATATTTAACTCCAGCAATAACATGAAACTGATTGAACACCTGCTTGATTAGGTGTTTTGGGCAGGAACAGACTAAATAAACAGCAAGGATAATGTTACCATTCCAAAACAAGTATTATACCACAAATCAAGCACACAAAATTCTCAACTTTCAAGACAATCATGCAAAAATGAAACACTATTGGTATTGTAAACTTCTCTTGACCTGCATAGCTCAGATGAAGACCACAATACCAAAAATCCCACATGTTGTTGTTGTTCTGGTCTGCAGTCCTGACTCTGGTTTGATGCAGCTCTCCATGCTACTCTATCCTGTGCAAGCTTCATCATCTCCCAGTACTTCCTGCACCTTACATCCTTCTGAATCTGCTTAGTGTATTCATCTCTTGGTCTCCTTCTATGGTTTTTACCCTCCACACTGCCCTCCAGTGCTAAATTTGTGATCCCTTGATGCCTCAGAATATGCCCTACCAACCGATCCCTTCTTCTTGTCAAGTTGTGCCACAAACTCCTCTTCTCCCCAATTCTATTCAATACCTCCTCATTGGTTATGTGTTCTACCCATCTAATTTCAGCATTCTTCTGTAGCACCACATTCCGAAAGCGGAAATAAGTAAGTGTCCGATCCCGCCCGTCTGCTTTGACCCATGACGTCACTAACATGGCAGAAACGACCACAAACCAAGATTCCAATATGGCACGTATAAAGTCGTTATGTACACATTATGAGGACGAAAATACATCGAAAAACAAACACCCACAATTTCCAAAAAAGCCTAATGACACTAATGGGAGAAGCGCGGGAAATGGGATGTTTTTGGGTGGGGGCAAACTAAATATAAACAAATTTAGACACCCACCCCCAATACAAAACCACACAAAACAACGAAAATAACAGACGTCACAAAACTCCTCAAATACCACTAAACACAATATCATCTCTGACAATTCCCTTGACCTATACAGCTCAACAGCAGCTTCCGATCCCATAAATTAGGATCAAACACTTCCCTTGGCCTATATAGCTCAAAAACATCTCCCGATACCATTACCAACATACATAGCCAGATATTGGGATCGGACACTTCCCTTGTCCTGCGCAGTGTTAATTTTATCCGTCATATACATTCCTGAACAAAAACAACAACCGATTAATTTTACTAAAATTACCACACGACGTACAGCGAACAACACTAAATTAACCTTCATGCAAAATCGTTAACTCACTGAAACTAATTCCACTACAAACACAGCCAACACTCCAACAATTCTTGATAATGAGCAAAAGGAAACTGAGCTCATTGCACCACCCAAACGAAAACCCTGAACATACCACAACGCGATAACATCTACAAACACGCCACACTCCAAACCAAACTCCGCGCCGTCATGACGTCACACACAACACCCTTACGTCACGGGTCAAACCCGACGCGTGGGATCCGATGCTTCTGTCGACCCTTGAAAGCTTCTATTCTCTTCTTGTCCAAACTATTTACTGTCCATGTTTCACTTCCATACATGGCTACACTCCATACAAATACTTTCAGAAACGACTTCCTGACACTTAAATCTATACTCGACGTTAACAAATTTCTCTTCTTCAGAAACGCTTTTCTTGCCATTGTCAGTCTACATTTTATATCCTCTCTACTTTGACCATCATCAGTTATTTTGCTCCCCAAATAGCAAAACTCCTTTACTACTTTAAGTGTCTCATTTCCTAATCTAATTCCCTCAGCATCACCCAATTTAATTCGACTACATTCCATTATCCTCGTTTTGCTTTTGTTGATGTTCATCTTATATCCTCCTTTCAAGACACTGTCCATTCCATTCAACTGCTCTTCCGAGTCCTTTGCTGTCTCTGAAAGAATTACGATGTCATCGGCGAACCTCAAAGTTTTTATTTCTTCTCCATGGATTTTAATACCTACTCCAAATTTTTCTTTTGTTTCCTTTACTGCTTTCTCAATATACAGATTGAATAACATTGGGGAGAGGCTACAACCCTGTCTCACTCCTTTCCCAACCACCATTTCCTTTCGTGCCCCTCGACTCTTATAACTGCCATCTGGTTTCTGTACAAATTGTAAACAGCCTTTCACTCCCTGTACAACTCAAATTTCGCTAGACCTCTACAGCTCAAACAAAACTCTTAATACAAAAACTCACACACCACCTCAGCTGACACAAATGGTTTGGTGGTTGTATTTAGTGTTGAATACCTAATCCAAAAATACTGATCAAAAACATTCTGCTGACTGCCTGGTGGAAGTACGGTGAGCAGATGTGGCATGTTGCATTTGGTAAACTGAAGATGGTCATTACCGATTGAAATTAATAACCTGATTACAAGTAAACATTGTGATTCAAGATTAGAATAATAATAAAGCAAATATGGCTAAACTAACAGAAGTGGGGTATATGCGTGATTAAGATAACACTTTTGGCACTGTGTATCTGTTGACAGCGCAGTGTTTGTACTAATTTTTGAAATGAGCCTTTTTTATTTCTTTCTTTTGTTTCCCTGTGTCATTAGTAGCTTTTTGGAGACTGAAAGTAGGCTCTAAGAAAAAGTACGAACAGTGAAAAAGCATTGTTATCCATGAGCTGCAAGGTTCCAAATCCTATCTTTCACCAGCACTGTCACTATTACTAATGTGTTTGTACTGTGTCATAGTCTTTTATTTTTTACACTGTCTGTCATTGGGTTGGTTATTTTGTAGATACGAGAGAATGTGATACTTGCCTGTGGTATGGAATGTCAACAAATAACAACTTGCTACAGGGTGAACATTTGTATTAATAACTTGAATTTATATTTACATTGCTCTTGATTTAGGTGATGTGAATAGTGATTGTATTAAGATTTCGAGAAATGTACTTCATTATTAATTTACCTGCTTGCAGACTTTCCGTCCCAAAAAGAGCTTTGAACCAGGAACCTTAAGGTATTCCCTTCATAAACAAGCCCAAGCGTCATTGAGCTCTGGAATTAATTTACGAGCTGTTGTACAGCTGCCAAATGGTGAAGATACAAATGACTGGATTGCAGTTCATGGTAAGAATATTTACTGTCATGAATTCAGATATGATTGCCATTTTGTTTCTGGTTTTTACACTATACATTGGATGTTACTGTTTTTTAATTTGTTTATATAAACATAATTTTTTGTCTAGATATCATTGTATTAATTATTTTGGGGGAGTTGTGGTGGTAACCCATTGTTTCACAGAAAGTGAAGACTATTTTAAAAATTACTTCATTTTCAGTTAATCTCCCATGCTTTCCCCAATATTGTATTAGTATCACTGCACTATTCCTGAGTTCTGTGTATTTGAATCCCTAATATAAGCCATGTGTTGTTGCTTTTATACCCTCATATAATGGTAAATGTTTGTATCCTCAGGTAATTTCTCTTGTCACACTCATGGTGAATTTTTTGAAATATTGAAGGAAACAAAAATTAAAACAGGCAACATGTAGTAATTTTGGCTGATGGGGCAGGAACGGAAATTTCAGTTTATTTTCTTTAAATGTGAAGATTGTGGTTCTTGGAGTTCATTTATCAGATAAATTCAGAAATTATCTCCATCATCAAGCAGGTTTTGGGCATTGAGACAGCAAACATTATTGTTTTTATGATTTCCTTTTCTCCCCACATTAGATACCTTACTCTTTAAGTACATTTTTGTTTAGTCAGGGAAAATATTATTTCAAGGTGGTGGTGATTTACAAAATCTTAATATTTTTCAAAAGAACATGAACTGGAACAAGAACTGAACAACAGACCATCCCCAGGCATCTATATGTACAAAAAATGAACAGTGTGTTCAGCGACAACCAATCAAGAGTAATTGGCACACATGGCCTATATTTTGTGTCATTCATTCATTTAGTTAATATATTTTTTGGTTATATGGGGATCACGTTTGGTTTGAAATTGTTGACCCCATTGTTTCTAATTATAGGGTGTTTCATTACCTGTAGAAATATTAGGGTGGTTTGTTTGATCAAAACTCTACTATTCCAGTAAGTAAGAGACATACAGTTATGTCAAATTATGATTTTAAAAAAGAATGGAAATGCATTTGGGGATTCTGCCTTGACCAAAACAAAGTTCTTCTTTATCTGTTAATTTCTATTAACTAGTGTCGCCAAATTTAATCCATCCAAAAATAGTGAATCTCCCTGAAACACTTATCCTTTAGTGCCACCATATAGCTAAGGACTGGCACTGCAGTGTAGAGCATTTACTATCATTCAGGGGCACATGTAGCTTGTGAAGTAATATGGATTTTGTATCGCCCCTCTAGTTTCAGGATCCCAGCTTGAATTCTCTGTCGCCACTTTGAAATTTTCTATGTTAAAAAGGCCCAGATTCCCATGATCTGATGTAAACTTAGAAACTGTATGAATAAAAAAGCAGTGGTGTTTATACAAAAGCTTCCAAATTGACATAAAATCGAAATGTTTATTCCCAAGGTGAAAGAGAGAAAATTTTTCTCATCATTCCATTCTCCTATCTTAGAACAGACATACCTACATGTCATAATGTATCATAAACAATCAACCAAGTTTGTTAGGTATTAAAGGAATACAGTACTGCTATAAAAATATATTTAAAGATGCTGCTTTGTGCATAGCACAGTTTCTGTTTGTTCACCATTTCTCGTCTAGATATCAAATTTTTAAGCAGCAGAGCTGGCTTACTAACCACATATTCATTTTTAATTGCCAGTAGGGCAGCTCTGAAAACTTATCCACATTGTATAATTGGAAAGTTCTCAAAAAAAAAAAATGCTGAATTCCCAAGCCTGTCACATTCTTTCCAAGACAGAAGTTTATGGTGGACACATTAACATCCCATCAAACATTTTCTATGCTGAACTAAAAGCATCGTGAAAGCACTCTGTAGGAACAGAACTGCACAGTTCACTTGTTTTTAGCAATACTTTTGTAGCCTGCAGTGGCAAAATGCCAAAGGTTACGGAGTTGAAAAATATAAATACAAGAATTGGTGTTGAACTGTGGAAGCCTTCAACATTTAATCTTACCTCCTTACCAATAATACAAGGCGTGTTTTTAAGTAAGTACCATTTCGAAATTTAAAAAGGACGTGCTGAGATATCTCAATAATTTTATTTTTACATGAAAGCCTGTACCTTAATCTACTTTTCTACATAATTTCCATCAATATTCATGCACTTGTCATAACGTTGTACCAGTTTTTGAATACCCTCCTCATAGAAGTCTGCCGCCTGACTCCTTAACGACTGCATCACCACTGTTCTGACTTCGTCATGGTCTTGAAGACACTGATCGCTCAGGTGTTTCTTCAACATTAGGAAAGTCATCCTGCAAGGAGGAAATCATAAAGTGTCTGTTTTGTCTCACCTTCTTGTCCACTTCCTGCACCAATCTGTCATTAACGACCGAAGGACACCCACTCCGTTGTTCATCGTGCATATTTGTGCGGCCATCTGTAAATGCTCTCACCCACTTTCTTACCATTCCATCACTCATAATGTTTTCTCTGTAAACTGCACAGATCTCATGATGAATATCAATCGCTTTTATGCCTTTAGCACTAAGAAATTTTATAACAGCCCATACTTCACAGTCGGCGGGACTCAAGATTATCGGAGGCATCTTAAACACTCAGTGTACACAACATAAACAAGGAAGAATCAGACTGTAATGGCGTCAGTGTGTACACAACAGAGGTAGGTACCCAGTGCGCATGTGCAGAACGCCGACTGCAGTGCTGTGGCCGCGGTGTGGCAAGATGGTACTTACTTAAAAAACGTGCTTCGTATTAAAGCTACCTTCATCTCTGCCAGGTCATATTATACATCCTAACTACAGTGTGATGCTTCAGTTAATATAAATTTGACCACGTTGACTTATGATTCAATCGGTGAGTGCAACTTGTAGAAAAATTTCGTTCTGATCAGCACAATTTAGAAACTGAATGTTTGGGATCACTAGTGGGTGAAAATTGTGTGAACATTCATGGACTTTGGAGCTCTATAGATATCCCCATCATCACAGTTAAATATCTAATATAAGGGTTGGAGGTAATTGGGCATTAAAGGTGGGTCATTTGCGAAGTAACTGATCCAATGGAATGGTTCGTTAAACTGAACGGTAGGACCGAGGAATGACTTGTAAGGAGCAGTCATTCACTATTCCTTTCATGTCAGTTTCATACAGGCCTGTCTCTCTCCTTCACTACACTTGAAGAGAGAAGATCACTGACAGTTGAAATTGGCTTGGCACAGGTGCTTTGCACATCTACCATAACCAGTCATGTAATAGGATGTTGCATAGATCACTGTTTTCACTTGCAGCCATTTGCTCTTAGTAGACAAAAGCTGGCTACAGTGCTGCCAGCTGTCAGAGACACTACCATAGTTCCAATTACACCATTCCTATTTTCTACCTCAGACTCATTCTTGAGCTATACTCAGTAGTGTGAAAGTACTCCAATCATACAGTATTAGTTGGAGGTGACTTTAACCTACTGGGTATAGACTGAGGCGTATGTGAATTTATTACAGGTGGTGTAGACACATGCAATGGAAATATTGTTGACATTTTACTTACAGGGAGGTGTAACCTTGCTGACAGTGTCAGATGTCATCCGAGCGATAATGGGTACTTAGAAAACTAAACCAGCCAAAGAGGATAGGAGAGCTTTTATGCTTGAAAGAACAGAGAGACATTTGTTAGCATCCTTCTTTGACAGTGAATGGATATTCTATTTGGTTTCAATATGGTGGAAAGAGAGGAATTATGCACCATGTTGAAACTGATTATAAAGTGCACTTTAGAGAAGTAATGTGCTGAATAAGTGGATTAAGAATGGAAAAGACCCACCATAACAAAATTCAGAAAATGCATAGGAAACAGATTGTTGCACATTCTGTTAAAAAAAGAATGTAGAAATGTTGAGTGGCAAATGTTAGTAGAAATTTGTGCATCTATGTAAAGATCTGTGCATGAAGCAAACAACAACTTCCACTGTCAGATGACAGTGGAAGTTGTATGCTTCATGCTCAGATCTTTACATAGATGCACATGACAGTGAAAGCTGTTGCCAACAACCTGTATAAAGTCACTTGACAACCAGTCTGTTGTGGCAATAGAAGACAGAAAAAGAAAATTGTCAATTTTAAATGTTGTGTTTAAAATAACATACATGCAGGAAGTGTGTGTAGACATACCATAATATGACCATCTTGTCGACTCTATACAGGACATAGAGATAGGCATCCCTGCCATTGAGAAGCAACTGAAAGAGTTGAAAGCAAAAAAGTTGCCAGGTTCGAATGGAATAACAATTTGGTTTGCAGAGAGTATACATTGGCATTGGCCTGTTACTTAACTAGCACTTAGTGCAAATTTCTTCTCAAATGCAAAGTCCCAAGTGACTAGAAAACAGCACACTCCAATATATAAGAAGGGTAGAACAAAACACTCAAAATTACATACCCATATCCTTAACATCAGTATGCTGCAGGAGTCTTGAGGATACTACCACTTTGAATATAATACATTTTCTCGCGACAGAGAAGCTTTTATCCATGTGTCAGTACAATTTTAGGAAAAAATAGCTTGTGTGAAACTGAGCTTGCCATTTTCTTGCATGATATCCTGCAAACTGTTTGTGAAAGGTAATAGGCCATTTCTGTGTTCGTAATTCCTAGATTTATGGAAAGCAGTTTGACGCAGGTATAAATGAAGGTGTGAGCACGCAGAATAGTGTCTCAGATCTGCAGGTGGCTCGAAGACTTCTTAAGTAATTGACTCTAGTATGTTGTCCTGCACGGCGATTGTTCATTGGAGACAAGGGTACCGTCAAGAGGGCCCAAGAGAAATGTGATAGACCAACTCTTGTTCTCTATATACATAAACACTCTGACAGATAGTGTGAATAGCAATGTGTGACTGTTTGCTGATGATGTAGTGTATGGGGAAAGTGTTGTCATTGGGTTACTGTGGCAGGATACAGAATTTGTATTTGATGTTAATGACTGGCAGCATGCTCTAAATGTAGAAAAATGTAAGTTAACGCGTGTAAATAGAAAATACAATCATATAGTGTCCAAATGTGCCATTAGAGGTATGCTGCTTGACTCAGTCACATCAATTAAATATTCAGACATAATGTTGCAGAGTGATACGAAATGGAACAGTCACGTAAGTGCAGTGATAAGGAAAGCGAATGGAAGGTGTCAATATATCAGGAGGATTTTAGGGAAGTGTAGCTTATCTGTAAGAGACTGCTTCAGAATTCTTGTTGTATTGGTCCAAGTATTCGGGACCCTCACCAGGTTGGGCTAAAGGTAGAGATTGAAACAATTCAGTTGCATGCTACTAGATTTGTCACTGGTAGGTTCAACCAACACAAAACTGGTACAGAGATGCTATGTGAGCTGAAATGGGAATGAATCCCTGGTGCAAAGTCAATGTTCTTTTCGCAAAACTCTATTAAGAAAGTAGAAAACTGGCATTTGTGGCTGACTGCAGAATTATTCTAATGTTGCCACTAATTTGTGCTCCATGTAATAACTGTAAACCCAAGGTAAGGGATGGCTTTTATAGGGGCATACAGACCGTAATTTTTCCCTCGCATATCTTGCCAATCGAAGATGAGAACTAAACTTTGGCTTTTCCTCTTCCTCACCCCCCTTCCCCCCTCTTTCCCCCGAAAATCACAACGATGATGATAGCTTCAGAATAAATAGTACATTTTACGAAGTAAAGCAGGTACTAAAAAACAATGTAACACCTTTTATAGTTTAATGTTTGTCTCAGGGTTGTGGAATTTGATGAAATGCCGCTTGCTGCATCACAGGTCTTAGGTAGCCTACAGTTAAATTTGTCCCCTTTTCGACATGTGAACCACGTTCTTAATTTATTAAGCTAATAATCCTTGTAGCTCTAACAAATACTAAATTTGTCACAATGTTTTAGATAAAACAATGTCAATGCTATTGAGATCCATTTTACTATGCATGTTGTTACATTGGTGTTCTGTGTTGGATAGGCACTAAGGGCTCACCTTTTGCCTGCGGCACTAGCCCTAGGTGCATTCAGCAGGAGCCACTTCCATACTGTCCCCCTCCCCGCTCCCTCAATATTTTTCTTTTTTTTAGCTCCTCCCCTAAAAACTGCCATGTTAGAAAGTACCAAGGTTTCCTCTCTTTAAAATGCCTCATTTAAATAATACAACAGAGTTTAGCTACAAGTACAGGGTTAGACACTGAAATAGACCATTACGTTTTCTGATTTCAATTACAATTTTTACTGCATTTGTTTGAAAAGGAGGAACTGTAATGACACTGTTAAGTCCTGTTGAAATAGCAATCATCATCACTGCTTATGAGACCTTGTGTGGTATTAATCGTGACTGGATACATAAAATCATATATGCTGGACTAGATTTTGTTTTCACTTACTGGAATTTTAAAAGAACATTGTTATTGTAATGAATGACAGTTTTGTGCTTTACAATATTCCTTCATTGTTATTAAGACTAAAGTGCCATAAGAATTCACTGTACGTGGTGTAGAGTTACAAACTTTCCATAGTCATCCAATTTTCTTGGAACTCAGTAATAAATAGAGGAAGGTTCCAGCAGACCGAACCATTCAGGGAGTAAAAGATGCACTATAGTATCTGTCAATTTGAGGAAGGATTTTGTTCTTTTATCTATTGCATCACCTTGCCAAAGAGAGAAAATGTCTAAGAAATGAAGTGGCAGATGGCGTTTGTATTCTGGACTGCCTGGTGCGAATTCATATTCTCCTACATGATGTTATCCAACATCACAAGGCTGCAATGAAAAATGTCACATGGCTGGGAAAATGAGTGACTGGGAGTACAAACAATACACTAATGTTAGTAAACCCAACAACCAGTACCCTCAGTGAAAATAGTTGCGTTAATCAGTGTTTATCCAAAACACAATGAAATATTGTTGTCTGTTCTGGTTGTTGCAAACTCAGTAGTGTTTGTGTTATAGTGTGCCATTCTTATTAATGCAAAAAAAGTGATCAGTATCTTATATACAGGCATCAGTGGGCAGAAGTAAAGCCTCACATCGTACACATAGGGCATCAACATGAAATGCAGCGTTAATATCTGGATCTGGTGTGGAGTGTTTGTCATCTCAACACTATATGTCATTTGAACAAATTCTTTTCTTCAAAACATATTAATTATGGATACTTTGTTCCTTGACAAGCTAGATCACCAGATCATACTCTACTTTTTATGAGGCAATGTTGAAATGTAAAATATATGAGGAAAAGATTTCTAGCATAAAAGGAAATACAAAATGCCAGTGGTTCTACACACAGGGGGCACAGACACGATGGATTATGTTCACTAATCCTTTCTTTGAAGTGTCAAAGTTGCCCCTTCCACACACACACACACACACACACACACACACACACACACACACACACACAGTTAGACAGCACCTCGCTGCGGGTCCGGGAGTCAGAATAGGCCCGAGGTACTCCTGCCTGTCGTAATAGGCAACTAAAAGGAGTCCCACAAGTTTCGGCCCTTGTGATGGTGCTTCGTGTCCATCATGTGCTGAGACCTATCAAATAATTTGTTGGTGTGGATCTGCACTTCTGCCCATTCTTCAACTGTTGGGCAAGGTCACCGTCCCGGGTGCGTATTTTTCCATCAGCTGTGCAGTATCGTTTTATGCACTGACGATGACAATCGACTTGTTTGCTTGGGTGCACCTGATACTCAGCACGGTAGCCAGTCTGTTGTGGTGGGGCTGCCATGTACCCTGTTGGTTGTAGCCCCCCTGACCACACAGGGATCACACTGCTGATGCCTGCACTGTTAACTCCCCACGTATGCCAAGGTGTAGATGCTTGTCTTCCTGGGGCTCTTGCTGAGGCTGGGCGTCACCCGTGAAGAGGGCGCCTGGTTGGAGTGGGTGGCATCAGGGTGGATGACTCACGATGAAGCGTAGTACATTATCTCTTGCTGGTGGTCAAACACCAGCAGTCTCTAAGCGTTCACGGGCTCAATTCAATGCACAGAAGTACGACCCCAAATCGTTCCCTTCTCTGGCCACACCATGGGAGGAACATCAGGCTAATGATGGCAGCAGCTCTTATTTGCCACGGTACCTTGTATGTTAGAGAGCTGATGGGGCATCTTTCAAGACGATGAAGCCTCAGTTTTTTGTTGAGCATTTAGAGGACAAGTTTGAATAGGTGGATGGCTTGTCCAAAATAAGATCTGGGTCAGTCTTGATCAAAACAGCATCCTCTGCCAAGTCACAGGCTTTACTCACTTGTGACAAGCTGAGGGATATTTCTCTAACCATCATGCCCCATAAGAGCTTAAATATGGTCCAGGGTATCATACTTCACAGGGAGCTTCGTTTGCAGTTCAACAATGAGGTGCACACCAATTTAGAATGATGAGGTGTACATTTCATTCGGCATGTCCACCAGGGTTGGAGGGAAAATCACATTTCCACAGGTGCCTTCATCTTGGCCTTCGAAGGCGATACATTACCCGACAAGGTCAAGGTGATGGTCTACTGCTGTGATGTAAAACCCTATATCCCTCTCCCAATGTGGTGCTTTAAATGTTGGAAGTTTGGTCATATATCTTCCCACATGTCGAGATTGCGGACGCCCATCACATCCCAATACTCCATGTGCCCAGCCTCCCATCTGTGGAGAACACCATTCTCCTTTCTTGCCAGACTGCAGGATTCTCCAGAAAGAAAGGAAAATCAATACCCTGGACCAACTGACCTACACTGAGGCTAAGAGGAAATTTGAACGCCTACATCCTGTACGCATGACATCGTCTTACGCCGCCTCTACAACTGTTCTAGCCCCATCAGCCCCACCAACCCCAGTCACCTCCCAGAGCCAGAAGACTACACCTGCCCCCTTGAAGGTGGGGGGGGGGGGGGGGGGGCACTTCCCACCCTGTTGCTCCTGCACCACCTGCTTCAGGAGCAACACCCTCCCAACCATCGGGGACGTCGGTCCCCCATTCTAAGCCGGAGAAGCGTACAACTTCTTTGGCTGCTCTTGCTGGGAAGGGGTCCCTTGGGTCACTCTCTTCCCAGGTTTCTGCTAATGGGAAAGATGACACCTGCCACGGTGGATGAAGAGCCCAAAAGCAGCTGGTTGCAGGGCTTTACGCTCATCCTCAGTCCTGGAGACAGAATCAGTGAAGTCCTCCCAGCCAGGGAAACCTAAGAACAGTGAGAGAAATCCAAAAAGAAGGTCCCTAAGACCAAGTGAATTGCGGTGGCACCCACGCCACCGCTACCTCCAAGCTCTGTGTCTGTGGATGAGGTGGAGATTCTGGTGTCCGCTGAGGACTTAGATCTCGTCGGACCCTCAGACAAAATGGATATAGACTGCTCAGTCAAAAAGTCGGTGCCAGCAGGTGACCCTGAGGCATAAACTGCCTCATTGAATGTTCCATGCCTTCCCAGTCTCATGATGACATCCTCCAGTGGAATTGCGGCAGTTTTTTCCACCACCTGGCTGAGCTACAGCAACTGTTAAGCTTTACACCTGCTATCTGCATTGCCCTCTAGGAAACCTGGTTCCCAGCAATGCGGATCCCTGCTCGGCAAAAAGTGGTATTACAGGAACCGTAGCGACTATAATCGAGTGTCAGGTGGTGCTTGCGTTTATGTCCTAAATTCAGTTTGTAGTGAACATTTGCCCCTTCAAACCCCACTTGAAGCTGTGGCTGTCAGAATAAGGACGACGTAGGAAATAACTGTCTGCATTGTAAATCTTCGTCCATATGGTGTAGTATCCCTGAATGTATTAACTGCACTGATCGATCAACTCCCTAAACTTTTCCTACTTTTGGTGGATTTTAACACCCATTACCTCTTGTGGGGTAGCACTGTGCTTACTGGCCAAGGCAGAGATGTCGAAACTTTACTGTCTCAGTTCAACTTCTGCCTCTTAAATACTGGGGCTGCCACACATTTCAGTGTGGCTCATGGTAGGTACTCGGCCAGTGATTTATCAATATGCAGCCCAGGACTTCTCCCATCTGTACACTGGAGAGCACATGGCGACCTGTGTTGTCATAACCATTTCCCCATCTTCCTGTCACTGCCCCGGCATCAAGTCCATGGATGCCTGCCCACATGGGCTTTAAACAAGGCGGACTGGGAAACTTTCACCTCTGCTGTCACTATTGAATCTCACCCACATGGGAACACTGATGTGATGGTTGAGCAGCTGAATACAACAATCTTTTCTGTAGCAGAAAACACGATCCCTCGTTCTTCAGGGTGCCCCCCCCCCCCCCCCCCCCCCACCCCCACCCCCCTGGTGAAAGACTGTCCCTTGGTTGTCACCGGAAGGTACTGAAGCAATTAAGGAGCATCAGCGAGCTCTACAGTGGCATAGGTGGCACCCTTGCCTGGAGCACCTCATAGCCTTTAAACAGCTCCGTGCTCGCGTTCAGCAACTTATCAAACGACGGAAGTAGGAGTGTTGGGAGAGAGATGTTTCAACCACTGGGTGCCATATGTCACCTTCCCAAGTCTGGGCAGAGATCAAACATGTTTTCAGGTGCCAGACCCCAACAGGTGTTCCTGGTGGTAACATAAATGGCGTGTTATCTACCAATGCAAACGTGATTGCTGAGCAATATTCTCGAGTCTGTGCGTCAGAGAATTACCCCCAGCCTTTCGCACTCTCAAACGGCAGCTGGATGGGAAATTCCTCTTGTTTACTACACGCCACAGTGAATCCTATAATGCCCCATTTACAGAGTGCGAGCTCCTGAGTGCCCTTGCACATTGCCCCAACTCAGCTCCTGAACCAGATCGAATCCACAATCAGAAGAGTAAACATTTCTCATCTGACTACAAGGGATGTCTCATCATCATCTTCTATTGGATCTGGTGCGATGGCATTTTTCCATAGCAATGGCGGGAGAGCACCATCATTCCGGTGCTCAAACCCTGTAAAAGCCAACTTCATGTGGATAACTATCGACCCATCAGCTTCACCAACCTTCTTTGTATGCTATTGGAATGTGTGGTGTGTCGGTGGTTGGGTTGGGTCCTAGAGTCACGTGGCCTATTGGCTCCATGTCAGGGCGGCTTCTGCCAGGGTTGCTCTACCACTGGTAATCTTGTCCCCCTCGAGTCTGCCATTCAGTCATCCTTTTCCAGACGCCAACACCTGGTTGCCATCTTTTTTGACTTACGTAAAGCATATGACATGACCTGGTGACATCAAATCCTTGTCACATTATATGAATGGGGCCTCAGAGGCTAACTCTAGATTTCATCTAGAATTTCCTGTCACTCCGTACTTCCCATGTCCAAGTTGGTGTCTCCCATAGTTCCCCCCCCCCCCCCCCCCTCCAAATACAGGAGAATAGGTTCCTGCAGGGCTCTGTATTGAGTGTGTCTCTATTTTTAGTGGCCGTTAATGGTCTAGTAGCAGCTGTAAGGCCATCCGTCTCACCTTCTCTGTACGTAGACGACTTCCGTGTTTCATACTGCTCCACCAGTACTGGTGTTGCTGAGCGGTGCTTACAGGGACGCATCCTCAAGGTGCAGTCATGGGCTCTAGCCTAGAGTTTCCAGTTTTCGGACACAATGTTGTGTGTTATGCACTTCTGTTGACGTCATTCCGCTCATCCAGAACCAGAACTTTACCTTAACGATGATCCACTCACTGTAGTGGAGACATATCGATTTTTAGGACTGGTTTTCGACGCCCAATTGACTTGCCTTCCTCACCTTCATCAGGTTAAACGGAAGTGCTGGCAGCACCTTAATACCCTCCGCTGCCTGAGCAACACCAACTGGGGTGCAAATCGCTCTACGCAGCTGCAGCTCTACAGAGCCCTTGTTCAATCACGCCTTGACTACGGGATTGTGGTTTATGGTTCGGCAGCACCCTCAGCATTGCATTTACTCGCCCCAGTGCACCACTGCGAGATTCGACTAGTCGCAGGAGCTTTTAGGACAAGTCCGGTGACCAGTGTCCTTGTGGAAGCCAGAGTGCCTCCATTGCAGGTTAGGTGTGCACAACCGCTGAACTGCTGGCCAGTTACGTAGCACACATTCATAGTTCTCCTGTGCGTCCGAATCACTGTCTCCTTCTCCCACCCATGGCGGTTCATCTCCCACATCGGAGGCCCACGTCAGGGCTTCCAGTTGCAGTTTGTGTCTGGTCCCTTCTTTCTGAATTGGAGTCCTTGTACCACCTATACTTGAGGCCCATTCACGTAAACCTCCATGGTGTACACCTAGGCTGCAGCTTCACCTGTAACTTCCACATGGCCCTAAGGACTCAGTTAACCCCGCACTCTCTGCTGCCACTTCCTCTCGATCCTTGACAAGTACCAAGGCCACGAAGTGGTTTACACCAATGGCTCGATGGCTGATGCTCACATCAGCTTCTCGTATGTCCTTGGAGGACATATTGAACAGCATTCTTTGCCTGATGGCTGCAGTGTTTTCACTTCCGATCTGGTGGCTATATCTCGTGCTCTTGAGCACATCCGTACATGCCCCGAGGAATTGTTTGTTGTGTGTACTGATTCCTTGAGCAGCCTACTAGCTATTGACCAGTGCTACACTTGCCATCCTTTGGTGGCGTCCATCCAGGAGTCCATCTATGCCCTGGACCAGTCCCGTCACTCAGTGGTGGTTGTATGGACCCCAGGACACGCCAGCATCCCAGGCAACGAACTTGCCGACAGTCTGGCCAAACAGGCTACGTGGAAACCGCTTCTGGAGATGGGCATCTCTGAACCTGACCTGCGTTTTGACATTCGCTGCAGGGTTTTTCGCCTTTGGGAGATGGAATGGCATAACAGTATGCACAACAAATTGTGTGTCATTAAGGAGTCTATGAATGTGTGGAAGTCTTATATGTGGGCCTCTTGCAGGGAATCAGTTATCCTCTGCTGGCTCCGCATTGGCCATGCTTGGGCGACCCACGGTTACCTCTTGCGCCATGAATACCCGCCTCAGTGTCGGTGCGGCGCCCAGTTGAGAGTGGCCCATATTCTGGTGCACTGTCTCACTTTGACTGACCAGTGATGAAATCTTGGGTTACCGGACTCGTTGCCGCTAATTTTATCTGACAGCGCCTCATTGGCTGATTTAGTTTTACGTTTTATTCATGAGGGTGGGTTTTATCATTTGATCTAAGTTTTATCACATGCCCTTTGTCCCTTTATGTCCTCCACCCTAGTTCCTTTAGGGTGGGGGTTTTAATGTATTGCAAAGTGGCTGGCTTTTCCTTTTTATTCTTGTGGTCAGCCAGCCACTGTAATCTGCTTTCTTGATTTACTCTCTTCTGTTTCTGGCATCTCTCTGTTTTCTTGTCCTCTTTTGTTCCTTTTGAGTTTCCTTGCCTTTCCTTTGTCCTTGTGGGTTTTTCCTTTCTTTCCATTTTGTTATATGTCTCATCTGTTTTATTGTGACACTTGTGGCATTGTTTTTATTAGGAACAAGGAACCAATAACCACATAGTTTGGTTCCTTCCCCCTTCTCTTTTAAGCCAGCCAACCAACCAATCAGACAGTACTTACGAAATGTACATACAACAAAAGGTTTTGTGTTTCTGTGTAATTTCAGTGTTCTCACTTTCATATTACATCTGTTTTGTGTAACTGAGACATAAATCAGTTTCTGCATTTTGGTTTGTGATTCTTTTTACCAGTTCATTTTAACACATTGACTGCCATGGTATAGTTGGGTTACTGACCCCTTGGGCCATTTATTTTTTTTCAATATCGTGTTTTAGTTTGCTCCAAGTAAACTTGTTAAGTGCAAATAAAGTGAAAATATGGCATTTTAGTAACTTTTTAAATTTTTTTGTGAGAGTTGCATATGATTCACATGGGCCCGGTGTAAAGGTACCAGGTGTGTCATTTGCTATGTTGCTAATAATTTTGGGTTTGTACTCCTGTCAGTTTTTCATTCCACAGGATTATTTGTATACAGTTCCTTTATTGTTGCTACAGTCTTTATTCAGTGTTGTTTGCTCCATAACAATGTGATACTGTGGCAGAAGAAAATTTCTCATAGAAGTTATGAAGATGAACAAAGGCATGTACAGCAGCTTTTAGATGAAGTTATGGACATAAGTGATGAAGATCTGTGTCTTTATTTAGTGATAGCTCAGACAAATTTTTACCAGAGGAGACTGGAAGCGAAACCGGAAGGTCTGCTGATGGACTCACGTCAGTGAAGATAGGAAGAAGAGTTTTAAGTCCACATTCAGTCAAAGAACCAGACATCACAGCTGTAAAAGCCAGGCAACAAAGCACGTCTAACCATGTTGTGCCATAACTACTGCAGTTGATTCAGGCTCAATTGAAGTAAGTGTAATATCAGAAACTTCTGAAGATGAAGATGTCACACTTAGAACAAATTCTAATGAGATTGTCTGGGGGCGAGTTATGGGTAAAAATATGAATAACTTTACATTTATTAATTCCAGTTCTGGTGTAAATGCTTCTGTTGCACTAACTCTCAAAGGCAAGACACCATACGATTTCTTCAAATATTTTGTAACTGATGTAATTTTAGAATATGTGACTCAACAAACTAGTTAGTATGCAAAACAAGTCTTAGAAAGTCATTCAGTAACTGTTAATTCATGACTGAAAACGTGGACTGATGTCAGAAAAACTGAAATTGAACAATTTTTAGGATTTTTGTTAAGGGTGTCACTAAATGTAAAGCCAAGGATTCCAAATTATTGGTCAAGAAATATGCTCTATCACAACAACGTAAAAAATGTTATGCTGCACTGTTGTTTTGATCTGCTTATACGTATGTGGCATTTTCCCGATAACCAGTGCCAATTGGGAAACCCTTTATTCAAAATTCAACCTCTTATTGATAAATTGCTGCAGAGATTTCAAAGTGTAGTTGTGCCGGAGAAAGACGTTTACATTGATGAAACACTTGTGCCATTTTGAGTAAGACTAAGTTTCATTTAGTATATAAAGAATAAGCACTATAAATTCAGAATTAAATTGTTCAAACTTTATCTAAAGGGTGGCTACACCTGGAATATGAAAGTTTACTGCGGGAAGCATGCAAATCCTGGTGTTTCTCTTGCACTTCTGTTGTTATGAGCCGTAGGAGAGGATTACTAATGGTAGGAGAATCTTATATACAGATAATTTTTACAGAAGTGTTCATCTAGCACACCAGCTTCTTGAACAATCAACACATTTATTTGGTACTGTAAGATAAAACAGAAAACTTAATCCCCAAGATGTTGTACAGGCAAAACTGAAGAAGGGGGAACACAAAGCAGAGGGAAGTACCACAGATAAAGTAGTACTGAAATGGAAAGATAAGAGGGATGTTCTGATGCTGAGCACTGTTCATAGAGGAGGAGAAGAAGAAGAAGTAGTTCAAACCAGGAAGGGGGAAAAGCTAACAATGATAATTGACTATAGTCCATCAAAGTCTTTTATAGATCTTTCTGGCCAAATGTAGGCGTACTCACATTGTCTAAGGTGGGGTGTGAAATGGTACAGGAACTTGCAATTGAATTGCTGACAGGGTCAGCACTAGTAAGTGCTCATGTGATTTACCGATACATCATCATCATCATCAACAACAACATCTCAATCACAGAATTCAAAGAGGAAGTGACTATGAGACTATTCCATACAGATGTCGATGAGCCTGAGACACCTCTCACCAAAGCCACAGTGTTACCTGCAGATCATGCACTTGTGAACAGGGGAGTAGCCAGATGTAGCTGTACAGTGTGCTACGAAAAAATGAAGAATGAATTTGGATGAAAGCAAGCTGTCAAGAAATGCAAACAAACTGCATGGAAATGTAAGAATTGTGACTCATATTTTTGCATAGAGTGTTTTTTCATAAAGCACAGTGCATACAGGTGTTAGAGAAACAAAGTGGAATGACCCAAATTTTCAATTTCATTGTTGCCGCAATTAGAGTTGAAGAATGTAAATAGAATTTTATGTAATTTGCAATCTGCTGTGTAAGTAATATGTCAAACTAAATAATAAATAAATAATAAAAAGAAGAAAAGTCCAGTATGACTTAGCCACGTGAGTTATATATAACTCACAAATTCAAATGTCAATAACTACTCTTGTGCTCTAGAAAACTGTAGGCCCTGAACTTGATTTGTTACTGGAGCCATAACCTACTATAACACCAAGTCACAGCATGCTCCTGTGAGTTACAACTGCACCACGGAACTTTAAATGGAAAAATGTCCGTGAGTTGTATTTACTTCATGTGGCCTGAAGAGAACACTTCCTGTGAGTTATATTTAATTAACGTGGCAGTCAATGTGTTAAAGAACTAAAACAAAAATAAATAGAATTAAAAAGTATATAAATCAATACATTTATTTCTTAATTTTCTTTTAGCTTGCTATCTAGCCATGATGAATGATACAAATACTGAAAGAGGGGGGGAGAGGTAAAAACTGTTACTGATCACATTTGGTTGTATAGGCTATCCCATAATGTCATCTCGCTTGCAAGAGGCTCTGTGGCATAGAGAGCAACAACATGCTCCAGTTATGCCATTTTGTCATTATTTCTTCCTTTTTTCTAAAGGTGCGCAGAAACACTGAGAATCTGATACCACTTTTCTCCAATATATGAAGTTCAGTTGTTGCTCTCTCTCTTGGCCTAGTAATTCTGAAAAAAAGTTTTGCATTTGTAGTTCAATATGTGACAATGTGCATGATTTTTGCTCATCCTCCATATATTGTTGGAGTCATTCGAGACTGTCTGGAATTCCGCTGTTTATAAGGTTTAGAGATTTGACATTGTGAAATGATGGAAGAAATTGCTTGATGATTTGTGTGGAGGAAAAGGCTACAGCCTTTTTTTTAAAAATTTTTTTCCCAGTTTTGTCCTTGCTTCAGACCTGGTAGTTGACAAAACTGAGATGAGAAATTAAAATCCCAAATTAGGATAATCCAGTGCAACAAAAGCTCCAAAAGGGTAGAAGGTCGAACAAATTTTAGTCATGAAAAAGTCCTTGCACCAAGTTCAAAGGATGGACAGAATACACAAATGATAAGTATGATACTGAAATTATCACCTTTACATATAAGGAGAGCAGAGATATATCTGGCACAGTGTGTGGCAGAAACCATTAAAAATAGGAAACAGAACAGATGTTGATTTTTCTATTCAGAAGTTACTATGTCAAGAAAAAGCAATGTGACTGAACTTCATATAATAAATAAGTGAAGTGAGATTTTGAGTTGCTATTTGTTTCTTTCTATTTTTCTAAATTAAGACTAATAAAGAAAACACTGCATGAAAATATAAATGTGTATATAGAGGAGAAAAGTACTACATACAGCTTTGATCAAGGATACGAACGTTGCTAATGTATTTAGAAATTTTTGAAGAGTTTCAGTACTTCCGGCAACAGAATTTTTCAGTATAAGTACACATGTTATGGTTAAGGATGCCCAAGCTTTGTGTTATTTAATATTCTGAAATGTCCTCAGCCATTAGGTTTGTGGAATAGATGAAGTGTGTGTCCCATTTCTGCCATGTTGTGGCAGCTAACACACAACTTACTTGTAGGGAAATGTTGGTTAAAACAGACAACTGGCTACATACAGGACAAGAAATTCTAATGGAAGCCTTGATCCACCTGAAATAAGGGTGTAAGCCATCTGTGGTGTCCTGCCCACTCGTCTCTTATAGGGTGCCTAAAGGATGCTGCTTTCTCAGATAGCTATACAACAATTCAAGCAAATCACATGAATGGTTTTTGTTATAATAAGGTAGATTGACAAAACTTAACTTTGGGTCCAAGCAATTGGTAACATGCACATAATCAATGTCCTTTGCTATATACAATGTCCATACAAGTAATTCACACAAGTTCATAGGGATCACAAGTTACGGCTGTTCTAGTGCCTCTCTTCTAGTGCCTCCTTTACTAATGCATGGTTCCTAGTCCGGGTCTGCTAGTGCCTGTCTTCTACTGTCTGGCAGATGCCGGCAGGAGCGGCACTTATATTCTAGTCAGATAGAGGCCGCTGCTGTTGTGGTGTGTTCCTAGTCATTATGCTATTGGCTGACACCATCTCTCGGCCTTCTCTGCTCTTGCATTCTTCATCTTCGTGCCGGCACTTGTCATTACACTGGAACACCCTCAAAATGTGCTACAAAAGAAAATAAGTAGCTAACACAAATAACTTTTTTAATTTGTCTTTTATTCCGTAAACAATCATTGTTTCTAAATCACAGTCTAATGAAGACAATATAAAGGAAATGTTTTCTGTCATGGTTAGAAGGCATCAAACATTGTAGCAGTTGATATAATCTCTATTTTAGCTGATGATGTGGTGAATCTGGTATGTATTTTAAGATTTTGTGCTGCCTGACCTTCCAAAATTGTTAGTTAGGGTGCTTGAATGTGACTAATAGATTTATTTTGAAAGAGATCAGTTAGCCACATTTTTGTGGCGTAGTCCATCTTAGTAATGACACTAATAACTACTCTGTTGAATGCCATTGACTCCCACTCACAACCAGCACCACCATCACATCTGTTGTCAGTGACTTGTACCATTAGGCACTCAGGAGGAGGAAATGCGGTGGAACCACACTGTGACTTCAGAGTAACACTTGCTAGTTACAGGTTATGGAACGGTTACTGATGTGTGTCACGAGAGCTCCTTTATGTGCCTCAGTAGTGTTTACCATTATATAATGATTTGCTATGCTTCTACGAAGTGTGTTCAAAAAGTATCAAACCTTCGATTGTCAGAAATACATTTGTTGATTTGGTACAGAATTGTAATCCCCTTCAAAGTATTCTCCTGGGTAATGCGCGGAGTTCTCCCAGAGCTCCTGACATTGTTTGAAGTACTTATGGATCTTGTGTTGAGGAATGTTGATCAGCTGGGTCATCACATTCTGCATGTTGACCTAAATTGCTTTGCTTTCAGGCAAATTTTCTGCTTGAGAAATAGTGAAAAGTCTTATAAGGACATGTTGTAAATGTAGAAAGCCTGACTAACCACTGAAATGTTGTGTTTGCTGAGAAAAGTCTGAATGAGATGTGCTCAGTGCATGGGTCCTTTACCATGACAGAGCTGACGAGTCATTCATGCTGCATGGCATCACAAAAGTGAAGAAGGACCTCCTGGTAGTTGTGGCCTTTTGATGCATAATTGTGATGCACCATCCCATAAAAATTGAAGAAAACAATCAATGTGACTGGACCTGGCATGCTTGTTTTGATCTTGAGTATGTTAGATGTTGTCACTGTGATGACTTCATTTTGGTTTCAGAGTCGTATCCATAAACCTATGTCTCATCCATGCAGTCTTATTGTTCATAAAGTTGGGGATACTGTGTATATTGTCCAGAATGTCCTGTGCAAGTTCCAGATGGTGTTCCTTCTGCTCCATTGGCACCAATTTTTGGTACAAATTTCACTGACACACTTCTTGTGCACAAATCTCCAGTGAAAATTGAAAGTTCTTATCCAATGCTTACCCCTATCTTGCTCAAAAGCTTTTATACTGTGATACTATTGTCTTCCATGACTAAAGTCAGCCCTTGCTAAATGACAGTAATTTTGGCTTGTTGAAGGTCTTCCTGAATGTGGTTTGCTGTTCACTGATGTGTGACCATATTTGAAGTGGTGATTGTACCACTCCTTTATCCGTGAGTTGCTCATAGTGTCATCCTCAAAAGCCTTTTGAATATTGTGAATATTTTCCATTTGAGTGTTGTCCAAGCTTTTGGGAAAACTTGATGCAATATCACTGCTCAGTTTTTCTCTGTCAACGTTCTGGGATCAAAGGACTGCTCACTGTATGTTCTCACTCTCAGATGTACTGGCAGCAATTGACACTTTATCCTAGAGGAAAAAATTCACAACTGTACATGAATGTTCCCACACCATATCTCCATTGGATAAAGTTTGTGGGGCTTCATAGTTTTACACAGGAAAGGTAGTGCTTTTATACTTTTGGAGCACACATTGTATTTTGGAGAGAACGTTGTTATACATATATTGGTGGTTTTGTGTGTGTGTGTGTGTGTGTGTGTGTGTGTGTGTGTGTGTGTGTACACGCGCGCGCACACGCTTTGTCTCAATTATTCTCTGTTTGTTTCAGTTGTTGATTTTTTCAATCGTATCAACTTAATTTATGGTACGGTGTCTGAGTATTGCACTCCAGAAAGCTGTCCAACTATGTCAGGAGGACCAAAATTTGAATATTTATGGGCAGATGGTGTAAAGTACAAGAAACCAACTCCTCTTCCTGCTCCACAATATGTTAGCCTCCTTATGGACTGGGTAGAGTCACAGATAAACAATGAAACTTTATTTCCTGTTTCAACAGGTAATTATTGACATTATCTAAATAACCTCAAATTAAAACAAAGTTGCTGTATTTGTAGGGAAATAAGTCATAGTGATTGAAGTGTAAATATGAATTTTTGATTAACAGTTGCACTAAGTACTTAGATTGTCAGAGTATTTAAACATGTTACAATTATAAAAGACAAAATGCCACTGAATTGGGAATGGACTAGATAAATTACCTATGCGGTTAAGTTAAATATTTGCGTATGTCCATTTATTGTATTGTGTTGTGTTGTAAAGAATTACAGAACATAAGTGCAGATGTATATTTTTTATTTCAGATGTACCTTTTCCAAAGACATTTATCCCCTTGTGTCGAAAAATTCTGACCCGTCTTTTCAGAGTCTTTGTACATGTTTATATTCACCATTTTGATAGAATTGTGGCTATTGGAGCGGTAGGTATATTTCATATTTATATGTAAATTCTGATATGAACAAAATGTTTAACTTGCATCTGATAAATTCTGAATTTTATTTTCCAGGAACCTCATGTCAATACCTGCTACAAGCATTTTTACTATTTTGTGAAAGAATTTGATCTTGTCAGTAGCAAAGAGCTTGAACCTCTGAAAGAAATGACTGCTCATATTTGCCGGGATCATGTGGAATCTCAGACTACCTCTAGCTGACCAGTTAGTTTTTTCAAATGTTGTTTCTTCTTTTACTATCAGTGTAGTAAGTTTTTGTTTTTATTATCTTTAACATGGCTGTGTACAATACATGTTCAGTGTATTAAGAGGATGTCAGAAATATGTTGGCAAAAGGGGTAAGTGTACAATTAAGACATTGATTAGGTATTGGATCTTCTTTGGATGAAAATATGTTGTAAAACCTTTTTTTAAATGACTCACTTATTACTAAAAATTTGTATTTGAAATATGAGAGAGAAGTGAAAAGTAAATATAATGTTCTTGATAAATGCTACATATGTTTAGGATGAATATCTTCTTTCACTTGTCTTTATAGTTCCTGTGCACTGATTTTTCTTCTGTGTGTGAATCCCAGGTGGAAAGAAAATCCTAAGACTGAACGTGTAGCCAGTTAATCAACATCTGTTTTATAATTGATTATGTCAAACTTATCCATCATCATCATTTGTGTCTTGAGTGCAGCAAAGCATGATACTCAAGGTTAGAGGTGTAGAAATGGAGGAGGCCACTGTTCCAGCCACTGTGAAACTGGCCATGATCTAGGTTTAGCTACACTCCAAAATAAAGGTGAATGTCATTTTGGTATGAACATAGGATAAGATTGGTCCTGACGTAAATCCAAATACAGTTTCCTATTGATAATTAGTGCACTGAGCATGCAATAACAAAGCATATGAAATTTTGTAATTTGTGAACCAAAATGAGTTTTCCACAACTTTGTGGTTTCAATGAGGAAGAATGTTTCCATCTGATATTGAGGCCCTAGTCTGTAAACAACAGTGGAAGCAGATTTATCATACTTAATCAGTAATAAAGTTATTCATCTCTTTTATTGTTGTAGCATAATATAAATTTAACGAGAAACAAATGTTACCTTGACCAAAGCCATAATTTACA
Source organism: Schistocerca gregaria (assembly GCF_023897955.1). Taxonomy (NCBI): domain Eukaryota; kingdom Metazoa; phylum Arthropoda; class Insecta; order Orthoptera; family Acrididae; genus Schistocerca; species Schistocerca gregaria. The sequence goes on from NC_064931.1 coordinate 297,553,075, forward strand.
TTGCAGTTTTAGTTTTCTAATCAGTCATCAGATGCTTTCTGATAGATTAAAGCTGGAATAAAACAACTTTGTGACTGACAGATTGCAGTGGTAGCAAGTGAGTGGTGGGGATGGGGTGGGGGGTGGGGGCAGTGACATATTGCAGTATGCAGCCAGCCACACTTGACATGGTGCCTGCATGTACCTACAAGACACACAACACATCAAGCCTTGTGGCACTCGTGGAAGACCTAAAACTATCTTGTGGCTGGCTTCTACAACTTGTCTCACCGAAACAAGCCACCATTATTTTAATTGAAGTAAAATGTTGGCTGCTGATCTAAGACCCAAACTTAAGTTTTTCTCATGAGCATTTCTCTTCTATCTAAGTAGCATATCATACTGAAACAAAGCATCAGCCAGCAAGTACCTTGTTTCCATCTCAAGCCACAAGCTGATGTAGAATGAAAGATTAATTTTGGAATTCCATCAGTCAGTATAGCTAAATTTTCATGTAGATCCTCTTATGGATGCTTTTTGTGCAAAAAATCACTTAGATTGTTTGGTGTTGTGAAATTACTTTGTCTTTCGTTTGTGCGCTGGTCTTAAGATTTAGTGTTGTTGACATGCTCTGTAACTTCCAATTATCTCTCAATCGGTAAGGAGAGTGTGAACTCGTGCTTTTGCTATCCATCACTGTATGATGCATAATGCTATAAGATTTAAGGATTTAGAAAAGAAATTATTTCCTTTCCCCAATTTTGAAACTGATAAACTTCAAGTGCGAGACAGCTTTTCTGTAAACTTTGGATGAAACTGACTGAGATATTACTGAGCAATCCCCTACACAGCAGACTACCATTTATCAGTTTAGGTGGACTCCCAATGAATGTGTTGAAATTTTGTGAATATGTAGCCTAAACTGGGAGCACTTAGAGTTCTCATATTCATTATTGGAATTTGTATATGCTGTTTCTGGCATCCTCCGAAAATGTGCTGTAAAACCCAAATTGGAACTGTGTGTGTGTGTGTGTGTGTGTGTGTGTGTGTGTGTGTGTGTTGTCAGGCGTTAAATGTGACATTAGATGTAGAAAAATTTAAAAAGAAAGCTGTGAAACCGTATAAGCAGGAGCCAAATCACACCAGTCTTATTAATCAAATACCTCATTCTGTAGATATATTGCAGATATTCAGATGATGAGGTGAGATTCACATTAATTCAGGGGTCCATTAGAAATACAAACTTTATCATTTAAATTTTTATTTTATTTTATTTTATTTTTTTTTTCCTGTGACCAGGGTTACCTGCCTAATGAGTCAAAATAGAATGTAATGTTTTGCTGTTAATGGTGGGGTGGTCACATGTTAGACTCCTGAATGGTCTCCCTCCCTCCCTCCCATCAGTTAGCAGATCTGGCAAGATAAACTTAGAATTTCATTGTATGTTATGCATTTAATTTTTGTGTATCTACTAACATAAGTAGTGTGACTATTTTTCAAACAGGGCATATGTATCTAAGGTGATGACATTGAGAAACTTGTGTTTAGAAATGTAAAATACAGTTGAATTTTGTACGGAACATTTACTCCTTTTCTCCACTTTAGTATGTCCTGTAACAAATTTTAGATTATTGAATTTTGCAGTGATAATAATGTTCAAATATTCCCTATAAAGCTCTTCTTTCTTATTCATTGTATCATTTTTTAAGTCCATGTTGGCACATACTTGCTCACAATCTGCAGTGAAAATAATGTACTATACTGTTTGGTCCCCCATAGGAGAAGCTACTGACAAACCAAAGAATAGTGCATGAGAGAAAACTTAAACTTGTGTTTGGTGAACATTGAAAAGTACTTTCCAACTGAATCCATTTGTTGTAACAGTCAAACCTAATTATTTTCAAGTTCTTTGAATATTTCTTTAATCTTGTGGGCATTTAAACTGGAAATGCTTCTTTAATCAAAATTCAATTTTGTGAGCATTTCATAAAATCAAATACATAAACAAAGTTATAAGCTATATATTTTACATTTGCTTCTGAGACCCACAGAATGTGTCTCGTTAGCAATAGGACAACGTAGTGTTGTGTTACGCAGCATAAATGGGGAGGGGGAAAATTAAAGTTATGACAAAGTTTGTAAAGGATTCCAAAATCCCCTTCGAATACGAGTCAAAATTTTTAATCCATACTTTACATGTCTCATCTGGAGCTCTCGTAAGTCATTTCCTGGGAGTCTCTCTCTCTCTCTCTCTCTCTCTCTCTCTCTCTCTCTCTCTCTCTCTCTCTCTCTCTCTCTCTGTGTGTGTGTGTGTGTGTGTGTGTGTGTGTGTGTGTGTGTGTGTGTGTGTGTCCAGACTATTCTGCATTTTGATAAAGATCCTGAAAGGAGAGGTTAGAAAATGTCATAATACTTTTGTGAGCTGTGAGGTATCACCTCCACAAAATATATTGGGAGAGGTTAGAGTTTCACCATTATTTTCTCCAGTATTGTGCAGCCTATTTATTGTTCTTATTACATGATTTGTGACATGATTCTCAGTTGTTTAGAATTTCTTCACAGTATTCTTCCTTTCCTTCAGTATTTGCCTCACCTGCAGCAAGTTCTGCTACTGGTTGGCAAGTAACCATCCAGAATTTGGCAATCATCTTTGTCTTAAGTCAGTAATGAGACTGACTTTCTTATCATTGCATACATCATGTGCACAAAAGGAGGGAAATCGCGTGTGGCATCTGTGTGTGCCTTGTGTAAAATTTTCCTATGTGTATTCATATTTCATCTGTTGGTGTGTTGTGTTTCTGAGATTTATATGGGGGAATGTCTCTTGCATTTGTTGAGATAAATCGGGAAAGACTGCCTAAAAATCACTGACAGACAGACAGACCTGGTATATCAGACAAACTGACTTTAACCGAGCACACACATTCATTCCATGGTTGGCTCACTTTCTAGTCTCGCAAGTTAGGATGCTGTTCATTAATCTTTATCAGCAAGTCATTGCTTACCAAATGTGTGTTTCCATTTTTCTTTTTACTAAGTGTACATGGCAGTTGTCAGTTTGTGTTGCTCTGTGCTTATACATTTTTGTTGTTGACAACTTAGCTCATTGCAGTATATTATTTAACATACCCGTCTCTTTTATTATGGTTTGCTGTTAGACGTGCAGTTCTACATTTACATATATACTCTGCTAGCCACCAAGCGGTGTGGGGGGAGGGCACAATTCACACCAAAGTCATATCCTCCCCCCCGTTCCACTCGCAGATTGCGTGATGGGAAAAACTACTGTCTCAACGCCTCAGTACAAGCTCTAATTTCTCTTATTTTTTGAATGATGATCATTACACGATTTGAAAATTGGTGGTAATAACACATACTCTACATCCTCGGTGAAGATCGTATTTCGGAATTTAGTGAGCAGCCCCATCCCTTTCCCGCGCCGTCTATCTGCAGTCACTTGAAAGTATAACAAGCAGTTGTGGAATATTTAGCTACTGTCATGCTCAACTGTGTAACTTAAAATACATTTTGTCATGTAGAGAGTGGCACAAGGAAACACAAAAAATTGAAGTAGTTTTTGAAAATAAGGTCCATATGATATGGCCATTCAGATGTATGCATTCCTGGAAGGAGATTTTGCATTGCACTTTGAAACACCAGAGATTTTTTCACTAATCCCTGTCTTCAGCTCTGTGTTAGCCATTTAGCATGTGGTGTATACTTTGCGTTTGAGGCAGCTACTGAAAAATCTTATGTTCTTGGGGGCCAGTGAATGTTATCAATCTGTTAAATTATGAGGTTACCAAAGAGCTGCCAACCAGCGGCATTGACACTCTGGCAGTATGGGATGTGGCTATATCTTGCTGAAACCAAGCATCAAGTATTATGAAAATAGGGTAAGTTTGGAGATTATTCTGCTACAAATGTGTCAAGCATATAAACAAATTGTTCAGATGTTACTGTTGTTGCATTCCGTGTGTCATCCCCAAAGCAGTAAGGCCCCGTCAACACCTCACATTGATGACAAAAAAATACTTTAACCTTTACGCAAAGTATTTCTGGTTTTTACTATTGACAATGGTTTTCTGGAGCTTAGTAGCTGAACCTCTGCTTGTTTACTTCTGCTGATACAGAACTAAGCCTCACCAAATATGGAAAGATTGTCGAGAAAATTGGAGTTATCATTAATCAATCCCATCATTTTTCACAGAATATGTGCTCTGATTGTCTCAGTTCCCGAAAACTTGAATTTCGTAAGAGTGAAACTTCAAATCACTGTGGAGTATTGCATGGATGGTAGTTGGACATAGGTTTAATGCTACTATATGTTTCCATACCGATGCTTCTAATGTGGCACTCAGGGTGCTTAAATGTTTTATGGAGCATGTTGAATATGTTGACCTCTGGGTATATTCTGTTTTATAACTGAACCAGTCTCCTCAAAATTCTCAACCTGTCTTGATAGCGTGGCAAGATGTAATGTGGCCACAGTGTTGTAAATTTTAGTACCTGAATTTTTGTTGAGCAGGAGTTAGACTGTCACCATTCTTATAGTGATTTGCATGTTTCCTGGTCCAAAAGTACACAGCAGCATTGTGCGTAATGTACTATTGGGCGACCATAAGAATTTATATATTAAAATATTAAAAACTGATACCTATAAAAACAGGAATGGGGAAGAATTTGGCATTGCAAGGAGTTCTCTTGCTCGTGTACCGTAGGTCTCTTGCCTGGCTGCACACTTCTCCCACCACCATACTGTGCTGTCAGAGCATGAGGAACGAAAAGAGGAGAAAACTGCGAAAACTCCGCATGTAAACAGCAATACAGCCATATTGCCTGTAACACGATTTGATGTTTCTCAACATCATAGATCGCAAACAAAACAAATTTTCAGCATTATTTAATTATTTTTGCCTTAGTGAATACATAATTTTTCATCTGGTACAAAATGTCAACATACAGACATATGCAGACTATGTCACAGATTTTTGCACTCTGGTTGCCATGTAGTGGTGACTTATGTAGTTCTATAATTGAAAAAGTCTTTAACACTTTATTATGTGTCCAACCTCATAATGGAGATGTGGAACTTCTTCAGAGGAAAACAATGTAGGCCCTCTGGACAGTATAAACAAAAAATAATTTCTTTTTTAAATGGGAATTACACTGTAATTACAGTTGCATTTGCACATGCACAGGGCCACTTCTGAGATGGCAAACTGTCTTGGGAAAAAGCCTAAACTTGGCAGTGTCCCCAAAATGTTTAGAAAACTGTCCTTTTAATTCTTTCAAGTCCTCAATGTATTCTTCAAACCTTGCATTTTTTTTAACATGAGTTGGTTTAGGGAAATGGATGGCATTTCTTTTTGTCTCAAATTGTTCCTTGTGCAGTGCGAGATCTGCAGTCCATACCAGATGATCTAATTTTCGTTTCTGCTCTTCCTTTTTCCTTCATAGATTCAACAACAGTGTTGGGTTTTAAACTGATAAATAATTGCAGGCATACCCCTTGACTTAACCAATGTACTTTGCAGTAATATGTAGTGTCTCCATACTTTTCGTTTATTTCCATTGAAAACTGTTACAGTTCACAGTGGAATAATGTGTGAGGCTTCAGAAAATTTGCTATTCACACACCAGTTTGATCACATGTTCCATGCCTACAAATTTAGGACAAAGTGCTGCTTGATGAATCCCGTGTGTCGATCATAATTTTTTGCTCTTTTTGTCAACTAAATTTTTTAATTCTTTCTGATGGTGTTGCAATGGTGTTCCATAGCAGATTTGTGGTACCCTTTGACTATACGATGGGTGTCGTTCCCATTCATTTTTAAAAGCTTGTGACAGTAGATAACTGGATTGCCTCATTTTGTGCAGTAGATAGTGCAAACAGTCACTGGACCTGTCAAGTTTGTTTTTATACCATGAACAAATAACAAAGATTAAACATTGCTGACACAACAATTCTACTAAACTGGAGAAAGTAGTGCTCACTGAAGAATGCTGCACCTCATTGTTAAATAAAACGTTGCACTGTGCTGAATACTTCTGGGAAGTACCAAGCAATGTTGAGACAGACCGAGCCTTGGCCTGCACATTGTACTCACAAGTTTTTTGCCACATAGTGGTGTACCATGTATAAAAGCAACCAGAAAATATATTTTTAATCATCATCATCAGAATATCAGGTTCCTATTGCTAGGGATATAAGGATTCTTAGAAGCTGTTTCATAAATCTTGTGCTAGCATGAGCAGTAGTATTAGAAACATATAAGCATATACAGGAAAAATACAGTAAAATCTCCTTTTCACATTTTTCAGTGGACCTATCCAAAAAAGTGTAGCAGCAAAGTTAAAATAAAGGAAAACATAGGAAATAAAACAAACAAAAATCAATAAATTACTCTGTTATTCTCTTTAAATTGTTCAAAATATGAAATTAAAATAATTTTCAAACACATTACCACCACCTGATGCACTACCAATGTACTGCCTAAAATTGTTTAATAGCTTCCATAGTGTCTGTACTGCTTGGCACAAGTGGTTCTTGGTCATCATCTTCGTCGACCTCTTCACCAGTCACCTCTATCTTCCCTTCTTCAAAAAGTTTGGTAATTTGATGTTGTGAAGTTGGTGATTCCCATTTTTGCAGCAGACTGCAATGCCTTTTCCCCCAGTATGTTGCTGTTAAGTGGAATTTCTGATGCTCTCGTGTTAACAAACCACTCTCCAACAAGTTTATCCAAACGATCATATGCTGGTGGCCAAGTGTATTTACACTTTCTTTCCATGGAACCAGACTGTCTTACATTGGCTTCAATGTTGGGCTGATTTCTCACAGTAAGGTTCAAGGTGGAAGAGGAAAATCCTAGTCCCTTCACTAACTGAACTTGCGATCCAACATGTGAACATACACATTGTAAAATTGTCATAAGTGGTGATCACAAAGTAAGTGGCTGAGAACTGACACACAATTGCGCGTGCGGGTTTTCCTCTTCATGCCGATCAAAAGTCTCTTGTGAAACCACATTAAGATGATGTTCATTTTCTAATGTGAGACTTGTTGATAATCATTACAAATTATGGTGAACAAAACTTGTATCAAATATTGGTTAAAACACTACTAAAGTCGGCAGGCTTTGCAAACAGAGAGCAGTAGGCTCAAAATATTCAGCTTGTTGACAGCTAGGAATTAAATTGGTTCAGGGATATCCTGGGTGAGAAAGAGGGCAGAAATTGACATAATGTCATGGAGCATCTTGAGTAGTAATGTTTGTCGGACATCAGGTTGTACCAGTCTAAAACTGCATGCTTAGTGTGGATTAGTGTACTTGACGTGGAAGTAACGATGATTCATGAAAGCCCATTATGGAGACAACTGTCTTCAAACGTGGAGTTTGTTTGTTTGTGAAATTAAATTAAAGCTGTTGTAATACAGTGCAATGAGCAGAAGGAAGGTTGCTACTAGCCACTACCATCAGATCGTGATTATCATTAAGGCAGTGGTTCAGCATACTTTCCCAACCTTTCAAACACTGTGAACGTATCGTACAAGTGGCTGGGACCCAACACACTGACAGTGGTAATCTTTCTTACTGCTTTAATGCTATGTTACTTGATCAATAACGGTGTATATAGTCTGCATCTTCTGCTTTGTTCCAAGGCTGACTGAGCAGGAATATGATGCACTTTTTGATGATAACATCAAAGAAAACTTAAAATGCAGGAAATGCTGTAACATGGGATTGTTTGTGATGGGAAAGAATTATCAAGAGAATAGGACTAACAAAAACGAACGTAAAAAGTAGGAAATCATAAAACGCAGTAACTTTGAAATGGGGTTTTACTGTAGATGCTTGAATCCTGTTAATAGACATCTTCCACCATAAAATAATAATTTCTCAAAAAACACAAATGTAAGTTTAGTAATGTAACTGTTTCTTGCCTTTTTGATAAAATTATATTATGGTTGAAAGCAGTCTTCTTCCAAGAAAATAAATATTTCTTCCAATAAGGAAATTGAACAGAATACATGTTGCCATGTAATTTGGTTGTGGTCAAAGGAGCAGTTTGCATCTTCAGTATATTTAAGGCAAATGAAGATTGCTTAACAAGAACAAAAATATCATCATGTTAATTGTAACATATTGTGTCTGCTTTGAGTTAAACTGTTGGAACTGCAGTTCACATTTGTGGAATAAATTAATCTATTGGAATATGAATGTTGTGAGGTAGGTAGGTTAGAGTTTAATTCTTCAGTGACATTGAGATAGTTAGGCATAAAGCAGTAGTTCAGTGGAAGAATGAAAGAAGACATCAACAGTGGTTTCGTTCTGACAGTACCATCCTGGTATTTGACTAAAATGATTTTCGTGAAATTCCAAAAGTTTGTCAATATGACTGGATGAAGAATGGACCCTTCCTTCTCCTGAATGTGATTCCCGTGTCTTAACCATTTTGCCAGAGTCTTCTCTTGGTCAGCAATTTTCAGTAACATTCAGTTGGTTGTTGATATATTAATTCTTGTCCCCCACCCCCAAAGGCTGTCTCTCTCTCTCTCTCTCTCTCTCTCTCTCTCTCTCTCTCTCACACACACACACACACACACACACACACACACACACACACACACACACACACACGGGGCATGATAATGATGAAATGAAAAAGTTTGAACATTTTTATCACATTGTTTATGATTTAATCTCCATAGAGATCGGTGTTACTGTTTACATGATTGTGATGAATGTCTTAAAATTTTCTAGAAGCACAGCATTTATGTATGAATAAGACTTAAATGCATTGTATGTGGTTTTTTATTCAGCAACAGAAGTTTAACTTTTTTGATTTTCCTAGTAACTTGAAGGAAAAAAGTTACCCAACTATCATGTATTTGTCCCTCTTATCCCCCAGACTTTTATTAATAGAGACTGAATCAAGTGTTTCATTATTGTCATTGTTAACACTGTGATAACAATAAGATCTTAGTTTAATCCTCAGGGTATATTTGTGGGTAAATGTAAACATCATTCACTTATGTAGCTGTTTGTTGATAGTTATTCCTGAGACAGTTTCTAATGTGGGCATACTTTGTCAATATCATGCAGTATTTTAGATGAAATTGTATATGTTATGAATTTTTAGTTCACTGCAATTTTAAAGAAATGAGTGTCATGTTTCAAGTATTGCATTATTTACACATATATTTGTGAACCGTGTGGATGTAAACCTAGTCATTGTAATTGGAATTATCATGTTTTAAAAATGCATTTGTCTGTTGTGGTATCTGTTTTAAAGTTCACTGTTACCAATTTGGAGAAAGAAATAACTGGTTCCATAGTCAGCATGTATCAGTATTTTTTTTTCTTCTGACAGTTGAGTGGTGTAATAGGTGAACAGTCTACTGTGTATCATGTACAGAATACACAGAAATACATTTTTTAAGGCCCTGGAACATTTCTCCCCCAGTTTCATTTACTTGTGTGTGTCAGAAAAAAGTGGTGTGCTAAACATCCAGAACTTTGTTCAATTTAATTTTTGTGTACAAATTTTTAAATGGTGGCTAAGATGAACATTTGTCACTTTTTGTTTTAAATTAGTATTAATTTGTAGTTAACCTTTGTGAAAAGGAAACTTTTCAAGATCTGAAGTTTTGTGCCATTGGTTGTTTTGTTTTAATTATTAAATTATTGGATTGCTGTGCATAATTTGCTTTGCAGTAATGCTATTGTTCTTGTGTGATGTACTCACTAGTCAGAAATGTCAAGAATTCTAATGCCTCCTAGTAATGTGAAAATAAATTAATGTGGATGCATTTGTAAGCATATTATATTCTTTTGTAAGCCACCTTCACCGTGTTTTATTTCATAATAGTCAAGACATACTTGGTATGAAGGGGACAGAAAGCAAATCAGTACTTGCAAGTCTTAAAAGTGCTCTGTGACATTCATGTAAGTTGAAAAGCAAAGAAGAAAAATTGAAGTGGGCTTTCTTCACTACATTAAAAATTTTGATATGTAACACACACTTCAGGTGGGTATCATTTCTGCCAATATAACGTTAAAGCTAGCCATGCGTACACTATCTGACGGAACACGTGAAAAGCGACGCACCCATAAGGGGAGATGGAAATGAAACTTCACCATTTGAAAGAGTATGTGATGTTATCTCATTGATTACAAAATAAAGTCAATTTTTGAAACAGGGCAGTATGAGTCTACCACACACACACACACACACACACACACACACACACACACACACACACACACACACACACCTGGATGCAGGGATTGATTGGGTCAGGAAGGGTGTCAACAAAGCCTATCTTCTCCTGAGGCAAGCTGTCCCATAACTGTTGTAACTGGTTCTTGATATCCTGGATACTGGCACTGCATCGGAGCTGATACTACACATCTTCTGTTAAGGACATACCTGGGGATCTCCCTGGCCACAGGAGTACCTCAATATCACAAACAGTTCATAGAAATGTATCAAGTATGGATGAGTAGTGTCCTGTTGAAAAATTGCTCACGATAGTGTCACATGAAAGGTAACACATGGAAATGCAGGATGTTCATGGCAATTTGTTGTGCTGCCAGAGTTCCCTCAATCACTACCAGCCATGATCTGAAGTCATACATGATGGCTCCCATACCATGATGCCAGGAGTAACAAGTCTGTGCCTCTCCCAAACATTAGAAGAATGGGACCTCTTCTCAGGTCATTGACAATGGTCATCAGGGGTTAATGCAGAACACAATGTGGTGCCATTCATCAGCAGTCCATGCTTCAGTCATGACATCATCCAACACAGCTGTTGGTGCTGTTGTTAACGGCAACCTAAGCATTGACAGAAATTGCGTAGTCTGGCTGCTGCTAGTCTCTGAGCAATGGTGTGGGATGACACAGAATTTTGTCAGGAGTCCATTAATCGTTCTCGAATGGCATGTGGAGATGTGAAGGTGTTACAATGTGCTTGGTGCACAATGCGGCTATCCTTCCATGTGGTGGTCAGACATGGTCAACTGGGACCTCGATAATAAATATACCTGTCCCACATTCCCATGCAGTCCAATATTGGGCCTCCGTCACTATTGAATGCCCCACAAATCTGGATATTGCATAATATAACCAGCGGAACAAGGGGACCCCCACAATGAGATCACTTCCAAATAATGTGAGGTGCTGATAAAAATGCTAAAACATGAGGAACACCATTTTAATTGGTGGCCATTCTACGTGCTAGAGAGAGTTGCAACTCTGGTCATTTACATAGTCACAGATGGTGTGTACATCTACAAAGTTAAATTGACATCTGTTTCTTCGGAATGCTTCACTGTGTCAGTCAATGTACTATCAGTATAACCTTTCCCATTATAACAGTACAAAACAATATCACATGTTATGAACATGAGGGTCAAAGGACTTTTGCAAATATGTGGTCACTTACAGGTTAACTGGATTTCAGCAGCATTATAATGATATGCAAGATGTTGCTCCTCCTGCTGGAAGTCCAACTATCCTTAATAGTCTAGTTTATTTCCGTGTACACAACTGTTGTGTTGGTTATATATTGGAGGAGATTCCATTTGAATATGCTCAACATTATTGTCACAGTCTACTTACTCTATTACACAATGGCACATGCTCTTGGACAACACTTATTGTGCAAAGCCAGTTCAATGATTTTGCAGAAGTCACCAATATTTAGTGTTTCACATTCTAATATTGACAGATGGTTTCTACATGCTTGTTCATTAAAATCTCTTCATTTATAATTTGTTTGACATAACCTCATTTACCCATTTACTTGCCAAAGTTCACATAAAAGCTTCGCAAAGAACTGCTGTCACCATGAATCAATTTTGCAAGCAGTATACACTCACTGTTGCAGAACAAACCTGTATACTTTCTTGTCATACCATGGGCACACACATGCTGAATATGTACACTAATATACACAAACAACAAACATATGTGTCCTCAGCTTACTGATGAAAACAAATGTTGCCAGTAGAGACAATTCAGCTGGAAGAAATATGGCTGGCTGGAAACCAATTCATAACCACTGTTCTTCAGGTATAACATGACCAATATTTTATTGCTTGTAGAATGTATATGTTACTTTTAATCATTGTTGTCCTTCTTATTACCTAAGTTTATTTATCCACATTGCTCAAAATACACAATGCTTACTAGTTTCAACTAAATGAAATCTTCCAATCATTTGTATAGAAAAAACTTTTACAGCGCTAGTCCATTTTGTCGACTGTTCACATTAATTGGACACAACTGTCATGTATGTAAAGTTACAAATATGGAAAATTATAATGTCAAACCAACATAAAATACATACAAACTCAAAGTAAACATACCTGGTAGGGACAACTATCCATAGTACTGTCTCTTGTCATACTGTAAGCAAATAGCTGTGCGAATAGTGCCCAGTAGATACAAATAAAATACATAAGACATGTATAAAATGTTTTCATGTTGTGTCCTTTACATGTCATAGGAAACTGTTATGAGGCAAACAATGGAATATATTATGTTTAGACGTGCTGCCAAATGCCAGCAGTTTTTTACAACATAAGATAATATCTTCGAAATGCAGTGTAAAGAATATATCCATAGAAGTAAAAGGATTATATACCTGCTGTTCCAAACATATACATCAAAAAATTCTGTAATAGTGTTATGATCATTATTACCAGGCACACAAAGTGATAAACTATTAATGTTACAATAATAAATTTTATTTTTTTATTTACATGTCAATTTCTGTAGGACCAAATTGAGGAGCAAATCTCCAAGGTCATGGAACGTGTCAGTACATGAACTTACAACATAAAAGTAATAACAGATAAAAATAAATGTTCATGAACCTGAAAGAAAATTAGTCCATAAGTTTAAGCAAACGCTATCAGCAATACAATGAGAATCAGCTTAATTCTTCAAGGCACTCCTCGGCAGAATAGGAGTGACCCATGAGGAAACTCTTCAGTTTCGATTTGAAAGCACGTGGATTACTGCTAAGATTTTTGAATTCAAGTGGCAGCTTATTGAAAATGGATGCAGCAGTATACTGCACACCTTTTTGCACAAGAGTTAAGGAAGTCCGATCCAAATGGAGGTTTGATTTCTGCCGAGTATTAACAGAGTGAAAGCTGCTTATTGTTGGAAATAAACTAATATTGGTAACAAGAAACGACAATAAGGAATATACATATTGAGAGGCTAATGTCAAAATACCCAGGCTCGTGAACAGAGGTCGACAAGAGGTTCGTGAACTCTCAGCACTTATTGCCTGAACTGCCCGTTTCTGAGCCAAAAATATCCTTCTAGAATGGAAAGAGTTACCCCAAAACATAATACCATATGACATAAGTGAATGAAAATAAGCAAAGTAGACTAATGTACGTGTCGAAGTATCACTCACTTTTGATACCATTCGAATAGTGAAAATTGCAGTATTAAGTCTTTGAACAAAATCCTGAACGTGGGCTTTCCACGACAGCTTACTATCCATCTGAACACCTAGGAATTTGAACTGTTCAGTTTCACTAATCATATGCCTGTTCTGTGAGATTAAAATGTCAGGTTGTGTTGAATTGTGTGTTAGAAACTGTAAAAACTGAGTCTTACTGTGATTTAACGTTAGTTTATTTTCTACAAGCCATGAACTGAGGTTATGTACTGCACTACTTGAAACCGTGTCAATGTTGTGCACAACATTCTTTACTACCAAGCTAGTGTCATCAGCAAACAGAAATATTTTAGAGTTACCCATAATACTAGAGGGCATATCATTTATATAAATAAGGAACAGGAGCGGCCCCAACACTGATCCCTGGGGCACCCCCCCACTTGACAGCCGTTATCAACATTATGAATAATGACCTTTTGCTGCCTGTTGCTAAAGTAAGAGGTGAACCAATTGTGAGCTACTCCCCGTATTCCGTAATGGTCCAACTTCTGGAGCAATATTGTGAGATCAACACAGTCAAATGCCTTTGTTAAATCAAAAAATACGCCAAGTGTTCGAAACTTTTTGTTTAGCCCATCCAGTACCTCACAGAGAAAAGAGAATATAGCATTTTCAGTTGTCAAACGACTTCTAAAGACGAACTGTACATTTGATAGCAAATTGTGTGATATAAAATGATCAATTAACCTTACATACACGGCCTTTTCGATAACTTTAGCAAACGCTAATGGCATAGAAATAGGTCTAAAACTATCTACATTATCCCTTTCTTCCTTTTTATGAAACGGCTTTACTATTGAGTACTTTAATTGCTCAGGAAACTGACCATTCCTAAAGGAAAAATTACAAATATGGCTAAATAGAGGGCTAACATGTCCAGCACAGTACTTTAATATTCCACTAGACACACTATCATAACCATGAGAATCCTTAGACTTCAGTGATTTAATTATTGACTCGATCTCCCTCTTGTCTGTATCACAGTGGAGTATTTCAGACGTCAATCTCGGAAAGGCATTTGCTAAGAAATTTATATGATTTCCTGTAGAAACTAAATTTTTATTTAATTCACCAGCAATGCTCAGAAAATGGTTGTTAAATACCGTACATATATCTGATTTATCAGTAACAGAAATATTATTACTGCGAACTGACTTTATATCGTCGACCTTGTGCTGCTGACCAGACACTTCCTTCACAACTGACCATATGGCTTTAATTTTATCCTGTGAATTAGCTATTCTATTTGCATACCACATACTTTTTGCCTCACTAATAATATTTTTAAGCACCTTACAATACTGTTTGTAATGGGCTACTATAGCTTGATTGTGACAACTTCTAACATTTTGATATAATTTCCGCTTTGTTATACATGATATCCTTATCCCACTAGTCAGCCAACCGGGCTGTCCATTACTGCTAGTACCCCGTTGAGAATGTTCTAATGGAAAGCAACTCTCAAAGAGCATGAGAAATGTGTTATGGAAAGCATTGTATTTATCATCTATATTATTGGCACTATAAACATCTTGCCACTCCTGTTCCTTGACAAGTTTTGAAAAACTATCTATTGCTGTTGGATTAACTTTCCTACTTAGTTTGTAATTAAATACGACATTGGTTTGAGTACAAAAACCTTTTAGTGTTAAAATTTGTGCATCATGGTCTGAAAGGCCATTCACCCTTTTACTAACAGAATACCCATCTAGTAATGAAGAATGAATAAAAATATTGTCTATGACTGTGCTACTGTTCCCCTGCACCCTAGTTGGAAAAAACTCCGTTTGCATCAGATCATATGAATTTTGGAGATCTACCAACATCCTTTTTCTTGCACAATCATGTACAAAATTAATATTGAAGTCTCCACATATAACTATTTTCTGGTACTTCCTACAAAGTAAATCAAGAACCCTCTCTAGCTTAAGCAAAAATGCTCTGAAGTCGGAGTTAGGGGACCTATAAACAGCAATTAGAAGTTTAGTTTCACTAAATTCAACTAATGCTGCACAACTTTCAAATATCTGTTCAGTGCAGTGTCACGATACGTCTATGGACTCAGATGAAATACTGTTTTTTACGTACAGAGCCACTCCCCCACTCCTTGAGAAACAGCCAGCTAATCTGTAGCCTGGTAAAGGAAGCCTCTGAATTATCAAATTATTTAAGTGGTGTTCTGATATACAAATAATTTCAGAGTTATCATCTATTAGCAGTTCACTAACTTTATCTTTAATACCTCTTATATTTTGATGAAATATACTAATTCCTTCTCTACTTGGAAACATTACGTCCTCTGGAGGTGAGCCTTTAGTTAGAGGCACTTCCTTTAAGCAGGTATACCTATCAGCTGACTTCAGTCTAAAAAAAAGGTGCAGCTCTAACACCAACTACTACAGGAATTTTTCCATGAGTGATACCACCACCACCACCACCACCACCCACTACACTGTCACCTATAAGCTTAGCCAGCCTCCCCTTCCCATACCTATTGAGGTGCAGGCCATGCCCAGTGAAACCCCATCTACTGATAGACCCAACTGGCACCACTGAGATGTGATCCATGCCCTCCGCCATCAGTGCCCTCCCCAGCCCCACATTAACGCACCTAACAGCCACATTAAGATGAGGCCGATCATGACGCTGAAACAGCTGCACGAAATGCACATTAGTGCCACCAGTTTGAGTAGCTATCTTAATCAAGTCACCACTGACATCATATTCCCCGTCCCTATCGAGACTGTTCCCTGCTCCACCCACTATCACTACCTGATCCTCTTTCGTAAAATTCTTACATAACTCCCCTATGCTTTCAGTCACCTGAGCCAACCCTGATATAGAGATTAAAAATATGAAAACGGTGTTTTGTGACTTCACTACATAAGAGTGTAGAGTCTTGTATAATAATGTCTTCAATGATGAGCTGATGTGTGCTGAGTAGCTTGAGGTGTGGATTATGGTTCAATGTATTAAGTCTTACTGCGTCATGGTCTATGTTACGATAAGTGTTACATACTGACACATT
Source organism: Schistocerca gregaria (assembly GCF_023897955.1). Taxonomy (NCBI): domain Eukaryota; kingdom Metazoa; phylum Arthropoda; class Insecta; order Orthoptera; family Acrididae; genus Schistocerca; species Schistocerca gregaria. Next base: position 297,569,574 of record NC_064931.1, read on the forward strand.
AAACAAAAGTTTCAGAGCAGACGGCATCTTTAAGCATAAAAAAGACAGAAAACGGCTGCAAGGTGGAACCATAAAAACAACAGACGTGGCATGTAGTTATTATCTATAAAACAAGCTGGTGAACTCTATTTTAATCTATTGCAGCACCTTCCAGCATAATACCGTGTATAATTATATAACAGACGGAAATCTATAGGTTTGTTTGATGGCTCAGTTAAGCGGTGGGTTACTGACTTAAAAATGAGGGATATATTTCTGGTATGTCCACAGATTTCTTCTGGCATTTAGCACAACTGTTCCCTCATATTGACTTATTAAATAAATTCACGAAACTTCACCGTAGATGGTAAGTTCCATCATAACTGATAAGGTGAGCTAGTGGAAAGGCTGCAGAGACTCAAGAGTTTACCACCTCCAACAGAGCTGTGCTGCTGAAATTGCAATTGCACTGAAATTGCTGTTGTGCTGAAATCATCTTGCAGGTCAATACTGATTTCTTTTCTTTGCAAAATGTTTGACTCTACTACAAGTGGGACACAGCACTTTGTGCCTGGTATATGCTGTAAATCTGACACAACCTTTCAGCCTACAAGTCATTAAACCAAAATGAATGTGAATGGATAAAAACTTTTTTTTTTCATGATAGTTTCACAGGCACAAAAATGTGGGGTTAAAAGCAATTAGTTATTCAGTAACACAAGAACAGTGGATCTGGTGGGATCCTGTTGATAACAAAACTGACTTCTCTACTCACTGAAGCTTGTGGAAGCAACAGGGAATCCTCTGTGACTGTGAATAGATTCAATTTGTTCCAATTTTCAGAACGGATTGGTGCACACATGAGACGTAAACTACAGACCTGTAATGTTGTTACTGGTTTGTTGTAGACTCATAGAACATGAGTTGATGCACAATAACATTTTTGCAGACCAAAATTCACATCTATTGATCCAGCACAGATTCCACCACCTGAAACTGATACTCAGCGGTCCCCCTCCCCCATTTCCCACTCTTTCATAGATTCAGAAGGTAAAGACCACACGTTTTTGACAGTTTTCCAAACTGTCACTTTGTGAACAGAATTTGTACATCTGAATTTTAGGTCAGATGTTTTACTGGAATGACATCCTAGCAGACGAACCCAGCCGGCCGCGGTGGTCTCGCGGTTCTAGGCGCGCAGTCCGGAACCGTACGACTGCTACGGTCGCAGGTTCGAATCCTGCCTCGGGCATGGATGTGTGTGATGTCCTTAGGTTAGTTATGTTTAATTAGTTCTAAGTTCTAGGCGACTGATGACCTCAGAAGTCGAGTCGCATAGTGCTCAGAGCCATTTAGACGAACCCAGTGACAAAATATTAGAAACTGTCAGGTACAATTAAAGAAAATTTGGTAGCACTCTTAATAATGATATTTTAAAAAGACTTACAAAGTGTATCTATGGTTCTGAAACTGTCGATGGGCAATATCATATACTTGAAAATGACACTAGTAGAACATTATTGAAAAAGACAAGACTTGTGGATGATCAGTGCTTGGTGCAAAGATTCGCAGAATACCCTCAGTGTTTCTAAGAGCCATAAAGAGCAAATAAATATCTTAGAGTGTGTCATATGTAAAGTTGATGTAGAGATGTACAGGTATTCATTCTTGGTTGTACTGTGCAGGAAAATAATAATATGGAGAAACTGTGCAACCACTGCAATGTATACTCTCTACCATACACAATGAAAGGAGCAGAAGATCTGGGATCAAAGATGACCAGTTAAGCCATGGAAGGATGCTGATATTGTGATGAAAGCCCTAGATGAAAATCTGTTAATAATCAGGAGAGGGGCATTTTGTCCATTTTAGTAATCATGAATAAACAAGTATGCTGTGAATATATTGTGGCTGCAGCTAGTAACTGCACAGACACATTCCTACTCAGTCTCCTCCAACATACGGCTTCTGTAATTCTTGCTGAGAGAAACTGTATGTCCACATTTTTGTAAAGTGATTGGTGGTGCGAATAAAAAAACCATAACTCAATTTCTGACATCCAACTCTTCATTGAATGGGCCTGCACTATGGTGTATTTGAGCATCTACAGCAGCTTAAGCAGTAGACTAATTGTATTGTTTCAATTAAGAATTGCTCTTCAAGTAATGAAAAGATGTCTGTATGGGAATCCAAAGACTCACATATCCTGACAGTTGTAACAGTGAAGTTAGTATACCTGCAACGAGCTGCCAGAACAGGTTTTTATAACATTGTGCTCTGCACTATGTGATGTTATGTTGTCAGTTACGACCTACTGGTGGAGCAGCATTGTCCAGTTACATTTTTCTGGCTAAAATACTATGCGGTATTGTGGCTGATGGAGTTAGCCTTTAGTGTGCTTAAAAAGAAGAGTCCATAGCTTTTTTTTTTTGGGGGGGGGGGGGGGGGGTGAAGGGGGAGGAGAGAGGAGGGCCTACAACAGTCCAGTTGTCCATAAGGATATTTGATGCTAAATTCCCTTGAAACGTAGACCATCAGATATTCGTTTGAAAGAGCTTTCAGCCCCCCCCCCCCCCCCCCCCATTTCTCTTGCGCATATTCAATCAAGTATCACAATTTTGCATTTTACTTATATAAACAACAGTAGGGCTACATCGCCGACATCAGTTTGGAACTCGTTTAACGCTTTTGCTGCAGGCGCGCAACTCTCCAGTGCAGCCCGGCAACGTGCGAGTGCGGGCCGGTAACACTCCGAGACGGCAAGTAGTGCTCGTAGCCGATGCTCCTAAGCACATCTGAGCTACAGGCTGACGTCAAGACCTCGTAAGATCTGTAGGATCACATTCTGTACCGACTTAATGATGACACCTTAGATGCATTACTTCAAATAAGCTTTGACTGTATTATGCTCATGTTTTAAATTCTGTTTGCTGTCTGACACCTATAGGGGTCACAGGCGTCATTCAAATGTTCGTGATTTGTTGATAATGTAACAAAAAATACAATTCAAACAAACAACAAATCCCCTGCCTTCAGGAAAAATTTGGATTCCATGTATACCTTAATGCCATATTTATTACATTTGCTTTTTATGTATTGTCTAAATGACAATCTTCCCCCCCCCCCCCCCAAAGAATCATTGATTCATCTATTGATAAATCTCTTCCTGGGTAATACATTTGAGACATTCTCGTGTTAAAATAATCCAATACAGGTCGTATCTTATATAGACGGTCGTCTGGTTTCGGGTTTCCTGGAAGTGGACTTTTTGCAAAATGCAGAGATCGTAATATGATTGAATACCGGTCTCTGCTTATACTCATCACTATTCCTCTATTCACAAACAGCGGTTCTTTCTTTGAGTAGTATTGTAATTGCGGATATTCAACGTTACCCATATGTAACGAAACATCCAGGAAAACTAGTAATTCGCCTATACTTAGAGGTTTTCATTTACAGATCCTAGATCCCTCTTTTGTATTTTAGATCAGCAGTATGTCAACTGCCTTATCGTTCGTTTCGTCAACTACGAGTTGCAACACTTCGTTTGTTACCAATAACCTGAAGAAATCCATAGAAGAATTTCCAGCAGGATGAATTTGCAAAACATCTTCCTTTGTAAATGGGTGATACTGCATATTATGTGGTTCCTTATGTCAGGACTCACCTGGATTATTTCTGTGTGACAGGTCGGGCTCTTTTTCTTCTTCAATTTCCACACAATTGTTGTGATCCGTATCGTCAAATTCGGCGTATCATCAAATTTGGAACTGTCATGAAACAGACTTGAAAGCTGTGCTTCCACTCTATCATCACTCTGCAATTCTTCAGCAGGCTCTAAATGACAATCTCCGTGGTATGCCTCGTCCTCACAACACAGAAAAATCGCTGTCGTCTAGTACACTAAGTAACTGTTCCTCTGTCAATTTAACACTTTTCCTGCTCCTTTTCACATTGGAAGGTCCAGGTGTCGGTTCATTAGGCGCCATTACGAACAATATAAATTCAATAACTGAACACACAAAACAAAAGTTTACACGCTATGATGCTAGCTTAGACACTGCAACTACACTGAGTAATCCGATAGTGAGCACGGACGCTTATAAGCGTCAGCCGCACTGCCTCTTGGCTTGTTGTGACGCTTTTAAGCGCCAGTCACAGCAAAAGTGTTAATGTTCGAATAATATGACCTGCCTGATGACAAAAATACCTCTGTAGGAATCAACATGAATTCTGCAAATAATGATCTTGAGAAATCCAGCTTGTTCTCTTCATAAGACACACAATGCAATAGATGCCAGAAACAATGTTGATGCCATTTTTCTTGACTTCTGGAAGTAGTTTGATACCATTCTCTATTGCCAAATATGAGCACGCACAATGTTAGACCAACTTCGTGATTTGATAGAAGACCTCCAAACAAATAGAACACAGCATGTCAATCTTAGTGGGGAAAAATCTGCAGACATGAAATTAGCTTCAGACATATTCCAAGGGGGCCTTATAGGGCTACTTCTGTTTGTAATTTATATTAATGATGTAGTACATAATGCTGGAAGTCCACAAGATAGTTCACAGGTAACACTGTTACATTTAGAGAAGTCACAGTGTTAGAATATTGTAATGCATATAAGAAAGATAGAAGACAAGACCTGCAAAATTACAGACCAATATCCTTTACATCAGTATGCTGCAGAATCCTTGAGCATATTCCAAGTTTGAATATAATAAATTTCCTTGAGACAGAAATCCACAAATCAGCATAGATATGGAAAGCATTGCTCATTTGAAACTTATCTTGACCTTTTTTCACATGATATCCTGCAAACTGCAGATGGAGGGTAACAGGCAGATTCCATATTTCTAAAATTCCATTAAGTGTTTGACATGGTGCCGCACTACAGACTATTAACAAAGGTCTGAGCGTACAGAAGTGGTTCCCAGATATGTGAGTGGTTTGAAGACTTCTTAAGTAATGGACTTGAATGGGCCCACACTATTGGGTATTTGAACATCAGCAACAGCTCAGTGCATTGCCCTGAATGGTGAGTGTTCATTTGAGTCAGGAGTGCTGCTGGGAAGAGTGATAGGACCACTCTTGTTCTCTATACACATAAATGATCTGACATACAGGGTGAGCAGAAATCTGTGACAATTTGCTGATGACACTGTAGTGTACTAGAAAGTATAATCACTGAGTGACTGTAGGAGGGTACAGGATGACTTAAGACAGAATTTCAATTTGATGTGATGAATGGCAGCATGCTCTAAATGTAGAGGAGGAGGTTAGCGTTTAACGTCCCGTTGAAAATGAGGTCATTAGAGATGGAGTGCAAGCTCTGGTTAGGGAAGGATGAGGAAGGAAATCGGCAGTGCCCTTTCAAAGGAACCATCTCGGCATTTGCCTAAAACAATTTAGGGAAATCACGGAAAACCTAAATCAGGATGGCTGGAGACGGGATTTAACTGTCGTCCCGAATGTGAGTCCAGTGTGCTAACCACTTTGCCACCTTGCTCGGTTCTAAATGTAGAAATGTTTGAATACATTATTAATGGTGTGCTGTTTGACACAGTCAGGCCATTTAAATATCTAGGTGTAATGTTGCAAAGCAATATGAAATGGAATGAGAATGTAAAGGTGGTACTTGGAAAGTCAAATGGTCAACTTTGGTTTATTTGGAGAATTTTATGAAAGTACAGCTCATCTATAAAGGACATCTCATACAGAACACTTGTATCACCCATACTTGAGCACTGGTCAAGTTTTTTCGATCCCCTTCAAGTTGGATTAAATGAAGACACCGAGGCAATTCAGAGGCGTATTGTTAGATGTGTTACCGAGGAAACATGAAACGTAGGAAGGGGAAGGAAAGGGAAAGGAGGGGTGACAAATTGTGGTAATGCAGTGGCAATAGCTCAAAAACTTGTACTGGACTAGAACTAGAATCCAGATTTACCATTTTACGTGCACGGTTACTTTAGTTGTCTTAATCACTTCGGCCATAACGACACAGTTTCTGACTGACTCAAATTTCCAACTTACTGCACACTACCATGCAGCATCTCTCATCCATTATACTCACTACATGCAAATTCTGATTCCCGTAGGAGTTCAGACAATATTTGTGAATTTATACTGAAACAAACATTGAGGAGCAGTTACTCTCTTTATCAGAAATGCCCAACAGAACAGGCATCACTCAGATACACTGACATGAGTATTATGGAGATGCTTCATCAACTCAAACTGAAATCCCTGGAGGGAAGAAGACATTCTTTTCACAAAACACTATCGAGAAAAATTGGAGACCAGCATTTGCAGCCGATGGCAGAACAGTTCTAGTGCTGCCAATGTATATTTTGCGTAAAGGCAGTGAGGACAGAGTAAAAGAAATTAGGGTTTGTACGGAGACGTATTGACAGTTATGTTCCCCTTGCCCAATTTGGAACAGGAATGGGAACAACTAGTAATGGTACAAGGTACCCTCCACCATGACCAACATGGTGGCTTTAGGAATTTTTATGTAGATGTTGAATATCTACAGAGGACTGACACTTGACGCAGAAATTGACAGTTGACCCTCAACGTAAATAAATTTAACTTCTTCCACATAAATAACTGGAAAGACCTTTTACTTTTTTACTAGATGAGTACCCCATGTAGGCCAGGTATTTATTTATTCCAAGATTCTATTAATCTATTTCCTTCTTCCTCCATCTCTGTCCATCCCCCCTGCAGGTCTGGGGGTAAGGATAGGCCCGAGGTATTCCTGCCTGTCATAAGAGGCGACTAAAAGGAGTCTCACATGTTTCGGCCTTTACATGTTGGTTCCTTGTGGTGCTTGACCTCCCTTCTTCAAAATTTGTCTGAAGAGCAAGCCAGTTGAGGAAGGGTGCCTTACATGGTGCATTATGAATTGAGGTCTTTATAGCCACTTTCTTGTCATTGCATTGCAGTTCCGCCCATTCTCCATCTTTTGGGCAAGGACACCTTCTTGGGTGCGTTTTCGACCACGCACTATGTAGTGTCGCTTTCTGCGCCGATGATGACAATGGACTTCTTTGCACCTGATATCCAGCATGGTAGCCAGTACATTGTGGTGGGGCCGCCATGTACCCTGTTGGTTGTAGCCTCCTGACAACACAGGGATCGCTCTGCTGACGCCTGCATCGTTAACTCCCCACATATGCCAAGGAGTAGATGCCTAACTCCCTGGGACATCGGGACTCCTAGCAATGGCCATCCTGCCAGGTGGTCCTTGCTGAGGCTGGGTGGCGCCCGTGGGGAGGGCCCTTGGTCGGAGTGGGTGGCATCGGGGCAGACGACATGCAATTAAGCATGGTACGTCAACTCTTGCTGGTGGCAACCCACCAGCAGTCTCTAAGCGTTCCAGGGCTCAATTCACCGTGCAGAAGTATGACCCCAAATTGTTTCCCCCTCTGGCCACACCATGGGAGGAACGCATGGCTAAGGATGGCAGCGGAGCTTATGCACTGTAGTACCTCGTCTGTACGAGAGTTGATGGGAAAATCATTCATGTCAATGAAGCCTCAGTTTTTTGTGGAGCATTTAGAGGACAAGTTTGGGGAGGTGGAGGGCTTGTCTAAAATGCACTCTAGATCAGTCTTAAGAAAACAGTATCTTCTGCCCAGTCCTGTGCATTACTTGCCTGTGACGAGCTGGGGGATGTTTCTGTTTCCATCACCCCCCGTAAGAGCTTAAATATGGTCCAGGGTATTATATTACATTGGGACCTTCTTTTACAGTCTGATGACGAGCTGTGCGCCAATTTAGAGCAGCGAGGTGTTCACTTCATCTGGCGCATCCATCGGGGTCTGAGGGATAATCAGGTTGCCACTGATGCCTTCACCTTGGCATTCGAGGTTGACACATTACCCAAGAAGGTCAAGGTGATGGTCTACCGCTGTGATGTCAAGCCATATATCCGTCCCCCAATGCGGTGCTTTAAGTGCTGGAAGTTCAGTCATATGTTTTCCCACTGTACTTCCAGCCCCATCTGTCGAGATTGTGGACGTCCTTCGCACCCCAATACTACATGTGCTCCACCTCCCATCTGTGTCAACTGTGGAGAGCACCATTCCCCTGCTCGCCAGACTGTAGGATTCTACAGAAAGACCAGAAAATAATGGAATACAAGACCCTGGACCACCTGACCTACACTGAGGCTCCATCCTGTACCTATGACATTAACATTAACCTATACCGCCGCTACGACAACAGTTCTACCATCTCCAGTTTCGCCACGTACAGTTAGCTCTCAGAGCCATCAACACCCCCCCCCCCCTCCCCCAACCATCAGGGACTTCTCATCCAGAGAAGCGTAAGTCCTCTTTTTGGTTCCTCTCACCAGGAAGGGGTCCCTTGGGTCGTTCCCTTTCCAGGTTCTGACCAGTGGAAAAGCAGATACCCGCCAGTGGCTGAAGCAACCACAGGTAGCTGGTTGTAGGACTTCATTGTCCTTCTCAGTCCCTGAGACTGACCCTCCCAGCCAGAAACACCAAAGGAACACCGAGAGAAACCAAAAAAGCAGAAGGCACTCAAGAATCGAGACCTTGCGGTGGCACCCAAACCACTGCACCCTACAAGCTCTGAATCTGAGGGTATGGTGGAGATTCTGGCGTCCACTGAGGATCTAGATCTCACCGGACTCTCAGACACAATGGATGTCGATCGCACAGGCACTGCATCGGTGGCATCAGGTGACCCTAAGGTGTAACTTGCCTCCTTGAGCTCTTCATGCCCCCCAAGCCTAACAATGACGTCATCCTCCAGTGGAATTGCGGCGGTTTTTCCACCACCTGACTGAGTTACGGGAAATGTTAGGCTTTACACCTGCTTTCTGCATTGCCTTCCAGGAAACCTGGTTCTGGTAATGTGAAACTCTGCCCTCCGTGGCTATAGGGGATATTACAAGAACCGTAGCAAATATAATAGGGTGTCACATGGCGTTTGCGTCAGTGTTCTGAACTTGTTATGTAGTGAACTTGTACCCCTTCAAACTCCTCTTGACGCTGTGGCTGTCAGGATAAGGACGACACAGGAAATAACTGTGTGCAACTTATATCTTCCTCCAGATGGTGTGGTACCCCTGAACGTCCTGGCTGCCCTGATTGATCAACTCCCTAAACCCTTCCTACCTATGGGAGATTTTAACGCCCATAACCCCTTGTGGGGTAGTACCATGCTTACTGGCCGAGGCAGAGGAGTCGAAAATTTACCGTCCCAACTTGACCTCTGTCTCTTAAATACTGGGGCCGCCACACATTTCAGTGTAGCTCTTGGTAGTTACTTGGTCATTGATTTATCAATTTGCAGCCCAGGACTCCTCCCATCTACCCACTAGAGAGCACATGACAGCCTGTGGAGTAGTGACCACTTTCCCATTTTCCTGTCACTCCCCTGGCATCATGCCCATGGACACCTACACAGGTGGGCTTTAGACAAGTCAGACTGGGAAGCCTTCACCTGTGCTGTCACTGTTGAATCTCCCCCACATGGTGCCATCCATGTTGTGGTTGACCAGGTCACCACAATGGTCAATTCTGTGGCGGAAAATGCGATCCCTCTTTCTCTAGGGTGCCCCTGGCGAAAGACAGTCCTGTGGTGGTCGCCGGAAGTTGCTGAAGCCATTTAAGAGTGTTGGCGAGCTCTAGAACGACATAAGTGGCACCCTTTCCTTGAGCACCTCATATCCTTTAAACGGCTCCGTGCTTGCATCCGCCATCTTATACAAAGACGGAAACAGGAGTGTTGGGAGAGGTATGTGTCAACAATTGGGTGCCATATGTCACCTTCCCAAGTCTGGACCAAGATCAAATGTCTTTTCAGGTAGCAGACCCCTACGGGTGTCTCTGGTGTTCACATCAATGGTGGTGTTGTCTACAAATGCAAACGCAATTGCCGCGCACTTTGCTGAACACTACGCTTGCGCCTCTGCATCGGAGAATTATCCCCCAGCCTTTCGCGTTCTCAAACAGCGGCTACATACCACTCTGAACCCTATAATGCCCCATTTATGGAGTGTCGAGCTCCTCAGTGCCCTAGCATGTTGCCCCGACACAGCTCCTGGGCCAGATCGGATCCACAGTTAATGATTAAACATCTCTCGCCTGACTACAAGTGGCATCTCTTTGTCGTCTTCAACCGAATCTGATGCGATGGTGTCTGTCTTTCCATTGCAATGGCGTGAAAGCACTGTCATTCCAGTGCTCAGACCCGGTAAGAACCCATTTGACGTGGGTAGCTATTGGCCCATTAGCTTCACCAACATTCTTTGTAAGCTGCTAGAACGTATGGTGTGTCGACGGTTGGGTTGGGTGCTGGAGTCATGTGCCCTACTGGCTCCATGTCAGGGCTGCTCTACCACTGGTTATCTTTTACCCCTTGAGTCTGCCATCCGAACAGCCTTTTCCAGACGCCAACACCTGGTTGCCGTCTTTTTTTGACTTATGTAAGGCATACGACATGATGTAAGGCATACGACGTCATATCTTTGCCACATTGTGTGATGGGGGCTCCGGGGCCCGCTCCTGATTTTATCCAAAACTTCCTGTCGCTTTGTACTTTCCATATCCAAGTTAGTGCCTCCCATAGTTAACCCCATATCCAGGAGAATGGCATCCCGCAGGACTCTGTATTGAGTGTCTATCTCTTTTTTAGTGGCCATTAATGGTCTAGCAGCATCTGTCGGGCCTTCAGTCTCACAATCTTTGTATGCAGATGATTCCTTCATTTTGTACTGCTGCTCCAGTACTGGTGTTGCTGAGCGGTGCCTACAGGGAGCCATCCACAAGGTACAGTCATGGGATCTAGCCCACGGCTTCCAGTTTTCAGCTGCAAATTCGTGTGTCATGCACTTCTGTCAGCGTCGTACCGTTCATCCGGACTCAGGACTTTATCTTAATGATGATCCACTCACTGTACTGGAGACATATTGATTCTTAGGACTGGTTCTCGATGTTCCATTGATTTGGCTTCCTCATCTTCGTCAGCTTAAGCGGAAGTGCTGGTAGGACCTCACTGCCCTCTGTTGCCTGAGCAACACCAGATGGGGTGCAGATCGCACTACGCTGCCGCAGCTCTACAGAGCTGTAGTCCAATCCCGAATTGACTATGGGAGTGAGGTTTATGGTTCGTCAGTGCTCTCAGCATTGCATATACTCGCCCCTGTGCACCACTGTGTGTGGGGTTCGACTTAGTGACACGAGCTTTTAGGACAAGTCCAGTGACCAGTGTACTGGTGGAGGCTGGGGTCCGTCCACTTTAGATCAGACGTGCACAACTGCTCGCCAGTTACACTGCACACATTAGTAGTTCTCTGGAGCATCTGAATTACTGTCTACTTTTCCCACTTGTGGCAGTCCATCGCCTGCATCGGGGGCCCAGGTTGGGGCTAATGATTGTGGTTTGCGTGTGGTCCCTTCTATCTGAACTGGAGTCATTTTCTTTAGCACCTCTACTTGTGATCCGTTCACGTACGCCTCCATGGTGTATGCCTCAGCCGCAGCATCGGCTGGACCTTTTGCATCGCCGTAAGGACTCCATTAACCCTGCCCCTCTCCTCTGTCACTTCCTCTTGCTTCTTGACATATTCCAGGGCTCTGACGTGGTTTGCACTGATGGCTCAATGACTGATGGTCATATAGGCTTCGCGTATGTTCATGGAGGACATATTGAACAGCACTCCTTGGCAGGTGGCTGCAGTGTTTTCACTGCAGAGCTGGCGGCCATATCTCTTGCTCTTGAGTACATTTGCTCTTGCCCTGGCATCTCCTTTCTCCTGTGTACTAACTCATTGAGCAGCCTACAAGCTATCGACCAGTGCTACCCTCACCATCCTCGGGTAGTGTCTATCCAGGAGTCCATCTACGCCCTGGAATGGTCCTGTCATCCAGTGCTGTTAGTATGGACCCCAGGATATGTCAGAATCCCAGGCAATGAAATTGCCGACAGGCGACGCGGGAACCGCTTCAGGAGATGAGCATCTTTGAAGCTGACCTGCGTTGTGTCTCAAGCCGCAGGGTTTTCCGGCTTTGGGAGATGGAATGGTATAACAGTATGCACAACAAACTGCGTGTCATTAAGGAGACTACGAATGTGTGGGAGTCTTCCATGTGGTCCTCTCGCAGGAAATCAGTTGTACTGGTGGCGGCTCTGCATTGGCCATACATGGCTAACGCATGGTTACCTACTCCGTCACGAGGACACACCTGTGTCTCCCAAATGATAGTCGTCCACCTCTTGCTGGACTGCCCACTTTTAGCCGTGAAAGTGGGATTTATACTTCTATGTAGGTTTTAGCGCATGTCCTTTGTCCCTCTGTGTTCTCCACCCTAGTGCTTTTAGGGTGGAGGTTTTAATGTGTTGCAGAATGGCTGGCTTTTTCCTTTTTATTCTCGTGGTTGGCCAGCCACTGTAATCTGCTTTCTTGTTTTACTGTCTTCTGTTTCTAGTCTCTCTCTGTTGTTTTCTTGTCCTTTTTGTGTTTGTTGCCTTTCCTTCATTCTTGTGGTTTTTCCTTCCTTTCCATTTTGTGTTATATGTCTCGTCCGTTTTATTAGAAACAAGGGACCGATGACCTCATAGTTTGCTCCCTTCCCCCCCCCCCCCCCCCCCTCTTTTAAACCAACTAATCTCCGTCCATCTCTTCATCCCGCCCCCTTCCATCTGCTATTTCCCCCATTATCTCCTCCTCCCCCTGTCTCTCTTCAGTTGTCACCCCAACCCCAATTGGAGGCTTGATGTTTCTTACCCCCACAGTATTTCTTTTTAGATCGTAATTATTAAAGTGTGTACTAAATTTGCTTGAAATCGTTCCATGGGTTAAGGATGAATTTTTTACCCATGGATTTGCCACTCAAATGTATTTCACCCATATTTCACCTGTATCTTCTGAAGATCCCAAATTTTGTCCTGCAGTTCCATTTTCATGCAGCTCATTGTTTGTGATGATGTATATCCTGAACTATGTCGTACAATGATATAATTTTGCTGGTATGTTACCCATGAATTCCATGAACTCACAAGTCAAATGTGTTTCACACATATTTCACCTGTATCTTCTGCAGATCCTGAATTTTGTCGTGCAGTTCCATTTTTGTACAGCTCATTGTTTGTGATGATGTGTATCCTGAACTATGTCGTACAGTGGTATAATTTTGTTGGTATGATCAGTGGTAATGTGAATATTGCCTGCAAAATATGTTATGAATACAGTTAGTAGTAAAGAAGTAATACATTAAAATGTCATGCATGATGTGACAGTTTTAATATTTTCCTTTTATTATTTTGTGGGGGGTGTAAGTGACAAAAAGTTTCATAAAGGTTTGAAATCAAACATTTTTTTGGACATCACTAAGTGCTATCATTCTCAAATACTGAATGAATAAAGTATGGGTATTCACACACCTTAAGCTACACTGTATTTTCACCCTCACCCCCTTGATAGGATGGTGGCTCATATCCCCACAGAAGTTGTTTCCAGACAGTAAGTGATGTGTGTACCAAACATGGTCGAAATCAGTCCAATAGTTTAGGAGGTGATGTGGGATATACATATATACAACTGTTTTTATTATGTATATAGTTTATTCAATTTCCAAATAATTACATTCATTAAGAATCTGGTATGTGGGTATGGAGTGAGCTAAATTGGAACAACCACATAAAACTAATTGTAGGAATGGCAGATGCCAGACTGAAATTTATTGTATGAATTCACAGCAAGTGTAGTCAACCCAAAAAGTAGTAACTTACAAAAACCTTTACTCTACCGATATGTGAGGGTTTGCTGCTCAGTTTGGGACCCTAACCAACTATGACTGACACAAGAAATAGAGAAAATCCAAAAAGGAGCAGCACATTTTGTGACAGATTCATTTAGTGAGTGCAAAAGCATAAGGGAGATACTTATCCAGCTACATTGACTGGCGCTACAAGAGAGGCACGCATCACATTGTGCTTTGTTGTTAAAATTCCGAGAGCATGTGTTCCTATAAGAGTCAGCCAACATATTGCTTCCTCCTATTTGTATCTTGTAAAAAGACCCTAAGGTAAAATTAGAGAGAATTGATCTAGTATGGAGAACTGTAGATTAAAACTGAAGAAACTGCAAAAAGGTGAGAATTTAAGGAGATGGGACCTGGATAAACAGACTAAAGCAGAGATTGTACAGAGTTTCAGGGAGAGCATAAGGGAACAATTGACAGGAATGGGGCAAAGAAATACAGTAGAAGAAGAATGGGTAGCTCTGAGGGATGACGTAGTGAAGGCAGCAGAGGACCAAGTAGGTAAAAAGACGAGGGCTAGTAGAAATCCTTGGGTAACAGAAGAAATATTGAATTTAATTGATGAAAGGAGAAAATATAAAAATGCAGTAAATGAAGCAGGCAGAAAGGAATACAAACGTCTCAAAAATGAGATCGACAGGAAGAGCAAAATGGCAAATCAGGGATGGCTAGAGGGCAAATGTAAGGATGTAGAGGCATATTTCACTAAGGGTAAGATAGATACTGCCTACAGGAAAATTAAAGAGACTTTTGGAGAAAAGAGAACCACTTGTATGAATATCAAGAGCTCTGATGGAAACCCAGCTCTAAGCCAAGAGGAGACAGCAGAAAGTTGGAAGGAGTATATAGAGGGTCTGTACAAGCGTGATGTACTTGAAGACAATATTATGGAAATGGAAGAGGATGTAGATGAAATGGGAGATACGATACTGTGTGAAGAGTTTGACAGAGCACTGAAAGACCTAAGCCGAAACAAGGCCCCAGGAATAGGGTCCTGGGAGAGTCAGTCCTGACAAAACTCTACCATCTGGTGAGCAAGATGTATGAGACAGGCGAAATACCCTCAGATTTCAAGAAGAATATAATAATTCCAATCCCAAAGAAAACAGGTGTTGACAGATGTGAAAATTACCTAACTATCAGTTTAATAAGTCACAGCTGCAAAATAATAACGTGAATTCTTTACAGACGAATGGAAAAACTGGTAGAAGCCAACCTCGGGGAAGATCAGTTTGGATTCTGTAGAATTGTTGGAACACGTGAGGCAATACTGACCTTACAACTTATCTCAGAAGTAAGATTAAGGAAAGGCAAACCTACGTTTCTAGCATTTGTAGATTTAGAGAAAGCTTTTGACAATGTTGACTGGAATACTCTCTTTCAAATTCTAAAGGCGGCTGGGGTAAAATACAGGGAGTGAAAGGCTATTTACAATTTGTACAGAAACCAGATTGCAGTTATAAAAGTAGAGGGGCATGAAAGGGAAGCAGTGGTTGGGAAGGGAGTGAGACAGGGTTGTAGCCTCTCCCCGATGTTATTCAATCTGTATATTGAGCAAGCAGTAAAGAAACCAAAGAAAAATTTGGAGTAGGAATTAAAATCCACGGAGAAGAAATAAAAACTTTGAGGTTCACCGATGACATTGTAACTCTGTCAGAGACAGCAAAGGATTTGGAAGGGCAGTTGAATGAAATGGACAGTGTCTTGAAAGGATGATATAAGATGAACATCAACAAAAACAAAACGAGGATAATGGAATGTAGTCGAATTAAGTCGGGTGATGCTGAGGGAATTAGATTAGGAAATGAGACACTTAAAGTAGTAAAGGAGTTTTGCTATTTGGGGAGCAAAATAACTGATGGTGGTTGAAGTAGAGACAATATAAAATGTAGATGGGAAAAGGCAAGGAAAGTGTTTCTGAAGAAGAGAAATTTGTTAACATCCAGTATAAATTTAAGTGTCAGAAAGTCGTTTCTGTAAGTATTTGTATGGAGTGTAGCCATGTATGAAAGTGAAACATGGATGATAAATAGTTTGGACAAGAAGAGAATAGAAGCTTTCGAAATGTGGTGCTACAGAAGAATGCTGAAGATTAGATGGGTAGATCACACAACTAATGAGGAGGAATTGAATAGAATTGGGGAGAATAGGAGTTTGTGGCACAACTTGACAAGAAGAAGGGACCGGTTGGTAGGACATGTTCTGAGGCATCAAGGGATCACAAATTTAGCATTGGAGGGCAGCGTCAAGGGTAAAAACCGTAGAGGGAGACCAAGAGATGAATACACTAAGCAGATTTGTAAGGATGTACGTTGCAGTAAGTACTGGGAGATAAAGAAGCTTGCACAGGATAGAGTAGCATGGAGAGCTGCATCAAACCAGTCTCAGGACTGAAGACCACAACATGGAGATCTGAAACAGTTGTAACTCAAGTGCACTGTTCGCGACTGGAGAAGGAAAAGGGCTTAAGTTACAGTGGGACAAAGAGTATCCTATGAAATGAAATGCACCATATGGCAGCTTGTGGAGTCTATATGCTGTTAACTTTATTTTAAAGAAAGATGAATTAATCCCAAAGTTATCTTGAAGCTGAAAGGGTATAGTTTCTTACTTGGGATTTAATTGTTTCTGATAAGCTCGATAGAAATTGGTAGTATGTGATGTAAATATTCCAACTTGTCTATAAATGTATTTGTATGTACACTCAACCCAGTACCCAACAATGTTTTTGTTTTTCACTGTAAATTACACTAAATGATGTATATCTGTTCCACTCAGTGTGTTTACTTTATACAGGGTGTTACAAAAAGGTATGGCCAAACTTTCAGGAAACATTCCTCACACACAAAGAAAGAGAATATGTTATGTGGACATGTGTCCGGAAACACTTACTTTCCATGTTAAAGCTCATTTTATAATTTCTCTTCAAATCCCATTAATCATGGAATGGAAACACACAGCAACAGAATGTACCAGCGTGGCTTCAAACACTTTGTTACAGGAAATGTTCAAAATGTCCTCCGTTAGCGAGGATACGTGCATCCACTCTCCATCGCATGGAATCCCTGATACGCTGATGCAGCCCTGGAGAATGGCGTAATGTATCACAGCCGTCCACAATACGAGCACGAAGAGTCTCTACATTTGTTACCGGGGCTGTGTAGACAAGAGCTTTCAAATGCCCCCATAAATGAAAGTCAAGAGGGTTGAGGTTAGGAGATCATAGAGGTCATGCAATTGGTTCGCCTCTAACAATCCATTGGTCACCGAATCTGTTGTTGAGAAGCGTACGAACACTTTGACTGAAATGTGCAGGAGCTCCATCGTGCATGAACCACATGTTGTGTCGTACTTGTAAAGGCACATGTTCTAGCAGCACAGGTAGAGTATCCCGTATGAAATCATGGTGGTGAATCGAGGAAGTACAGTACATACTGACAAAACTAAAATGAGCTCTAACATGGAAATTAAGCGTTTCCGGACACATGTCCACATAACATCTTTTCTTTATTTGTGTGTGAGGAATGTTTCCTGAAAGTTTGGCCGTACCATTTTGTAACACCCTGTATATATAATTATTACTTTTAACTTATTGATTTCCCCACATGTTGACCAGCCCATTAAATTTTGGGCATGTAGTCCAAGAAACTCCATTTTGTTTACTAATATTTTGGTCATATATCATCCACCTATCTTCCATGCAAGATGGCTGGCTGAAGCTACAGCACATGTCTGTGCTCATATAAACCACAGGGCTGTGCCATTGCGCACGTAGATGCAAATACAAATTTCTTCAGAGATGTTTATTTGCTGAGCATTAAAGAAATTCCTATGAACTTACTGTAACACGTTAAGGAATGGAAACTGTGGTCAGACCTTCAAAACATGCTGAAATACTCATGGAAATGCCACTGTGGCGACATCTGTGAAAGCACTGTATGTCAAGGTTGAAACCATTATTATAATCGATTAAACCCATCACCAGCCAAATTTTTACTGCTTCTTTCATAAGAGAGTCCTGCAAGGATGAAGTATACATTAGAAATTTAACACTGTGTTATACACAGATCAGAGTAAATGCTCTGTGTGCCACAGTAGATTTATCTGGCTGTAAAACGCCACTTGTATCATTGATGTTCTGTGCATCTCCTAAGAATGAAAGTTAGTCCTTCTTTATGAAACACATGGTAAATTGAATATTTATAAGGGTGGCAAGTGTGGCCTTTCATACATCAAGCAGACAAAGTCAATAATACAAGAGAGATATGAGGGTGGTTTGAAAAGTTCTCGGAACAGAATAGAAAGAAAGTACTTCAATAACTGAACCTTTTTAATTTTTCTCACAAGTCTCCTTGTAGATTAATGCACTTGGTCTAACGATGTTCCAGTGCCTTGATCTCATCCCGAAAATGAATTTCCTCCAGGCGTGCAAAATAGTTGTCAACTCCGCCTATAAATTCTTTGTTTGAAGTGAATCTTCGTTCACCAAAAAAAATTTTCAGTTTTGGGAAGAGATGGAAGTTTGGTGGAGCCATATCAGTTGAATAAGGTGGGTGTGGTAACAATTCAATTCATACCATAGTTTGTGTAATTTTGCCATGGTGGCAGGTGTGTTTTTGATCCTGCCTCAAGAGTCGCGGTACTCAACTTGCAGATAATTTTTTCATTTCTAATTATTCAGTTAAAATGTGATATACGCTTTCAGATGACATCTGGCAAGTGTGAGAAATTTCATGCATTTTCAATCGGCAATCATCCATGACCATTTTGTGCACTTTTGCAGTGGTTTTCGGAGTTGTGCCACATCTTGGCTGACCACTGCGTGGATCATCATCTAAGTTCTCCTGATTAAATTTAAATTCATTTGTCCACTTGGCAACAGTTGAATATAAATGAGCAGAGTTCCCCAGTGTATTCTGGAAATCAGCATTAATGTCCTTTGCTTTCATACCTTTCTTTACGAAGTCAATCACTGCTCGAGTCTCAATTTTTTCCATCTTCGCAAATCACATGTGGGAACAATAACAGAGCCATGTCACCGCCACAGCTCTCTTCCAAGAGCACTGACGAGGCGTGTGTTTACAGGCAACAGTCCAATGAATATTACGTGAACAACTCGTTGCGCTAGTGCTGACTTCTTGTTGTGATTCTGAGAACTTTTCAAACCACCCTCATACAAGGAACATTTATGATATAAAGAAATCTTGAAGCCCAATAAATCATGAACATATTCCCTGACGATTAATACCATAATGTTAACATTGACTACTGTACAGGTGGGGCCATAAGCAAGAAAAAATATATGCACAGGATCAAATTTTGAATTAAAAACAGAAAATTATTTTTCCCAGCATTCCATGTTAAGGAATGGAAATAAAAATGGATCTCATGAAACTGAACAATGTGAAGGAGATCTTTTCATTTATCCTGCACATAAGCAGAAGCAAGGGCAGCAAAGACTGCACAACAGGTACACTAATTGTTGTCTATACTGCATAACTGTACAAGAAATGTGGAACAGACATTTCTTCCTAACTTTCTCCATTTTTCTTCAAATGGTATTATGTGCCAGGACTATTTCTATGCAGAGAGGAACAAGAGAATTAACTGTATTTAGCAAAATACATTTTATTCTATATCTTCATTCTGTAAACCACTGTGAAGTGCATGTCAAAGGGTACTTTAATTGTACCACATGTTAGGGTCTCTGCTACTTCCAATTGCGTATGGAATACAGGAAGAATGACTGCTTAAGTGCCTCTATGCATGCTGTACTTAGTTTAATCTTGTCTTTGTGTTCGTACAGCTGTTCGTGTTGTATTCCATATGAACCAATATTCTGGATGGCATCAACGTGTGGAGCTATCGATTGAGTCCAAATACAACCACTGTAGTATTTGATTCAACTGATTGTTCATTCATGGTTTCAACATCGTTATCTGAAGGGTTCTGAGGGGCTCTGCAACTGCTTGGCATTTGAATTGTCACCGAGCTCTCACTGTACCTTGATTGTAAAGAAGCATCCCACACAACGCTTGACATCAGAATTTTGGATGGATGTATCATTGGAATTGTAGATTAGCACATTTACAGTGATCCATTTTGTTCTAAATAGGTGATTGTGGTGGCCATTTGCTATGCTAAGTATCCATTTCTCTTAGCTGACAGCTCACAAATGGGAATTTATCACTCGAAGAGGGGTTTTACATTGAATAGATGAAGGGCAGGGAAGGAAACTAAGTCACTAGTGGTTAAGTAATGACACAATACCAGGGCAGAAATGTGTCCAGTGCTCTGTACTTAGAAAGTAAAACTCATTTGACAAGATGAGATTTTTCATTGTTTGATCAATGAGGAGAGTAAGTTTGTGTTTTTGTTTTAGGGTGCAGAAACAACTAGGGTCATATGCGCCGAAGAGAGTAAGTTATCAAAGTCAATCAAACCTGCTTATAGTCCAATTAGCATTGTGGTTACACTTCCTGTGAAGAGCTTCTGTGTTGGAAACAGGTGTATTGTGGGGGGTGTAAAATTTGTGAAGGGTAGGAACAAAACTTTATGCTAAAACTTTCAGATTCACTTTCATTTGCATTTAAGTTTCATGTGGGTACTGTAACCAAATAGGTGAGGTTACTTTTTTCATTTTCTTTCCAATGAAGTCTTTGAAAAGTATGGAATAAACATTGTGGCTAACACTTTCCCTTCTGACAAATCTCAATTATTACAAAAATCATCCACATAGATGGTGGAGAATTGAGATGGTGTGACCCACAGATCCATCAAGTAAGCTTTCTTTTTTTTAATTTTATTTGCGTCTTTTCCCATCAGAGTAGTTACACCTTGAGGCATGAAGACCACAGGATAGTTCAAACAAGCAGTTGCAATGTGTCATACAATGTTTTCTCTGGTTCCTAGACAAAGTTTTGGCAACTATGAACATTTTCTCTATGATGTATGAATTGCTGTACTGCATTTGTAAAATGACTTATTGCATGTGTAACATACAACAGACTTCAGTGCATAAAAATGTTGTTTTTCATTAATTACTTTTCTCAGTATAGTACTTTAAGGTATTCAAGCAACACACTCTCTTCATGTGTCCTATTCCCTCTCTGTATTATATTTTTTGCTTCATTTGGGCCATATAGTTGCTCTCTTGCTAATATTTCTTGGGAATTTTCGCCGGTTTTGACACTCTTTCACACATTGGTTCAAATGGCTCTGAGCACTATGGGACTTAACATCTGAGGTCATCAGTCCCCTAGAACTTAGAACTACTTAAACCTAACTTACCTAAGGACATCAGACACATCCATGCCCAAGGCAGGATTCGAACCTGCAACTGGAGCGGCCACGTGGTTCCAGACTGAAGCGCCTAGAACTGCACGGCCACTAGTTTAAGACATTCATAAAGTTTTTAAATGTTGGAAGTTTTCAGATTTGATAGTATGACAAAAACTTCTATTAGAAGGATACAGCCTCTTAAAATGCTTGACTGCTTTAAATGCCGAAGTTCTTTGTGTAAGTGTGATATTGTTGCTTTTCCTTTCCTTACTCCTGCGACCAAATTATGTCACTGTGTGCCATTTTACTAACATTTATTTTTAACAATGTTTGTGGTATGTTGCAGGTAACTCACATCCCATACTCTAGTTTGTAAGTTTTGTCACAGCCCACTCAACTCTGCAACTGTGGGTGCTTTGTTTCAGCACAAACTATGAATACCCCAGTCACCTATGAACTCAGCTCCTGTTTTAATGTGGAAGAAACTGTTACAAAATATATTAGTTCTACTAATGTCTCAGTTATTCATAACACACACACTTGAGGAAATATTTTTCTGTCTCTTCACATTTGCATGCTAGAACTCTTGACACACGCAATATTTTTTACAATTGTTATATGGATGCCATTGAGATAATTCTATGTCTATGAGGTATGGGGGGCATAAGCACTATTTCCACAGCTAATATGTATTTGCCATTCTTACATGTTGTTTCATTTATGGTGGAAGGTCAGTAGTCCTGCTCAGCTGATCATGCAGTGTCAAAGGGGTGCACATCCGTGCCATGGAATTTCATTCCTTCCCACAAATTAAGTAGTGCCTAGAAGTTACAAATGTGATCTTAGGCAGAAATTGCAGACTTTGGACTTGTGCCTCTTTACTTCTTTGGTATACAATTATAAGTAATAGATCTGTTTTAAAACAAAACTGAGATCACTTTGACAGTTCAACTGAAGTGTACAGAGAAATATTTTCACCTTAACAATTTCTCTTCATACTGCAAAGAAATAGATGCTGCACTAGAGTGTGTAAGTATAATGGAGTTAGTCAACACCATGATGTTGTGGCCTTTAGTCTGAAGATTGGTCTGATGCAACTAGCCTATTCTATATAATTATCATTGTGGCATAACTACTGCAACTTCCATCCACTGAAGCCTGATTATTGTAACAGAGCCTTGATGTCCTATTTTTAACAACCTGCCCTCCCCAATTACCAAATCAACTTCCTTGATTCCTCAGAATGTTGTCTGTCAAGCAATACATTCATTTAATCAATTTACACCATAAATTTGATTCAGTACCTATTCATTTGTTATCCAATAATTTTTAGCACACCACTGCAGTATCACATTTCAGAAATTTCTATTCTCTTGTTGTCTGAACTGTTTGTAGTCCACAAGTACTTCTGTACAAGGCTATACTTCAGACTAGTATCTTCAGTAAATACTTCTAACATTCAAATTGTATTGAATGTTAACAAATTTTCTCTTATTCAGCAATGCTTTCCTTGCTATTGCCAGTCTACATTTTATATCCTCTGTACTTTGGTTATCATCAATAATTTTTTGCATAAACACCAAAACTTATCAACCATGTTTGGTGTCTCCTTTCATAATCTAATTCCCTCAAAATCATCTGCTTTAATTGGACTTCGTTCCATTACCTTTGTTTTACTTTTATTGATACTCATTGTACCTCTTTTCAAGATACTATGCACTCTGCTCAGCTGCTCTTACAATTACAATGTCACTGGCAAAGCAGTTACATTCAATATATTCTGTGTTATTCAAGGATTTCCACTGGGCCTTGTCTTTTGACCCTCTACTGTCTTCACTATTTCGTCTGTCAAAGCTATCCTTTCATCTTCTGTTGTACTGCTTTCATTTGTTTCAGTCAATTGCCTAATACTGCATTCAAAACTCTCAATAACCGATGATTCTTTCTATTTATCCAGTTCCTATCTCCTTAATTTCCTACTGCAATTTCTTCAGTTCACAATTACTAAATTATGGCCATAGTCCACATTTGGGCCTGCAAATATTTTGGAGTTTCAAACCTAGTTTTGAAATTTCTGTCTTCAATCACATAATCTATCTGAAACAGTTCACTGTCTCCAGGCCTCTTTCATGTACACAACCTTCTTTCAGGAATCCTTGATTCTTAATCCAAGAGTGAGAATTTCAGACTGCACACAACTAACAATTGCTATCGGGCTGCTTCCCCTATCTGTTTTCCCAGTCCATGTTTGCCAAATATTTTTTCTTCTCTCCTTTTTTCCTACTACTCAGTTCCAGTATCTATCACAATTAAATTTTTGCCTACTTTCATGGACTGAATAATTTCTTTTATTTCATCATCCATTCTTTCAAGCTCTTCATCTGTGGTGTTAGTAGGAATATGCACTGATACTACTGGGATGTATATTGGCTATGTGTTTATCATAGCTACAATAACGCCTTTACTAAGCTGTTCAGAATAGCTTGCATGCATTCCTCTTTTGTTGTTCATTATTAGACATAATCCTGCGTTACCCCTATTTGACATTGAGTTGATAACCCTGTACTCAACTGAACAGAAGTTTGTTTTTCCAACCACCACACTCCACTAATTCCCTTGAATGATACAATACAATTATCCCATGGGTATTTGTTTTCTAACTTAGCCTTCCCTGAATGCAACAAGTGTAATAAGGCAGCTACCTTCCATTCAACAAAATCATCATGAAAAATTTAAACAGAAAAACACAAATCAGGTATTGGAAATAGTAAAGAAACCTTTTGAATCTTATTACAATAATCACAAATAATGAGCTTTCACTAAGCATGCAGAAAAAAGTACAGAGGAATAACCATATCATTGTTAAACAATACAAGAATACATTCCTTAATTAATATTCTAGTAGCTGAAAAATAATGAACACCTTCGGATGAAATATTTATTTCACAGACTATTTAGTCCACTGCTAGTAGCTGTTCAGCTAAAATGTGATCAGAACACATTTACATTTACTGCAGATGAAAGCTTATTACATATAGCATACATCCTTGCAGACTCTCAAAAAACACTATTATGATTATAATTATTATTTAGTTTCTAGGAAAATATAATGGAGTGACAGTATTTTATCATGATATATGATACAGCTAAAGTAAGTGTGATATTTAAAGAAAAATACCAAGGCTATATTGTTACAATAAAAATTTAAGTGCAGTTACATTACATACTATCTCATTTATGAATACAAATTAAAAATATAGCTTACTATTTGTCTCCTCAAATTATTACTGACTTAGTGCACCTTCAGACAAAACAATAATCTTGTTTGTCTGTGTTTTATTTATCTATTTATTTCTCTAACACAAAACTACTCAATTCAATAATCAGCAATACATTGAGGAGAACAAATTCTGTACAATTCTTGGAGCTATACATACAAAAATATTTGTTCTTCAGTCCAATACACAATCTGACATTTTCTAATCTGAATACACGAAACAAAATTTCAATCATGTTTCTAGATTCTTATATCAACTGTTTACAGTCCATACATTATCAAAACTCCACAACAGTCTCCAAAGATAAAATAATAATGCCCATTATTTTCTGACAGGAAAATTTATGTTAATCTTTTGTATACATAAAATATTGAAATATCAACACTGAATTATAATAATTCAGAATGTCCAAATATTTTTAGAATATGTAACCATCTTTCCAAAAACTGCACAAACTATACAGCTAAATGAAAACATTAAAACAATCTATCCTTGGAAAGCAGTCTCTTTAAAAGTGCCACAACATAGTATGCCATAAGTTAAAATGCAAATCAATCTGAATCTACATAAAATATGAGCAGAGGAAAAAAACCACCAACCAAGTTCTTCAAATGAATGTAAGCTTTGGACAGTTTTCAATGACATACTTTAGGCAAAAATAACATAGTGTTTAACTTCTTAGTGCTGTCAATTATTGAGACTATGGCATTATGAGAATGTGCTGCAAAATCTTCTATACATATTTTATGAGGTAACCTCACAATTCTGAGGCAGTATGGCAGTGTCCATGTTAAATAATACAGACAGGCAGAATAACACAAGAAAACATCAACAGATACAGTACTACCACACATACAATTAAAAGCTAAAATTGCACATGAACACAACTTTTCCACTCGCACCTGCAATATTCACAACCCACTGTTATTTA
This sequence comes from Schistocerca gregaria, assembly GCF_023897955.1. Classification (NCBI taxonomy): domain Eukaryota; kingdom Metazoa; phylum Arthropoda; class Insecta; order Orthoptera; family Acrididae; genus Schistocerca; species Schistocerca gregaria. The sequence continues at coordinate 297,594,852 of NC_064931.1, forward strand.
TTCACCAAAGAATTAATTTACAAAAAGAAACTGTATATGAATGATTAAGCAAAATTTAGCTGTGAGAGAGATTTGTTCCTCACATTTATGAATTTCTTTTCGTCTGAGTTTGTGATTTCAAATTGAGATTTGTCACTTAAAGATGTACACAGTCATTTCCTTTAACACACTTACTTGTAATCCATATGAACATGTGAAACAGATTAATCCATCCAATTCATTTTGAGTGGAGCATACTCTACAAAAACTACAATCATGTAGACTTTACATGATTTTATTTTGCCTCTGCATACAAACTAAGAACCAATCTACAGATTCAAGATTCAATCAGTTATTTGTATGCTACCTGGGCACTATCATTAGTGAAATGACATGAATCTCAGAATCACCGGTTCATTAAATTTTTTTATCTGATGTAACGGATTCAAGACAATAAAGCACACAATTTAGTGCAACATCCTAACTGTTGTATGAATTTTATTATAGAAACATAAGGTAAACTCCCGTTTCACAATGGACAAACAGAGAAAGAACTGCATTACTCCAGTTATCTTTTTGTAGATAAAATATGATTGGAAGATGTGTAGTGTTTTATATAAAATTTTCGTACTTTAAGGCCTACAAAATGGTTTCAAAAACATTTTAGAATTCAGTTTTATTTCTTCTGTTTTTCTTGAGTTTTTGTAGGAGTAATTACATCTTCACGAATACAACAACAACAACAAGGTGAAATGTTAGTGAATTTTTTTTTAACTGGAACACAGAAGGTAGTGGGGTCTCCGTTGATATGAAAATGTATCCAAAACATGTTAGTGAGATTTTGACAGTAAAAACTGATTGAACTGGTGTTAACTTGCAGCACCATTAAATAACCTTTTAAACACACACACACACACACACACACACACACACACACACACACACACACACACACACAGAGAGAGAGAGAGAGAGAGAGAGAGAGAGAGAGAGAGAGAGAGAGAGAGAGAGAGAGAGAGGAGGGGGGGTGGGAGGTGGGGGGGGGGGGGGTTACATGCGTCAACAGATTTTACATAATATTATGATCTAACACATTCATAACAAATTAGAAACAACCTTTAAAGATGAGAAACAAGACTGATCAATAAGGTGATGTGTGATAAATATGAGCCTGCCAATGTGTGTCAACAAATCAAATCATTCAGTTGACTTAACCATTTCATAAACTATTTCTGATGAACCTACATCATCATGGCACATCAGCATGATATTTATCAAAGGTAACATTTGATTAACTATAAAAAATAGTTTCTAAAAATATGTTAATGATATGGAAGAAACTGCGCATTCATGACTGATAAAGTATATCTTAATGTACCTTCAAAGAATTTTGCACTTGCATTCTAGGTTCTTTGTAAAATATTCAAATGTGTTCCATATGAAATGGAATAATGATCAGTTTCTCAAATATATAAAGCTAACATAGAAGGGATATATTAAGAATGGACCCATGTTGAGCATTTTGCAACTCAGCAAATGATTATTTAATGATAAAGACATTGCCATCAGTTTTAAAAATAAAAAATGAACTGAATTACTCCAGAAGAATGAGTGAGAAGGATCAATTAAAGAATTAATGAACTCAGGAAATGAATCTCTTCTATAATCTGATATGAGTCTCATTTAAAAGCACAAATATATTATATCTTTATAATTGAATAAGAGACTTGCATTCTTCTCATTGCAGCTATATTTTGTTACCTTCAGGAAAACTTCCGGTGTAAACATGTTTTTTCTTTTACCCTCCTCTCAAGTTACCCAAGTTGGGGAGATATAAACATAAACACGTTCAGAGCACACAGGGACAGGTACAAAGGTGTGCGCGTTAACACATCCAGAGCAGTTAAAGGGTTAAATAATGCTGCATAATTTTAAAAATCTTTCATATTTGTATGGAAAAATAGCGTATTTTAAATATTCCATGAGAAAAAAGTAAAAGAATAAGAGTATTTAAACTGATTTGTTTTCTTTGAAATAAATGCTAACTTCTTTACAAAGAAATTCATCAGATTTTGAGATAAATCCATTGTGATTTAATGTCTGTATTTCCTATCTAGTCAATAGGGAATTCCCCAGTGTGTGGCTGATGTAGTGCAGGATTACAGGTTTAAATTCTGGATAATTCAATAGCTCAAAAATATGCAAATCATGAAGTCAATGATATTTTAAAATCAATATGAAATTGGTGTAAACAAATAATGTTAACACATATTATGGCAAATGCCCAACAACCTAAGTGTGTGTGTGTGTGTGTGTGTGTGTGTGTGTGTGAGAGAGAGAGAGAGAGAGAGAGAGAGAGAGAGAGAGAGAGAGAGAGAGAGAGAGAGAATATGAAATCCCAAATTGGGTCCTTCATCAAAACAAGCGAGACAGAACACTGCTGCAATACTGGCCAGGTTGGATATACATGATGTTATCACAATGATTTCCTTATTCTTTTACTTCTTTGTGCTCCCAAAAATTATAACTGGATAATAAATGGAACATAAAAGTTTCATTACTTGCGATATTGCAGAGCCTGTTATTAGTTTTGATGTCAACTTAATGATCTTTAGCTATTTAACATGGGTAGCTACTACCATTGAGTGCTTACAAAAGCTTCTTCAACCAATATAAAGAAATGACTTTTCTCTCCAAAACTACAGCAATTACTTCATACAAAAACTTTGGCGTTTGTTCTGTGGTGACATGTTTTATCCAAAACACAATTGCTACCATATAAATGATTATTAAACAACTTCATTTTGTACCATTTTAGCACTAATTATAATACATTGTTGATATTGCATATTTGAAGTTTAACTACATCACACAATGTGATACTGTTTTTCACACACAATCCCCACATTTCATTTCTTTGGAAAGAGAGGCCCTCATATAAAGAAATAAGATAATTGATACGGATCGAATATAGTAACAGTGAAACTCCTTCAATTTGGAAGTAGTATGAGAACAGCATTATAATTTCTGACATAAAACACAGTGATCTGTGGTCCCATTGAGGAAGCAATCAAGCTGATTAATATCTTTACAGTTTGGTAGTGACAAGGACAAGGGGGGTGGGGGGTGGGATAGGTGTGGAAATTTGAATTTTAAATTGTAGCATCATTTGACTAGTGTGATCATAATAAGCTTTTATTTAATACCTTTAGTAACACTTGAAATGTAATGAGTACCATATTAGGAATTAATGTAACTGTCCAGATTTTATTGACAACTCAAGACATTGTCGTTTCTGGCACTATAAGCAGAAATTCACTGTTCATAATGTTGCTCAGTGAAACCTTTTCACTTACATATACACATTTATGCATACACAGATGCCAAATGTCTCATTGATGAAACATTCATTAATAATATGAATTTAAAATTTATTGCTGAATCACTGAAATGATATAAGAGTACAAACATAACAATCACAAGCCAAGGTGCACCATCAGTTATGATTAGTGAACAAAATAAATTTAGAATATTAAAATTTCATTCTGCAATATTCATATAAACAGTGACTTCACTACATGGGGTATACATAATACTGTTGAAGTTTGCTGAAACACTTCTGCTTACTGTTTCTACAAGTACAATTATTATTTGTAGACAACTTAATTTCATTATATCTCGAAAAGGCTGAAAAATGATTCTATCAAACCTGGTTCTACATTTATACAGACAAAAATATAAAGCAATTTCCTTTGGTTACTGAACATGTTCATATGTGCTTTTGGGAAATGAAGGAAGCTAAAAAGTTTGTTTATGTTCTACTAAACTATAATATCTAACAAAATTTTTATTGGACACATCTTCACTGGTTTTATAGAAAGTAAGTCCAAACATACCACAGAAAGGTAGTGTTAACTCGCAGACATGTTTCCAGTGCTATATTGAAATTAGGGATCATGGTACACACCTCGGAGCATGCTCTGATAACAGGACAAAAGAAATGATGTTGGCATGTTTTTACCTTTCACTGTGTCCACTGACAAACCAAAAAACTATCTGACATGTTAATATTAAGTGCTGGTCATTACAACAGCATTATGCAATTATAGCCAACAATCATCTCAATAAATTGACAACCTGAACATGTGGAGAAATAACTTGTCATTCACATGTTCCACATGTGCAGTGTATGCTGATGGATTATCAGAATATGATAACTGAAATGCCTGGATTGTTTTAATATGCAAATACGTACTTGTAGTGTAGCTCTGCGTTCCACAATAATTATCTAGGTCAGTGGTCATCAAACTTTGTTTGCTTAAGTGCCAATACTGACAAGTAGGGCAATACCTCAGGCTGCATCAGAAATGTGTGTGTGATTTAAACATTTTGTATTATAAGGTATCACACCAAATATTTTAAGTGGAAAAGTAAAAGTACTGGAACTGGATGCAGTTTCCTGCAGGCTTACACAATGACCAATTTTTTGTACCTAAGCAGGTACTTTGACCAGTGCAATCGCAACTGGATCCCATGTTTGTCTTTCTGATTTCTGGGCACATTTTCTAGGCATCTTCTTCACACCCTAATATCTGCAAGAATACCTGGCACCTGCAGCACACCATTTTGAATCGGGCTTTTGTATTAGGTCAAATATAATAGAATGGAGATGGTTTTAAGAAATATAACTTCATTAATTCAAAATTGTCATAAAGGGACAGACTGGCAGATGATAGTTTTACATATATTAAATGATGGAAAATCAGTCTGATCTGTAATATTTTGCTTGATATACTAAAGTAACAAAATCTTTGATAAGGATAGAAGCTGAAGCAATGAATTAACATGTGTGCCACAGCTGGGACTTGAACCTGGGTCTACTGCTAACTGAGCAGATGTACTAGCCATTTTTTTAAAAAATTATTTATTTCAGGCCTTCCATCACCCCTTATAGCCTGTCCTTGCACTCTTTGTAATTCGCCTTCAGCAACCTTCAAAGCTATAGCCAAATGAAATGCTCCTCTGCAGATAAAGAAATCTGAACTAGTCTTCATAATGGAAAGCAAATTAGCAATTATATCATGAACTGAGTGATTATTTGTTCAGACATAGTTCATAACACTGTGCAAGTCTCCGTTCACACAAATTCCAAACACCACTTCACCCTGTGCCTTCCTTTTATATACTATTTCTAACTTATTTCAAAAGTTCTTCTTGTGGTTCTTTTTTGTTAGCTGCTTGTAATATTCCTTCATGATATAGCATTTGTAGTCCTCAATGCTGTTGGAGTTCTTTTTTGTGGATGATGGTGTGAACAAAGTTGCTGTGTAGCCACATTATGGTGTTAGTCTTTTGCCATGGAAAGAACATCCGATCTGGAGCAACTAGTTCATTTACAGTGATGAATCTACCATCATTTCTCCTGAGGAATGCCAACCGCTACTTTATTTGGGTCCATAAGGCATTATACCCTGAGCAAGTAAATCTGTGAACTGTCATGTCAAAAAATCCACATCAGTGACACAAATGGCAGTCAGTGAGTTCTACAGTGTGTAGTCTCTTGTTTGCTGCTAAAATGTCATTAACCACCTGGTACCATGTTGATGATACTGCCATAGTTAAAACTTTGTTACTAATATTCTGCTATATGGTATTCCAATCTTTAATAGGATATTTTTTCTCTATTTTATTCCTGACTGTACTCCTCTGTTACACTACCATAGCATTGCGACTACCACATCTGAACGGACTACCTAAGTCCAATTCCCTCCCTAACACAAACTCCATTTCAAACCTTCAGCCCATTTTCCCCTTCTCACATCACTATTGCCGAGGCTCTCCAACACTGGAATAACACCCTAGCTTTATATGTAATAGGGAAACCATGGCTGTACCTCAGGCATAGGTGAACCATTGACCTGATGGAATTACATTTTTCTGGAGACATATGAGGGACGCGTTTGACATTGGTAGTCTGTGCAGCTGTGGTAGCCACAACACTATGGTGGTCTAGTGGCTAGCACGTCTGCCTAGTAAGCAAGAGACCTAGGTTCAAGTCCCGGCAGTGACACAAATGTTAATTCATAGCTTCAGCTTCTATCCTTATCAAAGATAACGTTGAGACTCATTGTGTATCCAGAAAAATGTAATTCCATTAACTAACTCTTACTGGGATGGACACCTTGGGCACTTTTCCTGATTGGATACCATGTCAGCATTAGTGATTCAAAGAAGAAACTTCCAGACTGAAATAAATAAAAATAAACTACATTTGTAGGTAAAAAGATGTTTAAACCTTGATATTACACAAATTATTATTCTTCACACAAGTGAGGTCACAAGAATAATATAAATGACTTGTTTTATGTCAGATGACAAAAAAAAGAGTTTACATAAATAATTGCACGTGGAGGAGGACGGGTGGGGGGAGAAATGAAAGGAAAGCGAAGGGATTACTGATGTCAGCTGCAATGGGACATTATGTGGAATCAGTAGCGATGAGTGAAAATGTGTACTGGACCAGGATTTGGGACCGGAATCTTCTGCTTACTAGGTAGGTGTGTTAACTACTTTGCCATCCAGGACATAGTGTTATCGCAACTGGGAGAACTATCTTGGCACAACTTACGGCCAACCCACATTCCCACTGAGTGCCACCTATTCCGAGTCCAGTTCCTCCATGCTCACTACTCTGAGATTCCTGCAGCTGCACAGAAGATAGTGGATCCATTGCCTATCTAGGCGATTCAGTTATATGAATATATGGTGTGTGTTCTTTCGGACATGGCATACAAAAAAGATTTTACTACACACATGTATCATATCTGTATAATGCACTTTCATGAGTGTGTCTGTTCTTTCGGACATGGCATACAAAAAAGATTTTACTACACACATGTATCATATCTGTATAATGCACTTTCATGAGTACGTGTACTTCTGTTTAGCATTTATACCAAAGCAGCTGATTGGATTTATTTGTGCACACTCTTGAGTTGTCAGCATTGGAAAGCAAACAATAAATTTTCCCTCATTTCTGTTAACATGCAGTGAGCTTGCTACTTCCCCTATGCCCCTGAGGTAAACGGCCGAATTCACCAGCGTCAATTAAATTAAAGCACATCTTAAAATATGACTCTATTTGTACATAATTTTGTTTTTTACTGAACAAGAAAAATACACTCTTAAGAAGCCCTTAAAGTTGGTTGACTTTTTAGATTCTACTTTTAGGTGCCAGAAGCATGTTATAAAATATGGCTGAGAATGACAGGCCACATGAACTCTCGATTTCGACCACATGAGGCCCGCATGCTGCAGTTTGATGACCATGGCTGTAGATGATGCCAACAACTGCCTCGGGTCCCATTCTAACACTGAATGGATATTTTTAAAGTACTATCAATCTATACTCAATAAAGGCAATGTCAATTTATTAACTGTGAAACATATTTTAGTTTCACTCAGTTATCAAAAATTTCTCTGAAGGGATTTGATCTGATGAATGAAGATGTGTCCAAGCTAAACTTAAACCCATTATATGTTTAGATACTGCACTGAATCTTTCAATAATCAGTAGTAAACTGTTTCATGGTTTTGTTCGCTTTAATGGTGTTCCTCAGGGTTCACAGCTGAAATAATTCAGGAAGACACTGAATTATCCTTCCATAGCTGCAGTTCATATTTAATATTTTTAATGTCCTAGCTGTGGTTCTAGTAATATCATCTATAATTTTTCTGAAAACTCTTTGTTAGACTGGGATTGGAATGCAATTTTTTTCCTTTTCAGATGCAATGATGTACTGACTAAGCCATTTGAGCATGTCTTATGGCCCAGTTCATAATTTCAATGTGCCACTAGCACATATTTTTAAATAATTTGAAGCTCTAATCATTGTTGACCACAACTAAGAGTTCAAGTTGAAAATTTATTTTGCAATGTGCAGCTTTTGGTGAACTTGCTCATACAGTGTAATACATTACATTGTGAAACAGGAATATGACTTAAGACACGGATCAAACCAGTGTGGCTCATTAATGACCATGGCTGGTGCACCAGCCAGCCCGAGTGTTGTTTTTAGGCAGTTTCTCATGCTCATTTAGGCAAATATAGCCTGGTCCTCAATTTCTGCCACAGAAAATGTGACACATTAACAGTTGAAATGTGATCACACACACAACACAGTTCACACAATTCACAGACAGGTTGCACACACAAACTTCCTCCCTTAGGCGACTAATGACTGTGACGACAGTCTGGGCAACAGGCTACGAAGTTTAAAAAAAAGGCCTAATTTTGAGTACAGCACATCACATACTAGTTGGGTTAATGCAAAGAAGTAGAAGTAGACGAAGATGATACAGCTTTTAAATGGTTATGGATATTGAATTTAACATGTTATGTTGTTGAATAAAGCACATCGATACATTCTTGCAATTGTCCTACATTTATCACAACTTCCTAAAGAAGGTGTTTCGTCAAATTAATATCATTTTAGATTGGAAAACTACACTTATCAGCCTGGAGCTCCATTATGCATCAAGCATTTTCTGAAGTGTTCCACAATGCATATATCGAGATGGTGCACGAAGCCTAAAGACACAACGCTTGGCTTATGACTGAAAGGTTGCACAAATCATCATCTAATCACACACTTTCTAAATTAAAATACAGCCAATATTTATTTAAATTATAGATTTACAAAAATAAATAATTGTAGAAACTTGTTTCTACATACACATTTAAAAATATGTATAAATTGCATTTTCAATACTATATGGGCTGCTGATACAAAAAGCCTTGTAGACATATGTATCAAAACTGTTTATGAAATTACAATCTGCTAAATATTTAGTGGTGTTAATATGATATATATGCCACACTTTAATAGAAAAATCTGCAACCCCCTCCCTCCCCACACATTAAAGATACTGAACTACATGCTGTATGATTTTGGTACAAAGGGTAGTTATTAAAATAATAATAACTTTAATATGAGCTTCAATAAAATTAGTTAATTAAAATTTGTACTTACCTTAGCCAAATAAATTGATGAGTTGCAGTTCTTTATTGTACTTTTACATGTTAAAAATTTTGAAAGACGGAACTCACATTTTTCCTGAAGGAAGTCTATAAAAGAATCCTATGTGGAGTCTCTATAGGTTAACACAGTTCATTAATTAATACGTGGATCACGTTGAGTGCATTCGTCGGTAAGATTCCAGGAGTTCATTAGTTGCAACTGTTCCTGGAGTACAGAGGTAGGCTGCAGCAGATGAGGACACTTGAATCATTGCAGCACTCGCAGCATTGCTCTGCGAAGCGGCTCCACTTACTGGTGTGTTGACATGATGTAAAATGTTTGGAGCCAACAATGCTGAATTGTTGATAGTTGTAAGTGGGGCAGCATTGTGAGATAAGGCAACAGTGTGTGGTTCACCAACACTACTTTCTAACTGCACAGGAGTCTGCTGCTGAGAAACATTATGAAGTGTCGGATTTGCACTGACTGGTGGTGTCTTGTTTCGATGACGCAACTTGTGTGCTAGTAAATTTTGTTTTGTTCCAAAACTTTTAGAACACATATCACACTTGTACATTAGTGAGTTTTCAGTGTTAACTGCATTTTGTTCCTCACCTGAGACAGCTGAAGAACAAGACGAATGACTACCTTTATGTAATAAATAATAATGTTTCACCACAAACGATTTGCCACAAGTTTCACAGATGTAAGGGCCTGATATTCCGTGTGTTTTCCTATGTTTATGAAGGTTATCTTTCCTGCTAAAGGATTTACCACACATATCACAAGAATGCATTTTTTGTCCAGTATGTGATACTGCGTGCCGCACCAAATGTTCTTTACGACTAAATGCCTTTCCACACACACTACAGATATACGGGCGTTCACCAGTATGCAATTTACGATGCTGAAATAAATGTTCTTTTCTTTTAAATGGTTTTCCACATACTTCACATGAATAATTGCAACCAGGTCCTCCATTTTTGTCACTTGCATCACTATTTTCTTGACAAGGAGAATGAGTTTGCAGCTCTTCAATCGATGAGAAGATTTTTCCACAGCGGTTGCAGGGTCTACTAACATTTCCAGCAATCTCAACCAATGAGGACTGTGCAGTGCCATCCACAATGTTTGCTGTTTTCATGCGAAGAAATTCTCCTATCTGTGCAATTGAAGATCTGGAACAAAACATATTGTACTATCATATACTACTATAAAATAATAGTTTTTAACTGTAACATGGAGTTTATCAACTATCTGCACATCTAGACACCCATATTGTGTGGCAAATTGTGAGAGTTGCCTTTTAAAGATTTTACAAATGACCATTATATGGGACAATTGAGATATGAAATTACGTTTGCTTTAAAATTAGTCTTTCCTGATTTTTAAAACAAAGGTAGCTCAGAAAATGACGCTCAATTACACTGAGTATTGACATAAACCATATTATGGAAAAAAAAAAAAAAAAAAAAAAAACATAAATTTCACATTAAAGTTTTCAATGGAGGAATTTTTCCAATTTTTAACGAAGGCCTCGAATAACACTGTTCAGCTTTCGTTAACAAATCGCCTTCAGAAAAGTCTGTTTATATATTGATTTGCAGAATTTCGTTATGGTGACACGTAAAGTATAAACGAATTTCTGAAGGTCTGTTGTGCCCAAAAATACTGATGCTGTATGCAGCATAACTGAACAGGAACAGTATGTGATTAACTGTGAGAGAGAGAATTCCTAAGCCATATCCAAAACTGCAATAATTTAGCTGTGAATAAAACTGTTGTTAGCATAGGCTTTACAATTTGACTGAAGCTTAAAAACAGATTTGTGTCAACTGGTGCTAGGAAATGCAAAATCTGGTACAACATTGTACAAGGAGACAAAATTTGAACACACTCTTACAGGCCAGAAACTAAGCAGCAGTCAAATGTTTGGGAGTTCCTAAATGAATGGAAGCATAAAAAGTTTATGATGGAGTTTTGAGGAAATTATCGTTTGTTTTTTTGGTTACCCTGGACATGTTGCAATCACAGGTACAGAGGATTAAAGAACAGTTACTGAAGAATCGTATACAACATTTTGTTTGTCAGAAATCACTGATTAAATTTCCCTACAACCAAATCACACTTAATGCTTCATTGTAACAAAACCAACTGTCACACAGTACATCCAATGATTGTTTATTTGACACAAAAAATCTACAATGCATCCCAAGTTTGAAATGTGGCTCAAAGACCTACAACCTTCCTCTGTAATGGTGCCAAAGCATGGCACCCTGTGACATCACCCTCAGGCTCAGCGACACTTCAAACATGAAGGTGTCGGAGGAGAGGAGGTGGGGGGGGGGGGGGGGGGGAGGAGAGAAAAAAAGGGGCCACAGCATGAAAGTTCCTGTGAATGTGGGTTAATGATATGACATTGGCAAATTTCACCACAATTATGCCCAACACCACTGCAGATGTTTCAAACAATGGGAAGGTTGTCACACCTCCTTTTACCCACATGGCTGAATCAGTGACGAAGTTTATGAAAGATACATTTTCAACATGCCCAACAAAGAGGCACGGTTCTCACCTATGGTGTTGCTGAACTGGGGGCTTAGAGGGACCCTTTGTCATTTTATTCATACACATTTTAATGTAGTACTCCCACCCCACCTCCCCTCAACAGGTGCTCATGAAACACAAGTGCTGAAAAAGCATTAAACCTTTTTGCAGATTCAGATCACATTCAAATTTCATTGAATGGTTTTGAACCATCCATAGTGCGCCTACCCTGTATACCAGAGCAAAAAATTGTGGTCATACCACTTTCCAAAGTGTTCAGTGGGGTTGCAGTTTCATGATGTTCTTAGAGTAGGATTGAAATCCTCAGGGAGCAGAAGCAGTGTGGAAGGATTTTATGAACACTGCTGTGTTGCTCATCGCACTGCAAAACGTCATTTTTAACAGTGAAATGTGTGGGAATCAATGTCCTGACGGAAGGGGTGGTTCACTGACACCCTTTATGTCACACCCTAAGGACTTTTCATGTAGATTCTGAGAAGTGGCGTGTCTGAAATGTTTCCCTTGGCCACTCATAAGAAAACCATACAATTTCAGTTGGGTGTCACAGTTCCGACTTTCATCACACAGGAGGAAAAAGAAGGGGTAAAATGTAGGTTGTAAGGGACATGATGACCTTTCTATTGCGTAACACATCCATGGTGGAATTGGGCAGTATTGTGATGAAATTTGGTGCCAATGTGACATTGTTAACCCACGTTAATGCTCACAAGAACTTCTGAGCTGTGGCCTTTTTTTCCGCATTTGTTGACACCTTGCTGTTTGAAGCATCACTGAGCCTGGGGGTGACATCACATGGCACCATGCTTCCATTCCATTACAGAAGAAGAGTGTAGGCACCTTAGAGCCAAATTTCGAACTTATGCACCAGAGTGGAAGACTATTACAGGAGACTTTAATTTTGCTGCAGAGTGTAGTTAATATCTCACTGCCTGTATTCATCTGATTCATCATGTAAAGACCTCTTTTTTGCTTTATGCCATACAAAAAGTGTTCATGGGCAATGATTTTTCATCATTTGTTGGATCCTTCAAATCAGGGTCATAAAAATGTTTTCAGAACTGGTATTAACACATGAAAATTACAAGTATAAAGGCAAATGTTTTGATAAACAATAAAATGATTTATATGAGAGAAGCTTATCTTTAATTGTTTTCGTAGAAACTTAAAAGATGGCTATCATGTGCGCCAATCTAAAAGCTGAAAGATGCACGAGTACAAATTTTGAAATGTGTTCTATACAAGGTGTTAAAAATTCATTAAAGTCTTTGACAGAACAAATACATATACCACAAGTCACAACTGATAGGTGGTACAAAAGTGTAGAAAATACAAACTGTACTATGTAAAAGTACAAAAACTCCAATTAATATATCATTTAGCTATGGATTTAAACTTATTAATTCTGTGTGTGAGCACACATCCACTGTGAACATATGTAGTAATCATGTAGTATAAAAGATAGGTGAAAATGTAATGTAACAGTGCACAGAATTTAACCAAATTACAGTCCAAAGTGTTTGGTTTACCCAAACCGTGTAATGGGTAGTTTATTAATTTTGTTTCCTGGATGGGGCATACTGTCCCTAGAGCTTGTCAAAATAGCAATAGTATGTTAGCTAATATAATAGATGAAATCAATAAGAAGAGAGCTCTTCAAAGCTGCAAAAAGAAACTAGGGAATTTATTATTAATAATATTTGTAAAAGGTCATAATAAAAATTGAAACATGTGCTCATTTGATACTTATCAGCCAAGAATATAAACATTTGAGATGGTTTTTGCAGTATAGATATGTATGAATGACTGTAACTCTTTCAGGGCATGAAGCAACTGCAGAAGTATCAGTGGCATTCTCTCATAAGCTTTCTAGCTACTGGTAAAAATATGTATTACTAAGAAAACGTCATAATTATAAGTTTTTGACATTATATTAATCCTACAGCAAAGTTTTCAGAATTAAATTACTGAATAAATTGATACCATTGAGATGCAGGACAACTGAAACCATAACAAAATATTTCATATCAAAGACAAGTAATTTCACAGAGTAAATGATGTTGTTGGTAAAGAAAGTTTTATAGTTTTTGTTGGTCTTACTGCAAGTGTTGCAGCTATACACAGGGTGTGGCAGGACAGACTAAGCAGTTTCTATCGATTACTGCTGGGGCTGTAGGTGGGGGCGGGGTTAGGCAGATGCACGTGGTCTGCCTTTGATCAGTCGTTTTGACCGCATTTCAGTAGGCAACATGTTCTGGACTGGTGCACATCATCGTTTTGCTGTTCGTGCTTATTATGAAAACAACAGACCTGCGATCGCTACACAAGGAGATTTTCGGTGACAGTTCAACATTCCACACAAAACTCACTACTGGGCTGAAAATAACCCCTGAATTATTCATGAAAGACCACAAAATTCTCCTAAAGTGACAGTGTGGTGTGCCATATCACAGTTTGGCGTGGTAGGCCCTTACTTTTTTGAGGAGGAAGGAGTGACCGTGACAGTGAATTCCACACGTTATGTTTCGATGTTGCAAAATTTTATGCAACTCAGAATGGACGAGATTGTTGAAGAACATGGACTGGGGGACTTTTAGTACCAACAGGATGGAGCTACTGCTCACACACCTCAAATTTCACTTGATGTTTTGAGACAAATGTTTCCGGGATGCCTCGTATCTTTGAGGGGTGACGTTGGGTGGCCTGCGTGGTCACCACTTTGAGCATTTGTGACTGCTTTCTTTGGGGATATCTGAAGGAAAAGGTTTTCAGAAGCCAGAAGCTGCCCTCACACCCTACTAGAGTTAAAAGAGCAGATTATTGATGAAGTGAATGCCATACCTCGCGATATGTTTGCAAGAGCTGCTGAAACTTCAGGGCACTACGACAATGTATTGATGCTAACGGCCGCCATCTTCAGGACATCATTTTCAAAGCTAAATGAATGTAAAATGGTATATTGTACTAATTTAGAAAATAAAATCATTTTTTCTCTATATATCCGGGTTTACTTTTTATTCCTCGTTAAAACTGCTAAGGCAGTTCTGCTGCACCCTGTACCTGTTATGGCTAAGCATTTCAGGCAAATAACAGAGCAAAAATCTGTAAGAATGTTGATATCACTATAAGAACTAATAAATCTGCTAAAAAGTAACTCACTGATTTACGAGATAGTTAAATAAACCTTCAAGGTGTTACAATAACATTACTGTCAAGTGCTATTTATGTAACTTTTAAAACAACTAAAACAACATTAATAACTTGCATTACATTCAGAGCACTTTCAGTAATGCCACCTAATGAGAAAAACGCAATACTTGAGCACACTTAACTCTGTTTACAACAACCAAATTTGCCCTATAAAAATGATCTGAGACAGACTAGTTACGAATTTGCATCACAGATTCCACACTCAAATGATGTAGTGTTTTCAAACTACAAGAAAGTAGTGCCATCAACAGAAAAACAATGATTTTAAAATGCCATACTACAATAAAAAATCTAGTGTGAGTAGGATTCTTGCATTAAAGGTTCTGTGCAGGAACTATTGTAGAAATCTTGATACACGTTTTGAATTCCCAGGACCATTATAGTGCCAGCAACAATATTGATAACAGCATGAAAAAAGCATTGAGATACTCGATTACCATGATGGATGAGTTACAAAGCTAGGAATTGAGAATCTCGGGATTTTTTGCCCACTGTTATCAATATCGATACTGGCACGATATTGGTCCCTGGAATTCAAAATCCCTATCAAAATTTCGCAGACTAGCCCGGACATAGAAAAAGAAGTGAGTAAGAAACTTCCATTTATAATGTAGTGAGAGAAGATTTCATAAAACATTTTTGTTTACTTACTAAAACATGACTACTACTTACATTTTATATTGGCATGCAATAATGATTAAAATTTAACAAGTTTCAGATTTTTTGCTTTGCTTGTACTGTGAAACCTTGCAGTGCCCTATAGGTTTTGATGAGCAATTTTGCGAGTATCAAAATATGTGGTATATATGACCGAATGTTTTGATTGCCTTGACTCAGAAGCTTAAATTTTTTCCACTGCCAACAGACCATGAACTTTAGCACATGACATAAATTTGAACTGGATACGCCAACCTATTCTAGAGAAAAAGGTGTCCATATCTCTTCTGTTCGTCTGTCTGAAAGACAGGTTTGATGAGTGTGTTTTCAGTATCAGAATATGCAATATCAATGGGCAATTCTTTTGATTGAAGTGACTTGGAAGCTTACAATTTTTACATCTCCAAAGAACCATAGATCTCAATATGTAGAATAAATTTGAACTTGATACATCAAGCTGTTCCTGAGAAAAATGGTTCATAACAGTCAGACAGATGACAAAGCGATCCTATAAGGGTTCTGTTTTTACAGACTGGGGCACAGAACGCCATAAATTCAGCCAACTTTACCAAAACTCATAAACTTTCTAAAATGCCCAGTTCAACAAATATACTGTTGATGTACAATTTCATCTACATCTATATCTACATTTATACTCCACAAGCCACCCAACGATGTGTGGCGGAGGGCACTTTACATGCCACTGTTATTACCTCCCTTTTCTTTCCAGTCGCGTATGGTTCGCGGGAAGAACAACTGTCTGAAAGCCTCCGTACGCGCTCGAATCTCTCTAATTTTACATTCGTGATCTCCTCGGGAGGTATAAGTAGGGGGAAGCAATATATTCGATACTTCATCCAGAAACTCACCCTCTCGAAACCTGGCAAGCAAGCTACACCGCAATGCAGAGCGCCTCTCTTGCAGAGTCTGCCACTTGAGTTTGCTAAACATCTCCATAACGCTATCACGGTTACCAAATAACCCTGAGACGAGACGTGCCGCTCTTCTTTGGATCTTGTCTATCTCCTCCGTCAACACAATCTGGCACGGATCCCACACTGATGAGCAATACTCAAGTATAGATCGAACGAGTGTTTTGTAAGCCACCTCCTTTGTTGATGGACTACATTTTCTAAGGACTCTCCCAATGAACCTCAACCTGGTACCCGCCTTACCAACAATTAATTTTATATGTTCATTCCACTTCAAATCGTTCCGCACGCATACTCCCAGATATTTTACAGAAGTAACTGCTATCAGTTTTTGTTCCGCTATCATATAATCATACAATAAAGGATCCTTCTTTCTATGTATTCGCAATACATTACATTTGTCTATGTTAAGGGTCAGTTGCCACTCCCTGCACCAAGTGCATATCAGCTGCAGATCTTCCTGCATTTCGCTACAATTTTCTAAAGCTGCAACTTCTCTGTATACTACAGCATCATCCGCGAAAAGCCCCATGGAACTTCTGACACCATCTACTAGGTCATTTATATATATTGTGAAAAGCAATGGTCTCCCCTGTGGCACACCAGAGGTTACTTTAACGTCCGTAGACGTCTCTCCATTGATAACAACATGCTGTGTTCTGTTTGCAAAAAACTCTTCAATCCAGCCACACAGCTGCTCTGATATTCCGTAGGCTCTTACTTTGTTTATCAGGCGCCAGTACGGAACTGTATCGAACGCCTTCCGGAAGTCAAGGAAAGTAGCATCTACATGGGAGCCTGTATCTAATATTTTCTGGGTATCATGAACAAATAAAGCGAGTTGGGTCTCACACGATCGCTGTTTGCGGAATCCATGTTGATTCCTACAGAGTAGATTCTGAGTTTCCAAAAACGACATGATACGCGAGCAAAAAAACATGTTCTAAAATTCTACAACAGATCGACGTCAGAGATATAGGTCTATAGTTTTGCGCATCTGCTCGATGACCATTCTTGAAGACTGGGACTACCTGTGCTCTTTTCCAATCATTTGGAACCTTCCGTTCCTCTAGAGACTTGTGGTACATGGGTGGTTTCATACAACCATTAGATCTCCAACACTGAGACAACAAATACAGGCTATAAATAGGAATGTTTAACAGAATACATTAGAAAGATTAGAAGCAGTAGTTCTTGTAGCCCACTGAAGCACCTTGATTTTATATAATATTTATTACAGTAAGTCAGAGGTTTGCATATGTTTGGTTCTTCAATCACCCTTTACAGATGACACCAACTGAATGTGATATGTAAAAATGAAAGCAACACGGTGATTGATCAAAATACTCTTTATTCCAAAATAGCTATTAAGATTCTCTCCATGAGATATGGATTCACGAAATGAAGTTCAGTTCTGTACAAGTGCTTCTGGAAACAATATTTTGGGTGAAATTGTAAATAACTAATATAATATATAAGCAGGAAATGACAAAAAACAGTCTAAGAATTGTGTGTCCAAAATTTCTTTTGCCATCTGGTTTCACAATCTGCAATAGGAACACGTAAAAATCACGATTATGCTTAAATTTTTTTGTATATTTAGTACAGTGATTAACTGGGTAAGAGTTATCAGAATAGTATGTAATATTTTATTTGAATTATGAATTTTTTATACACAAGGTTCTTAGAAATTATATACAGTGTGAGCTTTATTTTCTTAAAGCTCTATACATTCAATAATTTACCTGAATTTATGATTTATATGACTTAATTATTGAAGCCATGCAAGAGGTAAAATTTTATCCTTCTCCCCATTTCCTCATTAACCATAGTTAATGGCTTAATACCAGAGGGTTGTAATGTTTTACAATTATTTCCTTGCTATAAACATGTCTCCCTGTTTTGCATATTTTGTTCATTTTGGAATTTTATGAAGGGTTAATATGCATCCTGCTTAAGTGTCCGGCATCACAACACACACATTCCACCTAATATTGGCTTGTTAAGGGCAGTGATGACTAATATGTATGCACAAGTGCTTGAAGGAATATAACAACACATGACTTAGATCCTTGAGGAATCCATAGTTTCAAAGATAAAAAGAAAAGGAAGTAGTCGTATATTAGCATCTATGCAGCATCACTGACAGAGATCAGTATGGAACTGATGGTGAGTGGTCTTGTGGTATCTCTCCTGCAATACAGACAAAGCACTAAATCTGCAACATTGCACAACTATTGAAAAGTTGTAGGATGACATTTTTGTTTGTCATGTGACACAATTCACTTATTAATAAAGAGAGAAAATTGTGTCCCAGATGAACATTCCTGACTATTACCACTATGTACTCGACTGAGAATTGAATATGGATCAGCAGTTTCAAATCCAAGTCTGGTACAAAATCTTATTGTTGTTTCAATGTACACTATACTGTGATTTTCACCTAGGATAGCCAAATATAACACGTGAAAAAATTAAAAGCTTGAATTTTCTGACGACTCCCCCCTATATTTTCAAGTACAGCAGGCGACACATCAAATCGAATCTTTGTGATAGATTAAAACTGTTTTATAATGGAATTCAAACCCACATACATATCTGTCATAGGCAACTCTCCTGTTTAAGCTCTCCAAGCATGACCCATGTAGCACCTCAAAGTTCATTCTGCCAGAACCTTTCTCTTCCTGCTAAACTGGAGATTTGAGATGGTCCATGAGGCTGATCAGACAGCAGAGAGCTACCTGTGATTTGCAAACAATTACGAGGCTGGTAAAAAAATTTTAATGTTGGTTTAATGTATAATCTTTATGACTCAAATTTCTTTCCTTTGTCTATCTACATGTACGACACGGAGTCATGAGTACTTGGAGACGCATAATATTGGAAGAATCGAGTGACTCCCCCACTCCTAAACTATGCTCGTCCCATCAAGCATATATGGAATGCTCTTGATTCAGGAACGGCATTATGCCCCTTTGTTAACCCTATGACAGTTAAAAAGCACTGACGAATTCTTCTTGGGTTATCAGCCGAGTGGTGGCATCGTCTTGTCGCAACATTTCAATGAGTTTCGTACCCATCATCTTCTGGTGAAGTCACTTTTTTCAGGGAAATTTAATCAAATACCAAAACTAACTGATGCAGAATTTAATGCTCTACCTTTTTTGGTAATCTTAGCTTTTTCAATTAAACAATTAGTTCCAGAGGAATTTAAAAATTATGAGATTTTGGTGGATTTCTTCTCATTATGGCTGAAGCTCCACTCAGTAATCAGGGAAAACAAATTATTCATACCCGACACCCACTTGGGTGATTAAAACAGTTTCCAGAACTCCACAAATTTTTGGAAAGCAGAACGCTTAATTTTCTTGGCCTGTTTACTTTGAGAGTATCATATAACCATTCAAAGAAGAATTTTTGAGGAAAAGATGAGATGTAGAAACATGTAAACCTCGAAAAAAAATCATAATGTTGATTTGGAATCAATATTAATAAATCATTAATTTCAGTTCAACACAGAAAGTTCAAGGCACACCTGTATCTAGTTAAAATGGCTGAAATCCTGTATTTTGTTGAAGGTATTTTAAATAGAGTAGCTCAGAGAGCAGACAACCACAGCCATTGATCATTAGAGTGTACTACTTCTGTCATCCAATGGCAAGATATGCAACTTTGTAGCAGATCTGGTACCTCTATGTTAACACTCCGCCTGTAGCATAGCGCTGTGCGGTAAGCTAGGAAGAATTATATTCGATGCCACTATGCATGGATGGTATGCGGATGATATCAACTGTGTGCATCTTATCAATTGTGTGTTTTTTATCAAGATATGTAAAAGTGTGGAGTGCCTTTTGTGCTTTGTCTTCTTGTAATATAAAACATGGCACTTCTATAACAAATTCCATAAGGTAAGTGCAATTTTGTAAGGGCAGATCAAATATAAATAGGATTTTATTTTTTACTGAAATTCATTTATTTCAAGTCAATTATAATTTATTTTTCCACATAAGTCTCCTGATCTGGCAATGCATTTGTCCCAGCTTATGGGCAGCTTTTTGATGCCCTCATCATAAAAAACTGGGTCGTGTCACCAGTCAGTTGCGCATGAAGTCTTTCACACTCTTGTCATCTTCAAATCGTCGTCCTCCTAGAGCTTCTTTAAGCGGTGTGAATAAATGGAAATCGCATGGCAATAAGTCTGGGCTATAAGGAGGATGACTAAGTGTAGCCTAGTGCTGCTTGGAGACAGTCAGAGCAGCAGTATGCGGTCACGCATTGTCATGGAGGAGGATGACCTGTCTAATTGATTGGTCTTGTCTTTTGCAGTGATATGCAATTCTCACCTTGTTCA
Source organism: Schistocerca gregaria (assembly GCF_023897955.1). Lineage (NCBI taxonomy): Eukaryota > Metazoa > Arthropoda > Insecta > Orthoptera > Acrididae > Schistocerca > Schistocerca gregaria. The sequence goes on from NC_064931.1 coordinate 297,615,566, forward strand.
ACAGTTTGTAGTAGTAAGCAGCATTGATTGTGCATCGCCCATGCAAAAAAAAAAAAAAAAAAAAAAAAAAACACCCTTGCTGATGGCGGAAAGGGGAGGGGGGAGGGGTGCGGAGTCTTGGCTTTCACTGGTGCTGTCTCCCCTTTGTTGTAGGTGACTATCTCACTCAAAGTTGCATAACTGTTTTCCACAAACCTTGCTGTAAGCCTTTGACAGGCCTCCTAACATCTCAACTTCAGATTTTCGGTCAAAAGTTTAGGGAACCACCTGGAACACACTTTACGGAACTGTAGGTCGTTTGTGATGTTTGCTTGACAGCTCCCATAATGGATTCCAACTTTTTGTGCAATTTCTGATACTCTTGCCCATCGAATGTCATCAATAATGTCTTTAACCGCACAAATGTTTTTGTCTGTAATGCTGGTCCGAGGATGGCAATGATATTGCTGATTTGACACGTGTTCTTGTCCTTTTATGCCAGGCAAACACATAAGCCCTAGATAATGTTTCAACCCCGAACTGTGCAGTTAATCTTTGGAAAATTTCCACCACTGTAACTCCTTCACGACCAAGAAATTTGATAATTATGCGCTTCGCAATGGAGGGGTGCACCTGTTGCTCAGACACTGTGAGCATTACTGACGAAATGGTGGAAATATCTGACAGCAGGCTCTCCTCACTTCTAACGGTCCTGCCTAGCAGAAGTGCGGAGCTAGTCCTACCAACTGTTGATGTTCAGGAACAAAAATACCATTTATATTTGATCCCCCCTTGTATATAATAGGTGAAATGAATTGCAGTCTCACGCCCCCCCCCCCCCCCTTTCCTTTTATCTTCCATGTTTTTCTCGTAGATCAAATGATGGCAGCATAAGACTGTTGAGAGTAGTGATACTGAAACAACTTAAGTTTCTATATTGTGATTGTGGTGTATGAAGTGTACGACTCATTTTCTAGAGATTAGAGATGATCATACTAATTTTTAGAATTAACTGTGATGTCTCTTGTTGCCGTAGCTTGTGGAATATCTTTCTGTACCCCAGGGCTATCGATCTTGCGAGGTGGATGACATAAGCTGCTTGAAACTGTTCGTGTCCAACAATGGCTTTGAATTGCCACTACAAGTGAATAAAATTTATGATAATTGTTTTCCATTACCACTGTGTATGTGTAATTAGTCTCCTGTATCAAAAATAAAGGTTATCAATGCACTGAATTAGGTGGAACAATCGGACAAATGTAATGAAAGAATTCAAGTATGAATCGAATAAATCCCAGAAATTATCAACAATGGGATTAAACAGTTTGTATTGAGCAAAAATGAGGTTTTTTTTTTTGTTCCTTACGGCAGAACTTTTGTAGTGATATAGAGATGAAAATTTTACAATATTCTATAACCAGTTATGAAACTGTCAGTTCTAAATGTCTGCTATAGAGAGGGGTGTCAAATGAGGTTGTACCTAATTTTCGTCTGTCTGGGCATAAAATGAGACTTTATCAAGGGATAAGAACTTTCAAAAGAAAATGTTATTTCTCATCATATCTGCCTGACAAATGTTGTACATGGTAGCTTTACAGATTGTATTTTTAAAAATAATACAGAAATAGTACTAATTAAAAGTCGAAAGTAAAAAGTTATAAGCTAATCACCTACATGTGAACTTATTTTTTAAAATAAATAAGATTCTTGTGCATTTTTTCCTATTGTAGGAGTTGAGGAGCACACTTTTCCCTTTTTCTGTTAAGTCCAAATTATATACAACACATGCTTATGTGTAATGGAACCAAACTGTGGATAGCACAATGAGAACTACTTCTTCTTCTGAATTTACTTTTGGGTCATTGGTGCCATTCACTTACTTCAGTCTTTTGCACAACTGCTTTATGGTATATAATAACTTTCCAGCTCTCCCAATATGTATGACACTGAACTGTATGCAGGGCATAACAATATAATGACTTCACTTACAAACTCAGACATCTCCTAATATTACGCAAAAAATTAAAATTTATTGCCATCATGTCATCTCTAGTAATATGGCATTCACAATAGTTGAAGGATACAAGAGCAAATAAGAGGTTTTCTTATCAAATGAAAAATGTCCCACTGACAGAGTTCATGAGAGATGGAGCACAAGCTTGGAATGTTTCATGGGTGGGGAACGAAATTGGCCATGTCCTTTCAAAGGAGCGATTCAGTGAAATCCCAGAAAGCTGAAATCCCAATAGCTGCAGGTGGATTTGAACTAACATCCTCCCGAATGAGAGTTCAGTGTGCTAATTGCCATTCCCCTTCACTCAGTCCCCTTGATGAGGAGACATACAGAATATGTACCATGAGCTCTTCAGGAAAATCATGCCACTGCAACTGACACCCCAAATCCGTCATATGAGAAGCTGACAGATGTTTCCTCACCATATGATCCTAAACATATTCAACAGGTAACAGGACAAAAGAATCAGCAGCCAAAGCAGCAAACAGACATTTCAAATTTCTGCAGACTTACTGGATGTACATTCCATGAATGTCAACAATTATAAGAGATTGAAAATCATGGTTAATAGAAGTTCCAAAATACTGTGCCATCTTTCTGGCAATGTGAGGTTTCGCACCAAATCTTTGTTTCTGTGTTGCCTTGGATACATGGTTCAATGGTCATGATGTCCAGAGAACACCCGAGTTCTGTTACTAATTATTGCATGATGTAGCTTTGCTGGTACCAGATGCACTCGCAAACCTGTTCGTGTAATAAAATTAATGGGAGGTGTCGGAGAGAACATCTAGAAGGTATATTTAGTTCAATACTATTAGCTGAAATTTTATTGCTCATGTAGCTGTCTGAAATGCACCTGAATGACTTCTTCTCATTAAAATCAATATTCCATATGTCATTGACAAATGATGAGCAATAGAGTGCAAGGCTAGAAAAAAATTATATCTTGCAGAATCTGTCTGGCATTTACACAGTGCACAGCATTCTCACCATTCTCAGTCACATTAGACAGTACAGGAGGAACAGTCCACATAAAAACCAAGCCTATCTAGCTGGTGATTGAGCCCCTTTCTTACTTTTCTAAATGTCCAAAATATATACACGTGCTCCAATGAGCGCTCCATAGCACTTTGACATTCATCTGCAAGTAGTCAGGACAGTGGTGATCTACCTTCATATTTCTTCACATCTTTAATTTCTGAAGTAGTTTTAGTTATTTCTTTCTTGTGGTTTCTCTGTTCGCCTGATGCATTTCTTTCCATGTTTAACCTTAGCTGTAACCTTCAGAGCATCAAAACAAATCTCACACCAATCATATATTATAATCCAGTAATCCACATTTTCTTGATTTGCCTTTTTGTATTTCATCTTGTGCTACTGTTATTGTAGTATATACATGCAAATGAAAACTCAATTTACTAAAAAATGTTGGCCAACAGTGTATTTTGAGAAGTATCTTTGACTATTTCATGTTCTGTTTTTAAAACAATAAGCATGTTTCAGTGATATGAGATTTTATTGAGTTTTAGAATGCTGTTTTTTCTTTCATTACTTTTTCTTCCTTGTCCAGACTCCATATTACCTTTTACTTCTTACTCTCTAGTACTGTCCTAATATAGTTTCCCAGAACTATTGTAATTTAAGTTTCATTTAGATAGATGAAATTATTTCTCTGCTTATTTATATTTCTTTCCTGTGCCCACAGCTTCTGGTTTTTAAACGGATGAATAAGCCCATAATGGATAATTGACAACAGTTTTCTTTGAGTTCTGATGACACTGCACTGCTTAGAGTAGAATTTTAAACCACATTTTTCCACGTCTACTGTTCTGACCCCAATGTCTGTTTCCCAAACTGGTTATTACCATTCTTTGGATTTTTTTGTCAAACACTGTTGACTTCATCAACTTTCTACTTTTGTAATTTACATTAACAACATGAAACCCGAATCTTTCCTCCTCCAGCGACACGTTTTCCCTGTTTCCAGAATGAGATTTTCATTCTGCAGCGGAGTGTGCACTAATATGAAACTTCCTGGCAGATTAAAACTGTGTGCCGGACCGAGACTCGAACTCGGGATCTTTGCCTTTCGTGAGCAAGTGCTCTACCAACTGAGCTACCCAAGCACGAGTCACGCCCCGTCTTCACAACTTTACTTCTGCCCGCGAAAGCAAAGGTCCTGAGTTTCAATCTCAGTGCGGCACACAATTTTAACCTGCCAGGAAGTTTCATGTTTTCCCTGTATCCCTCACACAAGTGAAGTTCACATATTCGCCTGCTTTTTAATGTCACAAAATATCTGTTGTATGTGTTGTCCTTTCCATATTTTTTCTGATCAATTCCTAAATGGACAGCCAGCAGAGTGGGAGCTTATGTACAGCTTTATTTAAAAAGCAAGGCTCAACCAAAAACTTAAAAGACCTTTCACCAGGCTATGTGCAGCTGGAGAGCTCCTGGCACTCTGATATAAAAAGTGTTCATTCCTACTGATGCAAGTACTTTTGGGACCACTTCTCTACCCGCTGTTTCTTCTTATCTTTATTGCCTGTAGAAATAACCTTTAATAGTTCTGTTACAGTTTCCGGTTCTTCCAAGTGCACTTTTCATTTATCACAAAGATGACCATGAATAGTACAACAAGTTAAAGTATATCTTTCTTTCAAATTAACTAATGAACTGAACATATGAATATTGATTTAAATGCAACTGTCTGAAGAAGCACTTGCCTGGTCTCTTTGCAAGCTTACAATAAAGGACATGGATATGTTAGACTCAACAATGCTCAGAGGACTGAAAGCAAACTGAAGGTAATAAATGTTTAAAAGAAGAAGAAATAATGTTTAGCACAAAGTGACCACATCCTGTAACCAACAGACAAGCATGCAATTGTGAAAGAAGTGCACATGCAGCATTACAGCCCAGTTGAACAGTATGACAAACTCCCTGCAGGTGAAGCTGTAGAAGCACGACAAGCTTTTTATCTAGCTTCGGTACAGACATCCTAGCGCTGGAGGATCTATTTACATGCATGTGGGAGCCTTTAGTACAAATATTATACCTCTGCAAGGCAGCTTGATCTTCTGATCTCAGAAACCCATCTCGTTCTTTATTGAAATTGAAGTGTAGAAGCATTTCCTGGCCAGGACCAGCAGTTGCAAATGCTACAGTTGCTGCCTGCTGATGCTGATGGGCTGTCACTTCACCCTCATCACTGTTTTCTGGTGACTGAAACAAAGTGAAGAAAGTTAATAAACAGGGAACAATCTGAGTGTCAATCTCCAGGAATGTAGCAATGGTGCTACAACGAGGCCATCTTGAGAACTCTGTTTTGTGCATGCAGACTGCTGCTTGGCGACATTTTGCTGATGGTTTGTAGGTGACGGATTGTATATTTTTCAGTTACTGTTTAACGTACACTTTCCACTTGTCTACATTGTTTTACCTGCTTGTTCATGAAAAATTTTAGATTTCATATAATCTGGGCTTATAAAGATTCAGTTTTTACACAATAATACTTTTGTTACAATCACTTTTCCAACAAAATGCCATAAAAATATAAATAAAATTAACTCTTTCTTAACATCTTAACAACTCTAGCATTGCAAGTTACAGGAATTTTAGTGCATGATTCACGATTTCTAATTATAAGTTTACTGACAAACCCACAATGTAATATGTTTGTGGCATATGATAATCTTGAGCTCCAATAGATGATGCCCTCAATTCCCAAGAAGAGTTCAACATTTTGTAGAAGTTTGTACAGCACAATGAATTTTATATGAGGCTCTTGCTCCCAACCCAATCACATAAGTTGGAGATGCCAGATGAGAAAACAAAAAACAGATTCTCATTATCTACAGATATCGTATGATTTTTGCAAAGAGGTTTGGCATCCTCTGTCACGTAACAACAATTTGCTGAATTCATTCCACAATTAACTGCAGTAGTTCTGTATATTGAATTTGGAGGAACAAGTTATTATATGGCTGGTCATAATGTTCTTGCTAATGATTATTTTCACTGGTCCTCCGGTATGCCCAGTAATTTTTGAAGTGTAAATATTCAAAGTGTTATATTTTTTGCGGCATTACGAAACCTAACATGATATTTCACAATCAGTATTTTTAAACTATGCCTCCTAACAACAACAACAACAACAACAACAACAATAATTGGCCAGGTGTGAGTAGGACTTGCACTTCGATGGTTCCATAAAAAATTTAACTATGTATATAGACAGCTCAATCATTCCAGAAATCAAGAATCTCAACAATTTTTGCCTGTTAACATTGATAATGACAAGATATCAATCCCAGGGATCTCAAGGCTTTTGATAATGTTTTAATTTCAAGTTTAAAGTTGGATACCAAATGACAAAAGTAATTTTTTTTCATGTGATATAATTAAACATTAACAATTTCCTAACTCTTGTCTTTTCTTTCACTGTGAATACTGGCTTCCTGCAAAGTTTCATGATTCTAGACCAACCGGAAGTACTCTATTTGTTTTAATGAATGAATTTGTGAGTACCAAAGTAAATGACATAAATGGCCATATCTCTCGATTAGATCAACTTAGAAGCTAATATTTATCACACTGCTAAGAGATCACAGACCTTAAGGTGCGACACATTTCAACTTCTTGTATTTACCTGTTCCTGAGAAAAAGGGTTTTCAACAGGCTGACAGACAAATGGAGAACAAAGCGAGCCTATAAGGGTTCCACTTTCACTGATTAAGGTAACAGAACCCTAAAAATGAAATGGTATATAAAGCAATATAATTGTATGTAAGTAATATTAATGAGTATAAGAGGTATATGATAGAATACCACATGAAAACTGGAAATAAAGTCCCATGTTTCTTGTCGGAGCGTAGGGAATGATGTGGGAGACCCGCTCCGCCGTACTAGGCAAGGTCCTGAAGGTGGTTTGCCGTTGACTTCCTCCAACCGTAATGAGAATGGATGATGATGATGATGATGATGATGATGATGACACAACAACACTCAGTCATCTCGTGGCAGGTGAAACACCTTTACACAAGACAAATTATGTTTCGTGTGAGACTGTGTGAGGACTTTCTTAAATCACGGAGCATTTGGCTCTCTTTCAAAACTTAACACACTGGGGACTAGCCACTTAGAAAAATTTTGGGACTGGGAAACCAGCCAGCCATTTATGCCATTATTTAAATTTTTACTGGCACATTTGTGTTTGATATATCTTGAAGAGTAACACATGCTAAACGAGACCAAGCTTCACGGTTACTTTTTCACATTTATTTTCGTTCTTTGACAGATTATAGATTATACAAGAGCAACGGCAAAAATTGTAATTATACTTCAAAAAAGTTCGAAGTGATTTCTTGAGTAATTTAACACTTAACTGGCTTTTCTATGGAAACAACTGAAGTGGTCGATGTTACATGTTTTCTGCCAGGTAACACACAAAATGTTCAGTGCATAACAGTGAAATTTATAATCATACTTGTTAGTAATATTCAGCTGCTGCAATTTAAGATGTGGTCTAAGGATCCTGCCTAACCACACCCTTGAAGAGAGAGGGGGGAAAAAAGACAGCAATAATTTTTTGATGACCTATGGTATATCTGAAATTTTAGTTTTTCTTCTAACTATACCATATGTATATTAATTTAGACCATTAACTATTCAAATTTGTGAGATTTTGCTACTGGCTGATTACATCACCCATCCTATGTTCTGAATATCTGCTGTCAATTGCTGGTGAGACTACCTGCAATGAGCTACGACTGGTTGGTGAAAATATATTGTGCAACACAATCTCCATTTCAGAGCTCCAGAAGCTACCATGCTGTATTTGGTGGAATTTGTATTTATACTTTCGTAATATAAAACCTGGGGTGTACATGTTGTCGTGCATCACAGATCTTCCCAAAACATGCTGATTTTTGCTAGGTTTAATTTCCTAAAATACCAGGAAGTTCTACACAGGTGTATAAAACCTCTACTATTCAAACAGTAGTTTTACAGGTCTGATGGAAAGTACAGTGCCACTTAACACAAAAAAAATGTATTTTCACCACCAAAAGTGTATTTTTAACAGGGAAAAACCTGTGCCCACCCCCCTCCCTGGAGGTGTCTCCATTGCAATATGTCATAAAACTGAGAAAGAAAAAAATAGTGACTAATTTGAATTTCCTTTCCACTCATTTTTCAATTAATTTCTATTGGCTTACATGCCTATGAGCTTCATTTTCAACACACTCAGCTTCAGACACTCTTTCTTCCTTTATACTAAAACTTGTACTCTCATCCTGTCCAGGAAGTCTTCCCCGACCTGGGGTTCTGGGCAACTTTTCTAAACTCTCCCAATTTCCTAAACCTCACCAGTCCTTTTCTTTCATCCCTCTTCCTTCCTCTCTAACCCTTCTCCAAGAAGGAGCCACTGGCTCCAAAAGCTTGCAGACTTCCTTTGCCTTTAATTGTGGGTGCTCTCCTCCACTTGAAGAGTATTTTTTTAAAATTATTTTTAATACAGTAACTTTACACTCAATAAGATGCTCAAAGTCTCTCTCATCTTGTACTAGTGTCATAATAATGCAAAATTATTTATATGATTTTCTCCAATTTTCAAATTCATGTCTGTCTCATCAATCGCCACTCATAACCCTTTCTTTAAAAGGGTGTGTTGGAAAATAATGCCAACAAATTTTTATGCAAAAACTTGTTTAAAAATAAAACAAATGTCAGTAACGTTGTACATCTTTATTCTTCACGTCTGCATACTTACAGCCCTCTGCCACTAGATGGCACCAAATTGTAGCTTGTAACTATATCAGAGTGTGAGAAACAGTGTGCTGTGATTGAGTTTCAAATTCAAAGAATTCATCCACATGTAGCGCAGTTTCCTTCAGCTAGACTACACATGAGCACTGTGAGATCTGCAACAAAGCGATGTATCAGGTCACTGTCACTGATCAGCCTCCCATACAGACCTGCCTTCACTCTGTCAGATTTTCATCTGTTTCCAAAACTTAAAGAACACCTTTCAGGGCTTCACTTTGATAGTGATGACATGCTGCAAGCAGAGGTTAGGTTATGTCTCCCATCAACAAAGTCAAACATTCTATAGTGATGGTATCAGCAAACCGGTCTCTTGTTGGGAGAAATGTGTTCATCAGTAGGATGGTGACAATGATGAGAAATAAACCCATAAAAAAAAGCAACACCATGAAGGAGTTATCAAAACGGGATTGCAATTGGTAGATGTGCTGTACCTGTATAGACAAACAAATTATTACAATTTCAGAAAAATTGGATGATTTACTCAAGAGAAAGAGCACATCAGTAACACATTGTTCCACCTCTGGCCATTACGCAAGCAGTTGTTTAGCTTGGCATTGACTGATAAAGAGTTGCGGATGTCCTCCTGAGGGATGTGTCAAATTCTGTCTAACTGGTGTGTTAGGCTGTCAAAATCCTGAGGTCTCTTGACACAACGCTCCAAATGTTTTCAACTGAGGAAAGATTCGACAACCTTGGTGGCCAAGATGGTGTTTGGTGAGCACGAAGATAAGCAGTAGAGACTTGCTGTGTGTAGGTAGGCATTATGTTGCTGGAATGTAAGCCCAACATGGCTTGCCATGAAGGGCAACAAAAGGGGCCATAGAATATTGTTGACACACCATTGTGCTGTAAGGATGCCAGGGTGCCATGGATAACAACCAAAGGGGTCCTCTTATGTCCAAGGGAGGGAGGGAGGGAGGGAGGGAGGGCACGGGGGTCTCCAGACACATCTCCCGACAACCAGGAGTGATGGTCAGGGGTACCATTGCACAGCAGGACTCTCTTCAGTGTCATCCATGGCACCCTTATAGTACAGTGGCAAGTCAACATTCTATGCCTCATTTTGTTGCCTTTCATGGCAAACCACCCTAAACTTACATTTCAGCATGATAATGCCCACTCGCAGACAGCGATAATTTTTACTGCCTGTCTTCATACTTGTCAAAACCCTTGGCGACCACGGCAACCGGATCCCTTCCCAATTGAGAAGTTTTGGAGCATTATGGGAAGTGCCTTCCCTGAACGTCAGTTCCACTTGTACAGGGTGTCTGATTGAAGACTGTTGTAGCTTTCCAGCTGTCAGTGGATGCTGGAGTACGTACTTGCGTAATTACCCTATTTACCCCATGATAAGACGAGGTCTTTTCCAGAATTTGTCATCTGAAACATGTAGAGCTGTTTTATACTTGCAGATTAAACTATTGCTGCTGAGGACAACTTTTTATGTTGTTTAACAGATTAATATAGAGGTTGTCTTAAATTTGCAACTGAAGCTTTGGCTACTGAGGTATGAGGGAATGATAGAAGATGTGTCAGCTGCTAGTTCTACATAGCCAATGACAGTGCGCTGGGCAGACAATATGTTTGACAGCAAGAGATATTGTATCATTCTCACACCACACAGAAGTAAAAACATTATGTGTTGAGAAAAAAATGGTGGTTTTTTGGTCACACTGTAACCACAGTCTTAGAAATCACAACACATTCAGAAGAAATAGCCAAATATTTGCGATAATGAAGTTATAAGTTTCACCAATTTCCTGTTAGGATGATGGCAATGATGGTTAAAAATAATGATACCGAAGACAATAGCAAACAAAGAGAATGCAGTTACAATAAAAATTACTGTAAACCATTTCTTTTTGTTTATTTTACTTCTCCTTGTACTATCAAAAAGTAGACAGTGAATAAATGCCACAAGTTTATGATAGATGCCTTAAATCAATAAAAGTTTGTAGTTTTGATTAGTCAGAGTATGTTAAAAAAATAAATTTTTCTCAATAAGTTTCTTAAAAAATGGAAAAAGGAGAGGAGGAGGAGGAGAGAGGGTGTCATCTTATATTGAGAGGGTGTCATCTTATATTCAGTGTTTTCTTATACTCAGGTAAATACAGTATGTGGCTTCCCTTCAACGCAAATAGCCATTATGCAATTCCTGGCACTGTGGCAGTTTTTTAGTGTTAATTATTTCTCCCTAAATTGCAAAGCCTACTCTTGTGAGCTGACAGCTTCATTGCTTAAATAGTGAAGAGAGTGACCAGCAGAGTGAAGATGTCCAGTGGCTCTCTAATAAAGTAAAATAAATTTGTATGGAATGATTGGCTAGGAGTTCCACATTCCTACATCACTGAGAAGTGAAGGCTAGTGTAGGCCAGACCGAAAAACATTAGCACCAGATCAACAAGCCCGACTGGCCTTCCAATGATCTTCACTTGTGCTAAGTGCATCAATAGCTAAACTTCAAATTTCATACTTAATAGTAGTTTCCTTTCCAATATCAGACCATTCAACAGTCCTCTCACATATATTTTAATTTAGCAAGAACACATTGATGTCACTAACATAGTTCTTCCATATCCTTGCACTATTAATGAATAAAGGTTAGTTGCTACACACAACAACAATCACGGAACAACAGAAAAAAACAGTCACAAGTAAATGATGAAAGGATGAATAATATTATGAATAAAACTGTGTTATGGACAAAAGAAAACTATTTCAATGACAATCAATGAAGATATTAGCTAGGTTTAGTTTAGAGGTCTCATAAGAAAAGACTGTTTTGTTATTTAGGATAAACAGGAAAATGCAACTCTTGACATAATAATTACACAGAGAGACCTTTGCATTCTTTACCATATGCTCTTCCATTTTTTTCTTGAAAATGTAGTAAATATGTACAATGGTTTTATATCAGATAAGAAGTTTACCTTTTTTTCAAAACAATATGATGGTAAAAAATTGTGTCTCCCCCTTTTGCTCATCGCATGGTAAAAAAAACACGATGCTTCATACTACAGGTTGTTCCATATGACAAATGTGTCATGTTGATACAAAAAAGCACCATATGGTTTTTATTATTGACTTTAGTATTGCCACCAGGAGCATCAATATGGATGCAGATAAGCTGCAGGGGTCTCATGACAGAGTAGTGTGGCAAGTTATCACTAGCAGTATGCATGGAGCATAGTAAGGGCAAAACTGCCGACTCACTTGTTTACTTACTTGCAGCAAAAGGCCAGGCTCATCAGTTATTGTGCTAACATCGACCATTTTGCATTCTGCCTTCGCACTGTGCCATGTTCTTTGTTCTGCGTGCTAGGTGTTCAGTCATTCACACAGTTCACATTTTGTACTTTTCTCCATGTCTGTCTCTACACGACGTCTGGACTATCTGCTACCCACAGACTGACCCACATATAGAGTTTGCTTTCCTCTTCTAGGGTCCAGCTCCATGGCTTCTGGAGTCAAGCCACTGCTGGATAGAGAAGTTACATTTCTGCCATCTGGGTGGTTTTGTGGCAATGTGACACTGGGCAGATAAAAATATATGACGTCTGTGAAATGTTTAGTTCTTGTCTAATAAGTAATTGAAAGTGTTCCTGGACTTTATGTACACCCTCTATTATATGCGTGGTGTACAGCTGCCAGTGTCCCACGGAGTTAGCCAGACATGTTTGTCTTTCCCTGAGCCACTTTATGTTGATGACATTGATGATTAAAGTTCAGTGACATCACAGTACTGCATACCTTTCCTCACATGGAGCTCAGCGAATACAAATAAGTTGAAGCATTTTGACCACTGAAAATAATTTTTTTGGGTTCTCAGTAAGGTCATCCTCGCCCACCCGGTTGACCGTGCGGTCTAACCCACGGCTTTCTGGGCGGGAAGGAGCACCGGAACTCGGCACGAATCCGCCTTGCGGATTTGTGTCGAGGCCTGGTGAGCCGGCCAGTTTGTGGATGGTTTTTAGGCGATTTTCCATCTGCCTCGGTGAATGTGGGCTGTTTACCCATATTCCGCCTCAGCTACACTATGTCGGTGATTGCTGCGCAAACGAGTTCTCCACATACGCGTACACCACAATTACTCTACCACGCAAACATAGGGGTTACATTCGTCTGGTGTGAGACATTCCCTGGGGAGGAGGGGGGGGGGGGGGTCCACAGGGGGCCAAAACACACAATAACCCTGGGTTCGGTGTGGGGCGGTGGAGGGGTGAAGTGGACTGTGATAGTCATTGTGGGGTTGCAGACCACTCGGGCTGTGGCGGGAATGGAGTCTCTCCGTCATTTCTAGGTCCCTGGTTAACATAACATAAGATCATCCTTCCGCATCTGTTTCTGCTCAATGAGTGTCAGCGGTCGGTGCCCCAATTGTTATTTGGTGCATATCAGACAGGATTGCTTGCATGTAGGTGCCGTAAAGTAGGTCATTTGGCATCAGTTTGCGGCAGCTGACAAGCTGCAGGATGGTTGTTGGAGGCTCCAGTGCTTTCCCTAGATTCGTAGAGGCCATTTCCGATGCCCCACAAGCACTGCCCTAAGTGTATTCTGCTAATGTCAGTTGTAGATGGGTGACTGACTGAATTTCAGGTAGACACAGGGGCAATGGTTGGTCTAATTAATACATTTATAGGCTCTTGGGATGCCTTGTGTTACAATGGCTGCTATGTCAAGTTGTTTCTTATAGCAAACAGTAAATTCCAAAGTGGAGGCAATTCTCCGTCTCAACACATTATAAGAATGTGAGATGGCAACTTACACTGTTAGTGGTTAATTCACTGTTGGTGCAGAATATTTTTGGGTTAGATGCCTTTTCTGATTTTGAATTGCAAATCATTGACAGACTCAACAGCCCATCACTTAGGGATCAAAGACACTTTCAAAGACACATCATAACTATTCAAAGGTGGAAAAGAGGGCACTGTCTATCATTTATGGCATTAAAAAATATAATTGTTTTTCTGCATGGAGTGCAGTTCCTACTCATCATTGACTACAAGCCGCTGATTGCATTATTTGGCACTCCTTATAAGCCACCAGATATGATTGCCTACTGACTGCATAGGTCGGCACTCTTTCTCAGTACTTATTGCTATGACATTTGTTACTGGTCCACCGCGATCAAGCTAATGCAGGTGCACTACCGCGGCGACCAGTGGGACCCAATCTGGAGTTCTATTGAAAGGAGGTTCTCATTTTTGCATTGGGCGATACCTTGCAGCAGACACTGCTGGATTTTCCTTTGACGGTGCAGGAGGCCATGGCTGCCACGGACGCCGACCCACATTTCTGGAATGTCGTTTCAGCAGTCCAGACAAGGTGGTCTCCCTGTGCACCTTGAGGAGCAGGTTCAGTGTGGCATACGTTTTTTCCTGCTATATGGCCAACTCAATATTGTTGAGAGAGAGGCCAAGTTGTCAAGTGGTTGTCCCCCCTGGTGTTGTGTCCTTGCATACTCCAGCTACTGCATCTGTTGCAATGTGGTATACCTTGAATAAAGATTTTGGCACTACACCACATCTACTGGGGCACATCAACTTTGTAGGACCTTTTTTGGGAAGCACGTAGTAGTAGTAGTTGTAGTTGTTGTTGGTAGCGGATAGGCTGCCCAAAATGAAGTGTTTTGCCAAATTGCCTTCCGTGACATTGACAGCAACTATTTGTGTGTTGTCACTCACTTTTCCTATTGAGGGCGCCCCCTGTACCCTCGTAACTAACAACAGTCAGCGACTTGTATCCCAGTTGCTGAATTTCACCCAACTTCTAAGTCAGCGGTGGGGCATTTTGTGTGCACATTCAAGATCCAAATGAAGAAGTCTGTATTGCCTTGTAGTGCGGCAATACACTGTCTAGTTTTCAACTGGGTGTCACCAGTTAATGAGTGCAGTTTGCTGCAATGTTGACACAGGTGCCAGCCATGGGGCTATTTTCATTTGTTGCGCCACAAGCTGAGTGCCCCAGACTATCACAAACTGCTGCATTAACGTCAGAGGACTGCCATTTGGGCCTAGTCTTTTGGCTGGCAGCCAACTCTGATGGGCCGCAAAAGTCAGCATTTGTTAGCTGTGAATGTTGGTTAGGAGCAGTTGATCTGTCATTCTGATAGTTGTGTTTGGGATCTGTTTGATACACGAGACCATTGTCTTCATGCCAGCTGACACATAACTGCAGAATTCATGTTCTTTTGTCCAAATTAGCAAATGAGCTAGTGTATTCTGTTGAGTGCCTTAGGAGGGAACATCAGCTGTCTACCATTTTCTTATTTTTTTTAACTTAAACATGTTTTTGAAATCAATGGCAGGGATCGATACAGTTTTTTTTTGTTTCCTTCCCCCCCCCCCCCCCCCCCCCCCCCCTGGCAAATCAGTTGAGACTGAGTGCTTCAGTTGCTCTCTGGAGTGTAGACCAGGACATCCTTAAGCCCATCAAACAGTTCAAGTTACAGTTTTAATTGAAGGAATATTTACTACAAAAAAGTATACATGGTAATAAAACTTAAAAAAATAAATGTTGAGACATACCACTAGGAAACATTTCAGTACTGCTTGTTGTGCCATATAAAGCATACACTGACATTTTCCAGTTTCAGCACGCTTACAAATAAACAGAATATTCATTAATCAACAGGTACCCTAGTTGTATGTACACAAATGAAACGATTCAAAATAATAATAAAAATGGATGCCAAACAACGTAAATATGTCTAATGAGCTAAATTTGTGTGGAATGTCATGTCACTGAACTATTAGTGTATGTTCACACTAACAAATGTATAAGTCACCAATCAGCACGAGACAGGGACGGTACAGATGCATAGTGCGTAGGATACTGTTTCTCATTAAAGCATGTCAACAGTAAGAAATGATATTAGAAAGGCCCATATCTGTGCACTGTTTTAACAAAATATTTCTTCAGTATCACCCTCTGTCAGATCATGAATGAAGCGTGTATCTATGTAATCTTCAGTTTAGAATATGGCACTGAATAGGCTAGATTGGACCTGTCACACAACCATTTTACAGATTTGGACATGGGATGGTCACAACACAAGAGTGCACACACCTCACTAGGTAGATTCCAAACCTTGACACAGCAGTACTAAAAGTCACACTAAGAAGCATGACATTGTTCTTCAACATGATAGTGCCAGCTGTTACACTGCACATCAAAAATTGATTATTTGATTGAGAATAACACCAAATTAATGCTTCACCGCTCATATTCACCTGATTTTTGAGTTTACAACTTCGTCGTATCTTCCATGATTGAAACTTATTGTACATGTTACAATCAATAATTTTTGTTTTAGTGACCCATATCCATGGTTTGTTCATATGATAAACATTTTTCACATAAGGAACTTTGTTTCACCTTTGATCACTTTTCAAAATTCAAAATGATAATGATACACAGGCAAGTGCTAGTTTGGCTAACAGCAGTACATAATCTTTTGCTCCTCAGCTGATGTACAAACTACAATGTTACCTTCCATACTATTGAATAATCTTCCAAATGGGGAAAAAAAAAAAAAAAAAAACGCAGTGGCAGTTCTTAAACAACAAACATTATCTTTTTTTTAAGAAAAATCTGATAGCAATGAAGAAATACATGTAACTGTGTCATCATGCCGAGTGTATCACTCACTGCCTAGCACCTTCTTTTGTCAGTCTCTCGGTTACAATGTCACTGGATGTCAGTATAAAGGGACATGCACTTAGCACACTACTCCCCTGATCATTAATGTATACATTTCTCAAACCAGAGCCACTACTTCCCCACCAAAGGCATTCTCAACTGCTCTTACTAAGCAGAGCACACACTATTCCAGCCCCAGTATCATAAACTAATCCTTTGTACAAGTGTCACATTTTAAGATTTTTACAAAAAAATCGTTAGGAGACACTATTACAATGTGACTTTATTATTGTTCTAAAATTTGGTATTTATTACTGTTAACATAACGAACCTGAGAAACTGGACAAGAAATTCATTTACAGTGAGTGTTTGAAGAAACAGGGTCATCAAAAAAATGCAAATTCTACATGGATTTGTTTTTGTGATTTTTTGTAAGGATATAACCCAACAACAATGCATCAAATAGCTTTCTTCAACATTAGGCACCAATCACTTTCAGAAAAGACTGTTTACAATTTGTTAGCAGAATTCTGTCACAGCCACAATTCCATTAGTAATATATCTTGCGGACACAATACTGTGCATAACGTGATTAAAGAGGACAAGAATATAACTTACTGCTAGATAAAAGCATACCGAATGATTCATTAGCTGTGAAAATGATGTGTTCTCAATGAATTCTGCACAATTTGACTGGAGCTCAAAAATAAGCTTGTATCAATTGAAGTGAGGGGATGTTAGAAAAATTCAGCTTAAGTAATGTGTAATCAAGAACCGTCACCATAATGGGAGGCAAAATTTGGATAAATTCGTGTGATCTAGAAACTAAGCTGCACTCAACTGTTTGGGTGTTCCAATGTGAACCAAAACCAACAAAAGTGGTTACTTACAAAACACTTCCAAGAAAATCATTGCTTGTTTCTTTTATTATGCTGGAAACCCTTTAGAGAACTGAAGAACAGTTAATGCCAATGGCATACAACAATTTGTTTATCAGAACTTGTTGACAAAATCAGGAAAACAATGGTGAAAAGTCACACTGGTCTTCACCGTGATAATGCCAGGTATTACGCAGTACTCAAAAATTATCTGACGAAGAATACCATTGAATTAGAGTTTAATTGTCCACATTCATCTATTTATCACTTAGCAACTTGTCATAATCCACAACGTCACAATGTGGCTGAAAGTGTGTATTGGGTAATCATGACAGATGATCACTGAAGACAATTGTGACAAAAAATAAAGAGAACAGCTGCAAAAGTCCCCGCAGAACTGAATGTCACACTCCTTAACACTGTTAGCACCAAAACAACATGAGGGGAACTCCAGAAGCAGGGAACTGCAGGGTGAGCTGGAATTTCAAAACTACTCATCAGTGATGCAAATACCCTCAAACAGGAAAATGTGGTGGTGAAACCATAAAAACTTTGACTATGGAGCAATGGAAGAATGCCATTTGGTCTGATGAGCCTTGTTTCAAACTTCTGGGTGAGTTTACATCCCAAGAGTGAAACTACAAATTTCTTTCTTTCTTTTTTTTTTTCTTTCTTTTTTTTTGGGGGCGGGAGGGGGGGGGGGAGGGGTGTGTGCAGCAGGTTGGTGGTGATTTAAGAGGCATATCATAGTATTCCATGTTCATTCTCCAATGGTTATGCTGCATTATAAGGTGACAAGGGCTTCTTCAGACAGCTGGCATTTTCCAGGACTGGTTTTATGAGCACTGGAATGTACTGCTGCATCTCTCCCGGCCACCATTATCACCATATCTCGCTGTTTTTGAGCATTGGTGGTTTACTTTGGAGAGAGGGGTGCCTGATCACTATCTACATGCATAACTGTTACCCCAACTTTCCAGTATTTTACAGAAAGAATGTTACAAGAGTCCCTTTAAAACCATACAGGACCTGTGTTTATCCATTCTGAGATGACTGGAAGCTGTTTTAAACACCAACATCTATGTATAATGCACTGCTTAAAAAATGACAATTCTGTGAAACACAGAAGGAAATAACATTAAATTATATCAACTTAGAAACTTTTGTTGTATTTTAATGGGATTGCAATAAATGTTCTTATACATGTACAGATTCTGTATACATACATTTATGCTGCTTTTTAAGTAAAGGTAACATTCAAAGAAGAAAATCTTGTCCTTAAAAAACGATACTTGATTATGAGCCCTGGTCAATATTTTATTTGATGATGAGAAATTAATGATTTACCAAGTGAGTTGCAAATGAGAAATTCAGTCAGTGTACACATTAGAATACTGAAGAAAATTGTTATCAACTTTTAATTAGCTTTAGAACAAGATGAGGACTTTAAAAAAACCTGAAAGATCCAGTATGAAATTTCTAACAAAAGAAATAAATCATATTAAACTGACTGTAACTGCTGCCATGAGAATAAATTACAGCAAAAAGACCTGTTGTGGAGACGTCACTACGTCGAGGGACAAGCAAAATGTCGATAATCAGACTGAATAGTGATTTCAATCTTTTATTTATGTATTAGTTGCTGTTTGTATGTACAACCTGCACCCCAGAAGACATTGCTGTGCGGATTTCAGTGTTGCTCAAGCACAGCACTACAGAAAGTTGGAGGTGCGACAGTGAACCAGCTTGGCTTAGAACTACGAGTGCAGGGAGTGGAGTTTGAGCAGCCAGAAATTTTGTTGTGCAGCCAATCGTGGGAATGTATACTACATACATTGTCTTTTCATGAACATCTAACATGTTTAAACTGCAGTTTGGCTGAATCCATTTGCAACTGGAAATAAACTGACATTAAAATTGGACGAATACTCAACAACAGCATACATGTCTGCAGGAGACACTAAAAGTGTAGATGGGGGCCAGGGGCATATTTGCACATTTTGTACAGCAACACTGTCAACACTCACTGTGAGATATGATGGGAATGATTATGGGTGTGTCAGCAGATGGTTCTACAGAGCCAATGAGAGAACAGTGGGCAGATGATATGTTTGGAAGCAAGAGACATTGTAACATTCTCACGTCACTATGGAGGTGAAATCAGCTGTGTTAAAAAAATAAAAAAAATAAAAAAAATAAAAAAAAATTGAAAGGACAGCTCTGTCTCAGGTCCGACAGTAACCATAACCTCTGAATAATGACAGTGAAGACAGAAATTAATGTAACCAATTTCTTTTTGTTTATTTTATTTTTCCTTGTATTATCAAAACATAGACAATTAATAAATTGTATACATTTAGAATACGTGTAATGTTAACTTCCTGGGGAGATCCCTTACATCAATAGAAGTTGATAATCTTGATTAGTCAGAATATGTTAAAAAATGAATCAAACAGGAAAATGAAACAGCAATGAATGATAAAAGTAAGTAAAAAGTATAAACAAATGGACCAAATCTTATGTCTGAGGAAGGTAGTTAAGTACGAAAAACAGCCTATGAGGCAATGAAGTAGTCATCTTTCTTGTGGGGAATTCGTTCTCGCTACTATTTGAATTATTTTTCACACAACTTTACCTCTTTTCTGGACAAATAAGCATAGCACACAATTCTATAAATTCTGTAGACTATAGTGTATTCCAACTCAATGAGAAGATTAAAGCAAATATTACTACTAGTTGCCAATGAAAAGAATTTTTATGATCACATTTGGTTTCAAGCAGTTTTTGTCACTGGCTAGTAATCATTTAATGTCACGATATACACATAATATCGGTCAATTACATCATCTCACATTTATCAACTTTGTACTTACTCTTTTAAAAAAAATCAGGTTAAGGCGAAAGCGATTTTCAGCAAATATCAAATCTTTTCCCACAGACCACACCAAATCTGTTCTTTAACACTGTATGTAAAAGACTGTTATATGAATATATGCAATTAATTAACAGATCACTTTTCACAAAATCTTTAACAAAAGGACTTTTTCTCGGAGCTCTACTGGTAATCAGTCTTTTTCAGAACACTTGTCTGTTGCTCAATGCTCGCTCTATTCAGTAAGCAGTTATCTACCCTCACATAGCCATACTTTCAGTATACCATGGTGAATTGGTGATGATTGATTGGCTGTAACTGTATACGATTTATCTATGATAATTTTTACCCTTATAGAGCTATTAAGATTCTAGCTACGATTTACTTTCATTATTAAAACTTTGCTTAGGCTTTTGTTTTGAATCAACAGCTGATGAAAATATAGCTCTCAAAACAAAATTCCTCATTGGTTGCATTATTTTGTAGCAGATGTAAAAAACATCCTCAAAAGCATATACGGAATAGCCCAATAAAATGCAGGAAGTTAGTAAAATTGTAAATGTAGTGTTATTTATTAGATACCTTGTTGTTGAAGTCTGTTTCGCTGCACTGAGTACTGCCATCTTCGACTTTTGAAACTTGTTGAGAAACACCTACTTCTGAATTAGGCGCAGGATTCTCATTATTTCGGGGACTGTTTGTGCACGTTTCATATGAGTAACGAGCTTCAGTTGCTGCAGCTTCCACAACAGTTGCCACTGGATTACCTGGCTGCATCTGTTAACAGAATGTCCCATTTCATTCAGTACACCATTCATACGCGTATAAGGTTTATATACAGAAATCAAGAACACATTAAATAAAGAATTTCATTGTAAAAATAACAACCTTGTGAAGATATGATGCAGACAGCTTGTTTTTAAACGATTATCAACTCCCAAAACAATTTAAGATACAAAAGTGTGTTCATAGGCTTTGTTGTTTTTCCTTTATTTAATCTTAGAGGGTACCTCCTAAACAACAATTTCACAATCTAACAACTGACCTACGGAAAATTCCCTCTGGAACTAGCATTAGGGAACAGGCAGATGGGCATGAACACTTCGACGAATCACCAAGAAGCAGAAAAACCTGTGTGGAAAGAAAAGATGGAATCAATCCACCAATTCTTATTTAGATGTTAGAAGAAAGTTACTTCCCAAAATCTAATGAATCTGCTATCACATGCAGGATGGGTAGCATCTGTTACCATCTCAGCATATTTCACAGTACACTGATAGAAAAAATGCCTACAAATTCTATAGTGAACACTTTTGCAGTTCATATTTCTCTGGACAAGTATTCAGCAGGATCAACTTTTAGGTAGACTACTGGAATGACATTCCAGAAAATGCCAATCAGTAACCACTAAAATGAAAATAACACTGAGCAACAATGAAAATAGCCAATTCCTATCAATTCTAATGTGCTGATAGTGAATATCACAAACCCAATTCAAAATTAGCTCTAGTTTTCATTTTACACTGTTTTATTACGGTGAGATAATTATATACAGATTTTTATGTTAAGTTAAAATCAAATATTACAATGGTTTGTGAAAGTCATAATAACTAGTAACAATGGATTATATTATTGTCCCTGGTCTTACTTGTGTGCAACATTTTGTAGGCTCACAGATTCGAGAGCTTTTTAGAGACCATACTTTTGATGGAATCGTACAAGGTGATGAGAAGCATGCCTGGGAATGTTTTAAGACCGCCTGTTTACAGTCCTTAGGGAACAAACAAGCAATCAATTACAAGGAGATTGTAGATAACATGTTGTCATCTTACGAAAAACTTGGTAGCAGCATGTCATTGGAAATGCCTTTCTTACATACTCATCCTGACTTCTTCTCCAAAGATTGAGGTGCAGTACGTGATGAACATGGGGTGCGATTTCATCACGATATTGCCACATTTGACAAGAGGTATGCCGGAAAGTGGAGCCCTACTACTACTACTACTACTACTACTACTACTCCTGCTGCTGCTGCTGGACGGTCATAAGGGAAGTTCCCGAGTATGTGGATAAACGTCAAGCCAAGCAAAAATGGTCATCTTCTGAATTTATCTCTGAATAAAATATGCAATTGAATGTACTGTAAATATGGACATTTAACAGTTGAAATTCTTTATCTATATTTGTGACCAGTTAATTTATATATTTTCTTTTGTGCTTCACATAGTTCTGCTACAAAGTAGACTTACAAAGTATTTTCATTCATGTAACATTACCTTCATTTTTTCTTAATATTTTACTTTTATACTACCAGAATGTCACTGAAATTTAGCAATGCATAACACTTAACATAAGTCAAGTAAATATACCACTTAAAATTTGTTACGCCGAATCTTGAAACGTGAATGCATACTTAGAGAGTGAGTTATTTATACAAAAATGCAGATTACTAGAGCTAAATATTTATGAAGATGATGATTTTGTATCATTTTATACTGAAATAAACATAACTAACTCAAAACCATGTAATTTACACACTCTCACTTCAAATTTGTTGTTCAGTGTAACTATGATCATTTACTAATTTTACATCCTAGTACAGGATTAACATTTCAACAGACTTATCACTGTTCAACTGCAGCTGGAAATAAAATAACACCACTCAAAAATTTCTCATTTCAGTATTTAATTTATTAATAAAGAAAAATGAATTCAGATCTGCCATGTAGAAACAGTTCTGCTTCAGATTTTACGTACATTGAGGTGACAAAAGTAATGGGATACCACCTAATATCATGTCAGACCTCCTTTTGCTCAGCATAATGCAGTAA
Organism: Schistocerca gregaria; assembly: GCF_023897955.1. Lineage (NCBI taxonomy): Eukaryota > Metazoa > Arthropoda > Insecta > Orthoptera > Acrididae > Schistocerca > Schistocerca gregaria. Next base: position 297,638,609 of record NC_064931.1, read on the forward strand.
CTCGGTGTGGTAAGGTCTCAACAAGTCGTTGCAAGCCCCTGCATAAATACTGAGCCATGTTGCTTCTATAGCCGTCTATGACTGCAGAAGTGTTGCTGGTGCTGGAACTGACCTCTTGATTATGTCCCATTAATTTTCAAAGGGATCGATGTCGGGCAATCAGGGTGGGCAAATCAGTTGCTCGAATTGTCAAGCTTGGTCTCCAAACCCATCATGAACAACTGTGGCCCAGTCACATGGCACATTGTCATCCATAAACTTCCATTATTGTTTAGGAACATGAAGTCCAAGAATGGCTGCAAATAGTCTCCAAGTAGCTGACCATAACCATTTTCAGCCAATGATCGATTCAGTTGGACCAGAGATCCCAAACCATTCTATGCAAACACAGTCCACATCATTGTGGAACCCCCACCAATTTGCACAGTGTCTTGTTGACAACTTGGGCTCATGGCTTCTTGGGATCTGTGACACACTCAAACCCTACCATCAGCTCTTACCAACTGAAATTGGGACTCATCTGACCAGGCCACAGTTTTCCAGTTACCTAGGGTCAGAGTGATATGGTCATGACTTCAAAAAAGTGACTGGAGGCAATTTTGTACTGTTAGCAAAGGCACTCGTGTTGGTCATCTGCTGCCATATTCTATTAATGCCAAATCTTACAGCACTGTCCTAGTGGTGGTGTTCCTCAAATGTCCCACACTGATTTATGTGGTTATTTCATGCACTGTTGTTTATCTATTAACACTGACAACTCCACACACACACACACACACACACACACACACACACACACACTTGAATTTCCTAACGATTTCTGAAATGGAATGTCTCATGCATCTAGCTCGAACTACCACTCCACATTCAAAGTCTGCTAAATCCCACTTTGCAGCCATAATCACATCGAAAACCTTTTCACATGAGTCACCAGAGTGCAAATGACAGCTCTGCCAATGCACTGCCCTTTTATACCTCGTGTACGAGATACTACTGCCATCTGTATATGTGCATATCACTATCCGATGACTTTTGTCATCTCAGTGTAATGTTAAAATGGAAACAATACCATAAATTATGAATTTTCGCTAAAGATACTCCAAAACTTTTAGAGTGAGAGTAAGACATTTAAAGGTGTAGTACAATATCCTACAAAATTTGTCCAGTAATACAGCAGAAATTCTCAAATTAACAAGTTGTAATTTGAGAGAGAGAACTACTTTGAGCACCATTAGAAATTCAATGAGTTAGCAGATATGAGTGTTTCCAACCAGCAAATCAACAGTTATTATGTGAAGTAAAACTACAGAAGAAGAAGTAGTAAGTTACTACAAAAGCTGCCATTTGAATTGTTCCATGTAGATTAGTATGATATTTTACTTTAGCACACTGTATGAGCATCTTGCTATAGCTGAACTCGGGAGGTAAGGGTATTACACTCAAAACCTTGCAGAATATCACCATTTGGTGCAATGATTGGCTGCTAACATTCCAAAAATCAAATGCAGTAATACATTTACGATTGACTTGGAAAATACTTAGAAAAATTCAATCATATGTGGAGAGCACTGCTTAAAATATTCACATTGTCACATATTGTTACCACTTTGTTTATATGACAATAAAATGTCACAGATATACTCAAGAGACTTCAGAGGCAGATGCTAAATCAAAGATGTTGTGGTTCAGAAGAAGATTTGCTCTTAAATTTTCGTTAGCACACCACCTGAGAAAACACAAAGAACAATTAAATTTTCTAAATACACATCACCAAGGCAGCAAAATTAAAGAAATTCAGGCTCATATGGAGAAACCTGTGTTATTTCTGAACACCTATTGAGTATGGAATAAAACTAGTGGCTAGTAATACTTGTACATTATCTGCCCTTTGTAACACTTCCTACAGTTGCTCCCGGAGGACTGGTGTATCTTAAGGCAGACAAACATTGAAATTAGGTCAACAGCACAACTAACACAATGCACCATGCAGTAAAGCCTGTATGTATGCAAGATTTATGTATCTGATATGATTTTATTTGAAGTATCTTTGTTCTTGCAGTATTTACTTTGTTAGTACTAGCCCAACTGCTTACAGTACTTTTAAAAATTTGGCTATTCATTTTATTATTGATATCATTACAAAGTAAACAAACATCAGTCTATGAAGTAGTACCACAGAAACTTTCCAAAGGAAAACAATTTTAAACCCAACCATTAGATGGAAAAATTAAATCATCAATCCTGCCCAATGTAGATTTTGTTATCATTATTGATTTTATGGAAATAAGGGTGACCAATAAATTTGACTTCTTACAGACATACACTTTAAGTTTTCAAATGGTACTCATGGAGATTTCAAAGTCACACATATTTGCAACAAGACTATGTTAGAGCACACATTTAAAGCGCAGGCAAAAATGAGTGAAGGAAGTTGTATCTCTGTACAGTACTATATTCACCATGCACATCAGACTTGTCACTCTCCAATTTCAATCTCTTTCCTAAATTAAATGAAGTTTCACACCATATAAACTTCAATGTTGTTCACGTAAGGATATCTGGAAGTTTGTGACTGGTAGGGTTTAAAACACCTTACACTACAATAGCTGCAATACAACAGCTCAGCAATAAACTCCAATATCATCTTGACTACAGTCTTAGAAGGGACTAGCCATCAGTTGGAGGTGTGCATGGAGAGATGAAAGACTATATCAGCAATGGCATACTGTTGATGGAGAAATGGACTAGACTGACGAGTTGCTCAACTGCTTCAAAAAAGCAGTTCCTACAGTGTCAGAAAAGGGCAGTGGTATGCACAAGAATGGATATTAACACTTAAGTATAAATTTTGAATAGTATACAGCAATAACAAGGATAAGAACTGAGAAAACGCATACAACACATGCATGTTATTTAAGCTGCCTTACTGATCTTGGGCTATGACACTCTTCATAACACTCACTTCATATTCTGCAATAACTGGATATAAGAAGAGGTGCTGTGAATTTCTCTTTACCAGGCTAACTAGCTGTCTTAATTGGATGTTTGATGCTGATAGATGCTAGCAGAGGTTGTCAACATTGTGGGAATTTGCCCAACTTCGTTGCAGTGCTTCTCACCAAATCGGAACAAATTTAGTGACAAGACCATAAGAAAGAAGATTGCCAGTTGCCTATAGAATCCTTAAAGATCATGCATAATTTTTAAGCTACTGACCACCAGAGGGCTGGAATTGATAAGGCAAGGGAATGAGCTGATGGCTGGGCAACATTTGAGCCTCCAAAGTCACAAGAAAATGTGATGACAAAACATATGCAATACGCTGGGAAAAAAAGCAAGCATGTTTCTAATACTCTTTTAAGAATACAGGAATAGAATTTGTTGATAACCTACAGAAATTCTGTCTCAGTTATCAAATTATTTACTTCTGCTTCACTCTGAAGTAAAGGAGGCATATGCTCTCACTTTAGTTGTTTCTCTGGATGATTGTTTAATTCCCCCCCCCCCCCCCCCACACACACACACACGTGTACATTGTGGCACGATCCTACAGATATGACCAACACCAGTTAATCGATATTTTAGCAACATACATACATGGACATCTTTTCTTGCCATATGACTTTCTCTTCAGGGTCATGCAATTCAGTGTTCTGTGCTGCATCTGCTATTAATTATCGACCTATGCATTTAATCTTCAAAATTATCCTTCAGTATCACATTTAAAAACTTCTATTCTCTTGTTGTGTGAAGTGTATATTGGCCACCTCTTATGTCTATACAAGGCCACACCTCAGACAACGACCTTAGATAATGCCTGTAATGTGTGACTTCTATAAAATAGGATCACAAAAGGTGATACACATATCTAAAAATTGTAATAAAATTATTATGGAGGAAATGGAGAGCAAATGTTTGCCAGTGTAGATATGGTCACAGCTATGAGGTAAGTGGGGGTGGCACTAATAGCACCAATGCTGAGAAGTACATCATCCCACACTCTCCCGATCAACATCACACACAAAGTAAAAACATGGTGTATATACACTGTGTAAGATACTACATATACAGATTTGTAGGGCTATTAAAGCAGGTAAAAAGAAACACTTTTGTTATGTGACACAATTGTCACAGGTACACCGTTTCCCTGCTAGGCATCACTGAAGGGTTTGACGCTGGACTTCCCTTAGGCCAACATTCACAGCTGTTTAGGCGAATTCATATGCAACACACTGATTCTGGAATGTGATTTGCAACACAGTTACATCTTACTGCTAGGAAGGGTTAGCTTCTATTATTGTTACTAGTGTCAACTTCCCTGGATAAACAATTAGTCTAACACTGTTTATGTTAAATTGCATCTACATGAAAGTTTATACTACTATTTATATGTTTTTGATGGCTGACTGCACATTAACTGAGTTAGCTGACCTGCATTTCATTCGTGGGGAGGCACGATGTTGCAGTCGTGCAGCAAAGTGCCTGTATGTAGAACAATTTCCAGAAAGGATGTTACCAAATCGTGTAATTTCAGAGACCTGATAAACATCTTTGTAAGACAGGGTCCCTTAGACTACACCAAAAGTGTAATTGATAGACTTCATAGTGTGGGAACTGTTCAGTTTGAGGACAATGCCAGCACTTGCACATCAAGGAACTAAGCATCTTTAACATCAATGTGTGGAATGCCCCCATGAGATATGAATATTGCCATTCAGGATCAGAAGGTACAATACCTATCAGCTGACAACTTTCAACAATGTATGGAATTATGCCAATCATTAGCACATGCAGATGCCAGTTGTTTATTAACATAAACATCCCTGACTTCCAAACGTGTGTTTTGTTTACTGACAAGGCTGCCTTCAAGATGGGAGGAATACTCGACAGCCACAACAGTCATACCTGAGTGTTGGAAAATCATATAGCAACTTTTATGTTTCACCACGACCACAGATTTACCATAAATGTGTGGCTAGTACTGTTCACAACCACTTCACTGGGTCGTATCTTCTGCCTAACACGCTTGGTAGAAGAAATTACGATATCTTTCTCCATGAAGTAATACTGGAAATGTCTGGCTAACACTCTAGCAGCAATTAAGAGTTCCAGAATGATGAGGACCCACCAAACTTTGCTGTTGATGTCAGAGAACATTTAAACAATGTTTTCTCCAATTTTTCGTGCTATACTATCAATCTTCCCAAAAGTGATCAGCAACCTTAGGGGCACCTTGGGTATGCGTGCAGCCTACATGGTCCCTACAGGCCTTGCCCTGCCACAGTCATGGACGGACACCAGGTGGAGGTACCAGGGCTAGCAGAGACCACCATATTCAAGGGATCTATATGTGCCCACCCCACAGATGACCAGAAAATAGTGCCACGAGTATTCCGCCGCCGACCTCTGTAAAGGTTGGTGCCAGAGCTACATAAGTCACTTCTTGCAGCTTCGAGAGATTCTCCTAGCCTCCTGGTGGGCACTATTCACCCCATCATATTTACGACACTCTCAAAGTCCATCATAGAGACAAATGCCACTATATTCAGCATTGATCATTATTTCCCTTGGTGCAATTGGATGGTATCCAGGACAGACCTTTCTGTTCCTAGGCTGATGTTATTCAGGACAGCTTCATCGGACTTGTCTATGAAGATCCCAACTATGTTACTTTGTCAGACTGTGAAATCACCATACAGTAAATTCTTCATACTTGTGAGACATTGTAATTGTGATTTTGTTATTACCATCTAAGCAGACATTTTCTTTTCATGGTCAATAAAGTTTTGTAAACTCTGATCACTCTTTTCCCTGTGTCGACTTGAGCAACGCATCAGTTTAACTCTGAGGGGAGAGCTAGCATGGTGGCCACCACATTCTCCCCACCTTAATCATGTCAACTCCGTTTTGTGGGGGAGAGATGAAATGTTTGGTTTACAAGACACTGATAAGACGCTATAGGAGAACTGATTGTCTGTTCCGCCACTATCACATAACACCTGGTTGTTTAAGCATGTTAAAAAATCATTAGCTCACAAATTTCAGATGTGCAGCTGTATATTAACACAAACAGATGTAATTTTCAATATCTCTAAAAGAACATTCATCACATGACAGTTTGGACAGATTAGATTATATTAATACTAGTTCCATGGATCATGAATACGATGTTTCGTAATGATGTGGAACGAGTCAAATTTTCCAATACATGACATAATTAAGTTAATTTAACAACATAATTAAGGTAATATAACAACTTTTTTATTTTTTGTTTTTATTTTTTTTTTTTCTTAATTTATATCTAGAAATTCCTCTATGGAATAGAAGGAGTTTTCATTCAGAAATTCTTTTAATTTCTTCTTAAATACTTGTTGATTATCTGTCAGACTTTTGATACTATTTGGTAAGTGACCAAAGACTTCAGTGGCAGTATAATTCACCAATTTCTGTGCCAAAGTTAGATTTAATCTTGAATAGTGAAGATCATCCTTTCTCCTAGTATTGTAGTTATGCACACTGCTATTACTTTTGAATTGGTTTTGGTTGTTAATAACAAATTTCATAAGAGAGTATATATACTGAGAAGCTACTGTGAATATCCCTAGATCCTTAAATAAATGTCTGTAGGATGATCTTGGGTGGACTCCAGCTATTATTCTGATTACACGCTTTTGTGCAATAAATACTTTATTCCTCAATGATGAATTACCCCAAAATATGATGCCATACACAAGCAATGAGTGAAAATAGGCATAGTAACCTAAGTTACTAAGATGTTTATCACCAAAATTTGCAATGACCCTTATTGCATAAGTAGCTGAATGCAAACATTTCAGCAGATCATCAATGTGTTTCTTCCAATTTAATCTCTCATCAATGGACACACCTAAAAATTTTGAATATTCTACCTAAGCTATATGCTTCTGATTAAGGTCTATATTTATTAATGGTGTCATACCATTTACTGTACGGAACTGTATGTACTGTGTCTTATCAAAATTCAGTGAGAGTCCATTTACAAGGAACCACTTAGTAATTTTCTGAAAGACATTATTGACAATTTCATCAGTTAATTCTTATTTGTCAGGTGTGATTACTATACTTGTATCATCAGCAAAGAGAACTAACTTTGCCTCTTCACGAATATAGAATGGCAAGTCATTAATATATATTAAGAACAACAAAGGACCCAAGACTGACCCTTGTGGAGCCCCACTCTTGATAGTTCCCCAGTTTGAGGAATGTGCTGATCTTTGCATATTATGAGGATTGCTTATTTCAACTTTCTGCACTCTTCCAGTTATGTATGAATTAAACCATTTGTGCACTGTCCCACTCATGCCACAATACTTGAGCTTCTATAGCAGAATTTCATGATTTACACAATCAAAAGCCTTTGAGAGATCACAAAAAATCCCAATGGGTGGTGTTCGGTTATTCAGATCATTCATAATTTGATTGGTGAAAGTATATATGGCATTTTCTGTTGAAAAACCTTTCTGGAAACCAAACTGACATTTTGTTAGTACGTCATTTTTACAGATATGTGAAGCTACTCTTGAATACATTACTTTCTCAAAAATTTGGGATAAAGCTGTTAGAAGGGAGATTGGATGGTAATTGTTGACATCAGATTTATCCCCTTTTTTATGCAAAGGAATAGCAATAGCATATTTCAGTCTATCAGGGAAAATGCCCTGTTCCAGAGAGCTATTACACAGGTGGCTGAGAATCTTACTTATCTGTTAAGAACAAGCTTTTAGTATTTTGCTGGAAATGCCGTCAATTCCATGTGAGTTTTTGCTTTTAACCAAGTTTATTATTTTCCGAATTTCAGAGGGAGAAGTGGGTGAGATTTCAATTGTACCAAATTGCATAGGTATGGCCTCTTCCATTAACAGCCTAGCATCTTCCAATGAACACCTGGATCCTACTACATCCACAACATTTAGAAAATAATTATTAAAAATATTTTCAAATTCTGACTTTTTGTTCGTAAAGTTTTCATTCAATTTGATGGTAATACTGTTCTCCTGTGCTCTTGGTTGATTTGTTTCTCTTTTAATAATATTCCAAATTGTTTTAATTTTATTATCAGAGTTGCTGATTTCAGACATGATACACATACTTCTGGATTTTTAATAACTTTTCTTAATATAGCACAGTAGTTTTTATAATGTTTTTATAGTTTCAGGGTCACTACTCTTTCTTGCTGTCAGATACATTTCCCTTTTCAGGTTACAAGATATTTTTATACCCTTAGTACGCCATGGTTTGTTACATGGTTTCTTACGAGCATATTTAACTATTTTCTTGGGGAAGCAGTTTTCAAATGCATTTACAAAAGTGTCATAAAATAAATTATATTTTAACTTGGCATCAGGTTCCTCATCCCAGTCTAACTGCTGTAGGCTTTTCCTGAAATCTGCAATTGTTAAATCGTTGACTGAATGTACTACTTTGGAGGACTGTTGAGTACTGCTGAATGGAGCTATGTCATATATTGTAACTAGCTGTGCACCATGATCAGAAAAACCATTCTCAACAGGCTGAGCATTTATCTGGTTAAACTTATCTTGGTCTATAAAGAAGTTATCTATCAGTGAGCTACTATCCTTTACCACCCGAATAGGAAAATCAATAATGGGTGTCAAATTGAAAGAACCGAGTACTACTTCAAGGTTATTTTTCCTATTACCCTCTTTCAGAGAATCTACATTGAAGTCCCCACAAATAATAATTTGCTTCCCCCTGTCTGACAGATAGCACAAGGAGTCCAAATTTTTCAGAAATGGATGAAAATTTCCCGATGGGGACCTGTATACAGTTAAAATTATAAATGTGCCTTTATTTAATTTAAGCCCACAGGCACATGCTTCTATATGTTTCTCTACACAAAACTTTTTTTGTTTCTGTACTTTTTGCACAGTGATAACTTTTGACGTATATGGCAACTCCTCCTTTCTCCATATTTTCTCTAATTACATGTGCAGAGAGCTTATATCCACTTACATTTACCTTATCTATATCACTAACAATGTGATGCTCAGACAGGCATAGTATATCTATTTCATCCTCAGCTTCTAAACAAACCAGAAGCTCATCTATTTTATTCTTTAAACTCCCAATATTTTGATGAAATATACTTACATTATTTTTAATTATACTTTTATGAGAACCTTTGCTTAGACTAACATTTGCAGTACTCTCCTGTCTGAGTTTCTCATTGTGGTTTGGCCTAGTTCCTATACCAGTGGTCACATGGTGTTCAGAGAGGCAGATTATGTCAACTGGGTTGGGTGACTTAAATTCATCAATGCAATTACCTAGGACTGAGATACAACTTGGTGGAGATAAAATTTCTGGTGATTGTTGTTTCAATCCTGACCTCTCGTAGAACTTGACATCTTTCTGTCTTACCTATCCTAAAAAAGGTGCTGTTCCAACACCTGTTACCACTGGTATTTTATCATTCATTAAATTTCCTGCTATTACCCCAGCTAGTTTACCCTTCCCTTCCCTGTTGAGATGTAGGCCGTGCCTGGTATAGTCCCACCTACTGAGAGAATCAACAGGAACCACACCAATATGAGCCCCCACAGCCGACCCAAGCAGCCGTTCCAACTCCAAATTAACTCTCCCAACAGAAGAGTTCAAATGAGGCCGGTCATGGCGTCTCAGGGCAGATACAAATTCAACATTGGTGTGTCTCGATGCTGATGCAATCTTCACCAGGTCACACTCTATACTGTACCCAGGATCTCTGTCGATACTGTTCCCTGGCCCTCCCACAATAACCACGGTGTTCTCCCTGGTAAATCCTTTACAGAGTGAACCTAAATCCTCTGTAACCTGATCCAGACTAGCACTTGGTTTGAAAAAAATTTGTGACCTGGTATTCTGGTCCTAATTCCTCCTGCAGAAGTTGGCCTACACCTCTGGCTTGAGAACTGCCTAACAACAAAACTTTCTTCCTTTTCGATGACTTTCCTACATTCTTTTTCAATTACCTGTTGAAAGTTTGTTGTGTCCTGTCTACACCAACCTCTGCTTGAGGCTCATCAGTTTCTAACTGAAGCAACAGGTCAAACTTATTTTTGACATCCACCACAAAACTGTCAGACTTAGTTCTAGGCCTGTTCCTTCTGTTACCGGTTGCCACCTCTCTTTGCCCTTCTCCCTCCTTAACCTGTCCAGATCTTCCCTAGCCTGACCTAACTCAGCCTGAAGGGCAGCAATTTTCCCCTCCTGTTCCACTATCTTCCTATCTCTGCTGCAAATCCTACATAACCACTGATGAGCCTGATCCACTTTCCTGACACCTACGCCACTGCAATCCCCCCAATGAAAAAAACTACTGCATCCATCACACCAAACCCCAGAACTAACAATTCTACGGCAAGTCAGGCACTTCTGACTCATGGCAAAAATAATACTTTAGCTAGAATAAATCAATTAAATAACCAAAAATCAAAAAAAGATGTTACAAGAATTAAGCCTATTCACAAATATATATAAGCAAGTTTCTGATTTAAAATTCCACTATTTTTCTGAGATCTGTATTAAAACAATGAAGGTATACACTATTTATTATATATTTCACTCACTCAATGGAATGAAAAAAAGGACAATTAAATGAGATACTTTAAGTTTGATTCTCCAAAAACGTTACGAGAATTAGGCCTATAAACAAATGTATATAAGCAAATTTCTGATATCAAGTTACGCTGTTTTTCGGAAATCTGTATTAAAACAATGAAGTTGTAAGCTATTTACGATAGTTTACTTATTTGTTACTGAGAAACTAGTCAAATTACCATGCAACAAGAAACAAACACGTTTACAAAATTTAAGCCTAAACGCGACTTCGCAAAGTTACGATCTTTTCGTGTTTTCTGAAAAAATAGGCAAAGAAAACTTGAAACCTTTAACGGGAAGACTAAACGATACACTAATGCACGTATTTAATTTGTTGTCGGTGTTAAACTAAATTATATTCCTGTCTAAATCACTTCACTTTCTGGAAATAGTTTCTGGCGTCACTTACTCGGCGGCCATCTGAACATCAGCAGCATCAAACCCTTTATGGATTCCTACTGAGGAAACAGAGCATTTGTGACTTTTTTGTCATATAAAACCAGTGTTTCCTTTTATCACCTCTAAACACACTAAAATTTGGTACATGATTATTCTTTTATGCCCTGAAGTTGTCATATATGTTGTTTCATGAGAGTACCATAGCTGGAGGCCCCCTGAAGCCAGAATTGTAGTAAAAGGCACTCCCTGCATGCCCGCCTCCTGCATCAACATAGAATGGGATGGCACTGCATTTTGTTATAGTGCCTTATTTCCCATAAAAAATGTAACATGCAGATGGCAGCTGCCACATTGTTGCCCAGTGTTTGAGGCAACGATGTATCTAGCTTCAACCCATGTCACAGATCAGCTAGAGAAACACACTTCACAAAGGCATAGGACACCATCAGGGATGTTACACAGGTACACTGGAGAGGGTCCACTTGTCACAGGATAAATTCTTGTGCAAGTCATGTGTGATTAATGTGCAAGCCACATAAGACAATGGCTTCTTTTCTAGAGGCTTGGAGTGAAACTTGTCATACCTTAGCAGTCTCTCTGATTGTTCACAATTTGTTGGGGCATATGATAGTTTGCTATTACATTTCCCAGACATTCATCATACAATGTCACTGATGTGTCCTTACACAGGGCTTGGCATTTCCAGTTTTAATGTAGCCATTTTGGTTGCCTCCTCAGTCTGCCTACCTGTGTATTCATTGTTTGCTTTGTCCATGTGGAGATAATTTCCAGCTTTGAGTACATTGTGTAGTAGGTCATGGATACTGGAGACAGCTATGTTGTGTGTGTAGTATTGTTCTGTTGCCTGCAGTTCACTCACGGAAGCACTGTGCATGAGATAGTTTTGGGTACAAAGAATTCTAAATGTACTGTAGAGCTAATGATGTACCTGTCAGTTTTGCACTGAATATGCACTATACATTTGGTAATGTGTGTTGCTCGTGGTGGTTGCCTAACACAATCACTGACTTTTGGACCAAGTACACGACACCATAATGTGGATAATCATGAAGCAGAAGTAAAATACGTATTGATAAATGATGGAATAGTATTTTCTTTGTGATTGTCGAGCACATCCACATGTGTTAATCGGTGGGGGACATATCATAGGGGAATCTGAGAAGTTGTTTTGTTTGTACAGCCAAGTGGGGGAACTAGGTTTCCCTGCACAGGTCAAGTTGCACATTGACACTCTGCCTACTTTGAGCTGATTCATGAGCAGCTGGATCCTTTGGTTTTGGAACAGAGTGGGATAACAAGGGAACAAGGGATTGCTGATGTTTCTCGCTCAAAGGTGGGACAGCTACTTCTGCAAGAGGACTGTCAAATGGACTTGTACGAGAGCTCCAGTTGCTAGTCTTACTCCAGGATTATAAAGCATCTTCTACAGAGGAGCATTCCACAATATCTCTCTCTCTCTCTCTCTCTCTCTCTCTCTCTCTCTCTGTGTGTGTGTGTGTGTGTGTGTGTGTGTGTGTGTGTGTGTGTGTGTGTGTGTGTGGGCGCGCGCGCTTTCTACTTCAGAAAAGGCCTTTTGGCCAAAAGCTCATACTTATAGCAGCCTTTTTGTTGTGCCTGTCTGCAATTCAGTATCTCCTCTATATGATGAGCTGCACTCTTTCACGTGTGCTGGACCGCTGCTGAAGTTGCCCGTCATTATTTTATGAAGTTTTAGTCTTCAGTTACTTATTTTAAAGTTTATTTGTGTTAGTATTTGCTGTAAAAGTAACTTATTAGAGGATGTTCATTATCTCAGTCTTTCTTCCAGTGTTATTGACTTGAATGGTCTGTTATTCGTGAGTGTGCTTATGTCATTTGTCCGAGACTCACGCCTCGGTAGTGTGTTTACATTTTGCAGCGTGCAGTAGCAGATGTAGTGGGTATAAATGTAAGTTATTTGTGCTCTGTTATACAGTTATTAAATTTGATAGTTTTCAGCAGTGTTTCGTGCTGTTTGTGGCAAAATAACAATTTAATAAATGTTTGGAAATGTTCACTCGCTGTGTTTTTAGAGTTTTCTGTGCATTGAAGTCATTTAGTAAATCTCGTGCTTTAGTTTTCGGGCTGATGTTTCTTATTGTTTCTAGTGAAATATTTCAGTTAAATTTTCATTCAGTGTTTTAACTTCATTGAGTGTTCGAGTGGCCGCTTGAATTTTTGGTTTTAGCTAATAATTTTGTGAATTTTTGTTGGTATTGGTATTAGCTGTGGTGTAGCAGTATTAATACAAGTAGTTGCTTTCTTAGTAGACTTGCCAGGTTAGCCGAGAGCACTAATGTGCTGCTTCCTGGACTTGGGTAGGCATGCCGGCTCCGGATCGAATCTGCCTGGCAGATTAACGATGAGGGCCGGTGACCAACTGCCAGAGTTGAGTGGAGAGGAGCCTCTTGTAGCTGTAGATGTAGGGAATATGCAGCAGTCCTCAGCAGTTAGGAGGCCTAAGTTAGTTGCAAAGTCAAACATCCGGCCAGCCTGGATGTGGTTTTTAGGCAGTTTTCCACATCCTGCTAGGTGAATACTGGGATGGTCCCCACATTCCACCTCAGTTACAGACATCTGAACATGTTCACACTATTCCATGAACTACACTATACGCAGACAACTGGGGTACACAAATTCCATCTTGGGGGATACGGGGTGGCTACAGGAAGGGCATCCGGCCACCCCTTAACCTTAACATTACCATTGCCAAATCTGAATCTAACAATGCAGACCCTGCGAAACTGCAGGATAAAGGTGCAAGCAAAAGAAGAACAGATGCTTTCTTAGCAGACAGAGACTTTTGAGACCGCTATTGTTAATTCTTTAAATAATTATACTGGTGTAACTGAGCTTAGGTAATGTAGATGTATAGTTTTTTTTTTCAGGAACTGTAAAATTTTACCATGGGTGAGAAGTGTGGGCTCTGTTGCAGGTTTGTGAGTATTGGATTACGATGTGGGATTTGTTCAAAGTATTTTCATTGGGGGGAATGCAGTGGGGCAATCAGTGGGCATTCTAGCGATATCCTCTCCTGGGAACGTAGAATCTATAGTAGAAATAAGTTGATAGAGGAGCAGGAGCATAAGATCTGTGCCCTGCAGGTGCAGTTACAATGCGCAAAGGAGGAACTAGATATGGTGAGGAGGCTGAAGGGTGGTGGGGAATGGGAACTGGCAGTTGGCAAGAGGGCAGCTAGGAGGAGGGGGTATTCAGACAGTTATAATTTGCATATATGCAATATATTTGACCAACTGCCAGAGTTGAGTGGAGAGGAGCCTCTTGCCTCTTTTAGCTGTAGATGTAGGGAACATGCAGCAGTCCTCAGCAGTTAGGAGGCCTAAGTTAGTTGCAAAGTCAAACATAAAGAAGAAGGTTCTGCAGCTAGGTAGTTCGCACAGTAGAGGTATGGGCCAGCAGTTGCAGGAAGTGTTGGGGAGTGAGTACCAGGTCACCAGCATTGTGAAACATAGTGCAGGGTTGGCTCAAGTGACTGACAGCATAAGGGAGTCATATAGGAATTTTACAGAGGAGGATCAGATACTGATAGTAGGTGGAGCAGGGAACAGTCCTGATAGGGACGAGTAATATGATGTAGGTGGTGTCCTGGTGAAGATAACAACTCCAACTACTGGCACTAATGTGCATTTTGTGCAACTGTTCCAGCATCTTTTTATGATCAGCCTCATCTTAATTTGGCTGTTAGGCACATTAAAAGGTGGCTGGAGAGGGCGCTGATGGCAGAGAGCATGGTTTACATTGCAGCGATGCCAGTTGAGTCTATCAGTAGATCGGGTTTCACTAGACATGGCCTGCACCTCAATAGGTATGGGAAGGGGAGGCTGGCAAAGCTTGTACATGACAGCATAGGGATCACTGATGGTAAAATTCCTGTAGTAGTTGGCATTACAGCTGTACCTTTTTTACATTGAAGTCAGCTGATAGGTATACCTGCATAAATAAAGTTCCCCTAACTAAGGGCTCACTTTCAGAGGATGTCATGTTTCCAAGCAGAGAAGGAATTAGCATATTTCATCAAAATATAAGATGTATTAGAGATAAAGTTTGTGGACTGCTTACACATGTGGACTCTGGAATTATTGATATGTCGGAGCACCACTTAAATAATTTGACAATTCAGAGGCTTCCTTTAGCAGGATACAGACTGGCAGGCTGTTTTTCAAGGAGTTCCTTGTGGGGGGGGGGGGGGGGGGGGGGGGGGCTATGTACGTAAAAAACAGTATTCCATTTGAGTCTGTAGACCTATCACAGCACTGCACTGAACAGATATTTGAATGTTGTGCAGGGGCAGTTGAATTTAATGAAATTAAACTTCTAATTGTTGTTGTTTATAGGTCCCTTAACTCTGACTTCAGAGCATTTCTGCTCAAGCTAGAGAGGGCTCTTGATTCACTTTGTAGGAAGTACCAGAAATTAGTTATATGTGGTGACTTCAACATAAATTTTGTGCATGATGGTGTAAGAAAAAGGATGTTGGTAGATCTCCTAAATTCATATGATCTGATGCAGACTGTGTTTTTTTTCCAACTAGGGTGCATGGGAACAGTAGCACAGCCATAGATAATATTTTTATTCATTCTTCATTACTAAATGGGCATTCTGTTAGTAAAAGTGTGAATGGCCTTTCAAACCATGATGCACAAATTACAACATTAAAAGGCTTTTGTATTCAAACAAATGTCACATGTAATTACAAACTATGTAGGAAAGTTAATTCTACAGCCATAGAGAGTTTTTTAAACCTTAACAAGGAACAAGAGTGGCAGGATGTTTATAGTGCCAATAACATGGATGATAAATATAATGCTTCCCTTAACACATTTCTCACGTTCTTTGAGAACTGCTTTCCATTAGAACGTTCTAAACGGGGTACTAGCAGCCTGGGTGGCTGACTAATGGGATAAGGATATCACGCAGAACAAAGTGACAATTATGTCAAAATGTTAGAAGTAGTCACAATGAAGCTGCAATAGCCCATTACAAACAGTATTGTAAGGTGCTTAAAATGTTATTAGGAAAGCAAGGAGTATGCGGTATGCAAATAGAATAGCTAAAACGCAGGATAAAATTAAAACTATATGGTCAGCAGCACAAGGTCGACGATATAAAGTCAGCTCACAGTAAAAATATTTCTGTTACTGATAAATCAGATATATATATATATATATATATATATATATATATATATATATATATATATATATATATATATATATATATATACAGTATTTAACAATCATTTCCTGAGTATTGCTGCTGAATTAAATAAAAATTTAGCTTCTACGGGGAATCATATAACTCTCTTGGCAAATGCCTTTCCGAGACTGATGTCTGAAATACTCCTCTATGATACAGACAAGGGGGAGATTGAGTCAATAATTAAATCACTGAAGACTAAGGACTCTCACGGTTATGATGGAGTACCTAGCAGAATATTAAAGTAGTGCCGCACATGTTAGCCCTGTATTTAACCATATTTGTAATTTTTCCTTTAAGAATGGTCAGTTTCCAGAGCGATTGAAGTACTCAGTAGTAAAGCCGCTTTATAAAAAGGGAGAATGTAGACAATTTTAGACCTATTTCTATGCCATCAGTGTTTGCTAAAGTTATTGAAAAGGTTGTGTATGTAAGGATAATTGATCATTTTATATCACACAATTTGCTATCAAATGTACAGTTTGGCTTTAGAAGTCGTTTAACAACTGAAAATGCTATATTCTCTTTTCTCTGTGAGGTACTGGATGGGTTAAACAAAAGGTTTCGAACACTTGGCATATTTTTTGATTTAACTAAGGCATTTGATTGTGCTGATCACAAAATATTGCTCCAGAAGTTGGACCATTACTGAATACGGGGGGTAGCTCACAACTGGTTCACCTCTTACTTTAGCAACAAACAGCAAAAGGTTATTACTCACAATGTTGATAATGGCTGTGATGTGGGATCTGAGTGGGGTACTGACAAGTAGAGGGTGCCCCAGCGAACAGTGTTGGGGCCACTCCTGTTCTTTATTTATAAAAATGATATGCCCTCTAGTATTAAGGATAACTTAAGACATTTCTGTTTTCTGATGACACTAGCTTGGTAGTAAAGGATGTTGTGTGCAACACTGGTTTGGTTTCAAATAGTGCAGTACATGACCTAAGTTCATGGCTTGTAGAAAATAAACTAACACTAAATCACAGTAAGACTCAGTTTTTACAGTTTCTAACACAATTTAAAAAAACTGACATTTTAATTTCACAGAATGGGCATATGATTAGTGAAACTGGACAGTTCAGATTTCTAGGTGTCCAGACAGATAGTAAACTGTTGCGGAAAGCCCACATTCAGGATATTGTTCAAAGACTTAATGCTGCCATTTTTACTATTGTTTGACACAAAAATTAGTCTACTTTGCTTATTTCCACCTGCTTATGTCATATGGTATTATATCCTGGGGTAACTCTTCTCATTCCAAAAGGATATTTTTTGCTCAGAAACGGGCGGTTCGGGCAATAAGTGGTGTAGGTCCACCAACCTCTTGTTGACCCCTGTTCGCGAGTAGACTTCCGTAACTCTTGTGCAGATAGGTGTGTTGTATACTGCTGCATCCATTTTCAGTAAGCTGCCACTCGAATTCAAAAATCTTAAAAGTAATCCAAGCGCTTTCAAATTAAAACTGAAGAGTTTCCTAATGAGTCACTCCTCCTATTCTGTCAAGGACTTCCTCGAAAAAGTAAGCTGATTCTTGCTGTATTGTTGATTGCATTTACTTAAATGTGTGGATTGACGTTTTTAAGGTTCATAAACATTTCATTTTTAACTGTTATTAGTTTTATGACGTATTTCATGTACTGACACATTCCATGACCTTGGAGATTTGCTCCTCAATTTAGTCTTACGGAACTTGATGTGTAAATAAATAAATAAATTAGCTATCCAGGGTTAAAATTTCGAGCCACAATTTTTCTCCACCCTGTATATATAGTAGTTACATATTAATAATAAATTTGACAGTAGCAAATACAGACCTAAAATATGAACTGGCAGCTCGAAATTGCCACATAGTAAGACAACTACAAATGCTAAGAATTTATCAATGTTTCAATTTCTACATGGAAGAAATAGACAGGAAATCACATACTTGTTACCACAGTTGATGAGACTTATTCGTAATGACAAGGACTTCCTAGTTTTCGTTAACACTGTTGAATGACACCATCAAAATCTGGATGAAATTTTAGTCATGCTTGACAATGCACACAAGCTCCTTTCAAAGGCTGTGAGCATTGTCTGCTGCATGTCACTAAAAGCAATGATCTATTCTGAATATCTCAGATCTAGTTCACATTCACTATATTCGATATACACAACAGTAAAAAGGTTTTCCCAGTGGAACTCAAGTTCTGAAAAGCCACTTTGGGCCAGTGACCACCAACCTATCATGTCAAGACTCAAGACAACTGACTACTCCATCAATCATTATAATTAAAGTTGTAGTTATTTGTCCGGTTTTTAGATGATACTATTCATGAAGTCGGGCATTAATGTGAAATGCAAACATTCACTCATTTTACATGGTACTGTATGAAATTCCATAAGTCAAAGATGTCTCAAGTAACATAGAAAATCTTCAACTCCTTCCTTTTTACCAAAGTTAAAAGTTAACCGTCAATCTCAGTTACAATGTGGGTATTATATGGATTGCTTCTTTTAGTTATACTGTAACTTGGTCACATTTCTTATCTCTGGGGCAATCTGCAGTACCTTGCACACTGAGGTCCTCCTCTAGAATTTTTCTTCTTCAAATAATCTTTGCTACATGTGTGGAAACAATAAAAATGATTTATACATCTCTCACATGTCTACCACTATTTCCTGGAGAAGCAGGGTGTCTGATAACTTCAAAGGTAACACTTGAGGCCGAAATGTTGAATGATACATGGGCAACAGGCGCACATATACATTTAATCTCAAATGCTTTGATATAGAACTCCAGGCTACGTGCTCTCCTCATATTCCATAACTGATAACCATTTGCCCTCTTTATTATCCTTTCTAGCTGCATTAAGTAACCTAACAATTATAAATTTTAACAATGGCATTTCATTTGTACCTATACAATAACTTCCAGTACAAATTCTATTGCAACATGCCTTCATCCAGATTTAAAACTGTTTTGAAGAGAATAAAAGTGAAAAAGAGCTATGGAATTCACAATAGGATTATTTGGTTATAGACAAGGTGTAAAGCTGCGAGAAATTTGTGACAATCAAGGAAATAAATTCCACATATGAGTCTTCAAACAATTTTCTATTCTTAGTCCCAAATTTCCACTTACGTTGCACCTTAACAATTTCTGATTACTGTTGATATACTTTCCGGGATTTGAGGTCGTGGTCCAAGAACTTTTTCTGCTCCTTACGTTTCATCCAGGACTGCGCTGGACTTCCTCAGAGGCGCTGCTCCGCTAAGTCTTGCCGAGTCGGCAAGACTCGGTGGAGCAGCGCCTCTGAGGAAGTCCAGCGCAGTCCTGGATGAAACGTAAGGAGCAGAAAAAGTTCTTGGACCACGACCTCAAATCCCGGAAAGTATATCAACAGCCATGTCACCCGGTCATGAAAGCCTTCATTCTACAATTTCTGATTAGTGGTTTATTTTCTTGATTCTCGTTTTACAGTTAAATATTTCATCAACTGTTTCTCCCCCCCCCCCCCCCCCCCCCCATTTCATTTATAGTATCTGATGGTGGCTGTGTGCTGAAACATGTGATGTACTGTTTTCATTAACACATGAAGGGCTTTTTTTAAGAGACCAAGATTCTCTCTCCACAAAGGATTCTAAGAACATATTATTTACGGTGGAATATTTATTGTACTTGGATCACAGGAACAAAATCAGAGAGGTTATGTCACATAAAGGAGGAGGGAAGGGTTGTTTCCACCATAAGCTCACTTGAGGGGATCATCACATGCTCGGTTTTGGGCAGAATATCCTTTTTAAAGGAACCAGCTCAGCAAATATAAATGAACAAAATGGGAGACAGGTAACAATGGTGGCTAGTCACTTCCGGTGACCTGTGGTGGCAAAATGAAGACAGGTGTCACAAATACAGTGTTCTTGCATCTGAAAAAAAAGGGCTAGCTGTTGTTATCATCCTTCTATATCACCTAATGCACCTATTTTACCATTCTTCACCAAAAAATTGTAATTAACTATTAGAAATTAAATGAATTTGTTGGCCTGTAAGTTCTCTCCTAAAGTGCTGATAACCTCACCATTTAGTGCCCACAAACTGCTCTCGTAATGCGTAACACATCGAAAGGATCTATCTTACATTTCCCAACATTGCTAATTGTCTTCTGTGGCAAGATAGTGTGGTGCCAGATACACTCTGATAAAAAATATATTTCATTTTGCCTGCTTCATTTGCTGCATTTTTATATTTTCTCCTTTTAAGAAGATTTCTACTAGGCCTTGTCTTGTTAACTATTTGATCCCCTGGTGTACCCACTCTCACTCAATGCTACCTACTTGTCTTCTGCTGTATTTCTTTCCCTTCTTTCAGTCAATTGTTGCCTAATGTTCCCCTTGAAATTAACTTCTGGTTCTTTCAGCTCACCCAGGTCCTATCTTGTTAATTTTCTGCCTTATCGCTAGTTCTTCAGTTTCAATCTACAGTCATAATGAATCAGTCATGCCGTGGAAATGTCTTACAGTTTAAAATCTGATTCCAAAGTCTTTGTGTTACCATTATATAATCAGTCTGAAACCTTCTGGAGTCTCCAGGCCACTTCCATGTATACAACCTACTTTCACGAGTCTTAAACAAATTGTAAGAGATGATTAAATTATACTTTGTGCAAAAATCTACCAGCCAGTTTCCTCTTTCGCTGCTTCCCCCCCCCCCCCCCCCCCCAGCCCATATTCACCTACTATTTTTCCTTGTCTTCCTTTTTCTACTATCTAATTCCAGCCCCTCATTACAATTAAATTTTTGTCTCCCATACCGATCTGAATAATTTTTTTTATCTCGTCATATATGTCCTCAATCTCTTCATCACCTGTGGAGCTAGTTGGGATACAAACCCGTACTATGATGTGTAATTATGCTGTTCATTGTAGCTTACCTGCAGCCCTATTTTCTGATTCATTATTAGACCTACTCCTGCCTTACCCCTATTTGATTTTGTATTTATAACCTTGGACGCATCTGACTGGAAGTCCTGCTCATCCCTGCTACAGAGCTTCACTAATCTGCACTACATCTTACTTCAATATATCCATTTCCCTTTCTAAATTTTCTAACCTTCCTGTCCGATAAGGAATGTCACATTCTGCACCCCCAACCCATAGAATGCCAGTTTTGCTTTTACTCATAATGATATACTCATGAGTAGTCCCCACCCAGAGATCTGAAAGGAAAACCGTTTTACCCAAGAGGATGCAATCATCATTTAACCATACAGTAGCTGAGCTGCACACAGTTGGAAAAAATTATGGCTATTGTTTCACCCTTGCTTTCAGTTCTTTGCAGTACCAGCACAGCAAGGCCATGCTGGCTGATATTACAAGGCTAAATCAGTCAATCATCCATACTGTTGCCCCTGCAACTACTGAAAAGGCTGCTGCCCCTCTTCAGGAACCACATGTCTGTCTGGCCTTCCAACAGATGCAGTTGCACCTACACTATGACTATCTGTATTACTGAGTTACACATGTTACCCCCCCCCACCCCCCACCCCCCCACCAGGGCATGGTCCATGGTTCATGGGAGGATCTTGCCCTTATAATAGCAAAATAAATTTTGGTAATGCTATAAGGGCTTCTCTTAATTTTACTTCTCCTACCAATTTTCACTGAGTTTAAGGTCACGGCTGAAGTGAACATTACATTTTTACCTGACAATATTGAAACTTTGCACAGAGGTATTAGAAACTGCAGTTTCCTTCCTCCCAGTTTCCACTTTCAGAAAACCAATTATCTACAACCTTAGTTATTACTCTGAAGAATGGAAGGAATGTTAGAGTTTAAGACATCATTTATGAAGAGACTGTTAGAGATGGAGCACAAGCTCAGATGGCAAAGAGTGAGGAAGGAAACCAACTAGAGAGAGAGAGAGAGAGAGAGAGAGAGAGAGAGAGAGAGAGAGTGAGTGTGTGTGTGTGTGTGTGTGTGTGTGTGTGTGTGTGTGTGTGTGTACTGCTGACAAAGGCCTTTATGGCCGAAAGCTATAATTGTGTGAATCTTTTTGTTGTGTCTATCGTGACTCAGCATCTCCGCTATATGGTGAGTAGCAAATTTCCTTCTCTGGTATTGTTACATTCCATCCTGGATTTTCCACTGTTTGATTTTTGTGGGTGAATGTTTATTTGAAGCAGCAACACTTTGAACCACACTAAGAATGAAAATTGTTATTACTGAGTAAAATTACATAAACATGATTAACCTACACATACACAGTAGTGAATTACAGTTCAAATAGATGACAATATTTCCAACAAAGACAAAATGGCCACATAATAATGATCTGACAACACTGTCAAATTTTGCACATCAACAGAAGCACAACAATATGATACAAGTAATGAAAAATTATCACAACTTTCCTGAACTACATTGGCATATTCCATTTTACATTTTCATAGACAAAGAACATTAAGCACGTCTTTTCAGACAAATCTTAAAGCACATATTTCTTGATTAATCACTTTGCTCAACAGTGTACAAATGCTTCAGGTAAATTTCACACTTTCATAGAAAAGATAAGTAAAATCCTCATGCAGAGGAAATTTTGCAATAAAAGTGAATTAAAAATAACAGAAAATGTGTACTTTATGCAAAAGATAAAATATGAACTTGCATTGTAAATGTATTTTTTTGCTAACATTAGTGGAAGGGATGAGAGGGCTCTGAAAATTACGAGTCCCTGAACTAGTACCCAGAGTCAAGATTGGCAATGACCTCATCTGAATGTCACATTCTCGGACAGTCTCCAAACATTATTTACTGGTGGTCATGTAAAGTATGCCCCTCATAACATTTGAGGACACGCAAATTTATTGAGCAGTACTTTCCATATCTTGCACGGTATATCTGATATTTCTGTGCGACACATGCAGCAGTAGATGGACTGTACTGGATAGTTCCACTGGATGCCCTGGCAGTTCCCTTGTTTTGAATATGGTGGATTTATTTTCTTCCTCAGTGCCACACAGTGCCTGTCACAGTATTATTTATCCTCTTTTTCCCAATCCATTTATGGATGTTGTATTGGAAAATTGCTGCAAGCACACTTTTGCACTCAGCCTCACATTTCATTTTACCGATATTTGTGTATGTAGTGGGGGCATAAATGTTCTTAGTATGAAATATGAAGACAGACTCCTCACATTTTTACAGCATAAAATCTGTCTGGATGCCCTTCAAGAATGTACGATACTTCATTACATCACTGGTTCAATGATCATCTCTCTAACTCTATGGTACCGACCAAATAAAGTTGTCACAAGCTGTACAACTTGTCTTTAAACTGTGCATTTTCTCACTGCATCCACCCTAACACGAAACCTGAAAAAGTGGAATGCTACGATTTATTGCATCCAGTGGTTTCATCACATGGAAGATCAACAGACTATTCTGAATGTTTCCCTGTGGGGTTGCAACAACCCATATTGGAACATGTTCACTGATCTTCTCATAGCATTCCCAAGCTTGCATTGTGGAAGGTGCCGTATATGAGAAGTAGTTTGTGAAAACCAATATAGTATTATGTATCTGCTCAATAACTATAGTCAAAAGTAATTTCTGCACAGTTGAGCAGATAGTTAACAATTAAACTAAAATGTCATTGATATTTCCTGACAGACCAAAACAGTGTGCCAGACTGGACTTCAATCATTGTCTTTTGTGAGCATTACTTTTATCATTTGATGCATCATGACAAGCCTCATCACCCACTTAAAGGGTCTACTTTGGTAGTACTCATCTACCAGTTTCCAATCTCAAGGAAGAGAGTCTAAGAGAAAATTGGAAAGTAAGGCAGATAGATACTGGCAGACTGAGGATGTTAAGTGGGTTGGATGGTTTGCCAAGGTAGCCCACAAAATACAAGAATATGGGGATTTAGTGCCCATCTGGCACAGCTATAATTTGTCTGGGAATTTCATAAAAGCACACACACACTGGTGCAGAGTGAATGCTGCTGTTATTGTATACTATGAATCATGTACTGTGCAAAATTATCTTTTGCCAACATCAAAATATTATTCTTTCAGTGTTTATCTTTACACCATACAGTAGTTTAAAAAAAATATTTCCTATGCATTGTGATGCTCAATTTATTCAGTATTTGCCAGTTCATATAACATAACCTGAAAAATATTGATGATTTTGTAACTGAAAGATTCATTAAGTTAATATATAATATAAAAATGTCACAAATTTAAGATCCAGAGCAACCAACAAACTAAGTCTATGAAGCTTGTGAGCTTTTCATTATGTGTTTATCCAAAGTTCATAGAAAATGCACATAATCACATGGATCAACAATCCAAACACTGTAGAAGGTCTTTAGAAAAAGAATCATCTGATATGACATGACTTTATCTTCTACATGAATAAAGGTAGAAAATAAGGGTGCCACAAGTTGGTGGTTCAAACAATTGCTGGTCGAGGTCTCCCTGTTGCAGCTAACTTGCTCATTCACGAGAGTCACACTGAGATAGTATCAAAGGCCATTGTGTGTTATCTATTTCAACATGTGCAATTCAGATTCATCTATACAGCATGATTTCCATTGAGAGTATGATACTGCACCTCCTACAACTCAATGAATCTGATGATGGTAACAGCCTTCCAAGATACTGGTTGTTTATGTAAGGTGAAATTAACAGGTTGCTCCTTTGTGGCAGTTCGAGGTGTAGTGAGCACGCAACAGTTTTGCACATAGTCCACAGAAGTCTTCCCATTGTGAAATCTGAGTCAGGCATTCCTCACACATCTGTCTGGCATGTTTATGTTTAAAACTGTACACGATGCAATTGCCACAAACCCTTTATCGTGGTGACAAACAACATAAAGTGGAATTTTGTAGATTCATCAAGAGTGTGGTGATAGAAGACAATAATTTTCTTTCACGTTTAGTGTCTAGGGATGAGGCTACGTTCCATTTCGGTAGAAAAGAAAAGCACCAGAACATGAGACTATAGGAAACACAGCAGCTACACGCCACGTTCAAGCACAACTTAGTCTCTTCCAAGCTTCATGCATTTGTGCATTTCCCAAATGGAGAATTTAATGCTGCTCTTCTCTGTGAAAAATATGATTATGGCAATCACTCCCTGGATAAGTTGGATATCTGGCTTTTTCCGCAATTATGAGAACATTCTGAAAAATTTCATTTGTTAACAGAATGGAGTTCTATGGCACAAGCACCTGCATGTCAGAGCATTCATTCACAATGAGCTACCACCATGATGGATCAGCAATTCACACTGAACCACTGGCCTCCACGGTCACTTGATCTCATGGTATGTGATTCTGTTTGTGAGGGTTTGCGAAAGACTCTGTCTATGGGCCTCCACTTCTAACAACTTTGTGTGCACTGGGAGCTTGAATAGAAACAACAGTGACTGCAATAAATCCATATATGACAAACTGCCTATTGGTTTCTGCCTCAGGTTCTTCACCCAATGTTTGTTTGGTGATTGTTTTTGACATTTCACCAGCAAGAGCGGCTGGCATCCTTAAAGCTTTACTCTCTTCTACTGATGGTGTACTCAAATCGAGTTTGCTGCCATGCAGATTATGTATCCCTAGTGCACCAAAGTCTCACGAGTTCTTTGTGGTCATTACCGCTGCGATTCTCCCTTCAATGGTCATTCACTGTGAATCCAGGATCCTTTCACATTGAGGCTTTCCTCTTTCTTTTGGAAGCTACTGTCATTTTTATGGATTTCTACAGTTTCCCTGAACAATTGGCTGTGGCAGCTTCCTTCCACCACAAGAACTTTTCTGTAAGTGAATTTCATTTTGTGGTCAGACTCACATAGCAGGTACTCCGTCGCAGCCAACTTCTCCACCTGTCTCACCCTAAAATGCCACTTATGGTAAGTGATTTTGGTGTTGACTGATCATCCAGTCATTCCAACAGACTTTTTCTAATCTGCAAGGTATGCTATATATTCCCAACATTGCAAGTGGGTCCCTTTTTCTTTTGCATATCTGAGATGTTTTTTAGTCTTCTTTGCCAGTTTTGTAGTCTTTAAGCCATGTTTGCACAGTGCAAGGTCAATTCATTCAGTCACTCTGGCAATGTAAGGCAGTATGGCTGCACCCAATATTTCTCTTTCCGATGTGCCACTTTGCCAAATGTTTGGTTCCATGACACTACACCACTTCTGTAACATGTGGACTACACAAAGTTCCGCAAATGCTTTCTAGGTATTGCATCTCTTGTCTAAGGTACTGCAGCTCACATATTCAGCTTCTGCACATCAAGAGTGTATTAATCATGCTTCTCTTCTGACTCGGGTGGTGATTTGACAGTTTTTGGAGGTATTGGTCCATATGTGCCTGTATTCAATAAAAGCTGTGTCCCAGGTTTACACAATCCCTCATAACCAGCATATCTAGAAATGTTAGCGGTGTTCTTTGAATCTACTCCAAAACTGAATGAAAATAATCAAAGTGTATTTGCCGTCATCTAATACACAACAAACACACATCCTGAAACATTTTCAACAAATTTGAAATCCTTCATCAAACAGAGAAAGGGAGGAAAAAATAGATATTATGAAAGAGATTTCAATTTTTTTAATTTTAAAAACGAACCACAAAAACTTACCAATGAACAACTGAAATAAAGAAAAGATAATTCATAAAATTTGGTAGTATTCTGCGTGCAGCTAACCAAGAGAAAAATACCTCAGTGTTTCCACAAAGTTATTCACATTGCCTATATACTAAGTGAAATTTAAATTTTCGAACTCTCCATTTTGAAACACCTTTTAATAATTTTATCTTATTTTATGTTATTAGTACTTCTTTTTACATATACACAAAGATTAGTATAGCAAAATATTAAGGGTAGTGAAAATAAATAAATAACAGCTCAAGTGAAGAAAACATGCTTCATCCATAAATATTCGGCTTTAGTACCTTCCATGAAGACGAAGTTGGAGTATCATCTGGATGTTTGTTGTGTGTCCAGTAAAGGGACAGTGAGCATTTGTGAGAATTAAATGAAAACTTTGATCCTAAATGTAACAGTAAAAAGTACTCCAAGAATGTATGTACATGCATGTAAAAGGTATACCTTTGTAAAATCAGATGGATCTTTTGAAAACAATAGATTTGTAGTACTGTGAATAACTTTTTTTACCACACACTTCTATCATTATTCATGCAGAAGATACAATTTACACACACTCACTCACTCACTCACTCACTCTGCTCAAAGCATCTACATTTATACTCTGCAAGCCACCCAACGATGGGTGGCGGAGGGCACTTTACGTGCCACTGTCATTACCTCTCTTTCCTGTTCCAGTCTCGTATGGTTCGCGGGAAGAATGACTGTCTGAAAGCCTCCATGCACGCTCTAATCTCTCTAATTTTATCTTCGTGATCTCCTCGGGAGGTATAAGTAGGGGGAAGCAATATATTCGATACCTCATCCTGAAACTCACCCTCTCGAAACCTGGCGAGCAAGCTACACCGCGATGCAGAGCGCCTCTCCTGCAGAGTTTGCCACATGAGTTTGTTAAACATCTCCGTAACGCTATCACGGTTACCAAATAACCCTGTGACGAAACGCGCCGCTCTTCTTTGGATCTTCTCTACCTCCTCCATCAACCCGATCTGGTATGGATCCCACACTGATGAGCAATACTCAAGTATAGGTCGAACGAGTGTTTTGTAAGCCACCTCCTTTGTTGATGGACTACATTTTCTAAGGACTCTCCCAATGAATCTCAACCTGGTACCTGCCTTACCAACAATTAATTTTATATGATCATTCCACTTCAAATCGTTCCGCACGCATACTCCCAGATATTTTACAGAAGTAACTGCTACCATTGTTTGTTCTGCTATCATATAATCATACAATAAAGGATCCTTCTTTCTATGTATTCGCAATACATTACATTTGTCTATGTTAAGGGTCAGTTGCCACTCCCTGCACCAAGTGCCTATCCGCTGCAGATTTTCCTGCATTTCGCTACAATTTTCTAATGCTGCAACTTCTCTGTACACTACAGCATCATCCGCAAAAAGCCGCATGGAACTTCCGACACTATCTACTAGGTCATTTATATGTATTGTGAAAAGCAAAGGTCCCATAACACTCCCCTGTGGCACACCAGAGGTTACTTTAACGTCTGTAGACGTCTCTCCATTGATAAAAACATGCTGTGTTCTGTTTGCTAAAAACTCTTCAATCCAGCCACACAGCTGGTCTGATATTCCGTAGGCTCTTACTTTGTTTATCAGGCGACAGTGCGGAACTGTATCGAACGCCTTCCGGAAGTCAAGAAAAATAGAATCTACCTGGGAGCCTGTATCTAATATTTTCTGGGTCTCATGAATAAATAAAGCGAGTTGGGTCTCACACGATCGCTGTTTCTGGAATCCATGATTCTGAGTTTCCAAAAACGACATGATACGCGAGCAAAAAAACATGTTCTAAAATTCTACAACAGATCGACGTCAGAGATATAGGCCTATAGTTTTGAGCATCTGCTCGACGACCCTTCTTGAAGACTGGGTCTACCTGTGCTCTTTTCCAATCATTTGGAACCTTCCGTTCCTCTAGAGACTTGCGGTACATGGCTGTTAGAAGGTGGGCAAGTTCTTTCGCGTACTCTGTGTAGAATCAAATTGGTATCCCATCAGGTCCAGTGGACTTTCCTCTGTTGAGTGATTCCAGTTGCTTTTCTATTCCTTGGACACTTATTTCGATGTCAGCCATTTTTTCGTTTGTACGAGGATTTAGAGAAGGAACTGCAGTGTGGTCTTCCTTGGAAAAATAAATTTAGTATTTCAGCTTTACGTGTGTCATCCTGCCATCATCATCATCTGGATATGCTGTTTCGAGCCACTTACTGATTTAATGTAAGACGAGAACTTCCTAGAATTTTCTGTCAAGTCGGTACATAGAATTTTACTTTCAAATTCACTGAACACTTCACGCGTAGCCATCCTTACGCTAACTTTGACATCGTTTAGCTTCTGTTTGTCTGAGAGGTTTTGGCTGAGTTTAAACTTGGAGTGAAGCTCTCTTTGCTTCCACAGTAGTTTCCTAGCTTTGTTGTTGTATCACGGTGGGTTTTTCCCGTCCCTCACAGTTTTACTTGGCACGTACCTGTCTAAAACGCATTTTATGATTGCCTTGAACTTTTTCCATAAACACTTCACATTGTCAGTGTCAGAACAGAAATTTTCGTTTTGATCTGTTAGGTAGTCTGAAATCTGCCTTCTATTACGCTTGCTAAACAGATAAACCTTCCTCCCTTTTTTATATTCCTATTAACTTCCATATTCAGGGATGCTGCAACGGCCTTATGATCACCGATTCCCTGTTCTGCACATACAGAGTCGAAAAGTTCGGGTCTGTTTGTTATCAGTAGGTCCAAGATGTTATCTCCACGAGTCGGTTCTCTGTTTAATTGCTCGAGGTAATTTTCGGATAGTGCACTCAGTATAATGTCACTCGATGCTCTGTCCCTACCACCCGTCCTAAACATCTGAGTGTCCCAGTCTATATCTGGTAAATTGAAATCTCCACCTAAGACTATAACATGCTGAGAAAATTGATGTGAAATGTATTCCAAATTTTCTCTCAGTTGTTCTGCAACTAATGCTGCTGAGTCGGGAGGTCGGTAAAAGGAGCCAATTATTAACCTAGTTCGGTTGTTGAGTGTAACCTCCACCCATAATAATTCACAGGAACTATCCACTTTTGCTTCACTACAGGATAAACTACTACTAACAGCGACGAACACTCCACCACCGGTTGAATGCAATCTACCCTTTCTAAACACCTTCTGTACCCTTGTAAAAATTTCGGCTGAATTTATCTCTGGCTTCAGCCAGCTTTCTGTACCTATAACGATTTCAGCTTCGGTGCTTTCTATCAGCGCTTTCTGGTACTTTACCAACGCAGCTTCGACAGTTTACAATTACAATACTGATTGCTGCTTGGTCCCCGCATGTCCTGGCTTTTC
The DNA here is from genome assembly GCF_023897955.1 of Schistocerca gregaria. Classification (NCBI taxonomy): domain Eukaryota; kingdom Metazoa; phylum Arthropoda; class Insecta; order Orthoptera; family Acrididae; genus Schistocerca; species Schistocerca gregaria. The sequence goes on from NC_064931.1 coordinate 297,668,917, forward strand.
CCCGCACCCGTTGAGTCTGTTGCCCTTTCTGTACTTGTCCGAGGCCATCTAACCTAAAAAACCGCCCAGCCCATGCCACACAACACCTGCTACCCATGTAGCCGCTTGTTGCGTGTAGTGAACTCCTGACCTATCCAGCGTAACCTGAAACCCCACCACCCTATGGCGCAAGTCGAGGAATCTGCAGCCGACATGGTCGCAGAACCGTCTCAGCCTCTGATTCAGACCCTCCACTCGGCTCTGTACCAAAGGTCCGCAGTCAGTCCTGTCGATGATGCTGCAGATGGTGAGCTCTGCTTTCATCCCACTAGTGAGATTGGCAGTCTTCACCAAATCAGATAGCCGCCGGAAGCCAGAGAGGATTTCCTCCGATCCATAGCGACACACATCATTGGTGCCGACATGAGCGACCACCTGCAGATGAGTGCACCCTGTACCCTACATGGCATCCGGAATGACCCTTTCCACATCTGGAATGACTCCCCCCAGTATGCACACGGAGTGCACATTGGTTTTCTTCCCCTCTCTTGCTGCCATATCCCTAAGGGGCCCCATTACGCGCCTGACGTTCGAGCTCCCGACTACCAGTAAGCCCACCCTCTGCGACCGCCCGGATTTTGCAGACTGAGGGGCAACCTCTGGAATAGGACAAGCAGCCATGTCAGGCCGAAGATCAGTATAAGCCTGAGACAGAGCCTGAAATCGGTTCGTCAGACAAACCGGAGAGGCCTTCCGTTCAGCCCTCCGAAATGTCTTTCGCCCCCTGCCACACCTTGAGACGACCTGGCCTCCCACTCTACCACAGGTGAGGGATCAGCCTCAATGCCGACAGTATCCGGGGCAACCACAGTCTTAGTCCGATCGGGGGATGCGTGGGACGAGCTGACCGCCCCGACAAACCCCCATCCGGACCCCCACAGTGATGCCCATTGGCAACAGCCTCAAGCTGTGTGACCGAAGCCAACACAGTCTGAAGCTGGGAGCGAAGGGATGCCAACTCAGCCTGCATCCGAACACAGCAGTTGCAGTCCCTATCCATGCTAAAAACTGTTGTGCAAAGAACGTCTGAGCCAATCTACAGAGAGCGCAAACAAATCAACACAAAATTTAAGCGGTTATTAAAATACAAAATTTCCTAGTAAATGCAGTAATGCTGCTACTTGCGCACTGCTGACACTGCTCGGCGGCGGTAGGAGACTACGCGTTTTTACACTATTCAGGTACTAAAACGCGATGCTACAACTCTCAAATACTATAATACGCCTGAAATTTATGAATTAAACAATGCAGGTACCAAAAACACGCAAAGAAATTAGGAATTAAAATATGTAACAAATGAGTGAGCTAGGAGTATACGACTTGCTGCTGCAGCTACTTATCCAACAGCGGCAGGGAGCACACAGACTGTGACCAGCCGACACTGGCCGTTCAAAACAAAAACAGAAGACAAACGACTATGCGAATTTACACTATTCAGGTACTAAAACGCGATGCTACAACTCTCAAATACTATAATACGCCCGAAATTTATGAATTAAACAATGCAGGTACCAAAAACATACTGTATTAGTACTCATCATTTAAGTTGCACCTCAAATTGATTGCACTACACAGTACTTTTTCCTATGATGGAAATATATAATTTACATGATGCAGTCTCAAGTCTTTTAGCACATAACTTATAATTTTGTGGAGAACAATGTTGCTTAAAATCTTGAAGACAAAACTATTAGATTTCAGTAACTATCATTAGAGTGGAACAGTCATCAGTAGACCTTTCGATTAATCTGTTGCAAATTGGTACCCTTCAATGAACCACTGAAATTTCTTAGATTACTTGTCAACAGAAGTTTCTTCTTATTTTTCTTATGTCTTTTTCCTGCATCGGCACAGGGTTGGCATGGTTACTAATGGATTTGGTATGAAGAGGTGACCAAAAGCCCTTTCTTTCACCTGACTTGTCAACAAAATGAAAAACATTAAAGCCAATTAGAGAAATAATTTATAGTTCCACACAGATAAGCAGTAACATGAGCATAAGACATATTGCTTATGAACATTCTGACTGAGTGCAGAAATGAGTGGTTATATGCCTCCTACTGTGATCATTCAGTCAAGAATTAGATTGTTTTAGATGAGAAAGCCAAGTTATAAGGCACAAATTCCACATCAAATTGACCAAAAGTAGTACACAGTTTACTTGACTGAACTCCTCAGCATGTTGTACTACATTACATTGTAAAATGAAGTAAAATTAGGCATTTTGGCCAACTTGTGAGGGCCTTCCTTCAGGCATCACAACTGTTGGTTCCTGAGAGTGAGCTTTCCTACATATATATTGCCATCTTTTGCTGACATACTACAATTAACATCACTGTTCTAAGATGGTACAGAACTGCCTGCAGTCAAAATATAGGTCATGGGTATGGAAGGTGATTACTCTACTGTACATGTACATGAAAAGGCAGCCAACAATGAATTGCCTCTCTGCATCCAAGGATAGTGTTTTCCTTCTGACAATCATTGGTATGGGGAATGTTCTCTTGAAGTTGTTTGTTTATGCAATTACATCCGTATCTTGTGGAGCTGCTCCCAGGTGAACACTGACAGCCCACTGTAGGTCAATCAAAACGTTGGTTTGTACCTTATTTCATTTGATTTTATGGTATCACACAACATTAAAGCCACTACAGTTTTATTTCACACCAGCTGCAGAAATTCTATGCATTTAGATCAGCGTAAGGTTTGTTACTGATGGCATTAACAAACATCTTGATTAAAGATTACAAATTTACAGTAAAATAATGAAGCTAAAGTGTGACAAAACATAAGGATAGTTCCTATTTTTGTCTGTGATTCATCATCCACTACAATAGAACTGGATACTGCAAAAGTACTTTAAACATTTGTCACATATACAGTGTATGGCGCAGAGAGTTGAAGCAGACAGAACTGTGAAGAAAACTGAGTCACTATTGATTCAAAGTCTACATATCAAAGAAATAAAGCAAACATCAAAACCCATGCTACAATTACAGGTCTGTGCAATAACAGCATCTATGACATCCATTGATAAAAACAGTCAAGCATCAATAAATACTGTCTTGGAAAAAGATCCATTAAGATTGGCAGAAGACTTTCATTCAAGAAAAAAGGCTACCGCAAAGAAACATCTGAAAAGATTCAAGCAAAAAGAACTGCTAGCATGCTTTCACACAAATTACTGGAACACACCAGGTCTGAGAAACAAATGAAATATGTACACATTAATCAGTGTCAAAATTCTATGGCATAAGAAATCTAATCAGCAACAGGGGGAAAAAACTACATATTTGAATAGCTGTATATTAATTACGTAGGATGACCTATGGAAAACATAGCTGGCCTGTTAGGAGTGATAATGTATGAGCCACAAAGTATCTCACAAACTCATCACGAGAGGCAGAACGAAATAACTGCAAGCTTTCTGAAAACCAAAATGCCTGGGTTTTGTCCAGAAACACTTACTGAAATGATGCAAAACTCGATTAGCGTGACTGGGCCAGAAGCTCATGCAGAGTTCCATTACAAGTACTCTTTCTTTGCTTCAATCACTACTTTTTAGTTGCTTATGAACTGATACACTCAATCAACTCGACAATGCTACCTAATATAAAATTATTTATGCATTAAAAATGCTAAGGACTTTAACTATATTGTGCATTATTTCCAGTCACATCAAGTACCTAAGGGCTGATCACACAACATTTTGTAAGAAAGTGGGTACCTCCGTGGTCTAATGGGTGTGCTTCCCAGTGACTACTTCAGATTTTTCTGTTTGAGGACCTGTCCCTGGATGAAGTTTTAAACATTGCTCAGTCTTTTAAAGTTTCCAACACAGCAGGCCACCAAATTAAAGTGAGGGGGGGGGGGGGCATTGCTGTTGTTGATAGTGAGCCACAATGGTGCATAACAGGTTCACTGAGAGAAGATGAAGTTGATCCTGTGCATACCAGGAAACCTGGCTGCAATGGACAACCCTGATAGACACAGCAGCAACAACAGAAACAAAAGGTGTTGAGCATCATCCCACAAGAAATGCTATATTGCATCAGTTTGTCATTCTCAGCCTACCTCGGAAAAAATGGATGTTGACATTTATTACATTTCATCATTGTCCGCAGGTCAGAATAAGCTCTTTCTCAAATAAACAATTGTCACTGCAAGTGGACAACTGAGTGATTGTTTTGCTCCTAAACTTTCAAAGATACGCATGACTGGGCTCCTCATCATTGGTCCCCATCAAACACCGCCTGGGAACCTACAATAAACAATATATTCCTGTTTTTGGTCAATTTACTGCCACCACACTAATAAATCTGTAGTCCAGCCTATCATGATCTATTTGGTTATTAATGATACTCATACTGAGAATTTGTTTGTATCAGACACTTCTGTTGCTTTTGAATTTTCTATTACTGACACTGGCCCTCTTGTATTGGGTTAGATTCCTTATCAAGACCTAGATTCATTGTGTTATGAACTTTTTGAATTTGTTTTCTGAGGGTTTGGGTTATGTAAAACTACTTCTCAAGACATATCACACATAAACTTTCTGCTCGGCAGGCTTTTTTTTGGGTGTGCGGTTATACCTCTCTCCCCTTATGCGAACAAGTTAAATCCACATTGGATCGACCAACAGATTTTAACTAGTGAGCAGACTAAGTCATTAGTGACTGTCAAAAATCCGTCAGGTCAGCTCCGATTTTGTGTGCTCCCTGCCGCCGTTGGATAAGCAGCTGCAGCAGCAAGTCGTATAACCCCAGCTTACTTATTTGTTACATAGTTTAATTAATTTCTTTGCGTGTTTTTGGGTACTTGCATTGTTTAATTCGTATATTTCGGGCGTATTATAGTATTTGAGGGTTGTAGCATCGCGCCTTAGTACCTGAATAGTGCAAATTTGCGTAGTCGTCTGTCTTCTGTTTTTGTTGTGAACGGCCAGAGTCGGTTGGCCAGTCAGTGTGCTCCCTGCCGCCGTTGGATAAGCAGCTGCAGCAGCAAGTCGTATAACCCCAGCTTACTTATTTGTTACACAGTTTAATTAATTTCTTTGCGTGTTTTTGGGTACTTGCATTGTTTAATTCATATATTTCGGGCGTATTATAGTATTTGACAGTTGTAGCATCGCGCTTTAGTGTTTACTTCGTAGATTCTTATTCAAATTGCGTGTGAGTTTCGTATAGGAGGTGCAATTTCGAGTTTTAGTTACTGTAATCGTAAATTCAGCAGATTGTAGCGCAGTCGTTAGGCATTTGTACAGGTTAGTTGATACATTCTTTGCGTGTTCCGCTTGCGTTATCTAGGCACCGACTCGTGTTTCAGTAACTGTTGTTAAACATCGATTAGAATGGACAGGGACTGCGATTGCTGTGTTCGGATGAGGGCTGACTTGGCATCCCTTCGCTCACAGCTGCAATCGGCGCTGACTTCGGTCGCGCAGCTTGAGGCTGTTGCCAATGGGCACCACTGTGGGGAGCCGGACTCGGGTATCACGGGGATGTCAACCTCATCCCGTCTGTCCCCAGATCGGTCTGCCGCTGTGGTTGCCCCGGTTGCTGCCCGCAGTGGGGCTGAGCCCTCGCCTGTGGTTGATTGGGAGGTCGTTCCAAGGCGTGGCAGGCGGCGAAAGGCGTCCCCGGAAGCTGACCAGAAAGCCTCCCCGGTGCGTCTGACAAACCGGTTTCAGGCACTGTCTCTGGCTGAGCCAGATGCAGCTGCCTGCCCTGTTTCAGAGGATCATTCTCAGCCTTCTAGGTCCGGGCAATCGCAGAGGTTGGGCTTACTGGTAGTTGGGAGCTCCAATGTTAGGCGCGTAATGGGGCCCCTTAGGGATATGGCGGCTAAGGAGGGGAAGAAATCCAGTGTGCACTCCGTGTGCATTCCGGGAGGAGTCATTCCTGATGTCGAAAGGGTCCTTCCGGATGCCATGAAGAGCACAGGGTGCAGCCAGCTGCAGGTGGTGGCACATGTCGGCACTAATGACGTGTGTCGCTTTGGATCTGAGGAAATTCTCTCTGGATTCCAGCGGATATCTGATTTGGTGAAGGCTGCCGGTCTTGCTTACGAGATGAAGGCAGAGCTCACCATCTGCAGCATCGTTGACAGAACCGACTGCGGACCTTTGGTGCAGAGCCGGGTGGAGGGTCTGAATCAGAGGCTCAGACGGTTTTGCGACCGTATTGGCTGCAGATTCCTTGACTTGCGCCATAGGGTGGTGGGGTTTCGGGTTCCGCTGAATAGGTCAGGAGTTCACTACACTCAGCTGGCGGCTACACGGGTAGCGGAGGCTGTGTGGCGTGGACTGGGCGGTTTTTTAGGTTAGAAGGCCTCGGGAAAGTGCGGGATGGGCTGCAATGTCAAAGGGTGCTTGGCAATTACAGGACGTGCTTGGATCAAGGAACAGTCGGAATTATAGTTGTAAATTGTTGTAGTTGCGCTGGAAAAGTCCCTGAGCTCCAAGCGCTAATAGAAAGCACAGAAGCTGATATCGTTATAGGTACAGAAAGCTGGCTAAAGCCTGAAATAAGTTCTGCAGAAATTTTTACGAAGTCTCAGACGGTGTTCAGGAAAGATAGATTAGGCAGAATTGGTGGTGGAGTGTTGGTGTCTGTCAGTAGTGGTTTATCTTGTAGTGAAGTCGAAGTAGATACTCTGTGCGAATTGGTGTGGGTGGAGGTTATACTTAACAGCCGAATTAAGTTAATAATTGGCTCCTTCTACCGACCCCCAGACTCCGATGATACAGTTGCGGAACAGTTCAGAGAAAGTTTGAGTCTCGTAACAAATAAATACCCCACTCATACGGTTATAGTTGGTGGGGACTTCAACCTACCCTCGATATGTTGGCAAAAATACTTGTTCAAAACCGGTGGTAGGCACAAAACGTCTTCCGAGATTGTCCTAAATGCATTCTCCGAAAATTATTTAGAGCAGTTAGTCCACGAACCCACGCGAATTGTAAATGGTTGCGAAAACACACTTGACCTCTTGGCCACAAACAATCCAGAGCTGATAGAGAGCATCATGACTGATACAGGGATTAGTGATCACAAGGTCATTGTAGCTAGGCTCAATACCATTTCTTCCAAATCCATCAGAAACAAACGCAAAATAATTTTATTTAAAAAAGCGGATAAAGTACCACTAGAAGCCTTCCTAAAAGACAATTTCCATTCCTTCCGAACTGACTATGCGAATGTAGACGAGATGTGGCTCAAATTCAAAGATATAGTAGCAACAGCAATTGAGATATTCATACCTCATAAATTGGTAAGAGATGGAACGGATCCCCCGTGGTACACAAAAAAGGTCCGAACGCTGTTGCAGAGGCAACGGAAAAAGCATGCGAAGTTCAGAAGAACGCGAAATCCTGAAGATGGGCTAAAATTTACAGACGCGCGAAATTTGGCACGTACTTCGATGCGAGATGCCTTTAATAGGTTCCACAACGAAACATTGTCTCGAAATTTGGTAGAAAATCCGAAGAAATTCTGGTCGTATGTAAAGTACACAAGCGGCAAGACGCAGTCAATACCTTCGCTGCGCAGTGCCGATGGTACTGTTATCGATGACTGCGCCGCTAAAGCGGAGTTATTGAACGCAGTTTTCCGAAATTCCTTCACCAGGGAAGACGAATGGAATATTCCAGAATTTGAAACACGAACATCTGCTAGCATGAGTTTCTTAGAAGTAGATACCTTAGGGGTTGCGAAGCAACTCAAATCGCTTGATACGGGCAAGTCTTCAGGTCCAGATTGTATACCGATTAGGTTCCTTTCAGATTACGCTGATACTATAGCTCCCTACTTAGCACTCATATACAACCGCTCGCTCACCGATAGATCTGTACCTACAGATTGGAAAATTGCGCAGGTCGCACCAGTGTTCAAGAAGGGTAGTAGGAGTAATCCATTTAACTACAGACCTATATCATTGACGTCGGTTTGCAGTAGGGTTTTGGAGCATATACTGTATTCAAACATTATGAATCACCTCGAAGGGAACGATCTATTGACACGTAATCAGCATGGCTTCAGAAAACATCGCTCTTGTGCAACGCAGCTAGCTCTTTATTCGCACGAAGTAATGGCCGCTATCGACAGGGGATCTCAAGTTGATTCCGTATTTCTAGATTTCCGGAAAGCTTTTGACACCGTTCCTCACAAGCGACTTCTAATCAAGCTGCGGAGCTATGGGGTATCGTCTCAGTTGTGCGACTGGATTCGTGATTTCCTGTCAGGAAGGTCGCAGTTCGTAGTAATAGACGGCAAATCATCGAGTAAAACTGAAGTGATATCAGGTGTTCCCCAGGGAAGCGTCCTGGGACCTCTACTGTTCCTGATCTATATAAATGACCTGGGTGACAATCTGAGCAGTTCTCTTAGGTTGTTCGCAGATGATGCTGTAATTTACCGTCTAGTAAGGTCATCCGAAGACCAGTATCAGCTGCAAAGCGATTTAGAAAAGATTGCTGTATGGTGTGTCAGGTGGCAGTTGACGCTAAATAACGAAAAGTGTGAGATGATCCACATGAGTTCCAAAAGAAATCCGTTGGAATTCGATTACTCGATAAATAGTACAATTCTCAAGGCTGTCAATTCAACTAAGTACCTGGGTGTTAAAATTACAAACAACTTCAGTTGGAAGGACCACATAGATAATATTGTCGGGAAGGCGAGCCAAAGGTTGCATTTCATTGGCAGGACACTTAGAAGATGCAACAAGTCCACTAAAGAGACAGCTTACACTACACTCGTTCGTCCTCTGTTAGAATATTGCTGCGCGGTGTGGGATCCTTACCAGGTGGGATTGACGGAGGACATCGAGAGGGTGCAAAGAAGGGCAGCTCGTTTTGTATTTTCACGTTATAGGGGAGAGAGTGTGGCAGATATGATACACGAGTTGGGATGGAAGTCATTACAGCATAGACGTTTTTCGTCGCGGCGAGACCTTCTTACGAAATTTCAGTCACCAACTTTCTCTTCCGAATGCGAAAATATTTTGTTGAGCCCAACCTACATAGGTAGGAATGATCATCAAAATAAAATAAGAGAAATCAGAGCTCGAACAGAAAGGTTTAGGTGTTCGTTTTTCCCGCTCGCTGTTCGGGAGTGGAATAGTAGAGAGATAGTATGATTGTGGTTCGATGAACCCTCTGCCAAGCACTTAAATGTGAATTGCAGAGTAGTCATGTAGATGTAGATGTAGATGTACCATAAAAGCACAGTCTGTTATTGATACATACCCCCTGCCTCACACTGATGAATTACTTCGAAAATTGGCCGGGTGCCAGTTCTTTTATAAAACCGACTTAGCTGAGGCCTTCCTGCAGGTTCCATTAGATGATGTTTCAAAACAATTGCTTGTGATAAAGTCACCTTCTGGTCTTTATCAATATCAATGTTTAATGTTTGGGGTGGTTAATGACCCGGCTTTTCCCCAAAGTTTTTTGGAGTAACTCACAGTTCCTAGTTCCATCAGCTACGTTGATGATAATGCAGTAACAGGTGCTATGACAGAACAACACTTACGTAACCACCATTCTTTCTTTACAACTTTGCAAACTGCAAGCATTAAATGTAATCTTATGAAGTTGCAATTTTTTATTGTGTATCTCGCTCATAACTTTACTGGCAGGGTGTTCAACCTGGAACAGCATATTACTGCTACTTTTTCTCTGCTTCATCTGACCAATTTGCAGGAACTACAGTTATTCCTTGGTAAAACTGCATACTATCAGAGGTTTCTTCTGGGTGCAGCCACTCTGGTTCACTCTCTGCACCAGTTGCTTCGTAAAAACATTCCTTTTAAGTGGTCGCCAGCCCCCGAAATCGTGTTTGTGCATCATAAAAACAAATTACGCTCTCTTGCGGCCTCCCAACTTGGTAAACATTTAGTACTGGCCACAGATGCATCCCAGTATGGGGTAGGGTTGGTTCTGGTCCATCATCACGTGGATGGCTCTGAGCAGCCTAACACTTTTGCATCCAAAATGCTCAATGCAGCTCAGAAGCATTATTCTGTCCTGGCTGCCCATGGGGGCAAAATTTGTGGTTTGATCAGCTTGAACTGTTGTGCCTTTTTCAAGTTTCCTTTTATTGTTCATTGTCCACCTTTCACAGCAGATGCGACTGTCAAGGTGCTGTCAGCCATGTTTCCTATTGAAGGCCTACCTTGTACAGTTGTTTCTTCCTTCCAAGAGTTGTGCTCACACAATGACATGCAGTGGTGAGGCAGAACATCTTGTGTGGACTTACAAACCACAAATGTGCAAATATGTCACAGAATTTCCAATGGAAGAGGCCCTTATGTCCTTGTCACTTCTTACAGAATGACTTCAATTGGGGACAAGAGCCCAACTGAACTCTTGCACTGCCAGCAGCCACGCACACTAATACATTTCCTGGTACCAGACAGGCATTTTGAGGTGGTACAGACATCTTCAGCAGCTTTCACCCAGAACTCGGGTCTGGTCTCCGAGGGTTTGGATGACACCCGCATTGGAAGCCAGGTGTCACCCACAGCCAGCGTAAGCGCTGTGTGTTCATAGTGCACACCTGTGACCTCAGGTGAGTGCTAAAATCTTTCTGTGCACTCCTACGCTGACACCTCTTCCACTGGCATAGGCACTTGCTATGAGCAGCACACCACCTGGCCAAGCCAGCCCACCCTCCCAGCACGGTCTCCGGCTGCTCTCCCAGTGGTCTGGTCCCACAAGGGCGATGCCTCTTGGCCTCTCAACACACTTACAGTGCCTTCTTTCATGGGGGGGGAGGGACTGGGGGAGAATGCTAGGCCCCTCCTACCTGAGGCCAGTGCCTCTTACATTAGTGCAGGCATACCCTACACTGCCACCATTACCTTTAGACACTTCGGTTCCCCGGCCCATGGCACCTACAGGTAACATAGCTGCTGGTAAACCTTTCAGGATGTGAGGTTGTGGTCCAAGAAACTCTTCCATTCCTGATGTTTTGTCCAGGACTGTGCTGCACATCTTCAGAAACGCTCTTCCTTTGAGTCTTGCCGACTGACTGGTCAGACACCTGAGAGTGACATATATACTGAAGTAACACGTGATGAGCAGAGAGAATCTTTGTCAAAGATAAAACATAACTATCAATTGTCATTTTGACAAAGATAAAATTGTCTAGCAATTCTGCAGAGCTACTGTCCAGATGCCACCAGCACATCTGTTTAAACTGCCGAATATGAGGCAGCCAAGTCAACCGGATATCAAAAAACCAATCCCAAAAACCGATGTGTCTCCACCACAGCAAGAGTTTCGCAGTCAAGAAAAGCCGTGGTTCAGGGTGAACTGTGCGACACTGGCAGAAATGCACAACACAGGTTTTGGCAGCCGAAAACTGGAAGCCACGCACTACAGCCCTAGACTGCACCTTGTGGATAGCGCCCTGCAGCTCCAATGTTAGTGGAGCTATAGTATAGGCAGAAGTAATCAGCATACAAGGAAGATGATCAAGACGTTCCCACCGCTGCAGTGAGCCCATTAATTGCAACTAGAAAGAGGCAGACACTCAAAACAGATCCTTGAGGGACCCAATTCTCCTGAACTCAGGAGGAACTATGGGAGGCTGCAACTTGCATGCAGAAAGAACGAAGTGACAGAAAATTTTGTATGAAAATCAGGAGCGGGCCCTGAAGACCCCACCCATGAAGCATGATGAGGATGTGATGTCACCAAGTCGCGTACGCCTTCCACATGTCAAAAAAGATGGCAACCAGATGCTGATGGTGGGAAAAGGCCGTATGGATGGCAGACTCCAGGAAGACCAGATTATCGGTGGCACAGCGTCCCTTACGAAACCCACCCTGAAACGGAGCCAGAAGGCCCTGAGAATCAAGTAGCCAACTCAGCCTCCGGCTTCTTGCCAAGTTTCAACGCGGGGATTACAATGCTTTCCTGCCATTGCGATGGGAACTCACTCTCAAACCAAATATAGTTGAAAAGGTCTAGGAGGTGTCAATGGCAGTCCGCCGAGAGGTGTTTGAGCATCTGACAGTGGATGCGATCTGGCCCAGGAGCCATATCAGGACAAGCGGCTAGGGCACTTTGGAATTCCCACTCACTGCGTGGAGCAATGTACAATTCAGGGTGGCACATGTGAAATGAAAGGCTCCAACGTTCCCACCGCTCTTTCAGGGAGCGGAAGGCCACTGGGTAATTCGCAGGAGCGGCACTCTGAGCAAACTGCTCCGCTAAACGGTTTGCAATTGTGTCGGAGGTCAGTACAGACTGCTCCATTCGGTGAAAGCGCAGGTACACTGACAGGGGTCCGATAGCCATAGAGTTGCCTAATCTTGGCCCAAACCTGTGATGGAGAGGTACGGAGGCCAATGGTGGAGACGATACCTTTCCCAGCACTCCTGCTAGCATCGACAAATGAGGTAGTGGGCTTGTGCGCAGAGCCGTTTAAAGGCAATGAGGTGTTCCAATGAGGGATGCCACTTGTGATGATGGAGGGCCCACCTGTGATCTCTAATTGCCTCAGCAATCTCGGGCGAACACTAAGGCACAGTCCTCTGCCGAAGAGACCCAGAAGAACAGGGAACTACAGATTCTGCGGCAGTAACAATGCCGGTGGTGACCGAGTGAACCACAGCACCAATGGTGTCATTGGAAAGAGGCTCAATAGTGGCAATGGAGGTGAACAATTTCCAGTCAGCCTTATTCATAGCCCATCTGTGGGGGTGCCCACAAGAGTGACGCTGTGGCAGTGACAGAAAGATCGGAAAGTGGTGACTACCATACAAGTCGTCATGCACACTCCATTCGACAGATGGTAATAGGCTAGGGCTGCAGATCAGAAGGTCGTTGGCTGAGTACGTGCCAGGGGCCACACTGAAATGTGTGAAGGCACCATTACTTAAAAGAGAAAGGTCAAGCTGTGCCAACACTTGCTCAACAGTGCTAACTTGACCTGTTGCCACTGATCCACCCCACAGAGGGTTATGGGCATTGAAGTTGCCCAGTAACAGAAAAGGTGGCGGCAATTGGGCTATCAGTGCAGCCAGGACATGCTGCGGGACATCACCATCTGGTGGAAGATAAAGACTGCAGGCAGTAACAGACTGAGGCGTCCACACCTGAACAGCGAAAGCCTCTAAAGGTATTTGTAGAGGGACACACTCGCTGTAAAGAGAGTAAAGGACATAGATGCAGACGCCACCAGATACCCTCTCATAAGCTGCCCGGTTCTTATAATAACCTTGATAGCCATGGAGGGCAGGAGTTCGAATTGCTGGAAACCAAGAGCAATGCAGAAGAAAGGGTGAAGGCTGAGAAGTTGTCGGATGATGGAAAAACCTCTGCACTTCCACTGGTGGATGACATTGTCCATGGCCGAGAAAGGCGTGAAGGGACAGAGGAGCAGCTTACGCCGCTGGGTCACCTACTGCCACCAGATCTAGATCCTCAGCAGGCGCCAGAATCTCCACCTCATCCTCAGACGCAGAGCTTGTAGGTAGCGGTGGAGTGGGTGCCACCACAATTTCCTTGGTCTTAGGGGTCTTCGATTGCGATTTCTCGCACTGTTCCTTTGGCAGCCCTAGCTGGGAGGGCTTCTTTGATTTAGTCTCCGGGACTGAAGAGGATCACAAAGCACTACGAGCAGCGACCTGTGGCTTTTTCAGCCACTGGCAGGTGTCTGTCGTGCTGCTGGTTGAAACCTGGGAAGGGAGTAACCCAATGGATCCCTTCCTAGTGAGAGAAGCCGAAGAAGAATTACACCTCTCTGGCTTAGAAGTGGGGACTGGTGTCCCCGATGGTGGTGGTGGTGGAGCTGCTCCCGAGGTAGGTGGTGCGGGAGCAACAGGGAGGGAAGTGCCCCCCATGATTAACCAACAGGGTACATGGCGGCCCCACCAGAATGGACTAGCTACCATGCTGGATATTAGGTGCAAGGAAGTCCATGGCCGTCATCTCCGCAGATAGCAGCAGTGCACAGAGCATGGTGGAAATCGCACCCAGGAATGTATCCTCGCCCAAGAGATGGAGAACGAGTGGGACTGCAATGCGACGACGAGAATGCCGGCTAAAGGTCTCAATGCACAACGGACACAATGCACCATGTAAGGCGCCCTTCCCCAGTTGGCTTGTTCTTCAGAAGAATTTTGAAATATGGAGGTCAAACCCTACAGGGGACCATCACATGAAGGCCAAAAAGTATGAGACACCTTTTAGTCACCTCTTATGACAGGCACAAATACCGCGGGCCTATTCTTACCCCCGAACCCACAGGGGGGCCCTCCAAAGGAAGGAGGAGTGTTGTAACCTGCACATTACTACACCTCCATCACTACTACCACAATGCAATCACACATTTGAGTATTGCACTATTTGGCTGCTCCAGACCCAACCAGAGCCATCGACTGGGGATGGCCCTCAGCCACCTGCAGCCCTGGTGGGCAAATGCTCTTTATATTGCCATACACTCGCTCCGGCTGGCAGTCTTGTACATGTCACTAATTTGTACTGTTCTATATAAGTTCATGCTGTCACACTGTAATCTAATCAATAGTTGTTGTTTCTCAGTGCCGCATCTTTTATTGTGTTGGGAGATACTGTCCATCTTGCATTGTGTGTAATTTCATCCCTTTCTGTTTCTACTATTACTTTTGTTACTGTCTCTTATGGACCTTTTTCTTCTATAAAAGAGCTACATAAAAAGATTTTCTTTGATATGAGTGACTGGCAGGTCTAGTTTGATGGTATGCATTTCACAGCTGAAAAACAGGCACACCTCTTTGGCATTCAATTTAATTTACTGTCTGCCCCTCCTCCTCCATATTTTTTCAATCTTTTCACAGACGAGCGCAATGAGAAAATTGTCAGTATGGTAACAAAAGTCTAAATTTTTATGTGAAAAATGCACTTTTTACTCAGTGTAATCCTCTTATTGTTAAACAGACTTTGCACAATATTTTTCCATTGAGCTGAAGAGCAATTCTGGACACTCTGTAAAATACTCCTCTTTTATAGGTTGCATAACTTCTACAAATAATATCCAGCTACAAATTTCTTCAGGTGTCAGCGTAGGTGGAAGAGCCAAATCTCAAACTGAGAGTATGTCTCAACAGTTCCTAATACAAACACATACTTTCTGTTACCAAAGCACCTGTCTGAGCAAATGGATTTTCCTTCTCCCCCTTCCATTATTTTTCAATTCAGGCATTTTTTCCCCTTTCATATTGTTAATTCAAAATACTTCAATAGTATTTACTAGTTATTGTTTTACTCATTGCAGTAAGAAGAAAGGCCTTTGTATCTAAGAAACATTGGCTTTTTTGGTGCAGGGCCAATCAGCTTCCACCCAAAGCTCTGATTTTCATTTCATTTCTGGTGTAAAATGGTAGACCTGTGTGTCACCCATAGCACCAATCAGTGTACTACATAAGCTGGATCCTTCTTCATGAAAGCCAAGCATTACTGAGAAATTCATTTCCGTACTTGCATTTGTTCAGCAAAGTCACTTCCCTCTTGCACTGAGCTTTCAACTAAAATGTACTACACTCTGTTCTTCTGACTGCCTGTGGTTCAGCTATTTTAACACCTTTAATCACAAAATGGTCACTCCCATATTGCATACTTCACCAGTACCTTCGTTTTTGGTTAGTGTTCTGGAAATTCCTTCGCAAGGATCTAGAATAGAAAGTATTTCTTATATAGAGAAAATGATGGAGCAGGCTCCTTACAAACCATTATCAAATTCAATAGGTGGTGATTATCCAAAACAAAGCATTTCTGAGGGCACAGTTTTCAGGTTTATCCATTTGAATGAAACACACAAAATACAACTACTTTATAAAGGAAAATAAGCAAAAATATTCCTGTTAATCCGGTTGAGGTTTCACTTACATTACTGTGCCTCATAAATCCCAACACGTTCTTCATCACACCAATAGGAGGATGCAAATCTGTCATCATCCAGGTGAACATTTCATTGTCACCTGTACTATGGGATGGGGACAAGTGAGTGGCGACTCCATTATGCTCTGGGGAACATTCACAAGATCATTCATAGGTCTAGTGGAGCTCATGCAAGGCACCATGACGGCCAAGGGAGTTTCACACACTGGCTGCAGACCATGTACACCCCTTCATGACAATCATGTTTCCTGATGGTAGTGGCACTTTTCAACAAGATAATGCTCCAAGTCACAAGGACAGGAGTGTGATGGAGTGGTTTGAGGAACACAGTGGCGAGTTCCAATTGATATACAGTCCCCCCAACTCGCGAGATCTGAATCTGATCCAATACATTTGGGGATGTGATTGAATACGGCATCAAAGCTCATCAACACGCCTCCCCAGAATTTACAGTAATTAGGTGACTTGTATCTACAGATGTGGTGCCAACACCGTCCAACGATCTACCAACGTCTCACCACTTCCGCGTCATTATGCGTCACCAATGTTGTCCGTGCCAAAGGTGGACATACTGTCCATTAGGTGCTCGCTGATCAGTGCACGATGAAGTGACAAAACAAATGGGATACTGACGTGCTAATATAAAGATGGTGGTAGTATTATGTACAACATGGTATAAAAGTGCAGTGCATTGACGGAGCTGGAATTTGTATTCAGGTGATCCATGTGAAAAGGTTTCCGACATGATTATGACTGCACAATGGGAAAAGACTTTGAACGCGGAATGGTAGTTGGAGCTACACACATGGGGCATACCACTTCGAAAATCATTAAGGAAGACAATATACTGAGGTCGACAATATCAGGAGCGTGCCGAGAATACTAAATTTCAGGCGCTACCTCTCACCACAGACAATGTAGTGGCTAATGGGTTTAACTTAATGACCAAGGTGGTGGTGGTGGTGGTGGTGGTTAGTGTTTAACGTCCCGTCGACAACGAGGTCATTAGAGACGGAGCACAAGCTCGGGTTAGGGAAGGATTGGGAAGGAAATCGGCCGTGCCCTTTTCAAAGGAACCATCCCGGCATTTGCCAGAAACGATTTAGGGAAATCACGGAAAACCTAAATCAGGATGGCCAGAGACGGGATTGAACCGTCGTCCTCCCGAATGCGAGTCCAGTGTGCTAACTACTGCGCCACCTCGCTTAATGACCAAGAGCTGCGGAGCTTGCATAGAAATTGTCAGTGCTAAGACACAAGCAACACTGCATGAAATAACTGCAGAAATCAATATCATAAAAATGTATCCATTACGGCAGTGTGGCGAAATGTGGCATCAATGGGCACAACTGGCACGAGTGCCCTTGCTAACAGTATGACATTGCTTACAGTAACTCTCCTAGGCTCGTGACCATATCAGTTGGACCCTTCACAGGAAAGCTGTGGCCTGCTCAGATGAGTCCCTATTTCAGTTGGTAAGAGCTGATGGTAGGATTCGAGTGTGGCGCAGACCTCATAAAGCCATGGACCCAAGTTGTCAACCAGGCACTGAGCCAAGCTGTTGGTGGTTCCATAATGGTGTGAACTGTGTTTACATGGAATGGACTGGGTCATGTGATATCACTGAATCAAGCATTGACTGGTAATGGTTGACTGGAAATCACTATGTTTGGCTGCTTGGAGAGCATTTACAGCCAAACAACAATGGAATCTTTATGAAACACTATGTGCCATATCACTGGGACACAATTGTGCTGGCTTGAAGAACATTCTGGACAATTTGGGTGAATGATTTTGCCGCCCAGATCACCCAACATGAATCTCTTGAACATTTATGGGACATAATCAAGTGGTCAGTTTATGCATAAAATCCTGCGCCAACACCACTTCTGCAGTTACAGACGACTATAGAAGCAGCATGGATCAGTATTTCTGATGGATCTTCCCACGACTTTTTGAGTCCTTGCCACATCGAATTGCTGCACTATGCCAGGCCAAAGGAGATCTGACACGATATGAGGAGTATCTAACGACTTTTCTCACCTCAGCATATAAGCCTCTAGAATCTCCAATATCAGGACACTGACTCTCCTTCCACTCAGCATGTTTGCCACTGTTTGGTGCCCATTCCCTACTATGCTGATGTGCTACTATTGATTTGAAGGTATTATCACAATGAAATTTTGGGGCAATTTCTTCACTTCCAATGCAGTGTATGCTATGATACAGCAAAACCAAAGTAAACTTTAAAAATATGGTGTTTTGAATACAAAGCCTGAAGTATAATAACCACAATGCTACACTCTTCATTAACCCTGAGTTTATAAAGTATTTAGTATTCATTACTAATCTTTTTTCCCCCAATCATGTGCCAGAAAATACGTAAATGAAAACCAGAAATAGCACAAAATTCGTAAAGAATGAAGCAAATGTTGCACTGCATCCTTGATTTCATAGGAAACAGAAAATGTTTAATAAAGTTGTGATGACGGTGTAAGAGGGGATACCATTAGTGTAAGAGGATAGAAAAATCATGGTCAAATTTAAAATTGTTCATCAGCTGAAAGAAACCATAAATCTGCAGTAAACTGCAACTACATAATTTTTCTCTGTAACTGAACACAAAACACTCTTTACCTGCTAAACTTTAGTTGCCACGGGAAGAGTCAAGCATACCATGTCATTAAAGTGACATCTAATTAAGATTCGAATTTGGGAAAGGAGCTCAACACTTGCCTTGTATAGTATGTAAATCTGACATATGTAATGGCATTCACATTTAATAGCA
Organism: Schistocerca gregaria; assembly: GCF_023897955.1. Lineage (NCBI taxonomy): Eukaryota > Metazoa > Arthropoda > Insecta > Orthoptera > Acrididae > Schistocerca > Schistocerca gregaria. The sequence continues at coordinate 297,687,633 of NC_064931.1, forward strand.
CACTACAATAATTATTGAAAAATAATGCCAAATCATGCTAAATACTTGCCCATGTGGTAGCTTAATTCTGGAGATCAAATCATGACAGCATACATCCCACATCACATACCAACCAAAATTACTGCTACAGGCTTGTGCACTGCTGTGCCATTTAAGTGTTGTACATCACAAGTGCAGCCTGTGGTGTGATGTGAGATATAAATAACTAAAACAGGAACTCTACATAAGCTCTTGACAACAATTAAAGACACTTTGTACAAAATAAACTGAAAATCTACAATCTTCAATAAATAAATTCCTGTTCATATTACACAACATGACACGAATACTCGGTACAGAAAACAAAGGGTCATAACATAATTTTAACTTCCAAATTACAGCTCCTTCTCAAACCCAAAGACTAACAGGATGACACAGTGTCTTGTTTTCGCAATTTTAAGGTGAAGTAACATAGCTATTACAGTCAACTTGCTTCGCCTCCTATTTTAAGACGAAGTAACATATCTATTACAATCAACTTGCAGCACCTCCCTTTCACCACCATACAGCTCTCACCCTGTTACACAATGTATTCCCGGGCATCTGATTTATCTCTACTATACATCACATGATAACTGTATGAAAACAGTGGTCATTAGTTACATTAGGTGCTTGTTCTGTTCTGTTTCTCACTGACCACTGAAAGTGTCAGAAGAGTGACGCATTACTGATTGATTTCAGTATTTATGAGCAGTTAGTATAGAGAGAATATTTCGTACATTCCACAAAGGGATGTAATGACCAATGACAGTGGGTCCCATGAAATGAAGCACTTTTTTTGCTTGGAACAGACAAGGCTACAAAAATAATTATATGTGGTTTTGTTACAGAGTTCAGAATGTATTAGTCTGGAGTGGTTATGCAAAAGTATGGCTAAAATTAGGAGAATGTCGGGGTTGGAAACTGAAATGCAGATTCAATTGAGTATGTGATCTGTGCTATATTATTCTGACATTTTCTGGGATTTTATACATCACAAAATATTCTCAGCATGCAGCTTATTAAATCTGGAGTTGTGTATGATTAAGTTAACAGCTGAATAGTCACATGTTGAAAGAATTTACCTATAGTACGTAACACACAATAGGGATATGGGAAATGTTTACTATCAGGCATAGCTTTAATCTAAAGACTGTATCCCTTCAGTTCCCCTCTTTGCTATAGTTTTCTCAGTATTCTAACTGTTCCACTTTCATTACATGAACTATGACAGTCAATCCATTATTTGGTCACTCAGAATGTTAACATAAGCCACTCTTGAAGGTGTCGTAAATCCCCTGACAGTGAATCACAAACTGGCAGCCTCCTCCCGTTTAAACACCAAATTTTTATCTCATAAAACTGTCTATGTTGAAGCTATTTTCCTCCACCAACCCAGTGCAAATCCTACTAGAGATTATATGCTGCCACTGCTCTCCGACATGAATTACACTAACTGGTTTCACTACAATATTGATTCAGCCATACAAAGATCACGCATGAAGCCTTATCCAGATTTTTAAAAAATGAAAATCACATAGACTTCCCCATAACTGATTTTATTTGAAATATGTGATTATAATAATATATGTAACTGGCAAGAAAGGAAGTGCTGAGAATGTCTTAGTTTTGCTATTTTATTTTACTTACAATTTTTGATTCAGTTGTATCAATTTTCAGAGAGAGCCCTGCAAAACCCACACAATGTTCTGTGTTGACATTTCCTTTTGAGTCTGTATGTTCCACTGCTTTCACTAAAGAGTTCATAGCTAGATATATCTTAAATACAAACTGCTACAAATAAGAGTGAGGTTGGAAACATGCACTGCCGAAATAGAAGCAACTATCACCAGTCACTGATATCTACACATTCAGAACTTTAATGACCAGGAACATCATTCTTGATACCACGCACAGGAAACGTGTACTAATAAGGATCTTCCCTTTAAACATGAACAACGAAGTTGACTTCAGGACATCAAAAGTCTGTATTCATGCATAGAAGCTTACTCACAGAATCACAATTTCCACAACACTATTTTCATCACACAGCATTATTAGTTTCCACTCATGTCTTCTTAAATATGTATGTTCCTATAAATTACTGAAACTGCTTTTTTTGTTACATTAAATTAATAAAGAATTTTTAGCTTGATATGGCAGACAAATGTATGGTAAAAGTACCTGCATCTGGCATTTGTACTGTTGAACTCGTGTCCCATCAGCATCACTAACAATCTGAATACTTGCAGCCTGAACTAAGCTGTTCAGGCCATCTGTGGATGCAGTCACACTGGATTTGTGGTGATGTTTTGCTAGACTATCATTGTCAGCTGTCTTTTTTTTGGTTGAGCTTTCATCTTTGACATACACCTACAGTAAAATACATTGAGAGGTTGGTAATTTAAGAGCTTTTATATACATACACAAAAAGAAGTGCACAGGTCAGCACAAAAATGACATATGCTGATGAATTATTGTATAATGTGTCACTGACAATAGCAAACATACCTTTCCTTCTCTTGTAAAATCATCAGAGTAACGAAGTGAGGTAAAGTAACTTTCCAGCATTGCTTCTGCATTAACACAAGATTCACGGAAATCATAAAAACTTTCAAGCTTCTCCACACAGTGGTTGCATATTATTTTAGGCAGCGAATCATCTTCACACACCTGCAGAAAAATATTAACTATTATTATTATCATCAAAAGATAACAATTACAGAAAAAAAAGCTCACTAGAGATTTTACAGTCATCATAGATACATGCTCTGTAGTAGCGATGGACTTTCTTCACTGTATTCGACTTCCAGACTTTCACACACAACAAATCTCTCTCTCTCTCTCTCTCTCTCTCTCTCTCTCTCTCTCCAGACAGCACCATAGTATAAAGTGAGTGTGTTATAAGTCAGAGGTGAATGTTAACAGTATCCCAAAGGGAATATAAAAATACAAAATGGGCACAAATGTTTGTTATTGTGTTTGCAATTTCTTATAAAACTTATCACTTCTTTGCAAAAAATAGATTTAACAGATTATGAAAATCACCAGTGTATATATTTGTTCAGTTAAGTGCATTACATGTTGCAATGTAACCAAAACTAAACTTTATTTAATACTATTTTACAGCAAAACAAAGCACTGATTGCTCATTAGATGCAACACCACCACCCGAAATAAATGTTACAAAATATGATTTATAAGTATGTAAACATACAACATATTTTTGAAATGCAGAATAATTTTTGCACAGTGCATAAAAGATGACTACTTCATAACAACAATTTCCTGTAAGGTTATGTGTTTCATTAAGAATGTTTTCTTGGTAGAACGTGAAACACAATGGCCTATTTATATGCTATTATTAATGGCACCAAGCCCACCGTTTGCGATGAAATAAAATGATCGTATTGATCATATGGCTTTACTGGCCGGGAGACCCCATCTGGGGTTGTTCAGCTGCCTAGTGCAAGTGTATTTATATGTTGCCACTTTGGTGACTTGCCCATCGGTGATGATGAAATGACAGTTAGGACAGGAAAACACCCTGTCCCCAAGTCCATAAAATCCTTGACCCAGCCAGGTATAGAACTAGGGCCCCGTGTATGGCAGTCAGCTGCACTGACTATTCAGCTATGGTGGTGGACTGTTTCATTATAAAAGCTATAATTTTTGACAGGATATGAAGGACTCTACTCGCATGTCATACAGCCTTACTAATCAACACCATGTTAAAAACACTGATTTCAATAAGACAGAAAAGCATTACACTTTTGTTGTCTTCGGGAGTTCAGAAAGTTCCAAACAGCTTTGGAATATGAGCAGCACATAAAATTTCACATATACAGATACTCTCGTTTAGTTCAACAACCAGCTCTAACAGCTCTGTGCTGAAGTCTGTAACTACTTTGGTCAGTAAATAATCCATCTATCTCTAGGTACAAGCTTTGTACATGTGGAACACCAGCAAAATCTTTAAAATGGCAAATTTAACAAAACATAATGAAAGTTGTCAAGGGGAGGGGACATGTTGAGTGTTGTTTATTGTTTGCCCTATAAAGTATTTCATTTTTACTGTGTGATGCTGTGAGAATGAAACAGAATAATACAGTTGTAACAATAGAGAATTGCGTAATGCAAACATACATATAATTGAAAATCCAGGATGGAGCAACGATAATATTATGAAAAGGATAGCTGCTACACACCATATAGCGGACAGAGGCACAACAAAAAGACTAATTTTTTTCGACAAATGTAATTTAAAGTAAATGGTACAATTTTCTGTATGAAGAAATCAGAACATAATTAAGAAAAGCTAGTTAATACATGATAAACCTTTTTTATTCATAGCAGTGTGAAACATATACACTCAGACAGATAATCAGAGAAATTAGAAAGACAGATAATCAAAAATAGGGTTGCTCAATTTTAGTCTCTGAAACCTATAAATCATTCGAGGTTATTAAAGTGTTTAATAGAGAATTCACAGCAAATAACAGAAGATTCAGCATTAAGCACGAATAATGCAGAAACACTCTTAAGTACTATTATCTGTAATATGCTTATGTAAATGCACTGACAGTGATATTTCACCAATAAAATGTTTGTCATTTGGCCACTGTGCATCATAACTAAAGCTGCAATAAGCACTGAAACAATAACACAAATTGCCTGTTTACATGCTGATATCAACAACATTTAAATGACTATTTACATCTTTAATGACACACATGACAAGCAGTTATTTCTTATATTCCAGCAAAATTAAATTGTCAATTAAATTCAATGGACACTTCCTACTACAGCTTTGCAGCACTGAAGGAACATTTAATCATGAATTGTATAATGTTTCTTTTGAAAACTGTAGATTATTCATAATTTCCGACAGTTTGTATATCTTGTAAATCACACACATCACTAGCAAGGGAAGACTGAGATACTTAAGTGCTTGAACATGTCAACATTACAATAAATGCATGCACTTGATCTGTCTTCTAAAGAGTCAGAATCAACTATCTATCGATCTAGTGAGTTATTTCGAAAACTTAGGCGATGAACATCAATTCTGGCAGTAGTCGTCACACATGTTTGCTACAGAATCTGGCTCACTGATATGCAGTATTTTTCCTAATGACAGTAAGTAGTCTCCAATCGGTTCACCAATATTCATATACCATGAAGCCTTTTGACGTTCAATGCACAAGTCGCACAGTGACAAACATCAATGAAATTCGACAGCCAGTAGTTTTTACCATCACTCACCTGAACGGGTAAGCAAATCTGAATTTTTGTGGGGAGTTGTCTCCTGCGTCCTTCTTCTCGGAAAATATGCATTTTTGTTCCCTCACTTGACGTACATAGCCGACACAGTTCGTAATAGTTTACCCTCCTATACCCTGCCATGACAACAACAAATTTATTTCGTTTTGTTTCTTACACACGTCAACTATTATTCAAACGAACGACAACACAAACTACTATCAAAATAAATGCACACTGCTGCTCCCAGTTTCTTACTCTAATAGTTGTTACTTTATCGACCTTGTGAATCGATATATCGCATGACATGTGGCGAACGCGACCAAGCGTCGATGTTGTTTTCGCGGCATAAATGAATGCCACGGGAATGCAGAGTCTGTTGCGCTTTGAGTAAAATTGCTGCGCAAGTCCATAATGTTGTACAAGCTTCATGAATGCAATATTGTTTTTAACGTGTTCGCTTCAGGATATGCGACTACAAAGCTGACTCTTCTATATGTAACACTGTCATGTCTCAGTGGCCGACAAAGCCCGGCGGCGGCTCGGAGCTGTATAACTAAATGAACCCCTGGCCTTCTTAGAAACTGATGTATTTGTGGTGCACATTTTGTAAAAGATAAATATTATAGATGTAATGCCCAACAAAAAATCCACTATTTATGTGTGTACACTAGGCTCTAGTAACTGTAATACGCAAACTTAAAGATATAGGTGAGAAACTTAGAATACGAATCATCATTTAACACAGCAGTCATCACGAAAAGTGTTAAGAAATAATAAGGAACAGAAAAAGAAAATTACCTTTAATTATAAATATCTAGAAACAAAGTTCTACAACTATAATATCAGGTAGTTTCGTAACTTAAGTTCATGATGGTTGTACGTGCCTTTATTTTACTGGACTTCTTAATAACATCATTAAATCTATTTAATTTGAAAGTTTTTTTTCAATTGTTAAAATGGAGAGTTTGGGTGGTTGTCCTTGTTCATATGCCTTAGACAAGTATTTTCCGAGCAACGTCCTAAGGGATGGGAAACACCCATATTGGTTTAATAGCAGTGTCAGAAAACCTGTTACGTAAACAAAGAGAACTTCATCACAGGTTCAAGAGAAGTCAGAAACTAGCTGACGAACGAAATCTGAACTAAGCGAAAATTAGTGTATGGAGAGCTATGAGACGAGCATTCAAGGAATCTGAAAGTAAAATTTTGTCAACCGCTGTGACTATAAACCCGAAGAGGCTTTTGGTCTTACGTAAAATCAGCAAGCGGTTCGGAATCATATATTCAGTCACTCACCGATCATACTAGCATCGAAACAGAAGACAACAAAGAGAAGGCCTAAATGCTGAATTTGGGCTTCCGAAATTGTTCCACCATTGAAGATCGCAATACGTTCTCTCCTTTAAAGCATCGTACGAAAGTCGAAATGGCAGATATTGAGATAAACGACCGTACAATAGAAAAGCAAATACAATCGCTCGGTACTGGAAACGCATCAGAATCAGATGAGATACTGTAAGGTTCAACAAAGATTGTGCGAAAAAAGTTGCTTCTCTTGTAGCAGCAGTTTATCGTAGATAGCTGGAGCAAAGAAGGTTGCCTAGCGAGTACGAAAAAGCGCAGGCCATTCCCGTTTTCAAGAAGGATCGTAGGATAGATGCACGAAATTATACGCCTATTCGGTAGACGGCAATTTGTTTTAGAATTATGGAACATGTTTTATACTCAAGAATTATGACGTTTTTGGAGAACGGGAACCTCTTCTATAAAAATCAACATAGATTTCACAAATAAAGATCCTGCGAATCTCAACTCTCTCTATTCCTCCATGAGATCTACAGACAACGGTTCTCAGATTGATGCCGTGTCCCTTGACTTCAAGAAGGCATTTGACAACGTCCCACATTGCCATCTAGTGAAAAAAATATGAGCCTACAGAGTATCAGACAAAATTTGCGACTGGATTTAAGACATTCTTGCAGATAGAACTCAACACGTCGTTCTTAACGGTATAAGTTCGACAGATGTAAAGATAATTTCCGGAGTACGCCAAGGACATGTGACAGGACGGTTACCGTTTGCAGTGTATGTAAACGATCTAGTAGAAAACGTCGGTGGCTCTTTAACGCTGTTAGCAGGTGATATGGTTGCTTACAAGAAAGAAGCAACGCCAGAAGACAGTATTGATTTGCAGAATGATCTACAGTGGATTGATGAATGGTGCAGGATCTGGCAGTTGTCCATGCACATCAATAAATGTCACATACCGCGCATACACAGGAAAAGAAATCCGCTACTGTACAACTACACTATCGATAACAAATTGCTGGACTCAGTATCTGCCGTATTTAGAAGTAACTATACAAAACGACACGTAAGACAAACATTAGGAAATCAAATGCCAGACTGAGATTCATAGGAAGAATCTTAAAGAAATGCAACTTATCCACTAAAAAAGTGGCTTACAAGGAGCTTGTTCGATCGATTCTTGAGTATTGGTCATCAATATGAGACCCTTAACAGGTAGTACTGATAAAATAAGTAGAGAAATTCCAATGAAGAGCGGCGAGTTTCGTCATGGGATCGTTTGGTCGGCACGAGAGAGTTACAGAGATGACCAATGAACTCCAGTCGCAGATACTACACGAGAGGTGTTGTGCACCACGGAGAGGTTTACTATTAATATTTCGAGACCACTTCCCGAGAAGAGTCTGAACATATATTACTTCCTTCCACATACGTCTAGCGAAATGATCACGACGAGAAAATTCGATAAATTTGAGCTAATGTAGAGGTTTACCAACAATAATTCTTCCCACGCGCCATTCGCAAGCAGAATAAAGAAGGGGGATCAGGCGGTGGTACCATAAGTACTCACCGCCACGCACTGTCAAGTAGATTGCTGAGTGCTGATGTAGACATCGAACGAAGACAGTTTTGTATTAGCTTCAGTTTAGAAAAACTTCTACAGGGCAATGATTCACTGAAGTCCCATTCACATGTAAATTGAAGGATATCCACATTCGTATCGAATTCAAGTTGATGTTTTTATTTTTTGCTGCACCCGCTTCATATTAAACGAATTATAAATTTCCACAAGATTCTCCAGTTCTACAGCCAGAGCGTCAGCGGGAGCTTCAAGCATAAATTTTGTTTCAGCGATTTGGAAAATTTCTTGTATAAATCGTTTTATGGGTTCCAACAGTGGTCGAAGAAGTTCTTGAATCGATAATCCAGTGCCATGAGCTAGTTCACACGATGCTGTTTTATGTACCCTTTTTCTTCCTCGTCGGACAATGTCACTATTCATATCACTGAGTTTTTTTTTGTGACAAAAGTAACAGCATTGTCTATAAATGTAGTTCATTCCATCACTAAAAACTTATTCAGTGTTTTTATTAGGCTTGTACTTTATCCTAAGGCATTTTTGGAGGCTGTAAATATTGTTGGACTAAATTTGCTTCCTCCAGTATCGTTTGCCAAAAGTTGATGCAGGTCAAGAAGATAAAATCACATATAGTGGGAAGGAGCAAGCTTGTTGCAGATGTAGTAATGTAGTATTAAGGATTGCCTTAGATGCATCCTGCATATCTTTCAAAGTGCCCAAAATTGTTTTCAAGTTCTCTTTTATGACTTTAACTGAATTAACAAGTTCTCCAACCAGTATCAGACAACCGTTTCCGACTTTTTCTATTTTTGGCGACAAGAAATATCCATCTATGCATTTGTAAAAGATGAGAACAATGAACATAAACACTAGAGGGAACAGATCAGGATGCATAAACTCCACAAAGATGTATGGAGTGTTTAGCACAGCAACTGAACTAGCTTTTGTATTGACTTCTCGAAATTTTCGTTGTACTCCCCCATGTACACCTACATTGATGTGGCATTGACATAACCTAGAGCCCCGCACATCGCAACATCCAGCCCAGCTGTTGTTGAACATCTTTTGACATATACTCTGCAGTCTTTCTCGACATCAAACAGTTGCAAAACGTGTTTTTTTTTTATTTTTTACTGGTTAGTTCCGGCGTATAAAGTCTAGATGACTATAGTTTTGATGCTGAGGTCTACAATTAGCAAAAACAGTTGCTTAAATCTAGATTGCTCTACTCTAGTTCATCCAGTTGGATTTTCATATACATAAAATAAATTATACAATGATTATGGTACAACCTTTGAAAAAGTAATTTTCAGAATGTAGTACGTACTTTAGTTAAAAAATTGATCAATCACTGCACTTATACTGGTATTTTTAAACTTCTAGTGCACCTGTATAAATGGCACAGGTATCACAAAACGTTACATCTACATCTACATCTACGTGATTTCTCTGCTATTCACAAAAAAGTGCCTGGCAGAGGGTACAATGAACCACCTTCATGCTGTCTCTCTACCGTTCCTCTCTCGAACAGCACGCGAGAAAAACGAACACTTAAATTTTTCCGTGCGAGCCCCGAGTAGAACAATTAAGTCTAGCAAACTACTGGTTATCATTATACAGTTTTTAAGTTGTCTTCGGTCTTTAGAGTCTTCGTCTATCTCATAATTCAGAGCGAAACAGAGAACCCGCCTAATATTCGTGACATTGACTTGGGCGAATCTATACGGGTATCAAACACGACAGCCGTATAAACTTTCGCTAGATAATTAATCTAAACTAATTAAATTCAACCATATCTAGCTCATCAACCGTCTGTCAGCTGAATACGTGGAATAATCTACCTCCACCCCTATCTCTTTTCCACTTGTCTTACCAAGCGTTTTTCTTTATTCTTCAGCAGTTTGTTACGTTTTACAAAAATTCGAAAAACTCTGAACACATACTCGGATAACTTCCATGGCATGATAATAGGCAAGTGTGTGGCCTAGAACTCCAAGTTCCCTCTTGTTTACTGAACATATTTTGGCATTGTTTGGAATTTAACTAAAGGTGGTCTGGCCTTGGAAGGCCTCCAAATATCGAGGTCTTCGAGGTTTGGAGCCCCCCCCCCCCCCCCCCCCCCCCCAGGATCAGATGCATTCTAGTCCGCCGTTGTTCTGTCTGAAGTGTATTCATCGCAATTGCAACCACTAATTTCTGTATTCTTTTCTTTAAACCATATAGAGCCACGCACTGCCACACGGTAACCACACTTAAAAATCCCATGTGAACCCGCGATTTCAGTTTTTCGGGCAGCGGCGCTACCGGAAGGTTGGCTTACGTGCGTCACCCATTTGGCTAAAGGAGCCATTTAACGCGTAGACTATTATTATACATCTTTCTGAAAATTATCATCCTTTATTTTTCCCTACCACGGTAAATTAATTAATATTATGACTGAACAACACTATGCAGCCAATGAGACGGCCAGAGAATTGAGATATGACGGAAGATTAATATTATGCTATAATTATCGCCGCTGTACTCAACAGTTACACATTTTGAAGACCAGAGATACACAAGTTGCTCTAAGAGACTCTTTGATAGCCGTGAGATGCGTTGCCAAAGGATATGTACCATATTTGTTTTGTAAATAAAGCCTCCTATTCCTGTTGCCACTTAATTTATCAATCCCAGACGCGTTTCGTCTTTTTCTTGTTCTAAGACATGATCAGTGGTATCTATAACGATACAGTTTCGTTAGTTTTAGATTATTAAACAGTTAACGTCGTGATTTTTTATGTAAAAAAGTAATTTCTTACGATTTCCTGATCTGCGTGTCCCCTCATCTGGCCTGGAGATCGCACTACCACTTTATTACTGACATATAAGCACAATTTTGTGCCGGCCAGAGTGGCCGAGCGGTTCAGCCAGCAGGGTAGCTCAGCGTGTGCGGTCAGAGCGCTGGTTGGCCTCTGTAATAAAGAAAAACTGAGTGGAAGGATCAACAAACGAACTAGAACGGATGTCATGTGACGTCCGCAACGACCAAACATAACGATCAACAACGAAAAAAAAGAAAAAAAAAAGAAAAAAGCGGTTCTAGGCGCTACAGTCTGGAACCGCGCGACCGCTACGGTCGCAGGTTCCAATCCTGCCTCGGGCATGGATGTGTGCGATGTCCTTGGGTTAGTTAGGTTTAAGAAGTTCTGGGGGACTGATGAGCTCAGAAGTTAAGTCCCATAGTGCTCAGAGCCATTTGAACCAATTTTGCGTTCTGACCTTCTTTAAAGCGATAGTGCGACCTTCAGACCAGATGAGAGGAAATGCAGATCAGCAAATCGTAAGTACTTACTTTTTTACATAAAAACTGTTTAATAATCTAAAATTAACAAAACTGTATCGTTATAGATCCCACTGATGATGTCTTAGAACAAGAAATAGGCGAAACGCGTCAGGGATAAATAAATTAAGTGGCAGCAAGAAAAGGCGGTTTTATTTACAAAACAAATATTTCTATGCTTGCTGCGGAGGATGGCCACGCAAACAAACTTGATATGTACCATACAATTTCAAACACTTGAGCCATTTCTTAACGGTTAAAGAATTAGTGAAGCAGCTATGAACAATGCCTGTAAGAAAAGAGCCAAGCGAAATAGATAACAAGTGTCCTTCGCAATGAATTAGTGTCATGTAAGTCAACAAAAAACTCCGATATTTCATGCAGATTAATAAACTGTGAAGGAAAAAGAAAAAAAAACGCTTGGTAAGACAAATGGAAATTTATCAAAAGATAAATTAAAGATAATGCTGATACATGATGAAACAACGCTCTGGTGGGCAGTTTGCGGGTTTAAATCACTTCAGGGTATCACCATGCAGTGCATTTGACCTGCGGTCGTCGCACGGTGGCCCTGGCAGCAGTCCACATATGCAGAGGGGTGTTAGTGCATGTCACAGTACGGTGCAGCGAGTAAGTGTGCAGACGTTTTCAGACGTGCTAATGGTGACTGTGTGTTGAAAATGGCTCAAAGAACACATATTGATGACGTTATGAGGGATAGAATACTAGGGCGACTGGAGGCTGGTCAAACACAGCAGGTCGTAGTACGGGCCCTCTGTGTGCCACAAAGTGTGATCTCAAGATTATGGCAATGATTCCAGTAGACAGGAAACGTGTCCAGGCGCTACAGTACGGGGCGTCCACAGTGAATAATACCACAAGAAGACCGATATCTCACCATCAGTGCCTGCAGACGGCCACGGTGTACTGCAGGTAGCCTTGCTCGGGACCTTACCGCAGCCACTGGAACAGTTGTCTCCAGACACACAGTTTACAGACGACTGAACAGACATGGTTTATTCGCCCTGCAAGGTGCATTCCACTGACCCCTGGTCACAGGAGAGCCCGTAAAGTCTGGTGTCAAGAACACAGTACATGGTCATTGGAACAGTGGTCCCAGGTTATGTTCACAGACGAATCCAAGCATAGTCTGAACAGTGATTCTCGTTGGGTTTTTATCTGGCGTGAACCAGGAATCAGATACCAACCGCTTAATGTCCTTGAAAGGGACCTGTATGGAGGTCGCTGTTTGATGGTGTGGGGTGGGATTATGATTGGTGCACGTACACCCTTGCATGTCTTTGACATAGGAACTGTAACAGGTCAGGTGTATCGGGACGTCATTTTGAACAAGTTTGTCTGATTTTTCAGGGGTGCAGTGGGATCCACCTTCCTCCTGATGGATGATAACGCACGACCCCACCGAGCTGCTATCGTGAAGGAGTACCTTGAAACAGAAGATATCAGGCGAAATGAGTGGCCTGCCTGTTCTCTAGACCTAAACCCCATCGAGCACGTCTGGGATGCTCTCGGTCGACGTATCGCTGTACGTCTTCAAACCCCTACGACACTTCAGGAGCTCCGACAGGCACTGGTGCAAGAATGGGAGGCTATACCCCAGCAGCTGCTCGACCACCTGACCCATGGTATGCCAACCTGTTGTATGGCCTTTGTATATGTGCATGGTGATCATAGCCCATACTGACGTCGGGGTACATGCGCAGGATACAGTGGCGTTTTGTAGCACATGTGTTTCGGGACGGTTTTCTCAACTGATTACCAATGCTGTGGACTTACAGATCTGTGCCGTATGTGTTCCCTAAGCGTCTATGCTATTAGCGCCAGTTTTGTTTAGTGCCCCGTTGTGTGGCACCACATTCTTCAATTAACTTTAACTTATGAGCATGAGTGAAGATTATCTCACCGCATTCAGCTGATAGACGGACAATGAACTAGATACGGTTAAATTTACTTAGTTAAGATTTAATTCGTCATGCTTTCCCGGCGATCTGTTGACATCTTGGATATTCGGGAATCCAACCGGATGTTCGCGTCGTTCTCGCACGATATTTCAACAGCGTGCCTCGCTGTCTTCTTCATGTGCTACCTGAGGCTGGTCCTTGACTCGATCGAGTCCAGTATTTATGCCTGGGAGGAGCTGGGCGTTCCCTAATCGGTTCGCGCCGCGTCGTGTGTTCCATCTGAGGTCCGCGCCCGCCAGACGCGGCTACATTGTCCCTCTCTGGTCGCCGGTGTTCCCTCCGCCGTCCGCGCAAGAAACTGCTGCACTGCTGGTTGCCCCAACGCCCTCTGCCGGTCAAGAGGCCACCCCAGCACCGGACACTGTCCCGCCAGGCGTGACGAAAGAAGCCGTCACTGTTCTGCCGGTTGACACCGACGCAAACACTTCTCAGGACATAGCAGAGGCCAACCTTGACGAGCTGCTAGAGGAAGAAAACATGGACACGTCTCAGCCCTCTCGAAAGAGGCCTGCGGCCACGGAGGAGGATGACTCCTCCATCTCCTCTCAGTCTGTCCACAGGAGGAGCGTGAAGAAGAAGACGGCAGACGATCCTGCCCCCACCGAGGCAGACCAGGCGTCAGACGACGGGTTTATTGTCCCGAAGCGGCGGCACACTGCTCGGGCCAAACGGCTTCAGAGAGTGCAGCCGCTGCCGACATCGAACTCATTCGTCGACGTACCTGACGAGCAGGAGGCCATGGATGATGCTGAGGCACCCAAGAGGCGGGCACCCGCCCCGCCACCGATTACTGTATCGTGGAAGGACACGTACCAGTCCTTCCTCGAGAAGCTCCAGGCAGTAACGACCTCCACCAAGATCAAATGTGCTGGTCGGGACTTGTACAGAGTCTCGATCAGCACAATGGACGAGTACCGGGCTGCCATGCAGCTCATAGAGAAGGAGAAGCTTCACTGCTTCACCCACAATGCGGAGCCAGTGAAGCAGCTGAAGGTGGTTTTCCGCCGCCTCCCGCAGAAAATGGAGACCGACCACCTCACGAGTGAACTAGTTGGGCTGGGCTACATGGCCAGCTCGGTCACACTCATGAAGTCGCCCAAGACGAGGAGACCCATACCACTGTTCTTGGTTGTCCTCCTGGACAACCTCGAAACCCGCAAGATTTTTCAGTTGCAGATGGTGGCCGGGATCGCAGTGGAAGTGGAGCCGCTCAAGGCCAAGGGGAGGCGCGCCCAGTGCTTCTCCTGCCAAGGCCTTGACCACGTGGCGCGCTACTGTACGATGCCGGCCCGCTGCGTCAAGTGCGCCGACTCCCACCAGAGTCGAGACTGCACCAAGAAGAGGGAGGAGGCGCCCAAGTGCTGTAACTGTAGCGAGCCACAAGTGGCGAGCTACAGAGGCTGCACCGCCTTCAAGCGCGGCCCACGGCAGCAAGGACGTGCGGCACCCGCACGAAAGGTGCAACCAGGCACCAGCTTCGCCTCTGCCACCAAGGGGGAGGGAGTCCTCGGACGCCCTCAGGGGGCGGCGGGTGGACGTCCCGACCACCATGGCGCCCAACCAGGCAGCCGGCACCAAGGACGACCAACACCAGGGCGGACGGCTAAACCGTCCCCCCACCCCAGACACGCCGCAAACTGCTAGGCGTGCGGTCCCGCGAACGGACGCGGCTACTCCGCTGCGCCCCGCCGCCCACGCACCTGCTACTGCGGCACCTGCAGCAGCAATACCACGACCGGAAGCAGCAGACCTGGGAGCACTGTTGAGCTCGCTCTCTGCCCTGCTACAGCAACTGCCGGTGCTCGTCACCGCCGTAACGGGGGCCCTCCAGGCCGCTACCGTCGCCACGAAGCCACACCATGGATAACGGCCTTATCCACGGCCTGACCATCTGTGGCTTCAATGCCAACAGCCTGTTTCCGCAACAGGGTGAGTTTCGTCAGTTCATGCAGGACGAGGCCATCGACCTGTGCCTGATCTGCGAAACTCACCTCAAGCCAGGAGTTCACGTGAAGGTAGCAAACTATGTTTGCTACCGGAACGACAGGCCGACGGCAGGCGGGGGTACCGTCATCTACGTCCGCGCCTCACTCCGGCACCATTAGGTGCTGCTCCCCGCCATGGCCACCCTGGAAGCCACCGGGGTGAACGTCACCACGGCTGTGGGGCAAATAACCTTCGTGGCTGCATACAGGCCGCCACGTGGACACCTCCAGGAGGCGGACGTCGACGCACTGCTGGCGTTTGGGGGGAGGGTCTTCATTGCGGGTGACTTCAATGCGAAGCACCCGGAATGGAACTCCCGCCTCACGAACGTCAGTGGCCGCCGACTTCTTCGCGCAGCCCAGAGGAATGGCGCCCTGGTACTGGGCCCACAGGAACACACCATCTTCCCGGCCGGGGGGCGGTCGGACGTGCTTGACGTCGCCGTCATCAAAGGCATCGGGCACCACACGACCGCCACCACGCGGTGTGCGATGTCGTCCGACCACCTGCCGGTGGTCTACGAAATCGACATCGCTGGAGCCACGCTCCCGCCACGTCGGCAGACGTACCGGCGCCTGGACTGTGATCGATTTCAGGACAACGTCCTGGCATCACTGGCGCACTCACCTGACCCCGCGGCAGTGGGGGCGGATGCCGCCCTTCAATTCTTCACGCGTCATCTGCTGCAGGCAGCTGACGCGGCCTCCCCTGCCCCTCCACAGGGTACCAGGGACTTCTCCCGTGACCTGCCGCCTCCCATCCGGGACGCAATACGGGAAAAGAACCGCCTCTTCCGGGAGTGGCAGCTCACCCGCCAACCCGCAACGAAACGGCGCCTCAACCGCATGCGGAGAGACATCAAAGCGGCGGCTGAGGCGCACAGGAAAAACGTCTGGACGGACTTCGTCGCCTCCCTCAACCCCGAGGACAGCAGCGCGTGGTGGACTGTGAAGTCCTTTCTAGGCAGAAGGCAGCAGCGCGTCTCGCCTCTACTCGTCGGACAAGACGTCGTCTGCAGCCTGGACGGCAAAGCAGGCGCCCTGGCGGACCACTTCGAGCTGTCATTCACCCCGGTGGATGATAACATAGACGAGGAGCACCTCCACCGGGTTGAGGAGCAGCTCCCAGTGTTCCTGGAAGCCAGGGACGACGCGGACGAGATCGACCCCATCACCGACGAGGAGGTGGCCGCGCAGATAACGGCACTCAACACCAAGAAGGCTGGCGGGGCGGACGGCGTCACTAACCATCTGCTGAAGAGCCTGCCGGCGGGTGCACACCCATTCCTGGCGGGCATCTTCAACCAGGTCCTTCGCTCTGGGGTCTACCCCTCTGTATGGAAACATGCAGAGGTGGTGGCAATCCCCAAGGCGAACAAGGACCCACGGGACGCCGCCAACTATAGGCCAATCAGCCTGCTGCCGGCTCTCTCGAAGGTGTTCGAGCGTCTGTACGCCAGACGCCTGCTCCGCCACGTGACAGCGGAAGGCATCATACCCGACGAGTAGTTCGGCTTTAGGAGGGGCCATTCCACCGTCCACCGTCCGCGGCTGGTAGAAGAAGCCATGAGCGCCTTGGAGACTCGGGAATACCTTGGGGCGGTGTTCCTGGACGTCTCTAGGGCATTCGACTCCGTGTGGCACGACGTCCTCGTGTACAAACTTTTTGTGCACGGGGTACCGACGTCGCACGGAGTCCTCCTCCGGTCATACCTAGCCGAGCGGTCCTTCCATGTCAGGCTGGACGACGGGTCATCCACCCATGGATACATCCGTGCTGGAGTGCCGCAGGGGTCCGTTCTTGGGCCCCTACTGTACTCCCTATACACCGCCGACTCTCCGCGCGTGACGCCGGTGAAGTTGGCACTATATGCTGACGACACTGCGCTGTTCGTGCGGAGCATGAAGGCGGTCGAGATGCGCCGTCTTCTTCAACGAGGTTGCGAGGCCCTTGGCGCCTGGTCGACCAAGTGGCGCCTCAAGCAAAACGCGGCGAAGCGCCAGGCGGTGGTGTTCACGAGACGATCACTGCCGCCCGATCTTCCGCCAGTCACCGTCATGGGCAGCCCCGTCCCATGGAGCAAGACTGGCCGCTACCTGGGTGTCACATTGGACCACAAGCTGACATGGAAGCCGCACATCGAGGACGTCAGGGGCAGAGCAATAGGGCGCCTACGCGTCCTGTACCCTCTGCTCAATCCCTCGTCTGCGCTGCCCCCTCACCACGGCATCACGCTGTACCTGGCGCTGGTACGTCCAGTGCTGGAATACGCGGCTGTGGTGTGGGGCAACGCGGCCGAAACACACATCAGCAAGCTGCAGAGGGTGCAGAACAGGGCGCTCAAGCTCGCTCTGCGCCAGCCGAGGCTATACTCGACCGCTCGGCTACACGAGCAGACCGGAATACCCCTCCTCCGCGACCGCTTCAAGCAATCGGCGCGGGCCTTCTACGAGCGGGCCGAACGGTCCAACAACCGGCTCATCAGGGATCTGGGCCATCCTGCACACCACAGGCCAACAACACGCTGGCCTGACCTGCTGCGGGAGTGAAAACTTCCGCAATAGAGACAGGACATCCCCATCCAGAAAAAAAACCAGAGGCCAATCCACGAAGAGAGGTAATCCCTCCAAAATGTAAGGTTTACGCAGGAATAGCAGTCGACTGCTTAGCCTGCTCCTGCACGGGTCAGGGCAGACCCGTAAGGTAGAAGAGTGTGAGTGTGAGTGGGGTGTATCAGATCTGGTCTCTAATGTCCAACACCTTGTCTCACGGCTGTTCTCTCGGTCTCCACTTATATTTCTTGCAGAATCCTGGAGTGTCCTGCATTGAGTTTTCACCAGCTCAAGCGCTGGATTCCAGGCAGTGCTGATTTGGTATCCCGAGTCACGGTTGATTTTGACCTTAATCTCAATTGTTTCTTTAATGACACTGTCCCAAAATCTTGAGGTCTGTGTCACAATCTTGGTGTCATTGTAATCCATTGAATGACCAAGTTCCAGACAATGCTCTGCTATGGCTGATTCAGTTGCCTGCTTGAGTCTGGTATGTCTCTGGTGTTCTTTACACCTGATGTCCACAGTTCTCGTGGTCTGGCCAATGTATGACATCCCACACTGGCATGGTATGTTATAAATACCTGGCTTACATAGCCCCAGGTCATCTTTTACATTCCCCAGCATAGCCCCAATTTTGATGGGTGGGCAAAATATGCTCTTGATGTCATATTTCTGGAGAATCCTGCTGATCTTGGTAGAGATAGGTCCGGCATATGGCAAGTATGCCATCTTCTTTGCCTCTTCTGGTTCTTCTTCTGGATCCTTTGGCCGGTTGGCAGGTTGAAGTGCCTTCTGGATATCTCTAGAGGAGTACCCATTTCTGCTGAACACTGATTGTAAGTGTTCTATTTCTGTGGCCAGACTATCAGGATCTGACAGAGTTTGTGCTCTGTGGACCAGTGTTTTGAGCACTCCATTCTTCTGTGCCGGATGGTGGCAACTGCTGGCTTGAAGGTATAAGTCAGTGTGCGTAGGTTTGCGGTACACACTGTGTCCAAATGTGCCATCTGCCTTTCTCTTCACCAGAACATCCAAGAACGGAAGTAGTCCATCCTTCTCCATTTCCATTGTGAACTTAATGTTCTGATGGCAAGAGTTCAGATGTAGCAGGAACTCATCTAACTTCCCTCTACCATGGGGCCAGATGACAAAGGTATCATCCACATACCTAAAAAAGCACTTGGGTTGATATGTGGCTGAAGAGAGTGCTTCCTCTTCAAACCTTTCCATAAATAGGTTGGCCACCACTGGTGATAGAGGGCTGCCCATTGCCACCCCTTCTGTTTGTTCATAAAATTGACCCCTATATAGGAAGTACGTCGATGTCAGTACATGCCTGAACAGGTCAAGGATAGCCCCATCGAACTTCTCTCCAATAAGCTCAAGTGACTCCTTCAGTGGTACACGTGTGAAGAGAGACACCACATCGAAACTAACCATGATGTCTGTGTCTGTGATGTGTTGCTGGCCCAGTCGTTGTAGGAAATCCTCTGAGTTCCGGATGTGATGTGCACATTTACCCACATGTGGTGTCAACATCTTCTTCAGGTATTTCGCAGTAGGGTAAGTTGCTGCAGCAATATTGCTGACAATAGGTCGCAGTGGAACCCCATCCTTATGAATCTTGGGAAGTCCACAAAGTCTAGGTGGTGTTGGCGCTTTGGGACGCAGCTTCTTGATGACTTGTTCAGGCAGGCCTGTCTCCTTCAACAGAGCCCTGGTCTTTTTTTCCAGTTTCTCTGTAGGGTCGCTTGCTATTGACCTGTATGCAGGATCCTCCAGAAGTTGTTGCACCTTTCTGTCATATTCTGTTTTTTGTAGGATGACTGTGGAGTTCCCATTGTCTGCGGGCAACACCACAATGCTGTCATCCTCCCGGAGTCGCCTCAGTGCCACCCTTTCATCACCTGAAATGTTGGATTTGGGTGGCCTGGCCTTGGTGAGCGCCCTGCAGGTCTCTGTTCGGATCTCTTCGGCTACACTAGAAG
Source organism: Schistocerca gregaria (assembly GCF_023897955.1). NCBI lineage: Eukaryota > Metazoa > Arthropoda > Insecta > Orthoptera > Acrididae > Schistocerca > Schistocerca gregaria. The sequence continues at coordinate 297,707,636 of NC_064931.1, forward strand.
GAAGTGTGTTGGCCACTTGCTCAACTGCACTGACGAAGGCTGTGACAGGAACGTTTCTAGGGGTCACTGCGAAATTGAGGCCCTTGCTAAGTACTTTTAAGGTGGTCTCATCGAGCTTCTTGTCAGTTAGATTGACCACCGTGAGTGTGTCCCCAGTCTGTTGCACCTTGTTGTTGAGGCGCTCAAACTTGGCTAGTTGGCGTGCCATTGACTTCTTGCTGGTGCATTCTGCTAGAGACCAGGTGGCACCATCAACCTGGTCCCAGTCTTGAGTGGTCAAGGAAGCTGCTATAGTTAGGTGAAGATATAGCAGCTCCCTGGACGTCACATCCAGTCGGTGGCGCAAGTCGCGCACTCTCTCTCTAACCAGAGCAAGACTAGCTCGGTGTTTGACCCTGTTTGCCGCTCTCGAGTTAACGTGATGCTTGATCCTGGCGAAAACTGGAACTACCTCCCCCTCTCGGCATCTCAGCAGGATTAATTATCTAGCGAAAGTTTATACGGCTGCCGTGTTTGGTGTTAACTTGCTTAGATTCCTCCTAGTTAATATCACAAATATTAGGCAGGTTCTCTGTTTCTCTCTGAATTATGAGATACACGAAGCATCTGAAGACAAAAGACACAGGACAAATATTATATGATGGAAAAATGTTATTGCGTACTTCAGTCCGAAGCCGGGTTTGATTTAGTTCTCACGTTAGTCTATTCCATGCAAGCCTTGTTGTCTTTGCGTAAATACATTCAGGTGACAAGAGCCATGGAATAGATAGATGCACATAAACAAATTGCGGTACTTTCGCGTACACAGGGCACAAAAGGGCATTGCATTGGAGAAGCTGTCATTTGTACTCAGGTGATTCATGCGAAAAGGTTTGCGACGTGATTATGATCGCACGAGGGGAACAGTCTTTAAATGCGATATGGTAGTTGGAGCTAGACGCATGGGACATACCGTTTTGAAAATCATTAGGAAAGAAATATTCCGAGATCCAAAATACTAGAAGTGTGCCGAGAACACCAAATTTCAGGCATTACCTCTTACCACGGACAACGGAGTGGCCGGTGGGATTAACTTAACCACCGAGAGCTGCCGAGTTTGCTTAGAATTGTCAGTGCTAACAGACAAGCAACGCTGCGTGAGATAACTGTAGAAATCAGTGTGCAACATATGACAAATACATCCGTTACTGTCATCAGTGCGCTATAGCAGCAGACGACCGGTGCTGGTGCCCTTGTCAACAGTACGACATCGCCTCTCCCGGGCTCGTGACCATATCAGTTGGACTCTACACTGTAGATCCGTGGCCTGCTCGGATTAGTCCTTATTTCAGTTGGTAAGAGCTGGTGGCCCCATAATGGTGTGAGCTGTGTTTACATGGAATGGGCTGGATCCTCTGGTCCCACTGAACCAAACATTGACTGGAAATGGTCATGTTCGGCTACTTGGAGAGCATTTGCAGCTAAACAGCAACAGAATATTTATGAAAGGCAATGCGCCATGTTATCAGGCCACCTGTGTTCGCGATTGGTTTAAAGAACATTCTGGGTAATTGGAGAGAATGATTTGTCCACTCAGATACTCAGATAGCCGAACATGAATCCCATCGAACATTTATGGGACATAATCGAGAGGTCAATTCGTGCACAAAATCCTGCGCTGGCAACACTTTTGCAAATATGGACAGCTACAGAGACAGCGTGGCTTAATATTTCTACAGGAGGTTTCCAACTTGTCGAGTCCTTGCCACGTCGCGTTGCTGCACTAGGCCAGGCAAAAGAAGGTCCGACACATATTAGGAGATACCCTACGACTTCTGTTACCTCAGTGTATTCAACCTACCTCCATTTCAATCGCTGATTTCCGTCTACGGTTTTTATCCCCACACGTCCCTGCACTGCCAACCCGACGATTCTTTGATGCCTCAGGATGTGTCTTTGTAGCCGACCCAAAGTTTAGACAAGTTCTGCCACAATTTTCTTTCCCCCTCAGTTCAGTTCACTACTTCCTTATTAACTATCCCACTTACCAATCTAATCTTCTGCGGCATCACATTCAAAATCTGCTATTCTCTTCTTGTCCAGATTGTTTAACGTTCACATTCCACTTCCGCACGCTAGGCTCTAGACGACTATCGTCAGAAAGTAGTTCCTAACAAATTCGTAATCTACTAGAGGTCCGCCCCGGCTCCGCATGGGTAGCATTGAGTATCTACTGCCGGACAACTTTTCTGGAGTGGCGGTAGTAAATTATTTAGACAAATCTTTCTCGTGAATCAGTCCATCTGTTATTGGAAACTGTTTCAAAAGTACTACAGTAGCTCCTAATATTAGCCTTCAGATGCACGCAGAAAAACACGGCGGGGAACTTTGATTTATAATATGTAAAGGTGTTAACAAATTGGTCTTTTTCATAAATACTTTGTCTTGCTACTGCTGGTGTGTATTTTACATCCAATCTACTTCCAACATCGAAGTTTATTTTGCTGCCTAAAAAGCAAAACTCATCTACTTCTTTTAGCGCCTCACTTCCTAATGTAATTCCTCCAATATCATGTGATTTAATTCGACTACATTCCTTTACCCTCGTTGATCTTCTTCTTATAATGTCTCTTTGAGGCACTATCCATTCCAACCAAATGTCCTTTGCTGTGTCCGATAGAATAACAATGTCACCGGAAAACCGGAAAACCGCAAAATTTTTCTTTCTTCTCCCTTAAATTTTAATTCCGTCTTCTGATTTCTACTTGGTTTCCTTTACCACTTGCTCACAGATTGAATAACAACGGGGTATGTTACAATACTGTTTTACTCCCTTCTCAACCACTGTTCCCTTTAATGTTCTTCGACTCTGGTATTAGTGCAAGTTGTAGATAATCTGTCACCCCTGTATTTTGTCTTTGTTATTTTTAGAAAAACGAAGAGTTTATTCCAGACGAATATGAAAATGCTTTCTATTAATTTACAAATGCTGTAAATAATTACCACACGTCATTCAAACTGTCATTCTTCCCGCGCTCCATACGTGAATGGAAACGGCAAGAAACTCCAACAACTGGTACAATGGGACGTACTCCCTGCCACCAATTTAACAGTCGTTTGCAAAGTATAAACGTAGGTGTAGGTCTAAATGGAAATGTAGGTTTACTTTTCTTCAACATATGTGCCAAGAGAATTCGTAGGGTCAATATTGCTCGCATGTTCCTGCACTTCTGCGAAATCCAAACTGTTCTTCTCCGAGGTCGGTTTCTACCAGTGTTTCCATACTTCTGTAAGTAATTCGTTTCAGTGTTTTGCACCTGATTCTGTAATACGTGTGTTCACATCTGTCAGTACCTGCCTTATTTGGAATTGAACTATTACATTCTCCTTGAAGTCTGAGGGTAGTTCGCCTTCCTACTATATTAGGTTGTTGCACAAGTTCGTAGCGTTTTTGTTTTGCATGCTGGTATTCAGCTGCTGTGAGTTTATTTATACTTTGTAATTTTTTATTTTTAGTTCAATGTTGCTATCTGAGTTTACATATTGTCATTTGGAGATAATGAGTGAAGCTGTGGACGCTACAAAACGGAGTGCCAAGTGGAGAAATCTCTACGTTCCTGACATATTCTTCTGCTTGAGTCCAACAGAGGGGTGACAGAAGCAGAGGCAGCCAGAAACATTTGCGCCGTGTGTGGTGATAATGCCACTAGATAGATCACGGCAAGAAAATGGTTTAAAGGAGGATTGTTTGGACATTAGTAACTCTCCACGTTCAGGAAGATCGGGGTTTTGTGAAGACCTTTTAAACACATTAATCCACAATTATCCACGCCATTGTACTCGAGAACTGCCAAAAATGATGAACTGTAATCATTCCACCATCGTGCGACATTTGCAGGCAATCGGGAAGGGTCAAAAATCGGGTGTATGGGTACCGCATATTCTAAACCAACTACTTATTGCTTCCCAGAGATGCAACCATCGCTGCTGACATTTACTGTCAACAACTGAGACGTCTTGCATACGCCATCCAAGAAGAACGACCAGAAATGGTTCAAATGACTCTAAGCACTATGGGACTTAACATCTGAGCTCATCAATCCCCTAGAACTTAGAACTGTTTAAACCTAACTAACCTAAGGACATCACACACATCCATTCCCGAGGCAGGATTCGAACCTGCCTCCGTTGCGGTCGTGCAGTTCCAGACTGAAGCGCCTAGAACCGCTCGGCCACATTGGCCGGCACGACCAGAAAGATCGCGTGACGTGATGCTACTCCACGACATCACACGCCCGCATTTAGTTAGACTGACAAAAAACAGTATGCAGGAACTGGGTTTTGAAATCATTCCGGACCCATATTATTCACCTGATCTTGTGCCCACAGATTTTCACCTTTTCCGCTCTCTATCGAACAACCTTCAAGGAACTTCCTTTCCAGGCCGGCCGGTGTGGCCGAGCAGTTCTAGGCGCTTCAGTCTGGAACCGCGCGACCGCTACGGTCGCAGGCTCGAATCCTGCCTCGGGCATGGATGTGTGTGATGTCCTTAGGTTAGTTATGTTTAAGTAGTTCTAAGTTCTAGGGGACTGATGTCCTCAGATGTTAAGTCCCATAGTTCTCAGAGCCATTTGAACCGTTTGAACTTCCTTTCCGGATGAAAATGCGTTCCGAACACGGCTCGAGGAGTTCTTCGCCTCAAAACCACGTGATTTTTACAGTCACGGAATCGAAAAATTACCCCAGCGTTGGCAGACAGTCTCTGTTATGTGTATCTGTTGTATTATTAAACAAACGCAACGAACGTATATACCAGGCCAATATCTTACAAAACAGAGGCTCCAGAGCCTGGAAAGCCGACAAGGGTCGAGAGAGCGGCGAGCGACTTCAGGCCGCTCCATGCCCCTTCCGAATGACGCCCTATGTCAGAGAACACGACGGCCGGTCGGCATCGCGCAGTTCTTTGGACCTGATCGCGGAGTTTCGGTTTTCATCGTCTCCTAAAGATCTCAATAATTCTGACGGAGTGTCGTCCGACCGAGGTGCTTTGTTTCGTTTTAGGACTTTAAGTGCTCTCTCAAACTCTTCTCGCGCGGTCATAATTCATCTACTTCCTTTTTCTCTCTTCTCCCTGAAGTTAGTTTGCTGTGGAAAGCCTTTCAATATAATCCTTCCGACTTTCAGCCTTCCCTTTCTTGCTTAGTAATGGAGTGCCGTTTGAACAACTGATATTTACACTGCTGCTTTTCTGCTCTTTATAGATTTCTTTCATGTCTTCATAGGCGGCAGGCCGGCAGCCATCTTTCTCGTAGTGATACGTGCTACTGAAACTTTGTGTTTCTCTTCTAGCCATTCCTGCTTTGCCATTTTCCACTTTCTGACAATCAATTTTTTTTGACGTCTGTATTCCCTTTTGCCTTCTTTGTTTGCTACATGTTAAGGCTTTTGCCTTTCGTCGGTTCCATTCAATATCTCGATCGTTGTCCAAGGATTTTTACTGAGTCTTGTGTTTTTACCTGTTGGATCCTCTGCTGCCATCGCTATTTCATGTCGCAAAGTTATCCATTCATGTTCTATTCCAGTCATTTCTCCTCTTGTCTAGTGCTCCCTTTGAAATCCTCATCTGCCTCTGGTTCTTTCAATTTATCCAGTTCCCATTTCTTTAAAATGGTTCAAATGGCTCTGAGCACTATGGGGCTTAACATCTGAGGTCATCAGCTCCTAGAACTTAGAACTACTTAAACCTAACTTAGCCAAGGACTTCAAACACATCCATGCTCGAGGCAGGATTCGAACCTGCGAGCGTAGCGGTCGCGCGGTTCCAGTCTGAAACGCCTAGAACCACTCGACCACAGCGGCCGGCCCATTTCTTTAATTTCCTACCTTTTTGCAATTTCTTAGATATAATGAAAAATTCATGGCATATGGTCAAAGTCTACATCTGCCGTTGGAGATGTTTTGCAGTTAAAATCTAGTTTCGAAATCTCTATCTTACCTTTATATAATCTGTCTGAAACCTTCAGGTGTCTTTCTGCCCCTTCCATGTATGCATGCATTTTTCATTGTTTATTAAATCAAGTGTTAGCAACCATTAAATTATGCTACCAGGCGACTTCCACTCCCATTCCTTTGCCCCAGTCCATACTCTTCTACTGTTTTCTTTCCCTTCCTTTGCCTGCAACCGAATTCTACTCTCCCATCACAATAGAATTTTCGTCTCTTTTAACACAGTGAATATTTTCTTCAGAATTTCGTCATACATTGTTTCAATCTTTTCATCTTCTGCAGAACTAGTAGACATAAGAACTTACACCAGTGGGGTGGGTGTTGGCTTTGTCTCTAACTTGCTTTGATATTGCACTTACTATGCTGTTCATAGTTGGTTACCCACTTTCCTATTTTGTCTATTTGATTACACTTTGTTAGATCTACTTGTGTACTACTCCTCTTAGAGTGCAAGCACTCTCTAATGAAGAATTTGTTTATTTCCACAAACTAGTTTTGGAGCCTTTTCAGACCCATCTTTATTATGTCAGTAGCGTGATGCTAGCCATAGTATGGACAGTACTGTTTTTAGTTTACTTTTGGCAGCAGTAGTGGAGCTAAGAGAGAACAGGAACCAAATTCGAGGTCATGATGTACAGTGACATTCTGCCCTCCCAACCAAGGCCTCTAGGGACAATTGCCTGTGGTATTTTCTGGGACCAGATTCTAGGTCACAATATAACCTAAAAACCTACCCACACTTCACTGGCAACTGTATGTGATAAATTCAAGGTCACTATGTAACGTGATACCTATAATGTGTCAAGATAAGCCCTCCCCCCCCCCCCCCCACCCACCTTACATTGCCCACGTCTCTAGCCAATTATATGACACAAAATGGTAGGAAAATGAAGTTCACCCATGCAATATGCCGATTATGGCACAAAAATCAATGTCACCCCCCCTCCCCCAACTGATAAAGGTCAATTGGATGAATTGTAGATGATAGGAAAAGTGAGTCCTCTGTTCTCTTCCCCTTCTCCCTCTAGGCTATGAATGGCAAATCAGCAGCATCCGTGTGATTAGTGGCATGCGACGAAATAATTTGGGCAAGGCGTAAATGAGGAATTCATGTAGCCTACCCAATCGAAATAATTCATTTGTTCATCTGCATTTGAAATCGTAGTACCAAACTTCATCACAAACAGGCTGTCAGTGCCGAGGCGTCATAGAAATTATGGATGACAAACCTTCGTTCATGCTCACTCACTGTGAGTCACAGTGCACTCAAAAGCACTGTCATCCACTGTTAGATCCCATAGGTTGGTATCTGTTAGAACATTGATGACTTCTGTTCTCTGCTGACAAGTACTGTGCGGTGTACTGTACTTCCAAATTGTTGTGGCAAAACAATGTCCACCTTTGTTTTTGTTTGTTGTACACTTACATTGTGTGCTGCAATTACACACAGTTAGCATCATTTTTAAATTGGTGAGTATTATTCAACATGACTAGTTCGACAAATAAACAAAAACCGCAAGATCAATGTAATAGAGAATTTCAAACTTGGTGGACTGAGAAATATGGAATGATTAGTAAAGGCAGTAAGATGGTGTGAGGTATGTAGAACAGGAGGTGTAAAACGGTATTGTGAACCACATCACAAATCTCTTTGTACAAACAGATAATGATGATTGGTTTGTGGGTCGCTCAACTGTGAGGTTATCAGCGCTCATACAAATTCTGAAACTTTGATCAGCCCAATCTCGCCACTTTCATGAATGATGAGGACAACACAAACACCCAGTCATCTCGAGGCAGGTGAAAATCCCTGACCCTGCTGGGAATCGAATCCGGGACCCCGTGCATCCAAAAAGAGAACCAGATCAAAAGTAATTTCTTGCATGTGTTATTAAAGACAGGAATAGACAATCGACATCTATGATTAAACATGTTAGCAGGAATTTTCATTACCAGTGACACAAGTTTCTTGGCTGCAAATGTTATTGCCTGGTACCAGGCCTGGATCTAGGGGTGAAGCTAAGGGGAGGAAGGAGGGGGGGGGCGCAAATGGGAAATCTGGCCTGAGCGGCAATTTAGGGGCGCCAAATTAATATTCTTTTAGAAAAAACCTTGTTCCACAAAGCGCTTTAGCATCCAGCGTAGGTTGATCTATCGGTTATTCATATGATTTTGAAATGAATCCCAGTTAGTTTTTGAACATTTTTAACACATTCTAAGTTGATTTCCGAACGAATCATAAGTTGATTTTTGAATGTGTGCATCGTGTGTATGATGTCTCTGCAAGGGAAATCCCCATCGCGCCTGGAAATAAAAAAAAATTCCGCAGACTAAAGGGGACGGGGCTATATGAGCTGAGCCGAATGAACCCGAACTGGTGAATGCAAACTGCTGTTTGTTTATGTGGTTGATTGGGTGTGCGAATGACCAGCATTGTTATAATTATTAGCGAAATCCATAGATTCAGACCACCAGAGCGGAAATAAACGACTAACAGAAATAACAGGTAAAAAATTACATATTACGAGGACTATTCGTAAAGTAAGGTCCGATCGGTCACGAAATGGAAACCACTGTGAAAATCAAAAATGTTTTACTTGCAACAGTTAACTGCACCCTCCAGTTACTTCTCTACATAGTCGCCGCACCGACTTAAGACACCTGTCGTAGCGTAAAAGACTTTCCAATACTGTCGCCATAGAAGGCAGCCGCCTGTGCTTATCGCCAGTTCTCTAGCTAGGCTGCTGTTCGTTGTCTGTTCCAAAACGTGATCTTCATAGCCAGCTGTTCATGTGAGCCGAGATGAAACTCAGGGGGAACCAATTACGGGCTGTATTGTTGGTCATCAAACACTTCCAATCGAAAACGCTGCAGGAGCATTTTCATTGCCCCTGCAGAGTGCGACCGAGAATCATCATCAAGAAGGAAACTAATTATTGTTATGTTATGCGGGCTGCCTGACATCAGGTGAAACCTCTAACCAGGGCGTCATACTTGGCGGGAGACACTACTTTCTAGACATGTTTGCGAGCTCACTGTGTGCTCAGAACTGAAAAGAGCGACGTGACGTGATCGACGGGTATACTAGAGACACCATCCAACATTTCTTGCAAAGATTCACCAGATTTTCACTTATCAGAAAATTTTTGCCAGATCGCTACGTTAACAGTTCTACACTTCCCGCTTAGCAACCGCTTTAAGTTATATTCCCGGGATAGTGTTGAAAACGCATTTTACGCACATGTAATAACGCCTAACCGGCGTATAAAGGCGGGATAACTGAACCTGAGATTCTGGCAGGGTTACTGAAGTTAACCGGAGAATAAGTTTTGGCAATGGCAGGAATAGTTACAGTATTAGTGATGTCAAGATTGATTGATAGAACTAGGAAAGAGAAGAAATGGGGACGTCACACAAATTACATGGTAGAATATGACGATTACAAATTTATATAAAAATTTCGTACTACTACTTTTCGATCTTATGCTTGAAAAACGATTGTGTGAATGAAATGTAAAAATGTTTCCTAACATAAAACTTTTTGCTTGTAGTAGGTCTAATTAGCGTTTGATAATGGTTACTTCATGAATTATGTTCTGTAGTGTTATTTATGTAAATGAAGTACATCAAAATGACAATTTGTGCCAAAACAGTCTCGCTTATTTGGCTTGTTTTACAGTTCTCGCTATTCGTACGCATTAACAGCTTTTTCATTATTAGACAACGACACTTTGATTTTCCATGTAGCAAAACATTTGACGAACTTTGATGAGATTAAAGATTCTTTCGCAGAAAGGAAGGCATGCCGTGTAAAGCTGTAGCAAGATTAGAGAGAAAAAAATGCTGGGGCATAGTTGCTTGTCTCTTTTCATTATTGACTTTATGTTTGGTTCAAATGGCTCTGAGCACTATGGGACTTAACATCTTAGGTCATCAGTCTCCTAGAACTGAGAACTAATTAAACCTAACTAACCTAAGGGCATCACACACATCCATGCCCGAGGCAGGATTCGAACCTGCGACCGTAGCAGTCCTGCGGTTCCCGACTGCAGCGCCTAGAACCGCACTGCCACAACGGCCGGCGACTTTATGTTTCCTATATTTAATTTTATATCACATGAAAGAGAAAGCTATTAGCTAATAGGCAATAAAGAGTGCAGATTTTCTGAAGAGTTCTTATTCTCCCAATCACAAATAATCCCACATAGTATTACCTTTTTTTCCCTTTTTTTAAAGGAGGGTAGGAAGTCAAACCGTCCGACTGGGAGCAGGAGAGGCACCGCTGGACATTTTAATTTCCAGTTTCCTAAACATAGGTTTGATGGCTTCAATTACGAAATATACACGTTTGAGTTCCTCAGAGCGAAATACAATGACGTGCAATAGAAGAATGCTGTGTGAAAAGACGTGGCTCTGCACTTTGCCTTACTTAAGAGCGAATAACATGTGTTACATTTCCTTGAGCATATATGCTGAGAAATATGTGCGCTAAAAAAATGAACATATTTTTGAAAAACCGATTTTTTTAAAAATTATTTCTCAAATGCTCGAGGACCCGCCAGGTTAGCTGAGAGCGTTAATCCACTGCTTCCTGGACTCGGTCTCTGCCTGGCGGATTAACGATGTGGGACGGTGTGCCAGCCAGCCTGGATGTGGCTATTAAGCGGTTTTCCACATCCCACAAGGTGAATACCAGGCTGGTCCCCACGTCCCACCTCAATTACATGACTCACAGACATTTGAAACATGTTCGCACTATTTCATGAATTACATTGGGCGCACAAGGAGGATAGTAATATTTCGGAGTGCCGACCTGTGCTGGGCTTTCCGTGGGTTCTGCAGTGAAGACGTAGTGTGCGTTTGGAAGCGAATATCTCGCGAGCTATGTTGTTGTTAATAACTAATTACGTGCAGTAGGAATCTATTGTTTCCCTGTTATTCAACTTACATTTTATTTAATTGCTGGACCATCGACACCAAGAAGTGTTTTGCAGAAATATACCACTTTCTCAAAAGTACTTCTACTATTGTACTCATCATTTAAAGTCGTTTAGATAGTACCTGCAGATTTTATTTAATTGCAAATCTTTCATTATAAATTTATATGTTACATTGATAATTCGCAATTGCCGAGTGATAGAAACCTTCGACCATTCGATTGGCTGGCTCTGAGCACTATGGGACTTAACATCCGAGGTCATCAGTCCCCTAGAACTTAGAACTACTTAAACCTAACTAACCTAAGGACATCACACACATCCATTCCCGAGGCAGGATTCGAACCTGCCACCGTAGCAGTCGCGCGGTTCCGGACTACTGCGCCTAGAACCGCATCGCCACCGCGGCCGACATCATTCGATTCATGTGTGTATTCTTATCGTATACTGTAGACTCAGCAGTATTTGGCCTGTAATGCGGCAACTACCTATCCCAGCCCCTAGACAACGAAACCAGCCAAAACTTTAATATTGCAACTCTGAGTCGGAGGGTGCGTAGTTAACTGAAAGCCCACAAATAGTGAACCTAAGTGCAAGTTTCTAATAAAAAATAGTTTGAAGGGTTATTAGATGAAGTCAGATCGGTGTACAAAGGCTTAATGATGTGTAGCAATGAGGGGAAAATGCGCAATATTCGCAATTGATGGATGTTCACGCGGCTTATAAAATTTATGTTTCTTGCTGAAATGTGCCAGCATTTCATTGGTTTGAACGTACAGCTTCAACATACAAACTAAACATTTATTGTTATGATCGATCTTATTCTCGTTTTTGATGCCAAACTACAGGTTTTTAATAACAATGTTGTTTCAAAAAACTAGAAGCATTTCCCAAATTTGAAAAGAATTACCAGCGATTTGGATTTACATGAAAATCCAGACCAAGAAAAAGTCACTGAGGTATTTTCCTTCGTAATACATTCTTCAGTCGAAGTATTTTCATCGGAATTTTCTCAGTTCAAAGAGTTACTGGAAACACTAAAATTTATTATGTATCCAGATGTGACTTCACTGGGTTGAACTTGTCTAAATTTGATTGGTTGGATATTGAAGAAACTGAAATGCAACTGACTGACTTCCAGTCTAGTTCAATATGGACTCGAAAATTTATCGAAACAAGAAAAGATTTGGAAGTAAATGAATTAGAAGGACTATCAGGCAATGTGAACAAAAATGCTGACACTAAAATTATACAGGGTGCTACAAAAAGGTACGGCCACACTTTCAGGAAACATTCCTCACATACAAATAAAGAAAATATGTTATGTGGACATGTGTCCGGAAACGCTTAATTTCCATGTTAGAGCTCATTTTAGTTTCGTCAGTATGTACTGTACTCCTCGATTCACCGCCATGATTTCATAGGGATACTCTACCTGTGCTGCTAGAACATGTGCCTTTACAAGTACGACACAACATGTGGCTCAGGCACGATGGAGCTCCTGCACATTTCAGTCGAAGTGTTCGTACGCTTCTCAACAACAGATTCGGTGACAGATGGATTGGTATAGGAAACATTCCTCACATACAAATAAAGAAAATATGTTATGTGGACATGTGTCCGGAAACGCTTAATTTCCATGTTAGAGCTCATTTTAGTTTCGTCAGTATGTACTGTACTTCCTCGATTCACCGCCATGATTTCATAGGGATACTCTACCCGTGCTGCTAGAACATGTGCCTTTACAAGTACGACACAACATGTGGCTCAGGCACGATGGAGCTCCTGCACATTTCAGTCGAAGTGTTCGTACGCTTCTCAACAACAGATTCGGTGACAGATGGATTGGTAGAGGCGGACCAATTCCATGGCCTCCACGCTCTGCTGACCTCAATCCTCTTGACTTTCATTTATGGGGGCATTTGAAAGCTATTGTCTACGTAACCCCGGTACCAATTGTAGAGACTCTTCGTGCTCGTATTGCGGACGGCTGTGATACAATACGCCATTCTCCAGGGTTGCATCAGTGCATCAGGGATTCCATGCGATGGAGGGTGGATGCATGTATCCTCGGTAACGGAGGATATTTTGAACATTTCCTGTAACAAAGTGTTTGAAGTCACGCTGGTACGTTCTGTTGCTGTGTGTTTCCATTCCATGATTAATGTGATTTGAAGAGAAGTAATAAAATGAGCTCTAACATGGAAAGTAAGCGTTTCCGGACACATGTCCACATAACATATTTTCTTTCTTTGTGTGTGAGGAATGTTTTCTGAAAGTTTGGCCGTACCTTTTTGTAACACCCTGTATAAACGTGGAATTCAATTCGAGACACATTCAACTGTCTAAAGAAGCTGGTGTTTGCTATCGTTGCAATATTTTGATCTACCTATGCCTGTGAGTCGTTATTTTCTGAAATGAATGAATAACACAGGCTCGTTTGTTCAAATGTTCAAATGTCTGTGAAATCTTATGGGACTTAACTGCTAAGGTCATCAGCCCCTAAGCTTACACACCACTTAACCTAAATTACCCTAAGGACAAACACACACACCCATGAGCGAGGGAGGACTCGAACCTCCGCCGGGACCAGCCGCACAGTCCATGACTGCAGCGCCTGAGACCGCTCGGCTAATCCCGAGCGGTGATCGTTTGTCATATGCTCAAGTATAGCTTTCGGTATACTGGAAGCTACAAAGTATGCACCTAATACTAATTATTTGACATCGAATTTTCAACAGCAGAACTCACGTTAATTTTTCTTTCATTTAGATAAATAGAAAATGTTTATTTTATAAGTTCTGTATGAAAGGTCTATTTCTGGTTGCAGATAGAGAGTGTCAATGTGGAAGTATTCAGTTTGTCTCATTAATCAGTAGATCCGAAATTTCTAAGCACTATAAATTCTTAAAATATGCACACATTGAAGCGCTATCATGTGCCTAAACAGACACAAAATAAATAAGAAAAAAATACGATATCAAAATGAAGTTCTACTATTAGTTTGTGGCGTACCACGACCATATTAAATATTTCTTTCGAAAAAAATGGCATACAAGTGTGTGAAGTTTGGTCGTTACTGCTCTAGGCTAATTGTTTGAGCCTCATCTTTCGAGGTCTGTGCACCGTAGTGGAAGGATCATCATGAAGTGCCAGAGAGTGAGTTATTCTACTTAAAGAAGTCTATAAATGGTGTCTTATTTTAGAATACAAAATTGCTTAAAACCCTTTGACATTACAGTGTGCTACTGGGAAATTGAAGGGCATGGCTGAATTCCTACAATTTAATCATATTATCACATTTTCTGTTAGAACTTCAATGAATGACACCTCCCATTGCTATTTACAATTTTGAAGGTGATTTGTTACATTTTTTGGCTGACATCCCCCCCGCTTCCCCCCCCCCCCCCCCCCCCCCCCCCTCCACACACACACACTACTCCAAATACTCACTTTTCAAGATCTTAATCCAAAGATGCATGTAAATACGAGGCTCATAACGTTTGATAATGCACTCCGTCTTCAGGCCACGAGTGGCCTACCGGGACCATCCGACCGCCGTGTCATCCTCTGTAGAGGATGCGGATAGGAGGGACGTGGAGTCAGCACACCACTCTTCCGGTCGTTATGATGGTATGCTTGACCGAAGCCGCTACGAATCGCTCGAGTAGCTCCTCAATTGGCATCACGAGGCTGAGAGCACCCCGAAAAATGGCAACAGCGCATGGTGGCCTGGATGGTCACGCATCCAAGTGCTGACCAAACCCCACAGCGCCTAACTTCGGTGATCTCAAGGGGAACCGGTGTATCCACTGCGGCAAGGCCGTTGCCCATAATGTTTAATAATACCACAGCTAATTATTTAAAGTAATAAACTGTTGCTAAGTACTGAGTCTACATTGTAAAGTAAGGAACTTATCACTGCATTATTAATATGTGGTGTCATAGTGTGTTTGAAAACAGTGACATATTCTGTAAACACTCCTATGTATGACCACTTCCCATTGCTACTTTGCTGCTTACCATCTTGGGATAATTTGTTGAAATGTCACTGATTTTCTTCCACTTTTCAAGATTTTCATCCTAAGAACCACACAAGTAATAAACTTAAATGACTATAAAGAATGTCAATAGATGGTATGTTTTTAGGTAATCTGTATAGTTGCGTTAGAGATCCCGCGATGGATTTAGCAAAATATGCACCAAACATGAACATTCAATATAGATATAGATAATATCCAGCTAGATCAATTCTTAATATGTTTGCATTGTGATCTTAGCACTTCGTTCGGAAAAAACTTCAACATTAAGAAATCATGCCTTTGGAGCTAAAATGTAGAACTGTGTCTTCTTCAGTGATAAAAAGACGCCATTTGATTCCTCTATAGCGCCCCCAGTGCAGGGAGGGGTGGCTATGAGCCAGAATGGTGCGAGTGGGTGGTGGAGGTGAGGTGGTAGCCCTGGAGGCTCCAGTGAAAGGCAGCTACAAATATAACAAGTTCTTCATTGAAACATCTGGTCTGTGTAATACATTAGGTCAGTGATTTGCTAGCCGCTGATTTCTGGTGGGCTCGCTGAATGCAAACCCCATGATAATGACGCGGAGTCTCCACTCTGCATGCTGCCGACCTAGTTACGCACGCCGGTCACATGATTTCCGTGCTAGTGGCATGTATCCTCGACAATGCATCAGATGACACCTCGGCTGTGTCATCGTGGGGGCTGCCCAGTGCAATGAGGTGGCCATCTTGCGATGGCGGAAGACGGCTGATGTGTTTGGAGAGTGACCTGCTACCCTCTGGGCACGAGTTGGCTGTGCTGCTAAAGTAGAACTGGGATGGCTTGCTGCATCATGTTACTAACTCCTGTGTAGAGCTGTTGGCCTGCTATGGCCTCCATTGTTGACATCTGCTGACAGGTCCATGCGGCGACTTCGTCCGGCACAGCCTCGTCGCCCTGATAGAGCTGCGAGACAGAGAATAATTTCGTTACAAAATGTCCAGTACTTATAGTAGGTAGCTGCACGCTTGTTGTGCATATGGGCCACTACCAGTCACATTTCTGAAAACACCACTGCCGCTTTCAGTGCGGAAATTTGCCCTGCCCTTGCTTCACGAATCTGTGCAGTACTGCTGAGTTCTCTGTTTCAGCAATCTAACTTGCCTTGCAACAATGCATAGGCCTTGTTGAATTATTACAGTGGCAACATCCTTCGCTCGCCTGTTGTCAATATTGTTGCAGTACACAGCTCAGGCTCACACTGTTGTAGGGATACTGCAGTGCTTGTGTTGTCCAGATATGCGATGCAATGTTCCTCCGGACATTCGTGTCCGAAGGAACACTGCATCGTATTTCTGAACGACAAAGGCACTACAGTACCATATTTATCCGCCGACACCAGGTAAGCGACTTTCAATCAAAATGTTTCCCCTGAATGGGAATACAAACAATGAAATACGACTTCAGGTTGTAGACATATGAAAGTTTGAATCTGGCCGTGAGTTGTGCCGAGATAGCCTAATTGACAGTCTGCCTTCGGCGGTGCTACGGCACGGACGTCTGTTTACGTCCCTGCCGGAGTAGTTCGCGCTCGCGCAGTTGTTTCCCTCTTCGGAGTACTCGCGCGTTTAGACGACTCGATACAGAATGGCACATGCATACCGAAAGTCGACTCTCAAGATTAGTTTTTCGAATGTATATGCGAGACCGAAAGCCTACGAAATAGAACGGTTCCTACGAGACGAAGTTAAACTTGAGTACAACGAACTTATCGGAATCCACCTCTCCATAGTGAGCAGTGTCGTTTACGTCAAGCTGATTAACGATGCAGTATGTGACAGAATCATCCGAGATACCAAACATGGACTCAAATTTCGTCACTCTGATGGACATGTTGGAGAAGTAACTATTGATCATGCAGGACTGGGCTTACGAAACATACGCATTTTCGAACTTCCCTTCGAGGTTCCGTCTGACTTGGTCATTGACGCCTTACGCCCGTATGGAAGAGTGCTCAGCCACGTTCAGGAAAAATGGTCCAACTTCACGACTTACCCCGTTCTCAATGGGGTGCGTCAAACCAGAATAGAACTGACACAACATGTACCCTCGTACTTGTTCATCGGCGGATGCAGAGCTATAGTCATCTACGATGGACAACCCAAAACATGCTCAGGATGCGGGAAAGAGGGCCACGTGCGTTCCGAATGTATGCAGCGGAGGATAGTGCAAGTTCCAAATGGCGAACCTCTACCTACGTCCACGTTGACGCCGCTGCCACTAACGTATGCGGACGCATTCCGAACAGATCCCATTCCGAAGAATGACCAGGTACAGAATCCTGACAGTTTACGGCAACCGACTGCAGCAGAGACCGCCTCCAGTGACGAAACGACGCACACTTCTGCCGCTCCGGCGCCGACGACGCCCTTAACCGAGCGGAAAGGATCGGTAGGAGATATGGAAATTGATCCTGCGGTTGTGCCGACAGCTGCTTTCGTCCCTGAGCACCGGGAGTCACTTCCGCACTCGGATACGGAGGCGCACACGCGCAAACAACGGTCGCCGAAGCGCCACAAGAAACGACGGCTAGCGCCGCCGGATACCTGCTTACTGCAGTCCATGTCAGACGATCTTGCGTGTAACGTCGATACAGAGCATCCGGAGGCGCAACGGGAGGTTCTACCGCCCACACAGCAGTACGACGCGAATCACGCTAGACAGGGGTTGAATACAGACACACCGGACGGAAAGCCGACGGAAGGAGACCCTCCACCCACCGCAGCAACGCCACCGCCTTCGGTCAGCCCGGCCGGAGAGACGCGACGGGAGCTGGACCTCCAGCACAGTAACTGGGCTGACGAATCCGATGCTGACCCACACACTGACGACGCACCCGCAATGGCGAGTGCTGCGTCCACAGGATGTTAACCGCGCAGAAGATGCAGATTGACGCACAGACAGCAGATCACCGGGCAGCAGCACACAAATTAACATAAGCGTTCATGTGCGCTTTACGCACTGAGGAACAGCGGCAGGCATATCGAACAGCCTCTATTAATATCAATACGATCAGAACGCCTGTAAAATTGCAGTTATTACGAGACATGTTGCATGCGTCAGACGTCGACATCGTTCTGCTGCAGGAAGTATGTGTTGAGAGCTTCCCCGACCTCTATGAGTACGATACGTACATTACACCTACTACCGACGGCGGCAGCGGAACAGCGATACTTCTACGTAGTGGCATAGTAGCCGAGGACGTGGTGTACCTGCCGTCAGCGCGGGGACTGGCTCTCACAGTGCTGGGAGTACGGGTCGTTAACATTTACGCACCGTCGGGGTCCGACAGACGGCGCGACCGATCCCGATTTTACGCAGAGGAGATTGCAACACTATTCTTAGGTCGGTATGAAAATGTCTTATTTGGAGGCGACTTCAACTGCGTGCTCGCACCAAAGGATCAACACCCACGTTATACTTCATGCCCGGAGCTGCGACAACTCATACAGGACATGAATCTCATTGATACATGGGAGAAGATACATGGCGACAGACGTGGATACACCTACGTCACGAGTCACTCTGCAAGTCGGCTCGATCGCATTTACGTAACACGTCGTCTCGAACCTGCGATCCTCGATGCGGAATTGTGGCCTGTCGCCTTTTCAGATCACATAGCATATATTTGCACGGTCTCCCTGAGTCGTCAACAAGTTTGGAGGAGTCGCAGTGTTTGGAAACTGAATACAGCACACCTCAGGGAACCTGAGTGCAGACGCATAGTCGAAGATGCTTGGCACGTGTGTGAACGACGCCTCCCGACATATCCGACGACGTTGCAGTGGTGGCTGGAATGCGTTAAGCCTGCATTGCGCCGAGCGTTAATTGCATACGGAAGAGAGCAGATGATGTGGAGGCGACACACAGCGGAATTTTATTTCACGATGCTCCGCGAACTTTCTGTACAAGCACCTTCACAGGAGCGTCGAGCCGGTATAAAACGAGCACAGGCCCAAATAATTTCCATAACGCGCCGCCGTCTGGAGGGAGTCGCAATCCGTGCAAGGGCCTTTGAACGAGTCCGTGGAGAATCACCGTCGATGTATCACGTTATCAGAGAAAAACAACGTAGCCGCAGAACCTTAATACAGACGGTCGTACTTCCAGATGGTCGCCGCATGACAACGCAAAAAGATATTGCCAACGCTTTCGTGGAACACTACGGTCATCTCTATGAAGAAGCGGAACACGATCAGCCAGCCTTTCAGGAGGTCCGACGAACGCTCTCCGCGTGTCTCGACGAGCCGGCCAACCTGGAGTTAACAGGTGAAATCACAGTTGACGACGTAATGGAAGCGATTGATAAGGGAGCGTCGCACAAATCGCCGGGACCCGACGGGTTTCCGTTAGAGTTCTATCGTACATTTAAATATCTCATGATTCCACGATGGACTGCCATGTACTGCGAATTGATGTCTCCCAACGTGCCTCTTCCACCCGCCTTCGTGGAAGGAATGATCATCCCCATCCACAAACCATCTGGCGGCACAGGGATACAGGCCTACCGGCCACTGACCCTTCTTAATTGCGACTACAAGATCTACGCCAGGATACTTGCAGCACGTTTTAAACGCGTAATACGCCAAGTGATTTCACTCGACCAAACCCAGCTAGGAGGAGACAGCAATATACAAACGGCACTCAGTGACTACCGCGATGTTATCGCACTGGCATCAACATGTCGTCTCCGGGGTGTATTGGTATCGATAGACTTCGATCGCGCATTTGACAGGCTGAGTCATGCTTATCTCACGGACGTTATGACAAAAATGAAGTTTCCGGAAAGTTTTGTCACCGTCGTTATGAGACTACTCCACGGAGCCGCATCCAAAGTGCTCATCAATGGACGCTTGGTGGGGCCCATCACCATCTCACGATCGGTCAGACAAAGGTGCCCGCTGTCAACGATATTGTATGCCATCGCTGTCGAACCCCTGCTCTGCGGGCTCCGGAATCGACTCCAAGGAATGACGATAAGGCACAACAAGTTTATATGCCGAACATACGCAGATGACCTAGTGTTTTTAGCACGGTCAGGAGACGAGGCAAGAGCCTCCTTGCATTGGATTAATTTGTATTGTATGGCTACGGGAAGTCGCCTGAACATGGCAAAGTCGGGAGCGATGAACATCGGGAGAGGACTCCCGACAGGAAGTGTAGCACCATTACAGCCGATCAACAAGATGAAATGCCTAGGAATTATCTTCACTACAGACGTTCGACGCACGGCGGCACTGAGTTACAGACATCTTCTGCAAACAATTCGTGCGAGTGTCCGAAGTCACAGGTTAAGGGCACTGGATATGATACAACGGGTCACCTTTGCCAACACTTATCTAGCCTCTCGCATCCCCCACCTGGCACAAGTTCTTCCTATGCCGGTGGTGCTGGCCCGCCGAATCCTGGCGGCACTAGGATATTTTGTGAGCACGGGTCTGCTTTTTAAGGTAGGATACGAAACCCTCACCCTTCCTCGTAGTCGTGGAGGTCTTGGACTAGTCCACGTACGCGACCGAGCAGTGGCTATTTATGTAACCACAATGATAAAGATGTGGACACGACACCAGACATGTCTGACGGGCACCTTGATAGACGAACTCGCCCCACCTTCGCGTTCGGCTCCAGTAGCGGTGGCTCACATCTCACCATCGCTTACCCATATGCGAACCTTTTTTGTGGAACACAGTTATGTACATATGGAACTACCGACTACCAGGACGGCAACGGCACGTGATATATATCACATCTTAACTCGACGACGGCCGAACAATGCCGTGGAGCGCCGCCAACCAACAGTTACGTGGTCAGTGGTATGGCGTACAGTGCACCATCCACACCTTGATACGGGAACGCGCGCACTGTGGTATCAGGTGGTAAATGGGAAATACGTGACTCGTTCCAGGTTGCATACAATTCATATGGCGGACGAGCCACTGTGTCCGCAGTGCAATGTTATAGACACAGAGGAGCATCGCCTGATATGCGGTCCTTCGGCGGACGTATGGTGTTTGGTCAAAAAAATGATCGCCTTCCTCCTTCGGGTGGGGCCGCAAACAGTAGAACCACGCACATTACTTCTCCCAGATAGGACGTATTATCCCCGAACAAAGACAAACGCAGTGACTTGGATTCGAGGTTTGACTGTGCGTTATCTTTTCCGAGACGGCAGTAAGAATGTGCTTGACTTCTGGGCCTTATTACAGGAACATCACTCACAGCTTATGAGACATCCGAGATATAGAACATATTACGCAAATTTTTTAGGGAGTGCCTTGCTTGATCCCCCATCCAGTTGGGGTGTCCCGGGTAGGAGAATGTAATTATTACCTATAAGTATTAGAACAAGAAAGGACCAGGACAGTGGAGAGGATCCACAAACACACGTGAAGACGTACCCGACACCAACGCGAGGTATGACGGGATTAGCGAGGTACGCGCCTGAAAGAGGAACGTAGACCGTTGTTGTTTTGTCCTGACGGAAGCAGGATTTTTTTTTTCGCACTTATGTAAAAAAAGGTGGAAAGTCCACTTATTTACGTTTCCCAGGAAAATTTATGTTATGAAGTCATCGTCTTCTATATTAAAAAAAATGCTAGAAGCAGTTTATGTTTGTTATTGCAAAAAATAAAAAAAATAAAATAAAATAAAAATAAAAATAAAAAAATAAAAAATTAAAAAAATTTAAAAAAAGTGATCAGCGCGGCAGAATGTAAAAAAAAAGTCTGCGCATTTGCCTAGTGAGCAGGAGACCCGGGTAAAAAAAAATAGAAAAAAAAAATTGTAAGGTGACTGCTCGCGATAAATAGGAAATCCGGGTTCGATCCCGAGTCCGGCACAAATTTTCATAGTCAACATTCCATAATACAGCTGACGGTTGTCCATATTCGCAACTGCGAATGCATTTCATGTATCACACTATTATGCCCGTAAATGGTCGGTCCACTACATTATCCCCCTTTATGAATAAGATCCAGTCCTTTGGGTTGAAGTTAACGCCAGTTTCAAATTATACTTCATGGGTGTACAAATCTACATCTACATATTCATTTACATGGCTACTCTGCAAATTACACTTAAGAGCCTGGCAGAGGGTTCTTCGATCAACTTTCAAAGTAATTCCCTGTTGTTCCACTCTTGAACAGCGCGCAGAAAAAATACCTAACATTTAAATCTTTCCGTGGGAGCTCTGATTTTACTTATTTTATTATGATGAGCGTTTATTCCTATGTAGGTCGGGGTCAACAAAATATTTTCGCATTCGGAGGAGAAAGTTGGTGACTGAAATCTCATGAGAAGACGCAGCAGTGACGACAAACGCCTTTGTTTCAATGATGTTGGTCACACTTTCTCCGTATTTCTCGATTATACAAACGTGCTGCTCTTCTTTGGACTTCATCGATGTCCTCCGGTAACCCTATTTGATCAGGGTACCTCACCGCGCAGCAGTACTCCATAAGAGGACGGACAACCGTAGTGTAGGCAATCTGTTTAGTAGGTCTATTGCATCTTCTACGTGTTCTGCCAACAAAACGCAGTCTTTGCTTCGCCTTCCCCACAATATTTTCTGTGTCTTCTTTTCAATTTAAGTTGTTCATAATTGTATCTCCTAGGTATTTAGTTGAATTTACGGCCTTTAGATTTGATTGATTTATCATGTAACCGAAGTTTAACGGATTCCTTTTAACACTCATGGAGATGACCTCAGACTTATCATTATTTAGGGTCAATTGCCAATTTTCGCACCATATATGTATCTTATCTAAATCGTTTTGCAATTGTTTTGATCTTCTGATGACTTTACCAGACGATAAACGACAGAAACATTTGAAAACAAGCTAAGACGGCTGCTCAGATCGTCTCCTAAATCGTTTCTATATATAAGAACAACAGAGAACCTATAACACTATCTTGGGGAACGCCAGAAATCACTTCCGTTTTACTAGATGACTTTCCGTCAGTTACCGCGGACTGTGACGTCTCTGATAGGAGATCAAGAATCCAGTCGTATATCTGAGACGATATTCCTTAAGCAAGCAATTTGTTTACAAGCCGATTGTGAATTACGGTGTCAAAAACCTTCCGGAAATAAAAAAAATACGGAATTGATTTTATATCCTTTGTCGATAGCACTCAACACAGGGCTTGTTGTGTTTCACAAGAACGATATTCTCTAAATCGGTGTTGACAATGTGTCAATAAACCGTTCTCTTCGCGGCAATTCATAATGTTCGAACACAATATACGTTCCAAAATCCTGCTGCATATTTACGTTAATGACATGGGCCTGCAATTTAGAGGATTGCTCCTATTGCCTTTGTTGACTATTAATATGACCAGAGCAATTTTCCAGACTTTGGGTTCGGATCTTTTGTCGAGCGAGCAGTTGAGTGGTATATGATCGTTAAGTATGGGGCTATTGCATCAGCATACTCTGAAAGGAGACTAAATGGTATACGATCTGGACCGGAACACTTGCTTTTATTATGTGATTTAAGTTGCTCCACTACTCCTAGGATATCCACTTGTAAATTACTCATGTTGGCAGCTATTCTTTATTCTAATTCTGGAATATTTATTTCGTCCTCTTTGGCGAAGGAATTTTACTCTGCCTTAGCAGCACCGTCATCGACAGTATCTCCACTGCTATCGCGCAGAGAAGGCATTTATCGTGTCTTGCCGCTAGCATTCCTTACATACGACCAGAGCCTCTTCGGATTTGTTGCCAGGTTTCGAGACAAAGTTTCATTCCGTATTATAAGCATCTCGCATGGCAGTCTGCGCTAAATTTTGAGCTTCTGCAAAAATTGCTAGTTTTCAGGATTTTGCGTTCGTCTAAATTTGGCATGCTTTTTTTCGTCGTTTCTGCAACGGTGTTGTGACCTGGTTTGTGTATCATGGAGGTCCAGCTCCGTCATCTGTTAATTTATTTTGTATAAATATCTCAAGTGATGTCGATACTCTTTATTTGAATTCAAGCCACATTTGGTCTACTCATACATTGTTAATTTGGAAGGAGTACAAATTGTCTCTCAGGGAAGTGTCAAGCGAACTTTGTCTGCTTTTTTGGCTACATATGTTTTTCGTTTACTTTTGTAGGATTTAGGAGCTACGGTATTAAGTCTCGCTACGAAAACCCTGTGTTCACTAATCCCTGTATCCATTTTGCTGCTCGCTATTAGCTCAGAGAAAATTTATAACTAAAATAACTGGGCAGCTTGCCCACATGGGTTAGATACCGCATACAACCTTGCGTAATATGCTGCTTATTACTGCTTGCTTATGAGTGTATATACACACTTATTTTGTTCTTCTGGCAATAATTTTAATCTTCATAATTTTTCCCGTCGTCTCTTTTTATCCTAACCCTAAATTACATCTTTTCAGCATTCACTCTACAAGGTTATACCCTCACTCTCACCAGCCTACTGGAATCTAAAGTATTGGTGCTTTATGCTGACCGTCGGCTCTCCGCCTTAGAAGAATAAGAGCTACACACAACAGAGTTAGAGCCGCTGTGGCACTTGGTATCGCAGCACTCAAAATCACTGTCATGTGTTGTTGCCCTCCTCTGAACTTCTCTAAGTGCTGCATTTACTGCTCGGCTGAAATGCGTCTTTCCTGTGCGGCAATGCGTCGATCCAGGGAACCGTTGCTGGTAGATGGAAGGTTATGTGTGTAGGACATTGTTCTCCACAATACCATAACATTTTTTTGTAGAAACCAACCATATATATATGACATTGTTCTCCATAATATCATAACATTTTTTGTAGAAACCAGCACAGCAATACCCTACACAAGGACACACATATTAGTGGTTTGATACAATTCCCAAGTATTTTGCAGCTTTTGATTTACTCTTCCACATGATCTAGACTCTACTGCAAAGGAGATGATACATCTTGCAGCATATGGCTGATCTTATACACTTAAAAAAAGGACCCACCACAAAGAAATTATCCGAATGGGACGGAAATCAGCAGATGTGATGTACATTTATAGACAAACAAATGTTTACAATTTCAGAAAAAAAGGGTGATTTATTCGAGAGAGGGAGCTTCATGCAATTGAACGAGTTAATAACGCGTTAGTCCACCGCTGCTCCTTACGGAAGCGGTTATTCGGCTTTACATTGACTGATACAGTTGTTGGATGCCCTTCTGTGGGATTTGTGCCAAATACTGTCGAAATGGCGCATTATTTCGTCAAAATGCCGAGTTGTTTGGAGGGCCCTGTCCATAATGCTCCAGATGTCCTCAATTGGGAAGAGATCCAGCAACCTTGTGGCCAAGGTAGGGTTTGGCAAGTACAAAGAAGGGCAGTAGAAACTCTGGCCGTATGCAGGTTGGCATATGGTGAAATATAAGCGCAGGATGGCTTGCCATGAAGGTCAACAAAACGGAGCGTAGAACATCGTCGACGTACCGCTGTGCTGTAAGGGTGCCACAAATGACAACCAAAGGGGTCCTGCTATGAGAAGAGATGACATCTCAGATCATCGCTGTTGGTTGTTGGGTTATATGTCGGGTGACAGCAAGATAGTGTCTCACCACTGTCCAGGTCGTCTCCAGACACTTCGGCCTGGAATCTCATTGTCTGGAGTAGAATTTTATTCAGTGACGAGTCTCGCTTCGAACTGAGCACCTATGACCATCAAAGACGTGTCTGGAGACGCCCCAGACAGTGGTGAGATACCAACCTGACTGCCACCTGCCATATGGCCTGACAGCCACTTCATTTCATAGTAGGACTCCTTTGGTTGTCATCTGCGGCGCCCTTAGAGCACAGCACTATGTCAACGGCATTCTACGCCCTCCTTTGTTGCCCTTCATGGCAAGCCCTCCCTGACCTACATTTCAGCAAGATAACGCCCGCTCGCTCACAGCAAGAGTTTCCACTGCTTGTCGTCGTACTTGCCAAACCTTACCTTGTCACCAAGATGCCTAATCTGTCCCCAGTTGAGAACATTTGTAGCATTATGAGCAGGAACCTCCAACCAGCTCCGGATCTTGACGGTCTAACATGCCAGCTGGTCAGAATTTAGTACGATATTGGAAGTGCAACAACGATATCAATCAATGCCGAACCGAATAACTGCTTGCGTAAGAGTCAGCGGTGGATCATCGTGTTGTTTACTTGCTCAATTTGTGAAGCTCTTTCTCCTGAATAAATCATACAACTTTTCTGAAATTGTAATCATTTGTTTGTCTGAACATTTACATCACTTCCCCGATTACTTTTTATTATTTTTTTTCTAACACACTAATAATGCGGGGATAACTTTCGTATAGTGAAACGTAGACTTTGTATGTAGCAAGATCGTATTGTTTAACGTGATACATCGGTGTACTCATTAAAATATTCCACTGCATTAATAATGTAACATGGGATATTAGTATGTTTGTTCACAGTATCGCATTGCGGAAATTTTTCAACAGTGAAAGTCTTATATTTACGTGTGTCTTAGAATGATCATTTTGAAAAGTGGAACATAACTGATGAAATTGCAAGAAATTGTCCCAAAATATACAATCACAGTGTTCTACAATACCCATATTGGTAAGCTTAATTTACCGCTATTTGATTTTGTGTTGTAAACCTTGTACTCACCTAACCAGAAGCACGTCACTAATTCCCACAATATTTAACTTCAACTTAGCCATTCATATTTTAAATTATCTAACCTAACTATCTAGTTATGGGATTTAACATTCCATTCTTAGATCCACAGAAAGCTGGTTTTGTTTTTCCTAAAGGCAACATCCCCCTGAGTTGTCTCTGCTATGAGATCCAAACGAAAGACAATTTCACCTCCGGAATATTTTACCCAAGATAATTTCATAATCATTACGCTGTTCAGCAAAGCTTCATGTCCTCCGGAAGTATAATGACTATAGTTTCCCCCCGTTTTACCTGTTATAATTACCAACATAACAAGGCAACGGTGGATAATGTTAAGTTCAAACCAGCCAGTTATCAAGCCCGTTGCCCCTCTTCAGGAAGCATAAGCTAGTCTAGTCTCTCCACAGATACCTCTCGATATGGTTGCACCTTGGTCACGGCTAGCTGCATCGTTGAGGCACTCATATCACCCCAACATAGCAAAGTTCATCTCAACGAGAACATCAGTCGTGTTTCTAAGTCTCGTCATGGATCCCGCTGACACAGCTGCTAGGACGTCATCCACGTACGGAAAAACTCCTCCTAGAGCATGAGTGCTGTCTTAACAGATGTAAGAGGGATTCAGTACTATGATCCCATAACAATGGAAAACTTATGGAGCCTTTGGGGGCAGCCCTTGGTAATCTTTTTTATTACCTCACTCTATCCCGTGAGCCACTGGATAGTAGGGAGAAAACGTTTGTACGGACATCTGGGGACCCAGAGATCTCGGAGGTGTATGAACATCGCAGGCCACCAAAAATTATCGAATGCGCCTACGATGTCCATCATGAGTGCAATTAAACATTTCGGATTCGATGTACATTCTGATGAGCTCTATAGTCATATCATCTGTACAGTTCCCTTTTCTGAATCTATATTGGTACTGTTTGCACCTCCAGCGTACTGCTAAAAAAGTGGAAAATCTCAGTCGGGGTGGCCGGATGGCGATCTAAATCACAGTCGTCTCGAATACGATTCCACCGTCTCAATCATTGCGCCACCACACTCTTTCTACCTACAGAACGAATAAAGGAGACTAGGGTTTAACGTCCCGTCGATGTCGAGGTCGTTAGAGCAGAGCACAAACTCGGACTGGGGAAGGAAAGAGAAAGAAATCGCCTGTGCCCTTTCAACGGACTGTCCGGCATTCGCCTTAAGCAATTTAGGGAAATAACGGAAAACGTAAATCTGGATGGCTGGAAACGGATTTGAACCGCCATCTTAATGACACAGAGCGGAACGAAATCTATCTGCACTTACGGAAAAAATAGCAACACCAAAAAATAATTAATGCAGAGGAATAAAATTTCAGAAATATATTTGTCTAGGTTACATATTTCAGTGATTAACATTGCAGTGTCACAGGTTGATGTGAACGCGAGATAAGCCATGCAAATGTGAAATGCTGGTACATTAAAAACAAATGTATCGATCCAGAATGTTGAATGAAAGCATACAAACGTGCATGCATTGTGCTGTACAGGTGCCGGATGTGAGTTTGTGGTATGGAGCTCCATGTCTGTTGTTGTGGGTCGTTAAATGGGAGTTAAACCTGTTTGTGGATGAAGCTGGAGTTGTAGTTTGATGATGTGCCATGTGTGCTCGATTGGAGACAGATCTGGTGGTCGAGCAGGCCAAGGCAACATGCAGACACTGTAGAACATTTTGGGTTACCACAGCAGTATCTGGACTGGCGTTATTAGAAAATATACCCGGGAATGCTGCTCATGAATGGCAGCACAACAGGTCGAATCACCAGACTGACGTCCAAATTTGCAGCCAGGGTGCATGGGATAACCACGAGAGTGCTCCTGCTGTCATACGAAATCACACCACAAGCCATAACTTCGGATATAGGTCAAGTGCGTCTATCATGCAGATGGGTTGGCTGCAGGTCCTCAGCTGACCTCCTCCTAACCAACACACGGCCATCACTGGCACCGAGGTTTCATCATAAAACACAGCAGACCACCACCTACAATGAGCTCGCTTGACATCACTGAAGTCTCAAATGGCGGTGGTTTGGGGTCAGTGGAATCCACGCTAGAGGGCGTCTGACTCGGAGCTGTCTTTGAAGTAACAGATCCGTTGTGTCACTGTGGTGCCAATTGCTGGTCAAACTCAGTGAGGTGCTGATAATGACGTCTTTGTTGCCTTAAAGGAATTCTTAACTACCATCAGCTCAGCATGTCCGGTCTCAAAGATAAATGACGCTCACGACTGTTAACAGAGTGTATTTGAAGCAAACCTGATTTGCTTCCTCATAGTGGTACTACTAGTTCCAGTCTTATGTGAATGTCGCGAAATGTGAACAGACTTCATCTTTTAGATGTAGAAACATATCTACCAATTTTAGTTTATGTCGCATGACTCCTTCGTGGTGTTGCGATTTTTCCCCTAAGCGCCGGCCGAGGTGGCCGAGCGGTTCTAGGCGCTACAGTCTGGAACCGCGCGACCGCTACGGTCGCAGGTTCGAATTCTGTCTCCGGCATGGATGTGTGTGATGTCCTTAGGTTAGTTAGGTTTAAGTAGTTTTAAGTTCTAGGGGACTGATGACTTCAGAAGTTAAGTCCCAAAGTGCTCAGAGCCATTTGAACCATTTTTTTCCCGTAAGCATTAATATATAGTCGTTAATGTGCGAGTTCGGAGGCAGGTGTCAACTCTGCATGTTCCAATAAAGTGATTGATAGTTTCTAGGAACCATATTAGATGAGACTAGCGTTTTCTGAACAGCTGGTGAAAATGGCACTTCGGTTTACGCCTGAACCTCAATGGAGGAAGTTGTGACTATAACTGATAATTACACCCATTCTGGAAAAACCTGTCTTGAATGTGAGGAGAGAGAAGTGGGATCACTGACTTCACTTAGCCCTTATATCAGAGAAACCTACCGAATGTGCAGTGGAAATTGGACTTGTACACTACTGACCATTAAAACTGCT
Organism: Schistocerca gregaria; assembly: GCF_023897955.1. Classification (NCBI taxonomy): domain Eukaryota; kingdom Metazoa; phylum Arthropoda; class Insecta; order Orthoptera; family Acrididae; genus Schistocerca; species Schistocerca gregaria. Next base: position 297,737,226 of record NC_064931.1, read on the forward strand.
ACACCACGAAGATGACGTGCTACAGACTTGAAATTTAACAGACAGGAAGAAGATGCTGTGATATGCGAATGATTAGCTTTTCAGAGCATTTACACAAGGCTGGTACCGGTGGCGACACCTACAACGTGCTGACATGAGGAAAGTTTCCAACCGATTTTTCATACACAAACAGCAGTTGACCGGCGTTCCCTGGTGTAACGTTGTTGTGATGCCTCGTGTAAGGAGGAGAAATGCGTACCATCACGTTTCCGACTTTGATAAAGGTCGGATTGTAGCCTATCGCGATTGCGGTTTATCGTATCGCGACATTGCTGCTCGCGTTGGTCGAGATCCAATGACTGTTAGCAGAATATGGAATCGGTGGGTTCAGGAGGGTAATACGGAACGCCGTGCTGGATCTCAATGGCCTACTATCACTAGCTGTCGAGATGACAGGCATCTTACCCTCATGGCTGTAACGGATCGTGCAGCCACGTCTCGGTTCCTGAGTCAACAAATGGGGACGTTTGCAAGACAACAACCATCTTCACGAATAGTTCGACGATGTTTGCAGCACCATGGACTATTAGCTCAGAGACCATGGCTGCGGTTACCCTTGACGCTGCATCACAGACAGGAGCGCCTTCGATGGTGTACTCAACGACGAACCTAGGTGCACGAATGGCAAAACGCCATTTTTTCGGATGAATCCAGGTTCTGTTTACAGCATTATGATGGTCGCATCCGTGTTTGGCGACATCGCGGTGAACGCACATTGGAAGCGTGTATTCGTCATTGCCATACTGGCGTATCATCCGGACTGATGGTATGGGGTGCCATTGGTTACACGTCTAGGTCACCTCTTGTTCGCATTGACGGCACTTTGAACAGTGGACGTGACATTTCAGATGTGTTAGACCCGTGGCTCTACCCTTCAGTCGATCCCTGCGAAAACCTACATTTCAGAAGGATAATGCAAACCGCATGTTGCAGGTCCTGTACGGGCCTTTCTGGATACAGAAAATTTCCGACTGCTGCGCTGGCCAGCACATTCTCCAGATCTCTTACCAATTGAAAAAGTCTGGTCATTGGTGGCCGAGCAACCGGCTCGTCACAATACGTCAGTCACTATTCTTGATGAACTGTGGTATCGTGTTGAAGCTCCATGGGCAGCTGCACCTGTACCCGCCATCCAAGCTCTGTTTGACTCAATGCCCAGGCGTATCAAGGCCGTTATTACGGCCAGAGGTGGTTTTTCTGGGTACTGATTTCTCACGATCTATGCACCCAAATTGCGTGAAAATGTAATCACATGTCAGTTCTAGTATAATATATTTGTCCAATGAATACCCGTTTATCATCTGCATTTCTTCTTGGTGTAGCAATTTTAATGGCCAGTAGTCTATTTGGAAGGGCAACTATTCAAGTCCAGATTAGACTATCTGGAATTAGGTTTTCCCTGGTTTTCTTTACTGGCTCAAGGGAAATACCAGGATGGTTGGTTCCTTTTAAAAGGCCATGGTCCCACCCTTTCCAAATTTAGCTTGTACATCAAATCTAGTGACCTGGTCGTCGACAGGACGTTAGATCCTAGTCTTCCTTCCATCCGAATAAATCTGGATGATGTGCAGCAGCCGGGAACCCTGTATCATCTGTCAATGAAGCATATCCGCTAATGAGACCTGATGTAAAAGCTAGAATTTGACGTCCTTTCGAAATAGTGGTCAGAAAAGGCGAAACACCGGCCATTTTGGGAAACGAAGGAGGAGGAAATAGGCCGCAGTCATGTAGAAGGGTCAGGCTATATTTGACTTAACCATCTCCCTCTAGAAATTCAGGCTGGCTTCATCATGCGCCTCCACCTGTTCCTTGTCGATGAAATATTTCACAAATGCCAATGGCCTCGCCTCGCCGGATACACCGGTTACCGTCCGATTGCCAGCATCAGGTGTGACCAATACCTGGATGAGTAAAGATCCGGATATGCCACGATATGTTGGGAACTTTCCCTTGGACTTTACGGCAAAGGGGAGGATGGGTAGTGGCATTAAGTCCCTGATCACGTCTTTGCGCTAATACCCTTGATCAAATTCCAAGCTTGACCTCAATGTGTCATGAACCGTGGGCACATGACGCTGTTCATGGTGATCATTCTGTCGGATGGGGACGTTAAGCTCGGTGACCCCTTGGTTTTATTCGAGATGAGGAGATAATGTGCCGGCATCGAGTTTCGCCTGCTCCCTTCGCTCATTATCATCCAACACAAACATGACATTACACTACACTCATACATCCATTAGAGTCACCTCTCCTTTCCAGGTACACTTAAACATACAACTCCAGTACTTCTGGAAGGGAAGGCACCACTGAGCGAGAAGGACAGGAAAAACCTATCCAAGTTGCTCGCTGAACCTACCTCTTGAGGGTCTAACAACCAATCATGCCACATGACATTATTATACCAATACTAGTAAATAAACAAGAATAATAAGGAAACCACTAACTCGATCTCATATTTTAAAGAGAAAAAAAGGACACATGCAAGAGATAAGCCCAAGCTATAGACCCTGTGGGAAAATTTGGTTCATAATTCTGAGGGTACAGCTTTTTAACTTTCGCGCGCTCATCGTTTGTTTGACAGTCGTTCCATGCGACTTCAGCCGCCTAGTGCCTGAGCGCGAAGTACTATACATTGGATGGACATTGAGGGCTTGGGAAGAGGAGTGGAAAGGTGGCCACATCTGCTCAACCAGTTTTGAAATCTTGTTCGAGAACACA